>NC_068376.1:9678927-10352677 GCF_023724105.1 Carassius gibelio
GACTATCTATTGAAGTGAAAGTGAAGTGAAATTCACATTGTATAACAGATGGAGCAATGCACTCTTGGCTGCTCTGCCTATCAGAAGCGAGTTAATAAAAGCAAATAAAAGAAATTATACTAAACAGAAACAAATTATAAAACAGACATGACTTTGTACTAAATGACTAAAAGTTATATGTATAGTGAAGTTTATCCAACACAAAATACAGTTTTCACTAAACTATAAGATGACTTGTTCCATTTAAAAGTATTTTACTGTAAAACTACATGAAACGTACCATTAGATCTATTACAGTTTTTCACCATATAGAGAAAGGGGAAAAACTAACTTTTTTTTTACTACAGTCTTTCACCATTACAATTACATTTATTACAGTTAGTCTGCAGAAACGCCATTTTAAAAGTAGTGAAAAATGTATTTGGACAAAAATATAATAATCCAATAAATAATTTGTAGATTATTACAGAAAATTGATATTTGCAGCTACTAGCACAGATGTGCTGTGCTTCAGTCTACAATCCGTTGCCTACGAATTTAGGAAACTTG
Source organism: Carassius gibelio (assembly GCF_023724105.1). Classification (NCBI taxonomy): domain Eukaryota; kingdom Metazoa; phylum Chordata; class Actinopteri; order Cypriniformes; family Cyprinidae; genus Carassius; species Carassius gibelio. The sequence continues at coordinate 9,679,477 of NC_068376.1, forward strand.
TGACAGGCATCAGTGTCAAAGTGACGGCAGCCACTGCGTGTAGAATTTATAGTCACACTTTGTCCCCCTTGATCACTGTTCCTGTCTCGGAGTCGAGCGCAGCGCTGCAGTATGACAGACAGATGGTGGACAGAGAGACTGAGTGGCAAGTGGGACACGCTGTCAACGTACTGACAGTCATATCCCAGATGAAAGTGAGCGAGCAAGAGATGTAAACTCAGCACAGAACGATGACACTGACGCGCTCGCTCTCAAACACACACAACTGGATGACTGACTCGAGAGGGGAGATGACATCATCCTGCGTCACTAGACAGCTCGCACGCCCCCCTCCCTCAAAAGTGAGTCACTGTTGTTCCTGAGAAAACTCTTGCACAGTCAGCAAAGCGATGGCAGCCAGAAAAGTGGAGGGGGAGAGGAGAGTTTTGGACTTCAAAAGTGCAGAATGCAGGGAATTTGACAAAATCTGTCAGGAAAAGCAAACAGGGACTGAAACCCTCAAATGCAGTTCTGAAAGTGGGGGGAAGATCCTTTTTTTTGTTTTTGAGATCTTGACAGATATATACAGGTTGTACGTCAATGAAAACGAGAATACTAATTTTTTATTATTAAGAGGTATTTTTGAGATTTTCTGAGCCATTTCATTCTTCCGTTATGAAAAACAAAGTTGGAAAGTGAATTACTGGATGTGGATTATTCTGATAAACAAACGACAATGATGTAACCAAAAATGGAGTAATAATTTAGTGATATAACTGGCAACTCATCAAATTAAAAGTCCAGTTTAACTTGAAGAAATTGTGACAGAAATGTATTACATAAGCGTAGTATAATGCACACTTATTGTAATATTACTACTAATAATAAAAAAAAAATTAAATGTAAGGAAAAATTTACAATTTTCTTCCATGTTTTAACAGTACACCTGTTGTGCAGCAAATTGAAAGGGGTTTAATTTTCATTGGATTACATGAATAATTTATGTTGTATGCCTTCATTTAATTACCAGAAAAAAAAAAATGTTTAAACTAATCATAATTCACAGGGGCCTAAAAAACTAACTTTTGTTAAAACTTCTAAGAAATTGCTGTTAAATTGTATATAGATTCATGATTTCAATACGTGCTTTTTGTTTAATAAACTTTAATTTAGCTATTAAAATAGTCAAAAAAATTTTGAAAAAATGGGGGGGAATAAATCCAGAAAAAAAAAAAAAAACAGAATTTGGCAAAAAAAAAAAAAGATTTCATAGGGCCCTACATACAGACCTGCTTTATTAAGTATTTTTTTCTTCCTGTAATTTTACTCAAATTAAAGAGCTGAAACATTCTTTAAAATACCTTCTTTTGAGCTTTGTATCTTCAAGTGCTTGTGTAGCCTGTGTTTGCACACTTTTGTAAAGTATGTATCTTGCCTAAAGATGAAATAAAGATGTTTTGGTCCTCTTATTAGCTAATGACAGCATTAGTCAAAACCTTGTTACTGCTGCCTTTTTCAGAAGTGATTTTCACTATATGAAGGGCTCCAGGCTGCACCTAAAACAGTCACAATTGCTACTAAAAATATTAATTTGCAAGTGATATTTTGGCTGAGATCGCCACTGGTGACTATATTAATTTGCACGTTATGATTAAAATATTTGCATGTGATGCCTTTTTTCCTGCTTGTTTTGTGATCACATATTTCGTTTTGTTGATGTAATAAACATGAGATGACACACATCAAAGTCTTTGTGGACAAAAAAAGACTTTCAAACAATCCTCATCTTTGCCGCAAACCAGCATTTATGGCACACTCGCTAAAAGCAGCTCCTGTTCTATATCATTAACAATTATCATTTAGAATCAATACTTATATGGCTTCTTGTGATCAAGACCTTTAGACTATGCTATGTAATGTTAATGCATGAACTTCATATTATTTGTAGCAAACTTGACATATAATAATTGTAATAAGCCTTGTGCTCTGTTATTTTAAAATAAAGTATCATCTTTAAAATTCTGCCAAATTCATAACGAATTTCAGACAAAAAAAAAATATTTGTCGCTCTTTATCGTGGCATTAGAGCAATTTCTTTAGCGCCTCACTTCAAGTGGCAAATTCATATCTTTCTCTTTACGATGAAATAAATATGAATGGACATCAAAAGGTATATTACAAGTAAGCCTACAGTACAATTTACTGAAATGAAATGTCATTCATTCAATGTTTCAAACAGCGGAAAATGTATAAAGCTTGCAAACAATACAATGTGACAATCATTTCCCTCAGAATAACCATTCAGTGCCCATTAGCTCATCAGTCAGCCAGAAAAAATAACTATAAAGACGAGAATTTTGCTAAATACATACACTATCTTCCATATTCATATCACTGTTGTTTACATGATAAGAAAGAATGCAAGGAGCCTAAGATAAAATTCAACACTTTATATATAATTATGTAAAAAAAACCTGAATGTGTTCAAGATATATGACAATGTTTATAGGATGCATTGAGGATGAGTCGAAACTACACTCAATGGTCAAGTGATGCTGATATAGTTATGGTCCATGATATTGGCACAGATTCAGTGTAATAATCAATTATAGTTATATAGTAAATTTATTTAGTAGTATATAATATATAGTTCAGAAGTTGTTTAGATCCCACTTTAAGTTGACCTTAGTACCCAAGAAATATGTAAAAGGAAGAGGGGAGACAAACACATGACAGTAAAAAAAAAAAAATGTGTTTTCTAGATAATACCATTCAGCACTCAAAACTTAGTTTTGAACCCACCTGTCTCTAATTTTACTCAAATTAAACTTTCAAAGGTGTTTAACACCATGAGTACAGTGTTACGTGATGCAACAGAAAACAACTAGACTGTTGGTGCATACAGTGTAGACAGCTTTGTAATAAGAGAGTGGCCTAGATTTGCCACACCTCGCCTGTTGCTTTGTGTAAGGCACACCATCTGCATATCTAATTAATACTTCCATCTCATTCCATAAGTTTTTACACGCACACTAATAAACAACTCAGCAGCTTATTATTGATTAATAAACAAATCGATAAACTTATGGCAAAGGAACCACATTTGCTATAGGAATAATAGTAGCATGAAACATGATACTGCACACATTAACACTGAACTCATCAAGCATACAATGAGCTGTTGAAGTGCAAATACCCACAATACTGTGCAAAAAAATGCAGACGCTGGAGGGAGAGGCTCTACTCCCTAAGCACCACTTTTGAATGATAATGCTAATACCACTAAGAGCTTTAAGAACAGCTTCTACTCACAATGAGATATTACTACTAACAGGTAGTGCTATGTCTTCTTGAGAAACTCTACAAATGCAGAGGGGGGACAGTTGGATTTCCATATAAGCCAAGAGGAGACTGATCCTTTTTTGCTGTAAACAAAACTTGGTGAGATTATCATATTCTCACCGGAGTTTAAGCTAACATCTACGTCATCTGCTGGAACGCTACTGTCTCGTGTACAACAGTTAGCGGATTCTAGAGATAAATAGGTTTATAAAGCTCTAAATATGGATTTCTTTATTTTTATTTTTTTACACAAATGCATCAATTCTCTTCAGAAGGCATTTATTAACCTCCAGAGCTGCGTGGGGTACTTTTTATGATGGATGGATGCACTTTCTTGGACTTCAAAATCTCAACACCCATTCATTTCCATTATCAAGCTTGGAAGAGCCAGGACAATTTTTTTAATAACTGATTGTATTCTTCTGACTCATATACACCTAGGATGGCTTGAGTTTGAGTAAATCATGTGGTAATTCTCTTTTTTGGGTGAACTATCACTTTAAATTGACTTAAATTAACTTCTCAGCTTTTCAGAATGAATTAGCATTAGCACAAAAAAATTTATTTACATTGTTCATATTTTGGTAAAACTGACCTAATAATTAATATTTTCTAGAATGAGAAAGTTCAGGGTAAAACTGTCGAGAATGGTTTTGCCAGGCTGTCAAATAAAGCTAGTAGTAATTCAAAATAATAATAATAATAAAAAATTATAAATCAATAAATAAACACTTCTATAAGTCCAGTCCCAACTATTTTAATGGGAAATACATCACAACAGGAATAAGTAATATATGTAATAAGTATAAGTAATACAGAATGATATATTTAATCCCAGCATGCTGCACATGAATTGAAAAGTGAAGACAAAACATTTAAATCGTCATCTGCTGATTGGCTGCAGCATTGGTCATGAACCTCTTTATGTAAATAAATGGAACCTAAACTAAACTAAATAATCTAATTATACTTAGAATTTTTTTAAACATATTTTTAATAGTTTCCATAATTTTAGGTAGTTCTTGTCACGCTAATTTATGATCAAATGTTTGTTTTTCTAATAAGTTTGCTTTTAGTTGATTATTTTATGCTATAGAACCAGGGTGTGGTGTCATGATTGTGAGGTTGCGATTGGCTCTGCAGGAGTTAGGGCGGGACTTTGATACCATGATCACTACTGCACACACTCGGCCTCCAAATTATGCCATTTTCACAAAAAGACAGCAGCCACAAAGAGATGTTTTTGGCTTCACTCTGCTGATAATCTGATAAATAAATAACAAAATAGCAAACATATCATGCCATTTTATTATAATATAAAACTATAATAATAATAATAAATGTATATTGTCCATTTTTTCTCCGTTTCTTTTCTCATTCCTAGTTCAATCATCTCCACAAGAAAGTAAGTCCATTCTTAGGGTTTTTGGAATTGAGAAACAGCTGTTGTATAAAATAAATGAACAACTGTATTAATCAAACAGAGATCTTGATTTTGGAAACAGAACACAGTCTCAAAATATCTCTAAAATTGATATTGGAGGATAATAGAACATCATGAGACCAAGGTTTAGTCTCTCTCTAACATGTAATCTGAACTTCAAGAACTGAAACCAGTATCTAAGAGGAATATGCATGAAAATGCAAATGTAAACATGCGGAACAATTTCTTTTATTTATAGTATTTGAAATACGTCACACACTGTGCATGCAAATTAGACAAAGCATTATAAACCGAATTTGCAAGTGCGTTTGAATTTTGACCGCAATGTGCTTCCCATTGACTGCAGTGAGACTGATGCATATTCACACATTACATCTATCATACACAGTGGGCACGCCAGTCTCAACCTTAAACACAAGCTCTTTTTGGCAATATGCCACTATCATTGTGTTTACATGAAATATAATTAAACCTAGATCATTTCACTTGCAAGTTGCTTTTCTCCACATCAAAGTTTTGGCTTATCTGATCTGGTTTCTGCTCAGATTTTCTGTGTTTTTCTATCAGCCAAAGTTTCAGTGCACCCAAATGTCAAACCATTTCATGGGCTCTTTAGGAAATGTATACTGTACACAAGCTTTATTTTACACCTTTAACCAGAGGTCTTTCTTATCATAATTACGTGCTGTCACATCGGTTGAAAGATGGCTATCATTTCATGGCACATCCTCCGCTTCATTAATACACATTAAACCGCCTCAACGAAAACCCAAATATGTAATTGAAATATCCAACTTCCCCCTCAGGCCTCCCATGCATAAGAAACAATTGCGGCTGATTTTTGGCACGCAAGTTCCATATTGTTCAAATGACTGCTGGAAGTTGTGATACTGTGATAACAATGGCACACTGCCGGATCTCTTTTCAGCACAAGACCGCCATTGCTGCACCAAATCACAATGTGGCCCTTTTACATGGAAACTCCTCTAGTAGTCTTGACTATAGCTGGAACGAGGAAAGCAAAAGAAGAGGGAACACGAGGGCTGGAGTGTTTGGTGCAATTCCCAGTCAGCAGGGATGACCTAGAACCACCGCCACCCACAGGCAGTTGCATCCACAGGGGATAATTAGCCCAGCACTCCGTCGTCCTAACCAGCGGTAGCACCATGGCAACTCCAGCACTCCTGAACACTGCGTGTGTGTGTGTGTGTGTGTGTGTGTTTTGCACACCCATTCCTCTCAGTGCCAGTTTGTCCACACTAAACGGCTTAAATAGAAATTCTATATTCTGATGCTAGGGGAGCAGGTCTACAGCTGACAAAACATCAGTGGTGAATTTCCAGAAAATGCCTACATGTCTAGCTACAGATGACGTGGATTAGTGCAGGCTTTGAACCACATTACATTATTTATCTTTCCTTTTACCTGAGCAGCTTCACTTACTGAACCCAACAACTTATCATACTGATGGAAAACACAAGCCTCTGCCAGCGGTTCCCTCACCTTTGCAATCCAGATATGCCACCAACATGCTGAGACAAGAGAATTAAGTGACCTCTGTAGGTCACTAGTATTTTTGGACAGACTGAAAAACTACTGTGTCACTCAAGGACTGCACGTTATAACGTTCATGTCTCATGCTGCAGGGTTCACATAAGGTTTGTAAGACTTCAAGGAATGGGTCATCATTTACTCATCCTCATGCTTTTCAAACCTGTTCTTTTAAAAACCAAATATATATATATATATATATATATATATATATATATATATATATATATATATATATATATATATATATATATGTGTGTGTGTATATATATATATATATATACACACACACACATATATATATATATATATATATATATATATATATATATATATATATATATATATGTGTGTGTGTGTGTGTGTATATTATATATATATATATATATATATATATATATATATATATATATATATATATATATATATATATGTGTGTGTGTGTATATATATATATATATATATATATATATATATATATATATATATACATACATACATACATACATACATACATACATACATACATACATACATACATACATATATATATATATTTATTAGGGCTGCACGATGTGTCGTTTAAGCATCGATATCGCGATGTACGAATCCACGATAGTCACATCGCAGGATGTGCGATGTAGGCTGTCGTAGTTGATCCGTTATTCATTAACTGTATGGGCCAGAGAGCGTGCGCGCGCGAGAGAGAGAGATATATTTTATATATATATTTTCTTTTTTTTTTTTTTTTAAGAACGTTCAATAAAGAATACAAATGAGGTCCATAATTTTCAAGTTCCATAGGGATAACTTAAAATTAACCGTACAACTCCAGCTATTTTGTTTTCCACACAACATTGAAAATCAAAAATTGAATGCGAAGCTGATAAAAACAAGGGGTATAAGAGTAAATTGAAATAAGAAGAGTGATTTTTGTTAAACAAAAGAGAACTGGAGCGCTGCTGGAATCCCTTGTATCCTCTGGTGCTCTTGGAAGGGTTAAATATAGAAAAAGATTTTGGAAAAAAATCCAAGTCCAGGCACTCAATAGGATGCAAAAGTTAAAAAGCCTTTAATGGTTGGGCTAAAGCATTAAAACACCAACGCGTATCGGCCCATTGGCCTTCATCAGGGTGTTGGTAACAAACAGACAGAATCACGCAGTACTTATAGTTGCATTGGTTTCAGGTGTGCCACTCTGGCACTTGTAACACAATTTTTTGGCCACTAGAGGCAATAGTTCAGATAATGGCTAATACCAAAGATCAAACCATACAAATACAAGATAAAGGATCTCCAAGTGGAAGAAAAAAAAAAAAACAAAAAAAAAAAAAAACCAGGAGAGAGTAACACCAATACAGACATCTTGTGTACTCCACACAATTATATCCATAAAGTCAAATAAATGTGTAGAGGCTAGTTACCCATCTTACTTCTGGATTTATTGTCAAGATAGTTCCAAAGCAACAGGAGATAAATATTATTATGGGCATTACAGTACATTAAAAGAACAGTCAACATTCACGGACAACAATACACTGTCCCTATTGAGACACAACTTTTACAAAAAAGGTGAGAGGTCAAAGTCTTCATTAAGACCTGGATGACTAGTAGCCCTCAAGGAATAGATCCAATATGTCTCCCTTTGTTTAAGGCGTTTGATGATATCCCCACCCCTGGCATCCAGGCGAACAGCCTCAATGCCCACTACTCTTAGGGTCGAATCACTCCCATGTTTTGCGTCTATATAATGTTTGGCCATTGGATAGTTCATATTTCCAGTCCGAATGGCATATCTATGTTCAGCTACCCTGTCTCTTAGTCTCCTTTTAGTAAGGCCTATATAAAAACAGCCACAAGTACACTCTAAACGATAAACAACATGGGTAGAATTGCAATTTATAAAACTGTTAATAGTGTAAGTCTTATTGCTAAAAACATCCATAAATTTGTCAGTTTTAGCAATATTCTCACAATAATTACAATTACCACAAGGAAAGTTACCCTTGGGTTGACGAAGCCAAGTTTCACGTTTAGGAGCAGGGAGGTGACTTCTTACTAACCTGTCCTTAAGTGTGGGGGCCCTCCTAAAACTGATTCCAGGGGGTTCCGTGAATATTTCCCGTAAAGTCGGGTCACATTCAATAATGTTCCAGTTTTTCTTTATAATGTGTTTAATCTGGACAGCCTCCTTGCTGTAATGAGTGACAAAATAGGGTTTCTGTGTTGATACTCTATTGGGTCTAGACTGAAACAAGCTCTTCCTTTCAAGTGATTGGGCTCGATTATGAGCTTGAACAAGAGTTTTTGTTTGGTAACCTCTTTGTTGAAAACGCCGCTGCATATCCAAAGACTGATACTGGAAATCCTGATCTGAATCACATATACGCCTTAGTCTCTGGATCTGTCCAAAGGGTATGTTATCAATAAGCCATGGGGGATGAAAACTATTAGCATGCAGCAAGGTATTACGATCTGTTGACTTTCTGAAGATAGATGTATGTAGGAATCCCTCATTATCTTTTGAGATCCGTAGATCAAGAAAGTTGATAGTGTGTAAATCATAATCCAAACTAAATTTAAGGTTCTCATTTAAGCTATTAACATATACATGGAAGTCTACAAGTTCTTTTTCTGAACCTGAGAACATCAAAATCACATCGTCAATATATCTACCCCACCACAAGATTTTATCTTTAAAAGGGTTGACGTGGGAAAATATATAGCGCTCCTCCCATAAGCCTAGAAACAGATTGGCATAGTTGGGAGCAAAACAAGCACCCATTGCAGTCCCCTTTTCTTGTCTATACAATAGTGATTTTTGTTTATTTAATACTTGTTTATTTTAAATATGTATACAGGTTCACATGACTTTGGTCTAAATACGTAGAACTAAATAAGAACTAGTTATATTTTTGATTTTGTAACCTGATAGGTTTATGGTTTTGTGTGTCAAATCCTTTGTGCACAAGCCCTGTGGAGAAATGATGGAGAATGAAAAACGCTTAAACTGTCATTATTGGCTAGGTAGGTGATAAAACAATAATTATTAAAAATAAATCACAATACATGTTTACCTCAATAGAATGATGAAATGTTTATGCACCAAAGCGAAATGAAACCGTGTTAATGTGCGTGGGATATTCATATTGTATATAATTTTATTATATTATTAATGCATAGATTTATTAAATGTATTACAGGATAATGGTTGTCATTGAGCTATATTGTGCATTTTTATTTATACTACTGAAAATGGATTTCAAAAATGGACAATAAACTGTCTGTCTAGTTCAGGGTTCCTCAATAAGTTTTCGCCAAGGGCCGAATTCTGCAAACAATACCAAGCCAAGGGCCACTAACCTATATATACACATATATTAGGGCTGGGTATCGATTCAAATGTCCCGAATGTCGATTCGATTTCGATTCGCAAGCTCTCGATTTGATTCTCAATGTTTTTATTACATTCAGTGAATATAGTTTTAATACAAATGCTACTGATATTTCAAAAAATGAACCGTAAACTTCAGTGTGATAAGAGGGGCGGGGCAGAGAGCTGTGGGAACGGAGTGAGGCCGGTGGAGTTAATGAGAATGAGCGAACAAAAATACATTTTTACAAACATTTTTACAAAATAAAATCCAGGCCTGGTCCTCCTTCACTGTTGTTCCTCCTCTTTTTATCCTTCCGGAGCTCCTCCACGGGACTCGTGACTCGTGAGTGGCGCAGGTGTCGCTCATTCTCATTAACTCCACTGGCCTCAAATGTGATTATTCCTTTAAAAATAAAGATTTATTTATGTGTATTAGCAGTAGTAGCACCGAGTAAAACGACTGCTAAATAATAATATATTCTGACATTACTTAATGTTAAACTAAACTTTTATTTTGACAGGTTGCCGTGAGGCTGCCGTGTATGTGATATGATGTAGTTTTCTCAAATTAAACAGTAAAATGCTCATGAAGTGACTCTCAGAGCAGTTGGAGATGATATTTGTGTATTCATATCATCATAGTGAGATGGCAGAAGCTGAAAACACAGCGAGTGTCATCCACGCTCTAGTATGTGTGTACGTTAGTTAACAAAACAGTGTGCCACACCATCATTCATTCATTGACTGAGGAAATCATGGCGTCTTATACGTGATCTCAACTGCTTCCGCAGATTTATAGTATTCCTATAGCATTTCACCGGAGCATTTCAAATCAAGCATGTGGCTTTGTACTTGGTTCTCATGAACAGTATCTCCACCATGATAAGCGCTGAATGAATAACAGGCTTACAGTTGTAACATTGCGCAAGGTAAATAAGGGTGACATCTAGTGGAGAAGAGTAATGATAAGATTCACGTAAATCAGATCTGGTTTTAAACGTGAGCTGAAATAAATACTGGAAAAGATCGATTTGATATCGATTCTCAAAAGCCGCAAATCAACGTCATTTAAAAAACGGTTAATCTGAAAAAATCTATATAGTTAAAAGATGTATCTTTTCCATGCAGTTTTTGTCCTTTCCATCTGCGCCACGTGACAATAAGCAACACAGAATTCTATTTTAGAAATGTTTTTTTATTTTCTGCGACCTCGCGGCAGGAACAACATACAAAATATGACAGTGATAATCTCAGGTAATGATTATGTGCTTTATTCAAGGTTAAAAGTGTCTAATATGTCTTCATATCTACACTGGACTGAACTTTGTGTCAGCACGTCATAAATAGAATGAGTCAGCAGTTTTCTTGCATTGCGTCATGGATTTGTCGCAATGCATCCACTTATTATAATCACTGATTATAAGTTCTATTGTATTTTGTTGCGCTGTGCTACTGTGCCTTGGGCTGAAGTATTCTTCTGAATCCTTGTCACTTTTATCCTACATTTTATCCTATTTGTCATCCTAACTATTGCATTGTGCTTATGTCAGACTGCTAAAGACATTCCAGTCGGAAACACTTATGAAATTTAATGAAAGGAAAGATCAATCTGAATGTTCCAGCACTTCAGGTTGCAGAAAAATTGAAAAAAGTCAGACATATTCATCTACACAAACCATACACAGATCTGGGTGGGTGCTCAGAGGCTGTGTTAGCACACATTCTCTAGGTGTAGCAGAAGACATTAATTACTTCACTAACACAGAAGACAGGGTCTAGAACTGGCAGATGGTGACCCAATACAAGAGGATGGTCCTGAAGGAAAGTGCCATTGATTTTCTTTTTCCTTTCTAAACAGGGGCCAGATGGGAACAGTGCCTCTTATCGACGCAACACTTCCACTTTCAATGCCAATTCAACACACCGAGCTTCACCCATTGTAAGGAGGCAACCCCAAGATGTAAGGACAGAGGCTCAGCTAATCCGTTTCGGTTTCCTTTACAGGGTGGGGGGTTGGGCAGTTGCAGATGGCCTGATTCTGAATACAAATGTTTAATTTCAAGAGACCTGGTACCATTGTGCTTAGACTGTTCTGCTGAAATTAGAGCAGACATAGCAAGTGTACAACTAGAGTGTTTCCTACTCTGAGTGAGGCTTCCCCACAAATGATGTTCAACAACACTGATAGTCAGATAAATCTTATACTGTTATGATGAATGAATAACAAAAGAATTTGGTTTTAATATTGTATCAGTGAATATGGGACACACAAAAAAAACGACTATCCCTATTATGGGAATTCCTAACGAAAAAAAAAAAAGCATCAATTTTCTACATTGTCTTTGAGCCAGAATGTTATTTTTAAATGCAGAACAGATGCAGAAGCATGATTATTTTAAGGCCAAGTGACATAAAAAAAAGACTAAAGGGGAATTCCAGTGGAAAAAAAAAAAAACACTGAAAAAAAAAAAGATTAAAACAAATTTCCCAGTTTACCATAGGTGGGGTTTATGCTTTTAGAACACAGCAGGCTGTGGAAAATATCAATATTTAAAAACATTCAAAAATGAAGATCTATCAGTGCAGTGCAAAGTTTTACTTCATTTTTTAAGGTATGACATGACACTCAATTTAAAAACAATAAAAAATTTAATTAAAAGCACGGTATGATTCAAATGTATGCATACCATGATGCACTTCTATAATAATAATTCATACAAAAGGCTACAAATAACACTTTCTACAATATTGTATAACTAAACCAATCGCAGGTTGTTAAAAACACTCAATGGTGGTTTAAAGTGAGTTTTGGGTAAAACCATTTGTCTTATATAGCATGATGCTATAGTATGAATGAATGCTCAGGTAACATGCATGTCCCTTGATGCTTCAGAAGAGCCAGTTACTGATTTAGGCACATAAAGCATGTTGCATGTTTATTGGTTCACTGACTTTAATTAGATTAACCCCTTAGATGTCGAAATTTGGTACCGAAACGACAAGACAGTTTTCGATACTCGATGGTATCAAGGCATTTCGGTCAGTGCTTAAAAAGTATCGAGCTCGATACCAAACCCTATTTAATTTGAACTCTTCTTGAACATGATATAGCTAAAAGAAAGACGTTAATTTAGACGTATTATTGTAATGTGACTTTAGACAAAGTGACTGACAGCAAAGCCACCGGGACAGGTTGCAGCTGGAGGACATTCACTCGACCCACAACAGAGCGATCAATGCTGGGGAAGTGACATCACACCCCTCAAGACATTAATGGGGGGAAGCGGCTCTGTGAGCAGCAGGAAGGCCACAGCTCAGGAGGCTATTTTTGCCTCCCTGAGATCTGAATCATATCCGCTGTTGTTTTGCTGGGTGTCTGTCCCCTGATCAGTAAGATGAGCAATATCAGGAGAATGAGAATGTTACTTCTGCAGTGCTCAAGCTCTGACTGGATCTTTAAATACAGAAACACAGAGTCCTGCCTCCAGTCATACAAACAAGCTTTTTCAACCTTTGTGCTGAGGGGAAGTGACCCTATTAAACCAAACCAGATAAATGTAATCTAAAATCTCAAATACGTATGATATATGTTTAGTTATAAAATTACATGAGAGCTCCAGAGTTGGCTACTTCTGTGCCATTTAAACCCACCTGTGTTCCAAATTTGTAAATATTTAATATTTGATTAAATAAACACATCAATTTTGATTAATATTTAATATAAATCACTCTAAATAATTAAATAACTGCTGACCAGACTGGACAAACATGGAGAACAGTGTTCGTATTTGACTTCTATTCTAGATGTTGTTGTTTTTTTAATTTTCTATATTTTACCTGTGGAAAGTGGCTTACTTTCTTTTCCCTGGCTGGGTACAGTCCACGAATAAAAAGGATCTGTTCTGAGCACAGAAAATTAAGTTAATGCTTTTTATAGTAAGTTCAGTGTGTTTCTAGTGTTTCTACTTTAAAAAAATAAAATAAATACACAAACACATATACATACATACATATACATATACATATATATATATATATGAATTATAATTACAGGTATGATAAAACTTCTTGGTGTTAAGCACATCATCTTTATTGATACTGTCGCTGTGGTGACCTGAATGCAGTTGTTCATACATGCATACAACTTAAGTCTGTTGAATGAAGAAAACATTTCTAGACTCTCATCTGTAAGAAAACCATTTTTATTTTATTTCATGATCTTTTTTTTTAATTAAACAGTAAAAGATTTATGGCAGAAGTTATGGTACTAACCAAAATAGATTGTTGCAGCCCTAAGTGATTCCAAACATATGAACAGTAGTAAGTATATAATGTACATGGCCTTAATAGGGTCACGTCCCCTACAGTCACGGGGGATCCTGGCTGTCTGTTTGGAGCCGTTCCAACATCTCTGATGGCATACTCGCCCAAAAAACACTGCACCACACTGACACCGCAAGATCTAAATCACTGACTTTCAAATGAGGTCATGACCAAACAACATGCGAATGACATCTGGGAAAGATACAGACATTTACAACCATTTAAGTCCAGTAAAAAAGGAAGAGGACAAGGGAACTAAGCAATTGCATCAGCACATGAGGTCATTAAACAGGTAAATCACATGGTGTGGTATTACAAAGAGAAAACAGCTTTAGCTCTCTGGGTAAGCTGCTCCTCTGTCAAAAGATACAAACCCAACCCAGTGCGTAAGCATGCAGAGGACAAAATGACAACAAAGCCCTGTGTCTCTAGAGGCATTACATCACCAGCGTCCCCATATTAGATTCATTGCGACGGTCTGGTGTTTCCTCTAGGATGATCTTCAGAGACTGTAGTAACACAAGGTTTCTCAGAACCTCCACTTCTTTAAATAGTTTCAAATGCAACCTGTTTCCAACATCAATTCTGCAAACATTCATTTCATTTCTACAACACTGGTCCAAATTAGTGATCAAACACTGCTTATTGGTCCTGCTAGTATCTTTGTAATGTCTAAGAACGTCTTTAAATTAGGTTTAATCTTCATTAAAAACAAAGTTTAAATTTTTTTTTTATATAATGTTAGATATTGTTGGAGTTTGTAATATGGCATTGCCTTATTATTATTATTATTATTATTATTATTATTATTATTTAAAAAAATAAAAAAATGTATTGTGTGTGTTATTTTTGGGGAGCTGCATCTCAAAACATTTTAACTAACCTTGTCATAAGTCAAATTAGCCTATCTGATATTTTCAAAAGAATTACACAGTCTGGAGGGTCTGCAGGGGTCATATCTATCACATCATTTCCTGTTTTATATCTTTTCTGCATGTCGGTTGCTCCACATTATGTTGCTATGGCACAGAACATTTCTTCAAATATTAATAGTGAAGTGATTTTGTTAAAATAATAGTAAGATATAATAATGGAAGATCACACTAAACTACTATTTTCCTTTAAAGAATGTAATGTAACAAGGCTTTGCAACATTTGCATCACATCTTATGATGTAAGTGTTTTTTAATTACAAGTCACTGGGTGTATTGTAAGAATTGCATTTTTATGTATTTCTGAGCAAACTTATAGTGCTTTACACATATAAGAAAAGAAAAAAAAGAGTTACATGTCACTGACCCAATTTTGATTATAAGGTGCATGAAGTAGTGCAATCCATAGTAGACATACAATTAACATACTTTTTCCTTTGTCTGCAGCAAGGTGGAACCAAAATATGGTGATCAGCATAATCACATTATATGTTAAAAACAAGAGGAACCAAGTGACTTCCATCTAGATGGCCTGCTGATGGAATTCCCCACCAAACTGGACAAACAGGTGGATCTTCCCCCAGCTCATAAGAATACATTGGTTTTAAACAATCCAACACAACTCTTTTAATCAGCAACGCTGTAACACCTGACACTTCCTCAAGTGTCATATGTCCTCTGAGAACTAGTTTAGTCTATATGAGGAGGATAGGCTAAAAGAGTTTCCCATTACCGCTCAAAATGCCACATAGTTAGAGGCGAATATTTTCCACTTCCAGTTTCACAAAGATACACACAGAATAACTTTGAACAACACAATTGTCTGCCTTTCCTGAGTAATGCATTTCTGGATAATCAAGCAAATGACAGTGGAGTTACTCATTACATGTAAAAACACCTGAAGCATGTCTTTTAAGTTCCTGCATTTTGATCTTTCGGATTATCTGGCATCTGGTCTATTATCTGAGAAGAATGCAGTAACAAATGCAAGGCTCAAACAGGAATGAGACAACCATTCTGAATCACCCAACACATTTGTCATAGGGCACGGGTGCACAGGTCTGCTGAAAGGATGACAATGTGAAGAGATAAAAGCAGCAAGAGAGAGATGAGGGTGTTGTTTTCGCTTTAGACTGGAAAGAACAAAATGGCTATTCAGCAGAGAACTTCTGTTCGCTCACCACCCACACCGAGAAAGAGAATGATAAAACGAGGGAGTGTGAGGGAAAGGGATGGGGAGAGAGAGCCGATCTCGACTGGAGACTCTTTACAGCTTTGCCTGTGGCACTGTTTCATCTTTTTCCTTTGAAAGTGACTTAGTAGAGCCTTAGAACTTCCTCTATTGCCTTCTACCACCGCCAAAGAAAAAAAAAGGCCCTTGGGACTGACCTATCGTGCTACTGATTTTTTTGTCCCGCTCACGGTTGAAGAATCAGAACCCCAGAAGATCATGGTTTTGAAAGCAGTATAAAAAATGAATGCCTTCAAACAGCAGGCCTTAGATAAAATGATGTGGGAACCACTGAAGATAAAGCAATCTACTAAGCCCCCAACACACACAGTGAAACTGAAGAACTGGTGAGACTGTGAACAAAATAAGACCAAAAATGAATTTCGTTTGGCGTTCTCCAAACTGCACTGCGGCTCCACTTTCTTTGACATGGTCATTTTTTTGGTTCATTTCTTCTGTTCAGTCTGTTAAGGTCAGACCCCAAAAAAAAAAAAACATGAACACATTGGAAAGCTCATTAGTAGAAACAAAAGTTAAGTCTAAGTCTAATTGAAAGTGACACTGGCACTGTTTTTTAATGGTAAATACTGTAAAGCTGGATGTTCAGAAAGTCCATTAACATCATATCGCTGCTCGGGTATTTCAAACTTCTTTTTATCCCTAAGCGAATAACAAAAAAAAACTTTGCTATGGATAAATAGGGCCTTTAGAATAGCTACTACTGCCTTCTTTCAATGCCAAAGGGAAAAAAAAAACTCCTTTGGGAATGACGTATCATGCTATTGATGTTTTGTCGTCTCAGCCACTGTTAGAGAATCAAAACCCCAAAAGTTGTAATGGTTTTGGGAACAGCAAATAAAGGCCTCGAAAAAACTGTGTGGGAACCAATGAATCTCAAGCAATCTGCAATCTCCTTACTCTCACAACTAGAAGAGACAGTTACTGCCCCTAATATGCCACTTTATTGTTTGTGTTCAGAACCCCACTGAGCCATTTAATTCAACTGTACTGGCAGCTTGTTAATCCCTGAACCCAGTCTAGACTTCGCAGGCTCTTCAGCATATGGCACCCGCATATGCTGCCCTGGTTCCTCTCTCCTGGCCTCAGGCTCCACGGCCGTGCTTCAGGGCCTCCTAATTAAATATAAACAGATATATGGTCTCCTTGCAGCCATTCCTCTGGTTAGCATTCTACTACACCAAATGCTCAGTGCAATTTAAGCAAAATGCCGACCACAGAGGCTGACAGCTTTGAGAAACGCCGAAGAGATGGCCAAAATGTTTAATGCATCAGGCAGACTGGCCATAAAAGCGGATTATGACGCAGCAATAGGACGTGAGATGGAATTTTAAAAGACTGATGCGTCTGACATCCGTTACAGCTCTGTTGCGGTCATACCATGGGGTTACACATGCTCCTCAGTAGGCATTTAACAAACTATATGGGCTACTGCGACTGCATCTCCCTAATGGTGCCCTGCAGACATCAGATGGGAGGGCTGTTTTCCCGACATCTGCGTGATGTTGTGACCTCTCATTTGGAAGGGGTGCGTTGCATAGCCCCATTCCCTTGGCACAATGATCCCGTCCAACAGAGCTGCCAGACATTTCAGGGCTAACAGTCCCATGAAGCAACCCGTCCTACCTTTCAAAAATGGACACTTTTAGTGAGAGGGCAGAAATACAATAAGCTTAAAGCAACAGAACTATGTCATCAAACGAAACTCAATTCTTATTATGCTATTTTTGGGCTTTTCCAGTTACATTTATTGTCAAAATGGTGGGGCGGGGGGTATATGAAAACAGCAATTACAGGACCAAGCACACCAGTGGCCAAAATATTAAATTTATCTAGACATAGACTAGAAATCCAGCATTCGGCAAAAGAGGTGCCAAGACTCCTTTTTGAAGTTGACATCAATTTATCAATTTATTATAAGAAATTATTTGTGTAACAACTAGGGCTGTCACTTGTGCGAAAAAATCATTTTCGATTTTTAAGACATAAGTGTTCATTGAATAGATTGTAAAATCGATTTTCCATGTCTAAAAAAAAAGACGTTTCCTTTTTCAACGTCAAATAACGGACGAACTTAAAGAGAGCGCTGGAAAAGCTCAAGTCAGCAATATTTCTTATTTATTGGCATGATGTTTCGTACAGAATAACAAACAGCAACAGGAGTGCAACATTCTCGAAAAAAGAAAAACATCACTGCAGGCTTCATCCTGGCTGCATTTATGATTTAGGCAATTCAAAAATCTCCAAGATTATTTTAAATAATGATTCAATCCATTTCAAACAACTGATGTCCCAGGGACACTCAGGTACAGCTGCACAAGGTGGGGGTATTACTGGCAATTTTCCATCACAAAAGCCGGTCGCTGTCAGCTTGCAATGGTCCTTTTCATAACTCAGAATTCGCGTCTACCGCGCCGCGAGACCTCCAGACGCGCGTAAACGCATCTTTACATTGACTTAACATTGAAATCATTTGCGCCAGACGCTCTATTCGCGTTTGGTGTGAACACAGCATAAGACTTCCCTTTCGACGTCACTGGGTCTTATAGGCGCGAAAAATCGCTGGTATTTTCTGTCTAGCTTTCGCAAGGCATACTGCACTTTCGGAATTCTTTATTTTCTTTTTCTGCTTGTTTGTGAGTTTTGTTACATCTACATTTTTAATTGTTTAATTATTTTAAAATTAATAGTGTACATATTTGGTTAAAATCGATTCCCTATTTTAATTTTCGAAACTTTTTTTGGTTGGTCCGATCGATTGTGCAATTGATTTTCGAACTAAAAGTGACCGCCCTAGTAACAACTGAACCGCTACAGAAGTGAAATAAATAAGAAATCTGAACATGTTTTTTTGTTTGCCAAGCAAGGAAAAGCAAAGGAGAAAAAATTTTTTTTTGAACAATTTAATGATAGAGAGAATTCATTGCTGAAATCAATATGAAATCAAACCAACCTTGTGTCAAATATCCCTGTAAATGACTGTGCATAGGTTTTCGGAATTTTACATTCTCAGAAGGTCAGTTTTATCGAGCAGACACTTACATTCACAAGAACCTTCTTTTCCATGCACAAGCTACAGCATTCATTCTTATAAATATCATGCCCTTTATGCACGAAACAGAGAGGTTAGAGGACGTGTCGCCCAGATGCGTGTCTCTGAGATCACAAACATGCTCTGCACAGACAGTGATCTCAGGCTCAAAGCAACCCACCCCTGACGTGTCAGCGGTCATCTGGTGTAAAATTAAGTAAAGTGACTACTGTGGACACCAGTGTAAATGCTACACCAGAACTATAATATCTGAAGACCGACTTGCTTCTGATCACAGGGTGTGTTAAGTATTGGTTTTCAGCTCCGATTTGCCGTCTGTTAAACTGGGAGGTCAGCGAGAAGTTAATGAAAGTGGCATTAAAACGTCAACAATTAATTCACAATTAAATACCAACATCCTAAATGCTGAATTTTCTCAAAATTATTTTTGGGATATTGTGAAATTAAATTCACCACATAGCTAATGAAAGCACTTTGCAAGTTATCACTTAGCTGACATGAATAGTAAAACACTGCAGTGCAGAAGTCAATCATTACGTTTTGGCAAAAAAAAAAAAAAAAAAAAAAAAAACACTTAACTACTACCAAGTTCTGCTTTTAGAATGCCAACTTTGACTCATGACCACATACTTTAACATAAATTTAAAGGATTTTAAGTAACTATACAAAAGATTTTAAAAGATTCAACATTAATTGATTCCACTAAGCAAGTAAACTGTTCCAATTCTACTTTTAAAGAAACAGTTCACTTCCAGAATTCACTCAAATCCATGATATTTCGAGACAAATATTGGCCATGGGTTGAAGGTCCAAACTGCAGTTTCAATGCAGCTTCAAAGGGTTTAACACAATCCCAGCAGATAAATAAGGCTCTTCTCTAGTGAAACGATTAGTCATCTTCTAAAAAATAAAAATGTATATACTTCGTTACCACAAACGCACATCTTACACTAGCTTCGCTATGCACGTCTGCAAATTCCCGCATGACGTAATCCCGTTGGAAATGTCATATGAAGTTAGCTCTTCATTTGTGTACTCCGGTTCAAAAAGGTGGGGTAAGGTAAAAAAGTTTCTCCTACAACTTAAAAATCATCCGACATTGTTGTTTTACCTTTTTTTTGTAAAGGGCATTTGACTTTCTATGCACATTTCCTTCTGACCTTTCAAAAGTGACTGTGTAATGCATGAGGTCGAGCTTGTGCAAGACAAACATTTGTGGTTAAAAAGTATATACTTAAAAAAAAAAAAAAAATGAAAATTACTAATTGTTCCATTAGATAAGACCGGTATTCATTAGCTATGATTGTGTAGAGCCCTTTGAAGTAATGAAACTGCAATTTGGACCTTCAGTCCGTTCATTATATGTAGAAAAATCCTGGAATGTTTTCCTCAAAAACATTACTTTCATCGCAACTGAAGAAAGACATAAACATCTTCTTGGATGACATGGGGGTGAGTAAATGATCAGGAAATTCTCATTCTGAAAGCTTCCCTCTTTTAAGTACTCTGTCTTGGTTTTCAGGAATTAGACAGGCCGGGGTCTGTAAAGGGGGTGTGTTGGTGGTAGTGACAGGTTTGTCTATGTCATGTGCATGTCTCAGCAAGTCAAGAACCATTTCAAGCACAGCCTGCATTTTACTCTCATTGCAAGGGGTCTAAGATTCATATATCAACTCGGCTCTGACACAGACCTGTCACTGACCACACACAGAGCCGAGCAGAGCACACACTCATTAGGAAAACATTCACTGCAATCTAGTGGAGAACAGTTTCGTTTCAAACACACAATACAGCTTCTCGTTTTGATATTATTTAACCTGCTGCTAAAACTGACGGCAGTTATTGTAAATAGCATTTTGCTACCTCACAGACTGTGAGAACGACCCTCTCAACACACTGCCAAAACTCCCTTCAGGCAACCCATACATCAAAACTTATATCACATTCAGTCCTCCACAAAACAGAACGAAAGCCATACCTGACACAAACACAACCATCAACAATTTCATATTACAGTATAGACCTTATTCAGATTAGATGACATTTAATTTTCATGAATGACAATGAGGCTGAGATTAGCAGTCGCAACTGACTGTAAATTGATACCTAACAGTTTCCTATAGTTAAAAATCAAATATGGCCTCTACCTGGCAAAGATATGGATGACTAAAACCAAGTGAGCTTTTTAAAAACATCTGTTTAAAGTTTGACTCAAGCCTCTCACAATACACTATGACTAAATCTGAAACCTTGTCAAGGACAAGGAAATGGTTTAAAGAACCTATATAACCAGAAGTGAACTATAACAACCATTAAAACAATTGGGGGATAAAAGATACTACTTTTCAACTTTAGAAGCAAAATGTAAGATTTTTTTCTGAGATTCAAAAGAGCCATACTCATGACAAGAAAGAGAACTATCATCTTTTGGAGCGGCTTGATTTGTACTGCCATTATTTATTAGTTAACATACACCTAATTATGTATTTTTGTAGTGACACTGGGGGTGAGCATGCACTTATTGAAGTGTCATGCTATAATGTTAGGTTTGACGTCCCATTCCATTTTTATTATGGCAACCAGAGCTTCCGCCAAACCTGGCATTACTCACCAACTAAACGAAAAGCTAAATAAATAAAATGACAATAATATTTTAAGAAATCTGAAACCTGTCTGAAAGAGATTTTAAACACCCTTACCTTCAATGGCAATGACGTGCTCTCGGATCTGATTCTGCAGCAGCGGATCCTCCACGCGCTCCAGCAGCTCGTAGATCGAGTAGATGTTCGGATGGACGGACTCGAATCTCTGAATCTCAGCTCTGATCGCGGCTGAGTTTGCCAGGTGTTGCTGATAATTCATGTTTGCAGTAGGATCTCTTCCAATAGAGCCCGATATGCAATTATCTAAATAGTGTTTGCTGGTGATGCAGGGATATACTGAAATGCTGCAAACACGTAAACACAGGAGGGAGGTCAGATGTCCACATGAGGTCTTTAGTCAGCTCCAACGATTTTGTTCAGAACAAAAAACTACAAATATTCCCAAAGTCAAACTGGTTATATAGGATGAAATCACAAAAACGTAAAAGATTGAGCATTAAACCACTTAACGCGAGACGAACTGACATGTAGCAGCGGCTTTGATATCAGTGCATTTGATATTTTAGTATGTGTATTACAATAGAAGTCCAGACGCTGGAGGGAGGTCTGCAGCTGTCCGAATCTGAAATGAAAGGATACAGTCATATGCCCCATATCCTCATAAATACAGCATAAAAACACAGGAGCTTCCCTAAATCAAGCATCGTCATTACGGCTATAACAGGCGAGAGAAGGCCACCTCAGGTCAGTCCGAGACGAGAAGGATCCACATGGTCGCCTCCGGCTGTGGGCTTCATACACACTGCCCAGTTTCAGCGCCAAAAGTGAGAAGTAAATAAATAATTCAATTTCAAACTCGGCGAGAAACTACACTTCGCGCAAACGAGCTGGACGCGGTGTGTCTGCTGTGTTCCAAGCACAGTCAACTCACTCCCTGCTGTTGTTCACTTCGGCTCATGCTGACATTTCAACCACTGAACTACTTTCTGCGGTCTCGATGCAAAACCTCAAAACTATTCATATATGTCAACTTCACCGAGATGCTATCGCAGGGAAGCTTTTCGGATATCTCTCTTGTTTTATCCGCAAAGATGGGTGCATTCCCTTTCCTCCCGCACTGAGGTCCGTCCCGTCTGTATCCTCTCAAACATCATTGCGCCTGCTCCTTCCTTTGGACGCTTCCTACTGGAAAAACGTCGGAGCTTGGGAGCCGTCGTAGCTGCGTTTGTTCTGCGCAGTCTGTTGTTATTAAAACGCATACAGGTCGCCACACACTGGATGGGGGCGCTAAAAGGTAGGATCTTACTTTGAGTACAAGGAGTCTGATTAGTGGGTCCTATAAACGATTTTAATTAATTGCTGGCACAAGTCTTTGACACACTCTCAGATATGACATCAGAGTCTTATGATAAACAATAAAATGTAAACATATGAATGTTTTACTGGTGAACTGATAAGGTAAGACAAAGGAAAGAGGAACCACGTGCAATGTGCATTTTATTGTAACACATTTAGAATATACATATTTGCATATTCACACCAGCCAATGTGATATTAAAAGAAATGAATGTGTGTGTCTTTGTGTTTAGTATTTTAGACTATATTAATCACACTTCATATATATAACTATTCTAATTAAATGTGTATTTTGAAAATTTAGTTCATAATTATTTCATATCCGATGGTAGACAAAGCAGAATCCCATTAAACAAGATTCATCTGAAAGGTACATTTATTCTATGACTTATATACAGACATATGAACATATAGACCTACATTGGCAATATTTCAATTTAGGATACATTATAGCAGCAACACTATGAATTCTAATTTGAAATGATTTCAGTCAATTTATAGTATAGGTTTTAATGACTATTGAAGATGCCTAAAAGGTACATCTAACTGATGGATTTATTGAATATTAACCCCATTATTTATTGCAATTGTTTAATTAAAAAATAACAAATGTAAGTAAACTCGAAGCCTTTTGTCTCCATTCTAGGGCATTTAGCTCAAGGGCCTAATTTTATCCTTTCAGTATAAAGACTATGTCTTTTACTCCACAAATCTGACACATTTATGTGTCCACAAATCTCTTATTAACAAATAGACACAAACACTTTTGATATTCAGCATAATACAATATCCTAGATTACTGTGACACAAAATAAGATCAGTTTACCTCAGTATTGTTTTGACTGACTAAATCTTACAAATGTTGATATTCAGATTATGAACATCCAAGTCATTCAATAAATGTGCTGGTCAGGGGTCATCTTCTGGGGGACATTTTACCCCATTTTACCCTGGTAAAAAACGTCTGTATCTAATTCTGATAATTCTGTTACTAAATGTCTTGCACAGCTGAATTCTGTAAGCATCTATTTTGCTCAATGGCCTCTTCTATCCTGATTCCATCCACCAGCAGGGAATGAACTATTCCATTTCGTTTCCTTCCACTACTTGTTGCTTTAATGCAGCATTCCTTCTTTTCCACTGTAAAGTGTGTCTCGCTTCCATCTTCTGTAAACTCCCCCTGCATAAAAAAATCAGTATAAACATAGGCCTATTACTAAACAAGCACCAGTCGTGAGAACGATGTGATATGAACAAAATGGTGTTATGTTTTTAAACAGTGGCCACACAACTACACCATTAACCGACTTGACTCAGACTTAAATAAACAATGGACCAAAGTGGATCTTTCATACACCTTAATGCCTGTGTTAGTATGAACTACAGTATTAAAAGTACTCACCATAGTCTCCATTTTTCGTCCATTGCACCACACATCCATAGTGTCTTTCTCTAGCGGAACAGAAAAAATAACCTAGTTTGCTAATAGCTCGTTTTAATTATCTTAACTTTTTGAATTTTTCTGCTGACCCCGGATTCGAATTTGAAATCTAGATCTAGACCCTAGACTAGTCATTCTCTCCTTACAGTATTGTTAGAAATGAACGCAAGAAGAGTAAAGCCTTTCAGAAAAACTGAAATAACTTTATAAATCAAGAGGGGTGTCACTTACCTAGAACTATCCTGTAATCAGCACCACCCAGTTTCAGCACCCATGTTCTTGACATTTTTGATCGGTTGTCCAAAAATGTTTGGAGACTTTTTCCGTTGATTTCCAGTGTGTACTCATAGGAAAACCCAGTGATTGCCTCAATACTTATGGTAGCTTTTGTATCTGTGCTCCCAACAGCGAACGTTTCTTTGCCCACCAGTTTGAACATCCAATCCCTCCTCAACACCTCCTTAAAAGGTTGATGAAACTTAACATTATCATTTCATATTATCTTATTCATCTCTCTCTCTCTCTCTCTCTCTCTCTCTCTCTCTCTCTCTCTCTCTATATATATATATATATATATATATATATATATATATATATCAAAAACTATTTGTCTTTATTTCAGGCTGTAAAGCAACAAAATGTGATTATTTTGAAGGAGGGGGATTCTACCCACTGTTCACCCACACACAAACATATTATATAACGATTATATTATATACATTATCACTATAAAATAATATAATACAATATCTAATATAACATAATGATAAATAAAACAAATCGGTTTATAACCTCTCACCTTCCCATTAATATAAATGACCCGTTTCCCTGTTGTTGATCCATGTTCAAACTCAATTCGGTAAACCCCATCGCTAAGCGACACGTCCCACGTTCCCACAATGTCTCTGGACATACTGTGTATGATCCACACTACCCAACCGCTCTATACTATTTTAAATTCATTGTTAATTTTTGTAACATCCGCTTGATCACAATAGCAGTCCTCATCATGTGCAACTGCCGATTAAATCTCTGTATATTATTGAGGAGGCCATCCAATGCTCACTCAGCAACGAGTGCATTAGTGTAAGAGGCTTAATTAATCAATCCAGAGACTGTTTGAGGAGGTTTATGTGCGAAGACAGTGATTTTCACTGCAATTTATTTTAAATAGACATCAGTTGTTGGAGTAAAAATCATTAAAACTGTTTTCAGTTGTTAAGCCTGGATGATTTGGATCCTCTGGTCACTAACAATAAATGGCACTCTCCCCCAAAATTAGCAAGGCACTATGAAGGTAATTTAATGCCAATCAGATTTGCAGGGTAAGAGTTGTGGAAGTGTACATATGTAAGTCTAAATTAAATTTGCATGCGCAAGATAAGCTTTGTGAAGGTGTAAATCGCTTTTCAAGCATAAGAAAAAATTCTTTGCAGCATTTAACAGTTACACATCAGTGTAATTCAAGTATTGTGAAACTGCAGCTTCATTGCTAAA
Organism: Carassius gibelio; assembly: GCF_023724105.1. NCBI lineage: Eukaryota > Metazoa > Chordata > Actinopteri > Cypriniformes > Cyprinidae > Carassius > Carassius gibelio. The sequence goes on from NC_068376.1 coordinate 9,705,622, forward strand.
CAAAATAAATATTATCTGCATTTTTTCCGTCTTCAATTTTTCTGCACAGGTTGTTTTCGCTAAAATGCAAAAGTCTGTGAACAGTGATTTGCAAGCATGAAGATTGAAAAAACTAACTGTTGCAAATGTCTAAATAACAAAAAGGGGCAAAAAGTTCCCAAAATAAACCGATATGTACAGCTCCGTCTTTCTTTTCTCTGTGCTTACAATTTTGGCACGATTCTCTCACTAACTGAGTTTTGCAAGCGTGACGGAGAGGGCGGGTCAACCACCTTCTTGTAGCCAATCACATGATTCTCTTTTACTCCTGATTGGTTCAATAAACACATCATATGCCAAAACATTAATCTTCATTTAGTTCCGGATTGTTCTCACTACCAGAATGGTACTTTTAACGTACACATAGGCTACATTAAAAAATACATATATAACAAGTTAATTAAAACCTGACACTTTATAAGTTGTGTACCATTAGGCTAGACTCCCATGCGTGTTAACATTATTGGATTGGGTTAGCTTTACATTGAATTTCAATATAATCTGCATACACTATTGATGTTACAATCAAAATTATGTTATGTGACAATGCTCAGAACTAAAGTATCTGAGTGCTTTGTAAAACCTTTTTGCTAAACCAATAAAGCTATATAAATCTGAATTTGTCCGTTTTTCAGACCATCATTCAGACCGTCTCTGTTTACAGTATTTAACACTCAATTGTATAATTTTGATCATTGTAATTACTTTCATGTGACTGATCAAGCTATTATTCGAAGCAAGTAAGAGCAACACAATTATTTATTTATCTCCAGATTTGACTAACGCAAACACTTACAGTTGCTGGTCATACAATTAGAATATCATCAAAACGCTGATTTCACTAATTCCATTCAAAAAGTGAAACTTGCATATTATATTCATTCACAGACTGATATTTTTCAAATGTTTATTCCTTTTAATTTTGATGATTATGACTGACAACTAAGGAAAATCCCAAATTCAGTATCTCAGAAAATTTGAATATAACTTAAGACCAAAACAAAGAAATTTTCTGAAATATTGGCCAACTAAAAAGTATGAACATGAAAAGTATGAGCATGTACAGCACTCAATACTTAGTTGGGGCTCCTTTTGCCTGAATTACTGCAGCAATGCGGCGTGACATGGAGTTGATCAGTCTGTTGCACTGCTCAGGTGTTATGAGAGCCCAGGTTGCTCTGATAGTGGCCTTCAGCTCTTCTGCATTGTTGGGTCTGGCATATCGCATCTTCCTCTTCCCAATACCCCATAAAATTTCTATGGGGTTAAGGTCAGGCGAGTTTGCTGGCCGATTAAGAACAGGGATACCCTGGTCCTTAAACCAGGAACTGGAAGCTTTGGCACTGTGTGCAGGTGCCAAGTCCTGTTGGAAAATGAAATCTGCATCTCCATAAAGTTGGTCAGCAGCAGTAAGCATGAAGTGCTCTAAAACTTCCTGGTATACGGCTGCGTTGACCTTGGACCTCAGAAAAAACAGTGGACCAACACCAGCAGATAACATGGCACCACAAACCATCACTGACTGTAGAAACTTTACATTGGACCTCAATCAACTTGACTCCTCTCCTCTTTTCCTCCAAACTCTGCGACCCTGATATCCAAAGGAAATGCAAAATTAACATTCATCAGAGAACATAACTTTGAACCACTCAACAGCAGTCCAGTCCTTCTTGAAGCGAGATGCTTCTGATGCTGTTTGTTCAAGACAAGAGTGGCGTGACACATGTAATGCGACAGCTGAAACCCATGTCTTGCATACGTCTGTGCGTAGTGGTTCTTGAAGCACTGACTCCAGCTGCAGTCCACTCTTTGTGAATCTCCCCCACATTTTTGAATGGGTTTTGTTTCACAATCCTCTCCAGGTTGCGGTTATCCCTATTGCTTGTACACTTTTTTCTGCCACATCTTTTCCTTCCCTTCGCCTCTATATTAATGAGAGCTCTGTGAACAGGCAGTCTCTTTTGCAATGATCTTTTTTGTCTTGCCCTCCTTGTGCAAGGTGTCAATGGTCGTCTTTTGGACAACTGTCAAGTCAGCAGTCTTCCCCATGATTGTGCAGCCTACAGAACTAGACTGAGAGACCATTTAAAGGCTTTGCAGGTGTTTTGAGTTAATTAGCTGATTAGAGTGTGGCACCAGGTGTCTTAAATATTGAACCTTTTCACAACATTCTAATTTTCGATACTGAATTTGGGATTTTTCTTAGTTGTCAGTTATAAACATCAACATTAAAAGGAATAAACATTTGAAATATATCAGTCTGTGTGTAATGAATGAATATAATATACAAGTTTCACTTTTTGAATGTAATTGGTGAAATCAACTTTTTGATGATATTCTAATTATATGACCATCACCTGTACACTTCAAACAAATGAAAAAATAAAACAATACAACTTTGATAAAAATGTGTTTAATGATTTCTAAATCTATATTCAAATTAAAGTAACTAATTATGTTGGAATCCAATGTTCCCAGCCACTAGGGAACACACAGCCATGTTTATATGTTTATAGAGCTAAACAGCCATCTAGTGGTTACACAATGGTATTACATATGATAAATGGTGAATAAGTTCCCCAGTTAGAGATAAATATTTTAGTAATATTTAATTAAATCCCCTTAAATTGCAACGTTAAAGTAAAAAAAAAAAAAAAAAAAATTATATATATAGGCTATATATTATATTGCTGTCGGTTAAATTTTGTTTTTAAAAAATGTAATTGCCTCTGATCAGTACAGGTGCAATTATACATGTATTAAACTAGTGCAGATACTAAGTCATCTTTAAGTATCATCAAATTTACAATATTACAATAAATTAATATATAATACATAGCATGTTGAGGAAGAAAAGGATACTATACAGCTTGAAATTCAGTATGAACACATAATGGTACACAACTTATAAAGTTTAAACGCAGAAAAAGGGAGTCAAAAGAATACAGATCATATTTATTTTGCTTTAGCATGAAGCTGCAGTTTCACAATACTTGAATTACACTGATGAGTAACGGTAAAATGCTGCAAATCATTTTTTCTTATGCTTGAAAAGTCATTTACACCATACAAATCTTATCTTGCGCATGCAAATTTAATTTACGCTTACAGTTTTATGTACACTTCCACAACTCTTACCCTGCGTATGTAAATATATATGGCATTAAATTACCTTCATAAGGCACGCTATTAACATATCAAACGTGGGTGGCCGTGGCCAGTCTATCCGTGAGCCCCTTTTGTTCAGAACTTTCTTCCAGATTTCAGTGTGAGGTGCAGAGAGCTTTGAGAAGTGTTGATCGTGAGTGAGAGTTTTTTCCCACTGCTGTTTAAAGGATAGCCTACAACAAACTCACTAAGTGTCTTTCCTGGAAAGTATGTATTTCCCGGAAGCCATATCACCCTGGAGCCCAAGACCGGTTGCCCACTGAAGCTAAGCAGGGCTGAGCCTGGTCAGTACCTGGATGGGAGACCTCTGGGTGCTCACCCTGTGGTCTGTGTGGGTCCTAGCGCCCCAGTGTAGTGATGGGGTCACTATACTGTCAAGCACCGTCCTTCGGATGAGACGTTAAACCGAGGTCCTGACTCTCTGTGGTCATTAAAAATCCCAGGATGTCTTTCGAAAAGAGTAGAGGTGTGACCTCGTCATCCTGGCTGAATTCCCCCATTGGCCTCTGACCATCATTGGCCTCCTAACAATCCCCATATCCGCTGATTGGCTTCATCACTCTGTCTCCTCTCCATCAGTAAGCTGTCGTGTGGTGGGCGTTCTGGCACACTATGGCTGGCATCGCATCATCCAGGTGGATGCTGCACACTGGTGGTGGATGAGGAGATACCCCCTGACTATGTAAGCGCTTTGAGCGTCTAGAAAAGCGCTATATAAATGTAAGGAATTATTATGTAACTGAATATTATAATGAGGTCACATATTGTACTTTATTGTTTCTCCTCTCTGCCCCGCCTTCTGAAACTTGTTGATATTTACAAGGCTCATTGTTCTGAAAAGTGAGGTGTGCTCTGATTGGCCAGCTATCTAGTGCGTTCTGATTGGCCAAATGTTTCAAGCGTCTGACGGAAATCGTACACCCCTCAACATATACTGTTATGGCATGTACTGGACAGATCAACAGCATGACAAGAAAAAAGAAATACAAATAAAACCTATTAAAAACGAGGCAGTTGTTGCATCCAGTGGGGACATCATTACTGATTATAATGCCTTATTCTGTCTTTTTACACGTTGCATTGCATATCGCGCCGCATAAACAAAAAAAAACACCTCTGCATCTGTGATCAGAGAAATTATAAACAAGAAGTGCTACTCTGCACTGCTCAAAACTCGCTTTTGAATCATCAGTGGCAAATTCTTTACATATGTAAACCTATTTACATACCATGAGTAGTAAATGTTTTTTCCTCAGTGACCAGCACGGATCAGCTCTAGGCATGATGAAGTAGATATCGTGCTTTTTTGGAAGGCCAAACGAAATTGTTTCACTTTCACAATGAAACACACAGCTTCTCCACGAAATGGCGCTGGCGGCACCAGAGAGAATAAAAGTTGCACCTTTCTTTGCATGAAGATTTGGGCAGCGTTTTGCAAATCTTCGCACATAGTGACGTAGAGATGTGGGGCGGGGTTTTGAATGAGCCGTTTTAGGGGATGTGGCAGTGTTTAAACTTTATAAAGAATATTTCTTTGGATTTGACACTTTAGTCTTTGCACCTTTACAGATCTTCTTTATGCACCAAAAGCTTGTAACACTCCAAAGAGAATGGAAAATTTTAAAATATTATCATATGACCACCTTAAAACAATTTCCAAACCTTCTCGCCTATCCAATGTCATAATTCTGGAGTCTTCTTGATCCAATGTTTTAAACTTTAGTTACTGTGTAATGCTCTTGTTATAGAGTATAAATAATATCTGTAAAATGCTAAAGCTCAAAGTTCAATGCCAAGCGAGATATTTTATTTAACAGAATTCGCCTACAAAAAACGACCCGTTTGGACTACATCCCTACTTCCTGCAGTAATGACGTCACTAAAACAGTTTTTTTGACTATCCTCCGCCCACATGAATTCACAAAAAGGGGGCGTGGTCTTTTTGTGCTCCGAAGGAGAAGGAAGAAGAGCTGCGTTTGTGTTTACCATGTCATCGAAAGGCTGTTATTTTCATCTCGGAGTCCAATCATCTTTGTTTGGGCTTCCCAGGGACGCTGTACTTGGAGATTAATGGTTACAATTCATGCTTAACTCGGTTCCCGAAAATTATAATCCACATGTAAAACTATGTGCAGCACATTTTGCTGAAGACAACTTCCTCAATCTTAATCAGTTAATCAGATTATTCTTGAAAGATGGAGCAGTTCCCTCTTTGTCTGGAGAACGGGATGTTTATGGACCACAACCGGTAAGTGTATTTTATTATTTAAGTTGGTGCGTTTAACAGTTTCTGTAACTTGTTACACAAAGGGCAATGCTGTTTAGCTTTGTAGATGTTAGGGCTGTGCAAAAAAACGAATGCGATTTTCATGCACATCTCATCAGTAAAAACGCTCCTGTGATAATAAGTACATCTGCAGCACGTGCGTTCTAGCCCTATCATGTTAGCAGGAGGGCAGTGTGCGCTTGTGGTGGGTGATACTGCAAAATTTGGTATCGATCCAATACCAAATACATATAGGGTCAGTATCGCCGATACCGATACCAATACGATACTTTTTACTTAAAAAAAAAAAAAAAAAGCTTTTGTGTAGGGGAGTGCAGTAGGTCTATGTCATTAGCAATATTTTTTTATTAATGTATTGAAGTCCACAAAATTATTAGTTATTAGGCACTGTAGAATTAATTATTTCCAGCCTTAAAAAAAAAAATGAAGAATAAAAAAAAAAATCTCTCCTCTGGTTTTAAAAGCAAATGAAATAAAGTGCACACAATTATTACTGAATAACAAACAAAGAACAAAAATACCTATGCATTTACATTCCCTGAGCCCCCCTTCTGAATGTGCTATCAGCTTTACTCACTCTGTTCGCTGCTCCTCGGCGCGTTGTGTCAGTGAGTCACGTGACGACACAACAACGACTCACAGCAGAGCAGCAGGAGGGGGAGGAGTAGCAAAGTGGCCCAGGATGTGAAAGCAGCGTTTGCTCAGGATTGTAGAGGTAGAAGACACGAGCAAAGTATAATGAACGTAGATGAGAGATATTTAAATTAAAATATTGATTCAATTACAATTGTATCGATCCGATTCCAATACCAGTGTTGGTATCGCACTATGGATATTTAGATCGATCCGCCCACCCCTAGTGCGCGCTCAGCTGCTGTCTAATCACAACACAGGAACCGCTGGCACAATCAGAACTCGTTACGTATTTCTGAAGGAGGGACTTTATAGAACAAGGAAGTCATCAGCCCGTTTATATGATAGTGAAAACAGTGGTATACAGATAGGTGAATTGTGTGGAAAATACTGTGTTTTTTTACACGCGAAACATGAACATATGTTATATTGTACACTGTAAACACAATCAAAGCTTCAAAAAAAGCACGAAAAATGGGACCTTTAAAGTCTTCCATTGTCCTTTATTACACAGGAGCAGAAGAAGGAAATGCACAATTACAATGAAACACATTATATAGAAGATCTGCAATGTTATCCACCTCCTAGAACACACATATACACACCATGTGTACTGGTCATTTCTGCTGCCATCGACTCTGATGGCTATTACAGGTTAATGATGAACTTGCTCAAGCCTGACATGCACTGCAAGATAGCGGACAGAAACAAGCAGCAAATTATAATGTTCAATGAAAAGGGGAAGATGGGAGGCAATGTGAGATGAGTTAGCAAGCAATGATCTCTGATGGAGGAGCTGCTGGATCCAGCCCAGTGCCAAGACTGATGGGCTTCCTGAAACTGGAGGATGGTAAGTTTGGGATGGTGCTTCCAAGAAAGACCCTTAAGGAAGCGAAAAGATGCCCATACCCTATTCAGCTGGAGGCAATTTATGAAGTGAAAGAAAGGTAAATGGCAGAAAATAACGTCCATACACCTAATTTGTCTGAAACAAAGTTTCCACCTTCTCATCCGCACACTACTGGGACAAAATGGTGTCGTTAATGGCCTCGCAGCACCAGTGTGAGGAGGCGTGGTCATGATAGAAACTAAATAATGTAAATTAATCTAACCTGATATTTTACACTGGTCAAAACAAATGTCTTAGTTGAGCTGTTAATGAAAAATATTTATGTCTCGATGTTTTGAACAATATATATATATATATTACTTGCATAATAAAACAAATAATGGTAAATTAAACTGTAAGACAAATTATTTAATTGAACTAACTACTGCTTGAAAAACTTTTTTCATTGTTGCCTATACAATTTTCGTTTCATACATGCAACAAAAATATATATTTAATGTTTTTGCTTAAAATAATAAAATAATATTTTGGCTAGCTTTTACATATTGTTGTAAATCTGTTACAACATTGAGATAAAGCATTTTTGTTCATTTATTAGAAATTTGCTTTATTTTAATAGATTTTGCCCTTGTAAGGTTTTATTTTAGTTTTTATCATGTTTTATATATAAAATGAACGGGAATCATTAAGGCGCTCAAAGCCTTATGACGCCACAGAGCGCGTTCGAATAGATCGCGCGGAGTATATAAAGTGCGTGACATTCTTTCATTCTTTGTGGGTTTGTTATGGTGGTCAGAGAGTTTTTCACAGCGATGGGACAGCGAGTGACAAAAGTGAGTCCGATGAAGGTTGGCGAGGTGTACGATAAACATCTTAGTACACCCCCAAAACCCAGCACCAACACGGAGCTACAACATCCTCGTCCCCGCGATGAAACCCCTGTTGGTGCTGGAGGAGGAGGAGAGGAAAGAGGGGAGGAAGAGGAGAGGAAGGAGGCAGAGAGAGTGAGGGAGAAAAGAAAGAGCAAGAAGTGGTGGCGGGGGCTGTGCTCTTTCTTTAGAACTGCCAAAAAACACCCAGAGAGCAGCTCAGGTCAGAGAGAGGAGCAGCAGCAGGATGAGGGACAGAAGAGGAAGGTGGCATGGGCAGGAAGAAGTAGTGATGGTACATGACACAAACATGTTATGAAAATAGGATTTTTCACTAGAGCTCTACTTTGACCTTGTAAATCTGTCAGGACCTTCACACACAATGTCAAAAATACACTTCATACAGGCATGGTCAGATCTTTATTCCAGAACATGTTAAAACATTTTTATATGTCTTTATGTACTAATACATGTTAAAACTATAAATATTCAGGATAGTCTCTATCGAGTCATTTAAATGAATAATCTATGAAAAAAAGTTTAAAATAAATACAGCATCTCACATTACAAGGCACTGAGATCATGTGAAATTGTTACTTTTAATAGACTACATCTTCAGCCGTTACACTGTGGGCGATCAGCTGGGCAAAGGTGGTTTTGGTGTGGTGTATGAAGGGACACGTCTGCAGGATAATCTTAAAGTAAGTCAAATATATAACACATTACCAAGCTAGCAAATGTTTTATCATCCAAACCCTCTTCTTAGTCTATTTTAATTAATACATTTTATTTTTGTTGTTCATCAGGTGGCTTTGAAATACGTCACAAAGACCCAAAACACAACATGTATATTCATTGTAAGTAAATTGCACTGTATATTAATGTAAATCACAAATTAAATTAACAAACTGGTCTAAAAACTCAATTCTTCTAGCCTGATCATCCACATCCCCTTCCAAAAGAGATCGCCCTCACCATCCTGGCGAATAAAGGTCCCAGTGTGCCGCAAATAATCAAGTTACTGGACTGGACGGACCACCCTGACCACTTCGTCATGGTCCTCGAATGTCCCTCTCCCTGTGAGAATCTCGTGGATTTCAAAAGACGTCACGGTGGAAGCCTTGATGAGGAAACAACACGGCAGATCATGTGGCAGGCGGCTCACGCAGCAAACATGTGCCACATCCGCAGAGTGTTCCACCGTGACGTGAAACTAGAGAACATACTAGTAAACAGGGAGACATCCGAAGTCAGGCTGATTGACTTCGGATGCGGGGACATTTTGAGGAGGTCACCGTACAGGTCATACTGTGGTATGATACAATTCATTTCTTCTAATAGATACAGAACAATCATGCTGCATTAAAGCAAACTTACACATCATACAATGTCCTCTCTCCTCCAGGCACAGCAGTGTACTCCCCTCCAGAGTATCACAGCAGGGGGAAGTACTACGGCGGGCCAGCGACGGTCTGGTCACTAGGGATGGTGATGTTTGAATTGTTGTGTGGACGCTTACCTAGTGACTATGACCTGTTCCTGCTACACTACAAGCGCTGGTCCAAACCCGGCCTGTCAAAAGGTGGGATCTTCATAAAAAAAAAAAAAGTTTAATTCAGATTCATACAAAACACCTTACAGCTTAGAATAAATAACATGATCAAATTTAAAGTAATTTAAGGTGTAAAGTTTAAGGTTATCAAATGTCCTTCATGTCTTCCTGCACAGAATGCTGTGACCTCCTCAGGGCTCTCCTGCATGAGAAGCCAAGCCGGAGACTTGGTCTGGGGCAAATCATATCCCACAAATGGTTTAAGGTAGTGAATACAAGATCAGCTATAAAGAATTAACATCCTCATGACTCATGAGAAAGAACCAAAAAGTAAAACCTGTTCTTTTCTGTTTTGTTTCAGGTCGTCTCATAAGACCATTCATCTGGTGTCTCTCGTGCAGCTTTGCGTCTTGCAGGCTGCAGCGGGAGACGCTTTCATCCCTCCTCTCGCCTCTGCGTCTTGCGGGGCGAGCAAGCCTTGTGTAGCGTCTTGCACCTTGGCTTGAGGAAGCAGTATTAGCGTCTGGCAGTACTGCTTTCGGAGGGATGTGTACATATTGTATACATGTACATACTTCTTTTGTTTTTCCCATCATGGCCACTCCATTCCTGAGCTTCCTGCCTCCGCTGTCCAAATGCCAGAGCTCTCTCTTATTCTCTGCCAACAAGCAAGCTTAAGATACTAAAGAGGTTCTTGCCATGGCTGCTCCACACCTGCCATAGGCACCCCAGTGGTGTCATTGCCTCCTCTGAGGTTCCTGTAAAGTCAACAGCAACCCTGGGCTCCAGTCTCTCAGACATCTCTATCCAGGCCCAGAGGTGTCTACCATGTCCATTACTTCTTCAGAGGTTCCTGAATGTGATAAGGTTCAGCCACAGCCAGAAATCAAAGCATCAAAGTTCAAAAGCGCCCATCTTAGCCACTCTGGTCTCCAAGCTCCCTTCATCTGTCATTGCTTCTTGGTCCAGTTATTCTTGTTACAGCTGGTAAAGATAGTCCTGTATTAGGCGCCATGGTCTCCAAGCTCCTTGCAATGCTGTCCCAGAGCTCCCTGCCTTTGAACAAAAGATTAAAAATGAATTTCAGAATTTCAGAAAATTTTTTTTATTAAAGAGACATTAAAAGTGCACTTCAAAGTGTTGTTATGACCAGCTTGTTTTAAAACCGCAACATAACAGAGGGATCAAACAACAAAGGATATCAATGCAAATACTTTTATTGTATTAAACTAATACAACAGCAATCAGTGTTAATAATAAACATAAGTCTAAGGGTAATAAAGAAAACCAAGAGAAAATGTCACAACAAAACTTTAACTATATGATATAAGAAATACAAAGGTTAGCATGATCAACAAGATCTTACATGTTGAAACCAGAGCCGCTCCAGAGAGACCATCCCATAGAGTGCCTGTCTTAGTCAACAGCTAACCCACTAATACATGCTACTAATTAACAATTAACAGAGAAGACCAATTAGGAACTGCCACACTCCGTCCAATAGGAGCTGGAGAAGACTCTGTCGTCACAGTGTCTGCTTAAAAATTTAATTAAAATTTAATTAATATAATGGATTTTAATTGAATTAGCAAACATTTAAAGAGTTAATTCACCCAAATAGTTAGTTCACCCAAATTGTGAACGAATCAATGTTTTGTTCATTATCTGGCTCGGCTTGGTGTTCATCTTCTGTTCTCTCTTCACAGCAGTTCAGTTAGTGTACTGTTTGATTAAATGAATTACTCAGGGATATTGGTTTGTTTGAACTCAGAGGGAGTGTCAGCCACATTAAAAAAGTTGACAGCACACAAGTCATTTGTGGATTAATGTTTATTGGAGTTGCAAACCATTTAAAACGATAAAGTTTGATTTGGTGAACTAGTTCAAAAAGATCCAGTTACATTGAAAGATTAGTTCACGAACCGGATATCACAAACTGCTTTGTTTTGAACTCTCTCTCAAAACAGACACGGATGAGAAGACAATGCTGAATAAAGTCGTAGTTTTTGCTATTTTTGGACCATAATGTATTTTCGATGCTTCAAAAACTGAAGAACTGATGCTCTGATGTCACATGGACTACTTTGATTATGTTTTTCTTACCTTTCTGGACATGGACAGTATACCATACACACAGCTTCAATGGAGGGACTGAGAGCTCTCGAACTAAATCTAAAATATCTTAAACTGTGTTCCAAAGATAAACGGAGGTCTTACGGGTTTGGAACAACATGAGGGTAAGTTATTAATGACATAATTTTGCTATTTGGATCAACTTACCCTTTAACATATATATAACTGGTAAAAGTACATTTGTACAAAAGTACATGCTCGTTTTCACTCAATATCCTGTTAATCTTGAGTACCTATAGAGTAGTACTGCATCCTTCATAACTCCAAAAAGCCTTTAGTTTTATTATATTCATAAGAGAAAGATAGTCTGTACCGCGTTTTTTCCTGGAAAAACACGAGCGGCTGGAGGCGCGACGTGTGGGCGGAGCTAAAGAATCAGGAGCGCGAGTAGGCTTTTGAGTTGAGGACGTCTGGAAACTGTGACATTACCGTGAGGAAAAAAACATCATCCAAAACAAACCATGGCTAACAGTCAGATTCAGCCGTATATTTATGATCCAGAATCAGATCCAGAGGCTGAAATTTAACAAGAGCAGCAGCAGCAACGACTACAGCAGGACGTCTCTATGTGGTATGTATTGAAACTGTATATATTTGCTTAGCGGTTTTGGAAAATGACTAAGTTCCACTGTATGTCGTCTTTTTTTTTTTTTTTTTTTTAAGGTGTACATGTGGAAAGTGCAGTTTGATGCCAACATCGCATGTTGTTTAACACAGATATTTGAAGCAGTTTTACTCAACGCATGCGGTTCCAACACACAACCTTTTTTAGTTGGAACTGCATTATCCTTAAGAAATAAATGATACGCAAATCCGGCGTCAAACTGGGCCTTGTTTGTAAAACAAGCATCTTCGAAATGCAGGGAACAAACAAAAACACTTGCACAATGCTGTTGATGCTCTGTAAGAATAAACTCCATCCACTGGTCCCTTAATGATGTTTTTTTTTTTTTTTTTGGTAATCTGTGCAGGGTTGTCTTGACCTGGCAACCAAAAACACACTTCTTTTGTGACATTTCGGTCTCTCGCTCTGATCAGTGAACGTCTGTTGTGCTGTCAGTGCTCTGCTATACAGGAGCGCACGCTCTTCCGGCAGAAGTGCCCTTAGGACCCATATAAGGAAATTCCGCTCCATCTAACGTCACACAGAGCCATACTCGAAAAAAACTTTCCAAAACTTGTGACAAACTGGAAGGAGTATTTTGGGAACAAAAATACTCCTTCAAACGTACAACTTAATTTTTTAAACTTTGTCTATGTTTAGCATGGGAATCCAACTCTTTAACAGTGTAAAAAACTCAGTATGCATGAAATAGCATTTCACCCCCCTTTAATGAACCTCGAGTCGTTCCAAACACTTAAGACCTCCATTCATCTTCGGAGTGACTGCTGTGACTGTTGACGTAAGACGCTGCTATCGTGTTTTCTGGTGCGCCCAATAACAAAGATAACACATCAGCACCTTCATACATCAGCAGTCACACTCACAACAGACCCGGAAGAAAATACAATGCTGAATAAAGTCGTAATTTTGTTATTTTTGGAGCAAAATGTATTTCCGATGCTTCAACAAATTCTAACTGACCCTCTGTTATGAATGTAATACTTACGTCCACTTCCAAATCATTTCTTTTTCCTTCAAAAACAAGATAGTCATTAAGAAGCCTCTGAATCTAGACAGAACAGAAGTATATTCATCCGTTTTATTATTTATACTGTTATATTACTTTAATTACTCTTTCAAACAATAGCCATGTCTATTAAACGTGGTCGTGCAATCGCAGCTGCTGTACGAGTAACGACATGGAGGTAAGTGATTAATGACAAAATTTTCATTTTAGGGTGGAGTATCCCTTTAAACTTGTCATCTAGATTAGATATATAGTGCAGAACTATTTAAATATTACTACAATTTTCTTTGTTTAGAAAAAATTTACATTTTGTGTGAAAACTGTATATAAAAATAAAATTTTAAATAAATTTAAATAATTGAAAAAGTATACATTTGAAACAACAAATGAAAACGTATACATTTAAATTCATAAAAAAAATCCTTTCTATTGAGCCCTGTAGATATTTCACTCTTAAAAACAACGGTTCAGCATGTATGACAGCATCCATGAAAAACCATTAACATGTATAGCGCAAAAGGTTTATTCAGTCTTCACACTAAGCAAAAGGTTATTTTAATATCTTTTCACTGAAGTGCTCTTTGGGGAACCCAAAATGTGAAACCCCTAGAATTTTTATTTTCTGGAGTGATGAAATACAAACAGGTTTCAAGTTGTGTTATTTGCTTACTTGAACAACGACTTATTAATCTTCTCATTCTCATTGTCTGCAGGTAATTTCGGCTCCAGATGAGCAGAATCATATGTACAGTGAACAGAGGGATGAGTACCTGATATGGCACTATGTAAAATTTCCATCATCAGCATCTTTGGGCCTCTCACAAATAGTACCATGAAGATTGAACACATTCCCGAAAAGGTCAGTGCTGCTTAGCATCTTTGTTTGTAACATGTCCTATCAAAATGTCTTAATTCAGATTCAATTATTATTATGATTATTAACAGGATAAACCCTTGCGAGGCCTGTCGGACAGTGAACTCGTTAACCAGGACCTCATCACAGCATTTCAGAAGCATTTTTAGGGATGTTTTCTAATTATTTCAACATGCTTTTGACTGATTTTGACATGAAAGTCAAGGTGTATGGTAAAAAACGTAGATCATTTTATCAGTGTATATATGTAGAGGTAATCATTTCTCACCTCATTTAATAACACACAATTATGCATTCCTTGTTTCCACAGCAACGATATGAAGTGCTGATTGTCATGAAAGCAGTGTTTTGACTATATTCACACATTGTCAACTCGCATTAAAGAGACAGAACAGCAGAGGACACTTGTGGTTATGTGGAAGAAAGAAGATTAATCAAGATCTCTAGAGCACTTCCTATGTTCAGCACCATTTATTTATTCTAATTTTACATTAATATTTAATTTTATTTTATTATTTTTAATTTTAATTTAATATTTTCAACAACTCTCAAACACCCTCCCTTATGAAACAAAAATATATTGCAGTATATTGGAAAATATCATGTAATATATTAGGCATATATTCTTATATATATTTATTTTTTCCAATATATTGCAATATATTGAAAGCGGCAATCATTTGTATATTTTGCAATATATTATATAATATATGTATCATAAATATGTTATTAAATGTATTCAAATATATAAAAAATTAGAAAATAAAAAGGGAAAATAATATATTACAATATATCACAATATATTTTAAGAAATATATTGGTAAATATATTTTCCTTTCGTAAGGGCTGCAGTTCCCATCACAAACCCTGAGTTGGAAAACCTTTTAGTATTATAAATAACCTATAATGTAAAAGACCTCAATGGTTATAATAGTTCAGAATCAGACAACACACACTATAAAGATATATGTAGGATTTTTAATAAGCATTAAACAGAATATCAAGCTATTTCAGCCAGTGGAGCACTTTGGATACTGTCTTGAGTTGTTCATGACATCAGTAAGTTGCAGACTGAAAAAGTGCAGGACAGTTGAGACTGCATAAAACCAGACTTAAATTATCAAAATTAAGACCATTTAAAAAAAAAAAAAGATATATATATAGCTTTACTCTATCAACACCACTCCCATTTGTTTATGTAACTTGGGAAAATATACTTTTTTTGTTCTCTGAAATTCCATGTTAAGCATTTATAAACAAATTTGGGGGCCAATCCAGTGAAACACCCTATCCAATCAAACTACTCTTATGTGCATGGTACACTATCTGGATGTCTGACCTTCAAACAGCCTGACTTAACAACAACTGACAGCTCAAATTAAAAACTATTTGTAGTACATTGGGATATTGGGATATGGTCGGGTCATTTTCTTCAGAGATCTTCCTGCTTCTAGAAGTTTTCATTTCATTTTACATTTCAGCTCTCATCTCCACAAGAACCCTCAATCACAAATGCTTCTGAGGAATGGCATCAATAAAAATAGGATGACGCAGTTCATTTACAGCTCTTTTGTTAGCTATTTTGGAGGAAGGAACATTGTTGATGATCCTTCTCTGTATTCTTTACAGTCCAGGAGGACCTGTGGGTATTTGGGTCCTGCATAGTGGACCAACAGGGACCACTTCCTCTCTGGGGCATGACAGCTTGATTGATGCCATCTCAAAAGAAGGCCTGTTTCAGAACGAAAAACAACAACGAACATCTTTGATGCAGGTCACATGCCTGTTTCAATTCTTCAAAACTCCCACTCCAATCCCAAATATAGTATGAGTCAGAGTTGGAAACGACTGAGTCATCTTTTGTTTTTTCTGTTCTATAGCCTTTTTCAGGCAGCTATGAATTATGAATTATGTGAATGCGTCATATATCTCTATTGAAACTTGTTGGAAAAACCCTGGATGACATGAGTGGAGTCCGGAGCTTTATCCCATAAATGGTAAGATTGTTTTGCATTGAACAAAACTCACTTTTATGGTCCCTGCACTTTTTTTGTTGTTGAAACTATGATGTAGTGTTGAGGAAACTGTGGTCTGCATTGCAGAAAAAGCATCAGTGAACCGTAAGGATCTGTCTGCCTCGCTGGTGCAGGACAGCTACTTCCAGATTAGGCAAGAGTATTTCTCAATGCTGACTGTTGGGAAAGATGGCAATGTGAAATCCTGGTACCCCTCCCTTATGTGGTCCATGTCAAGGAGATGGCCATCCAGCCGTCTTTCGGCATGTGCTGCCCACGACGGTTAAGGTTATTAAGAACAGAAGGGAATGTTTCGAGCCTGTGCACTTCATACTGGGAAAGGTGTGACTGTGAGTAGTTCAAATGTCAGAAAACCTTGCCTTTGCATTTTTCTTACTAAACAGTACCCCAAACACATCTCACTTTATTATTTTGTGGTAGCTAATATTTAGATTTGCATGTGTCATGAAGTATATTGCTGTTGATTTTTTGTACATTCATGAATTAACAATAATAAACTTGAAATTCCAGAAAAGAAAAATCCAAGTGATCCATGTTTTACTAGTTATTTTGCAGATAAGAGTCCCAAGTAAGCGTTTTGTATTGTGGGAAGTGTTTTTTGTACTGTATGGGCCATAATTTTCATCCATCTGGAATTTCTTTTTTGCCCTCTACTGGGCATTTTGGGATTGTGTAAAATATTCTTGTAGAGTTAACATTTTTAAGTGGACTACAAAGCATTTTTTAAAGTGGATTGTTCTATAATCTGGATGATAAAATATATATATATATATATAAGGCTAAATGTTAGATGAGTTATTAGTATACTGTATGTATATGCAGTTGAGCAAAATAAAAGCCTTTACATTTTAATTAGTACAAATCTTAAATATCTTATACCAAAAGAAATACACAGATCCATATTTCAGTGATCAGGTAGTTTATTTCTCTTCTGCAGAAAATCTTTTGCTGGAGATCAAAATAACATTCTTTTATAATGTTGGCACAATAATTATTTAATTTATACAGTGAACAAGACAATCATATGTTATTGCTGAAAAAAATACACATTTCAAATTTTATTTTTAATGAAGGCTGAATTTTCAAGAAAATATTTCTAATTTCAGTATTATTGCAGGTAAATAAAGCACTGCCTGTTTATATAAATAAAAGCTTTCTACTTTAACTGTCATTTTTCTTTAAAGCTAAACCACCGATAAAGATTTGAAGATCTATGCTACAATGGATGGTGCAAATGCAATGCACCAAGTAATTATAATATTATTATCATCATGTAATTACAGACAAATCTAAATAATTTACTTCATTCTGCTGTGGCAAATCTGATATATGCAGGACTATAAAGAGAGGTATGCAATAAACACAAACATATCTTCCTCTTTACCTATAAATTAAATGCTTTTTAAAGAATAATTTATTAAATAAAATGGTAACATTTTATCCTTAGGACCAATTCTTACAACTGACCATCATGCATATTACTAGCATACTGCCTAATTATTAATAGCGTACTTGAGTTCAGACTAGAGCATCATTTAAGGAATAGGCTACAGTCATTCCACTTATTACACAACATTTCACCACATAAATAATTAAGGCAATAAACGATATGGATTTAAGATTAAAATGTTTTAAAATCTTACCAGTTTAATTATCTTATAATCCATTACAGTGAACAAAACAGTTGTCACAAAATGGCAGCAGCTATGTTTGTATGAAAAAAAGCACGAGTCAGCGATACCAGGATGACATTATTAAATAATTGTATACATAATACTGAATTGAGTTTTAATATTTTATTAGCAAACCAAACACAAAGCTTCCACGAAGGAAAACTGTTCCTAGCACCGACTTCAGTTACCCAGATGAGCATGTGTTTATCAGCTTTTACCATCTGTTATCAAATATCAAAAATCAAATATTCCTCAGAGCTTTGTAATAATCACAGTCTATGGTAATAATAGACATTAAGTAGTGTTTGAAAGTGCTTTAAACTGAATCTTTGCTGTTTCATAAGCGCCACCTGCTGTCAGAGAGCGAATGTGCATTCTCTGCTGTTTTTGATTCTTGCAGATGTTTTATTGGCAAGGCATCATAATGGTGTTATTTTAATAAGTGCATTTTGTTCCACACAATCTGTGACCCACAACGGCCACTTGATATAGTGCATGCTTGTGAACTCCGTTATAAAAATCATCAGTGCTTGCTTATTAACTTTAATGCTGGATCTGTGACTTATTTGGAAATCCTGCTTTTTCTTAATATGTAGTTATCATTTGACCTATGTTCATTCAGTTGAACAGAAGATTATTTTATAAACTTGTGCTTAACAGATGCTGATGTGCGGTTTTTCAGGACTCTGAAATGGTCTCTGTTGAAGGTAATTCGTTCTGTCCTCCAGCTCCCCTCCTTTTGAACAGTTTATACAGCCAAGCGATGAAGAATATCACAGCTATTACAGCAAAGTAACTTGCATAGATCAGAAACTGTGGAAAAGGAGCAAACAAAATTGCACAGGATATTAGCTTTCATTAGTGATCCACGATGCATGATGACACACTCAACTAAGTTCATGTTGTACTTTACCTGTAGAAAAATATCCAGGCCTAGACCAGCAGAATCTACTACAATCACGGTAAGAAGTGTCTGCAGTAAGAGTGCGATGAAAGTATTTACTCCGAAAACCAAAGCATAGCGTTTCATATTGAGGTTAACAGCAATCTGATACCTGCAATACAAAAGACAAATGAATAGAACCTTTCCCAACATTAATATAAAATGTTTAGCATTTGTAATATTTTACAAGGGGTTTTCAAAGGATTTTAAAAAGAAATATTTGGCAATGGTCTGAGTCCAAGTACACAAGGAGAACCTGATTGAAATAGCCAATAGAATTTCAGATAAAAAAGCAATGAGACTACTTTCATGTTTAGAAGGTAACATTCCTACTGCGAAACTCAAAAATGCATGAAGATTTATATATGCTTATTTGGAGTTCTGGAGCAACAAGCAACTCGCTGTTATAAGGTCAAATACAACATGGTTCATAGCACTTTGTGGTCAGAACAAAATCAGAATGTATCCAGCTTACAGTGGATTTCTAAAGAAAATGGATAAGGAGTGACAGCTTTGCTTACGTTGCTATAGTGATAAGCAGCATGTAGGTAGCTCTGAAGAGCATGTAGGAAGTGTAGCAAACCCAAATATTCCTGATGGTGTCCATGAGATACACACACACTGCAATTACCACAGAGAAGATGCAGAGAGCAAATTCTCCCCACACTGCCCAGGACACTTTCATGAAGCTTACAACAAACGCTGCAAAAGCACCTAGGGAGAAAAACACAAATCATTTAATTAATGTGTTAAATCGTTTTATTGTGGATCACATAACACGGGTGTCTGCTGTTAGCTATTTATGACTGGTGAATTTAGGTTTATGACAATGATGAAAAGGCTGGTAACGATGGAAGCTTGTTTCCGATATGGGACAAAAGATAGAAAAATAACTTTTTAGCTTGCAATTCGGAGTTTACGTCTCATAATTCTGACTTTGTTTCTCGCAATTCTGTGAAAAAAGTCCAAATTGGAAAACGTAAACCCAGAATTTCGACTTTCTTTGTTTCACTTCATGGGAAGCTTGCTTGACAGGCGATCGGAGAAATCATAAAACCAAATCCGCCATTTCGTCCGACAACAAACCAAGAGGAGAATAGATTAAGTTCGGTGGACTAGAATTTGTAAAATGGTCTGTACTGGCATCTTTCCATGATTGAAATAAAATACCTGCGAGTTAACATCTTGCAATTCTAACTTGTTTCCTCATAATTACAAGTTTATATCCCTCAAAATAGTTTTGAAAATAGTTTGGACAACTCTTAATAAAGAGATAAAGTCACAATTAACTTTTTCGTGTTTTTTTTTTTTTTACCCATAGTGGAAAAGGGGCTTCCATAGGTAACAGAAAATGCATAATGCAAAATCATTTAAGAATGGGAATATAATACAATTAATTGAATAAACAGATAACCAGATGGCCATACCAAGCAAGGTAGAAATGGTCTCCACATATCCATTGTAGATGTCAAACTCTTTGGAAGGCAAGATTTTCTCCCAAAGTGCTTGAGCGTAATTAATCACCAGGAGGTAACCACACGTGGATAAAGCCCACCACACTGACCAGGCCAGTAGTGTGGAGGAGGAGTAACACTGCAGTAAGTCTGTCCAGACCATTTTAAACACTTCCAGTAATCCACTACTGCTAGGATTGTCCTTGAGAGTCTGAAAGTCAAACCAAGTCATAGAAACAGCTGAATATCAATATGCTGATAAAGATGCATATGTCTGTGAACATATCAGTATCTGCCCATTTTAGCATTTTTTAATCAACATCTCTCTGCGTAGGCCAGTATTTAAGCGATAGTTCACCTAAAAATAAAAATCTGTCATAATTCCTCAACCCCATTTTGTTCCAAACACAATGGTTAATCTTCAAACACACAAATTAAGATATTTTTAATAAAACGTGAGACGTTTCTTTCTTTCCGTTGAAAGTCCAGGTAACCAAAACATAGATTAAAGGTCATAAAGTGATCTTAAATTGAATCCATATGAACTAAGCAGTGTAATCAAAGTCTTGTGAAGAGGCATGATCACTTAATACAATCAACAAGATCTAATTGAGGCTTTTATTTACATATAAAACACACATTCATGAAGCACATAATGCATGTGTGTCACAAGCTAAAACAAACCTCAATTCTCTCATGCTGGGGTATACTTGTAGCAATAGCCAAAAACACACTGTATGGGTCAAAATTATAGATTTTTCTTTTATGGCAAAAATTATTAGGATATCAAGTAAAGATCAGGTGCCAAGAAGATATTTTGTAAATTACCTACTGTAAACATATCAAAACTTCATTTCTGATTAGTGATATGCATTGCTAAGAACTTCATTCGGAAAACATCAAAGGCGATTTTCTCAATATTTAGATTTTTTTTGCACCCTTAGATTCTAGATTTTCAAATAGTTGTATCTTGGCCAACTATTGACCTTTCATAACATACATCAATGGAAAGATGATTTATTCTGATGTATAAATAAATAAAAGCCTAAACTTAATCTGTTTATCCTATAAAGCAATCATGTCTCTTCATAATACTTGGATTTTACCGCTTGATTCATATGGATTCATTTTCATGATGGCTTTTGGGAGTTTTGATTACCTTGACATTCAATGGAGGGACAGGAAACCACTCAGTTTTCATTAAAAATTAATTCTTCATTTGTGTTTTGAAGATGAATGAAAGTCTTATATGATTGAAACAACTTGATGTTAAGTAAATGATGATTTTTCATTTTTAGGTAAACTATGCCTTTAAAAATACTAGTCAGTATTAATAATGCTTAATACAGGTGAGGTAATACTGTATCATTTTGTTCAAGAGCACATAATGGTCAGAAAAAGTATGTAAAATCTTTGGAATTGGTTTCTACATTAACTCATAAAAATTAATCTGAGTGTGTGTATGAGTACATCAGTTGTCCTCAGTGTGAAAAGATGGATCTCAAATTGTGAATATGCTGGAAAATTAAAGATTATAATTATACAAATATATACAATTACTCTTTATTTTTAATATGATTTATTATTATTTTAAATTTAATAAAACAGTTTGGGAGACCAAAGATGCATAAAGACACACACACACACATTTAAACACAATATTTTTGTTTTCTTTTTTAAAAGTCTACCCACTGTTCTTTCGTCTGCACTAAGCTGCATTTTGGACTCTGGATCCTCTGGCTTTTCAATCAGCTGACTACTGTTAATGGGTTCCAGAGCTCCATGATCCTGAGAGCTGCTCTCTCTCTGGTGAAAGAACAGGCTCTTATTGGGCATGGGTAGGAACCAAGGGGCAACAAAGGCTATGCAGGAGGACACCAGTGTGATGACGCTCAAGTAATACATAGGGACCTGGGCTACAGACACCAGAATCTGTCCGATGAGTGAGCCAATGGCCGAGCCCAACAGGGTGACACTGCGACAAAAACCAGTCACTCTCTGATAATGAGATGGCTCCACGACACTGTAGATGTAGGAATAGTAGGCAACTTCAGTGGCAGTTGCCAGACCGAAAAAGAACTCCAATAACTGCATGGCCCTCACACCCTGAGCCGTCAGAAGCAGAGCATATGTCACTATGAAGCTGGCCGCCTGGACAATGAGCACAGGCTTGTAGCGAAGGTAATCCGTGGCCAGGAAAACAGGAAAAAGCAGCAAAAGGTAGGAATATGTCCAGAATGGGTAGATCTCATTCACAACCTATGATAAAAGATAAAGTAGTTAGAAGGGTCAGTAATGTTACCATCAAAAAAAAAAAACGAAAAAACTATTGTCCTTACAGTTTCAATATATGTGAGTGAACACATTTTAATTAAGTAGATCAAAAAAACAACTAATCAGATCTATAGTTACATTATAGATCTCCCCCCCCCCACACACACACACAAATGAAATATATTAAAAATCTATTTTCATGTGGAAATTAAAAACATCATTTAAGTATAGACATATTTAAATCATAGCATGTAAACAAAGCAGCATATCAGACAGTGACCTATAACCAGAGAGCTGAGATGCATAAATAACTAGCTGAAAACCTACAGTTAGCAATTCTTTTAAAGATCTTTAAAAGAATCTTGTGACACAGATTTAGTAATTAAAGTAGGTTCTTGTTTTTGTCAAAAGATTATAAACTTCTGGGATTACACAAAATAGCTGGCAGATTTGCCATCTAGTTGGCGGGAAAGCTGACTTCCAACACTGCTACACTCAAATATTCTTCATATCTTTCCCTACAGTATATATGCAAATTATTTGAAATCGTGCTCAGCAAGGAAGTAAAATGATCTATATGTAGCAGAGTCAAAAAATACACGTTTACATTTCTTATTATGTTATTTCATGCAAAACCGAAATTCTATTTTCTATAACGGTTACGCTTGAAAGTTACTTTTCAGAAAGATGCCATCGCATGGTCTGACATCATTTTCCTGTATGCTTACATCACCTTCAGGCACATTTACCTTCTTCTTCTTTGACGTTTTTATGGCAGTTGGCCACATACTACGATGTGAAAACCCTATAAAATCCTGTTCATTAACTCTGTATATTTGAGATACTTAAAATAGTATATGAAGCATGTCTAATTGCATCTTTATGTAACAATTTCTGAAGTGAGATCTGAAGATGTAATCTTTCGCTATCAAATCCTTTACATTTTATTAAAATATGTTCAACTGCTTCAGGAAGATCACATTTAACACAAAGTCCAGACTCATGTTTTCCTATTAAATATAATGATTGATAAAGTACAGTGTGTCAGATATTATGCTGTCTTTTTTTTAGATTTTCAAACATTCTCATTTCCAATTTTTGTTTTTTTTATACTATATAAATGTCATCCTTTATTCTCACCATCCCATTTACTCTGCCACATATCTTTTAACAGATTTTTAATTAGCCCTTTAATTTCTAATTAACTCATTGGAACATTAAACTCTTTCTCGATGTTTTAATGTTTTTCCCCCCTCTCTATTTGATCCACCACTTCATTTCCTTCTATTCCCCTATATGCAGGTATCCATTCAAAAGAGATAACTGTTTTTGTTTGTATTCTGAACAAACTTTGTAAAATATCTGATAAAATGACTCATCTATAGTCGAAGAATTACCACTCATTAAACTTGATAATGCTGAAAAAAAAAACAAAAAAAAAGAGTTTGAACATATGACCACTTCAGGTAGATCTATATTAATCTCTTCACCTCACTGAAGAGCCAATAATATTACAGTCATCTGTTGTAGAAATTGATAGATGATTATATTTTAGACCTTGGAAGATATATTGCTGCTGCTGCATGTCCTGGTTTAGGATCCAAATATTGTACAATTGTATCTTTAGGTTCTTGTCTGTTTTTATCATTTATGCTCAACAGAACCTGAAAATCAATAAAGGCATTGAGAATAACCATGGAGGTGTTACAGTATTGCAAACAGCATATTTGCTTTATTATTTGTTTTTCTATCCAAAATGATTAAGATTCACATATTAATGTTCACAGCAGTTTTCTAATACTCTTTTAACTGTGTGCATTTCTGAATGCACTTTTACAGTAGCCAAATACACCAGTTTCAGCTTCAACCTGCGAGGCTCCAGTGACATCTCATTCAGTTCAACCTGTGAAGCTGATACAGGACAGGAGAAGTTTAAAAAAAAAAAAATTTCCCGATTGATATTAGTTTTTTTTTACTGATATTCGAAATCCTCAATTACTTGGCCACATTTCAATTCTTTTAATAACATTCTACATGCTTTCTTCTACATACAACAAAAAAGCACCATCGTCTTCATATAAAGACTTTCCTATCCCTGTTCCAGCATGATTAAAAAAATATCCTTTATCATTAAGTTAAACAATATAGGGCTGCAAACACTACTTTTTGGGGTACCATTTTCAATTGCATATATTTTTAAGTATGAAGCTTACTTCTATCAATAAAAAAAAATCCTTAATCCAAATACACATTCACCATTAATATTAATTTTATTCAGTTTAATTAAAAGTCCTTCCTTCCACATTATTTCGTAGGCTTCCTCTATATGTTCAAAAACAAACCAACAAATACTTCTTTATAAACCTGAGTCTTTATTATATACAACTCTAGACTTAAAATTGCACCTGTTGTTTTTCTGGCTAAAATATTTTTTGATCTTGCCACTGCCATTCGTACCATTAGTTTACAGAGGTTAGATGTACATGCAAATGTTCTGTAACTTTTAAATAATGATCTTTTCCTGGCTTTACAGTTGGAACAATTATGCCATGTTTCCAAGAGGAATGGAGCTTTCCTAATTTCCACACACTATTAAAAAGATATAATAAAATGTTTTTTTGACTCATCTGATAGATATAATAATGTCATTACATGTTTAGTCTTCACCAGGAGAAGTTTTTGCACTTTTACGAGTGGCTGATTTAATTAATACATTTTAACTAATTTTCTTCACTTGTTCTAATTCTGTTTCAATTTTACAGCTTATTGGGAAGGCACATTTACCTCTGTTTCCGTCAGGTTTTTTTCAGGTCCCATTAAAAACGAGATTAGAAATGGTTCCAGAGGTCTGTGGCTGCAGAAGAACCCATAAATACAGAGTAACATGGTAGGGTAACGCCATGGTTCAGACATTCTCGCTTGTACCTCGACCAATGCAGGGGCATTTTGCAATCTCGCTGTTGCTGACCAGTTTGAAAGCGAGTCAAGTAACAAGCCAATGAGAGCTGCTGCGTCCCAATTCAATACTATCCGCCCTAAATAGTATTCGAAAATAAGAATTAGTATGTCTCAATCCTAAATCGTAGTATGTTGAAATGAGTAGTATTCCAAAAGTACCCGGATGGTATACTGCTTCCGGCGAACTCGCAAACTTCCCTCCGTCTCGTTTACTCGGATGTACGTCATGGATTACGTTGCATGAGTGCCCAAATTTGACTCAGAATGATCAATAGATGCACGCACAATTATCCATATGTACTGCATTAATTTTATACATGTATTTTACCATCCAACAAATGCCTGTCAATTTGAGTCTGTGGAATTCAGGATTAAATGATTGTGCAGCGATATGTACAAATACAGACATGTTTGCGAATACAAATGTTATGTTCTGTATTTATATATATCAGAAATTGCTCATGAAAAAAGGAAGCCGTGCATAAGTGGATCAGGTGGATTAATTGACGTCTAGTTCGAGTCGATCTTGCGTTTCACGACACTATGAAACTATAAAAGACTCAAATGACTATGTGACAAGCATCGTCTCAAGATAAAGACTAAATCAAAAATCTCTGTCAACATTAACACTGAGTGGAACGAGTGCGTGTAAAAGTGGAGTGGAACACAGCCCAGATCCGTCCAACTAAAACTACAAACACGCATGAAAGGTGTTAAAAAACTACAAAGATGGTGGAAACGCGACCCCGACTGACAGGTAGAGAAATGGGTTTGAGTGATAAATAATCAATAACTTAACCAGTTGAAAAAAAAGTATTTAGGCCTAAGTTTAGCCGCGTTATATTTCATCTGCAGCAACACTGTGAATTTTATAATGATACTTGTCATTAACTTTTAACTGCATAGGGTTCGTCTAGTTAACATGGGATGCGTTGCACTTCACTTTTAGACACGCACTCGCGAACTTCCCTAAGCAATCCGGATCCCCCTGCTGCCACTTTCAAGTGCGTTCGTGAAGTTTGTGGACAAAACCTCAAGTTTCGACCCCTTGATTTTTGACCGAGTTTAATTCACTGTTACTTGTTATTGTTTAATAAAAGATATATATATATATATATATATATATATATATATATATATATATATATATATATATATATATATATATATATATATATATATATATAATATTCAATAGCCCTAGCCTGGTTGAATATTAACAAAGGAGTTTATTTATTGATTTCACATTGATCAAAGCCTGTTGGCTGAGCCCACATGCTGGTCACTTTTGAATTCGGCTCCCAGCATAAGAATGTATAGTTAGTTATCTTTCAATTGCAATATTTACTAAAGACACTTGTATGTTCTTACATAAAGAGAGTCAAACCGATCAGCTGGTGGTACATTTTTATGATATTTTTATGATTTTTTTTTTTTTTTTTTTTTTTTGTGATTTACTCAAAAGTTGAGGCTTTGCTGTACTATAAAAGATGCTGTTGTGGTAGAAAGATCATTGTATACTGTGAATACAAAGAACAATTATCTCTTAAAGATTCTACAACTTTTGTGCAAGAATTTTAATTGGATGTTAAGACATTTTTAGACATCAGTACTAATCATAGAAACCTCAACAATAGTGACAGTCTACAAAATAATCAAATAAACAGATTAGCTCTAAACACAGCCACCAAATGTCAACAAAAACAACTGCAAAAACAAAATAAAATAATAAATAAAGAAAAGAATAGGACAATTCAGATGAATAATAGTGTATGCTGGGAGCATGGATGAGTTATGTACTATGCTAGCTATGAGAATAAAGCTTTTAGTTGATTGCCACTAAGTTTCATTTTGTGTCTTAATTATAGTAATTTGATACTTTATGTAACATCATGTTATTAAAATGGGGTAATAATAGCTTGTGCTTGCCTGTTGCATGCCGTTGCATGACATGAATGGATATGTAGATCTTTTTTTTTATTTTTTACAACATACAACAACTGCAGAGGAATCTGATCCTAACCCATGTAAAGACAGATGAAGCTACATGCCCGTCTCCAGACCCAGACAGCCTCATAAAGGTGATCCACAGGACACTCAGCAGCTCATTGTTTTACATTTATGCCAGGAAAAGGACAATTTAGATCCAAATGGAATGTAATGCAAACCGAACAAAACCTAGAAATATATATTTCACAATATAAACTGCTTAATCGGCCATTTTCAGTAAAATTACTAAAAATGTGTTTGTGTGCCTGTGCGTTTAACTTGAATAATGTCCAACATATATCTTTTTTAAAGCAGTGGGTAATTCACTCGTTGGTTTGCATCAAATCTACTTTGCAATTAATTGCTAGTGTAGCAGAGATAGATAGCGCAACCTTAATGTAATTTGCTTGCAATGTATCTGGTTGTTGCTGCTCTAATCATAGTAAAAAATGGTACAAGGATTGTGACTTTGTACGTTTACTATTTGACTGACCAAATGTTTTTTTTTTTTCACTTGTAATAAAACCATTGTTAATTTAAGTAAGGGTTTTGAGACCCCTTGTATAGTGTCTCTGCCCCGTGCTAGCAGAAGGTGGCGGTAATGAGCTATTTTAGTTTGCCCAACGCCTGAAACAGCAAAGGGAAGAGAGAAGAAATTATTCCTGAGGAAATGCACCTTTGTTGTTCGGTAGTAACGGATACGTTATTTGGATTACTTAATTAGATTACAAAAATCAAGAGTCTGCAAATAGAATATGGTATATTTTATTTTTCTTATGACACGATTACACATGAATCAGCAAGAGTAATTGACTGTTTTTGTTAGAACGCTTTCTAAGAGCTGTACACGCCGGAGCTTCGTGTGAAGATGGAGCGGTCTCGTTCAGCATTTGACCACTGGATGCACAAACACCACTTCACGTTCAGAGACACAAGAGGGAGAAACATTACTGTTCAGTGCAACCTCTGCCTCCCAAAGATCAACATCTTATCCACTGCAAGGGACTCGACGTCTAATCTAAAGAAGCATTTGGAGGTAACTTTAGGCTAACATGTGCACGTTTTCTCAATTTAACACCCAACGATTGTGTTTTTATTGTGTATTTGAGTTTGTGGTGGAAACAATGAAAAAAGTATACCGTTTTTGGTAGATTCTCGGTGGAATGCAGATAAAGCTTTTGTTGCACTCCTATATGTGAATACGAGGAAACGAAATATAATCGAATTTAGTGGCTTATAAACACATGTAACCTTAGGCAGTGATTTTCACTTCATCTGGTCTTCATGTAAAGTTTTAAGCGAAACGTCGGACAAGATGATCAACAAAGTGGGAGTGGTTTTGAGTCTAAAGTAAATCAATTTCTTTTAGGAACCGTGATAAGTTAGATGTTAGAGTGCTAAATTGGGTCTGGTATTATATAATATCCAATCATAAATGAATAAGCTTAATTAATTTAAAAAGGATTGGTGTGACTTTAGGTGAGAAGAACTGTTCCTGACGTTTCTGTAATAAGCTCTTGTTCTGCGAACATATTAATGATTAAATCAAATACGTTAGTAAAATACATTTAACGTACTTCGGGCAAATGTTAGTTTAAGACGTGGCCAGTTGGGAATGAGTAGTAATACCTTATGTGTTTTGTTTATTGTGCTCTGCAGAACGAAAAAAAAAGACTCTTATGTCACTATTACAAATTAACAGGCAACGGAATCTTACTGTATGTTTGTAATATAAAGTTTAAACTATCAAAACATGCATATCCTCCGTATATTTGCATTAAAAAAGGCAAATGCTAGTCTGAGAAAATGGCGGACGGCGGCAGTTGCCATGGTGGATCTGTCCATAACGTTTTAAAGGCGGGCTTAGCGAAGTGTTTGACTTTGATTTATGAACAATTGTATGTACGAAATCGACCCTATTCCCTATATAGTGGATATCGTGTAGTCTACTACACGAGAAAAGAGTGAATGGAAATTGAAGATCGAATTGAGACTATGATGTAAACATCGTGCGCTGGAGAGAGCTGTGGACGGACAGGTGTGTAAATGAACTCTTTAATATTAAAGTAGAGTCAGACTTTTACTGAAAAGTCCAAGTTTCTAGTCAGAAATATAGGCAACTTAATGAAAGTAAAAAAGGACAACTTTAAAATGGCATTAAGTATTGTAAAAAGAAATAACCTAGTAAAAAAAAGTATTTAACATTTAACCATTGTAGAAACCTTTTCAGCAATGTTTCCATCAACGGGAAACCAAGTGAGACACAGGGTCCACAACTGATCTAAAGTTTGCAGATAGAAATTTATTGCCCATTCTCAATGGGAAAGTGCCCAAACAACATCACTCAGAAACATTGCTCAAAAAGATATATTGTGTGTCATCACCTAAATCTTTAGGGTTAAATCTACCTCAGAAAGACAAACTAAATTGAAAATATAAAAGATTGTTGTAGACCGTATGCTTATGATAATTAAAACCTACAATATTTATTTTCTAAGCCACTTTTTGTGGTGCCAGTTCATGGCTTCTATCTGCAATACTTGTTTGAGTCACTGTTTTTTTGTTTGTTTGTTGCTGAAAATACTGAGATGCGATTTAGCTCTATTAATCAGCATATCATGTTACTAATTTGATTGACATGCATGGTGTAATTGCAAGTATTCAGTTTAAGTGCACTTTAGTAAAGTCCAGTTCTATGGAGCCAAAAGAGTCTCAATAAAGTTAAATGCACACACTGCATTCACATATGCACACATAGGATTAATACATGCACACACATAATTCATAAATACACACACAGGATACACAAATGCACACAATTCACAAATGCACACACAAAATTTTGAAAGCACGGAAGATTCACAAATGCATACAAAATTCAGAAATACACACACAATTCAGAAATGCAAACAACATTTACAAATGCACTCAAGATTCACAAATGCACAGGACAAGATTCAGAAATGTATTTCTGATGCACATACACATTTATCTTGATTTACAAACTGCTTGCGGTCTGTGAACTTCACTGCATTTGTGTGTGAATTTTGAGGCTTTGAGGCTGTCGCAAATTATTATTATTTTTTTATACACTATCATTCAGCAAGAATATTAAAGGGGGGGTTAAATGCTATTTCATGCATACTGAGTTTTTAACACTGTTAAAGAGTTGGATTCCCGTGCTAAACATGGACAAAGTTTCAAAAATTAAGTTGTACGTTTGAAGGAGTATTTTTGTTCCAAAAAAACCTCTTCCGGTTTGTCACAAGTTTCGGAAAGTTTTTTTCGAGTATGGCTCTGTGTGACGTTAGATGGAGCGGAATTTCCTTATATGGGTCCTAAGGCACTTCTGCCGGAAGAGCTCGCGCTCCCGTATAGCGAGGCTGAGCACAATCATTTCACTGATCAGAGCGAGAGCGTCGCAAAAAGTCACAAAAGAAGTGTGTTTTTGGTTGCCAGGGCAAGACAACCCTGCACAGATTACCAAAAGAGAAACAGCATTAAGGGACCAGTGGATGGAGTTTATTTTTACAGAGCATCAACGGAGTTGTGCAAGTGTTTTTGTTTGTTCCCTACATTTCGAAGATGCTTGTTTTACAAACAAGGCCCAGTTTGACGACAGATTTGAACATCGTTTATTTCTTAAGAATAATGCAGTCCCAACGAAAAAGGGTCACGATCGTGTGTTGGAACCGCAGGCGGTGAGTAAAACTACTTCAAATATCTCTGTGTTGTGAACTTAGCTATCGGCGCGTGAGCACATAAAGTAAACAACATGCGATGTTGTCATCAAACTGCACTTTCCACATGTACAGCTTAAAAAAAAAAAAAAAAAAAAAAGACGACATAAAGTGGAACTTAGTCATTTTCCAAAACCGCTAAGCAAATATATACAGTTTCAGTACATACCACATAGATACGCATTTGCTGATGCTGCTAAATTTCAGCCTCTGGATCTGATTCTGGATCATAAATATACGCTGAATCTGACTGTTAGCCATGGTTTGTTTTGGATGATGGTTTTTTCCTCACGGTAATGTCACAGCTTCCAAACGCTCTCAACGCGAAAGCCTACTGGCGCTCGTGATTCTTTAGCTCCGCCCACATGTCACGCCTCTAGGCGCTCGTGTTTTTCCGGGAAAAATCGGTACAGATTATCTTTCTCTTATAAATATAATAAAAAATAAAGACTTTTTGGAGTTATGAAGGGTGCAGTACTACTCTATAGGTACTCAAGATTAACAGGATATTGAGTGAAAACGAGCATTTCACCCCCCCTTTAACATTTGACGTTAATTTTCATGTCAATTTTTTTTGTTTGTTTTCTTTTAATAAGTTAAATGCTTAAAGCCTCAATCAGTATAAAAACTATGTATTGAATTGTTTAGTTTTGTTACCCTTCATACAGGTATTTGTACATCGTGTAATTGATAATAAAAATACCTTGCGGTAATTCCTTACAGATTGTGCAGTTATACTCCTCTTTACAGTCTTTTTCCCTAGCTTTCACCAATAAAAATACCATAATCATGGATTTTGGGTATTCTTTAGTTTTTGAGTATTGTCGCATATAGTGCTAGGCGGTTTGGTCAATTTTTTTATCCCATTTTTTATTTTTATTTTTTTCTGGTGGTTTATCACATTTTTTCCCTGACTGGACCTTAATATGAATTAAAATAATAATTATGTTGCTAATTCTTTTAAGTTTAATACATTGTTTTGTGCTTTGCCCAGTTAAAGAAGTAGTTGTATTTTATAAATAGTTCTAATAGTACTCTAAAAATTACTCCATGTATGTAATTAACAGGGATGCCCTTTCAATTAACAACACTGTATATGTTGCTTAGCCACTTCTACCAGTACATTTTATTTGTATTTTTTTTTATTCATACCTTTTGTTTAATTTGAACCAGTTTACCATTTGAACCAGTATATCGCCCAGCACTAGAAGGATTGAATGAGTCCCCTTAATAATCTACTAGGGATGTTCCGATACCCTTTTTCTCTTCCCGATACCGATTCTGATACCTGGGCTCAGGGTATCGGCCGATACCGAGTACTGATCCGATACCTGGGTGTGTATCTGTATATACAGCTATATATACTACTAGCCCTGTGTTAATTGCTAGAATTATTTTATGGTGTGCTTCAGACTTATCCCTTAATAAAACATGATCAAATACATGGTGAACTACTGTATTTATTACAGTATTTTTATTATCTGACATGAATTTGACTAATATTATTTATTTTCTTAAGCAAAATGAACTTCAAATGCAGGCAAAAATCTAACACCGCAAACTAAAAAAGGTATTTTAGTTTTACAATATAACTGTATAAAAAACTGCAACAAGTAAGTTTAGGAATATAAAAAATGATATATTAATCAGATAATCTCTTTACAACAAAACAAGTAAAAACAAGGAACCGTTGAGGCATAATTATTATTATTAAAAGAGACGGATTATTATTGCTACATGGACATAGCTAAATCTACTGTAGGCTACAACAGTAGCTTAATATATTGTCAATTTACTCACGTTAAACCGAACAGTTTTCTCAAATGAAACGTTAAATTCTCATGAAGTGACGGTTTATATGTTCGTGTCCTCACATAGTGACACTGCTAAACAGCGGACATACTGCTAACCACTGATCTATAATATAGAAGCGGCTTCACTGTCTGTTGGCATTTTAGAATGCGATGAGCGATCCAGTCATATATAGATCAGTGCTACTAACGTGTTTTCATTTCTTCTTCGCTGCTCTAAACAGGGATTGCTTGTGGCAACACAGCACAACTTCCTGTGTTTGCAATACATTCTGAGCAGTGAAGAAGAACTGTGCAGCGGTTAGGCAAAGCTAGCGGTCATAACTAGGTCGTTTTAAGAAAATGGTATCGGATCGGTATATGGGTTCATGTTCTCGCCGATGCCAGAATTTGTTGTGTTATCGGGGATATTTACGATACTAGTATCGGAATCGGAACAACTCTATAATCTACACCATGGTTTCATGTAGATTAGTTTTCATAATGCACTATGTAAGGGACTGGGGCAATTTCGGACACAAGAGATGGTTTAGGACATGTTTGTTCATTATAGTATGACAAATAATTATCATTCATCAAAGCACTTTATCTGTTGCAACTAGCAATGTAATGGTATGATTTTATGGTACACGGCTTTAAATACAGACATTATTATAGTCCAAGAAGGATTCTTATTTTTAATAAAACCAAAGTAAATCAATTCTGGTTATATTTAATCTACGTTTAATTAAGTGAGAGTCATAAAATGTCTAAATTGCGACTTTTTCCTCTTTCATTTAAGTGTCACTCACCTTGCCAGATGCGCAAACGCCAGCACAGCGAAATATCGGAGCCTGAGCCTCTTTTTCACCCATCCAAGCGACTAAGGTCTGCTGTATGGGAGTATTTTGGGTATGTAAAAGACCCAGGAGGCACCATCAATGTTGATGGTTATCCAATTTGTAGAATGTGTCGGAAAAAAGTGTCTGCTCGGGCAGGCAACACCTCAAACATGGCGCACCATCTCCGTGACCACCATCCCAAGGAATTTGCAAAGATGAATGTAAGTGGAAATACTGTGAATTGCTGATAAATAAAAGGTAATAAATTAATGATCCCCCTTCATAATTTTCACTAAAATCGTATGCAACAAATTACTGCAGGCCGACTGTTTAATGAAGAAACATTAATAAATACAATTACTGTGAGGGGAAAAAAAACCTGCAATAAACAACAAATGTAATAAATTACTATTTAAATGATTAACTTTTTCGTTGTACCGTGATGATCTCATACCGTTACACTTCTAGTTCAATTCACCTCAAAGCCACTGTCCCACTGTGTCCAACATGTTAAAGGGATAGTTCAAACAAAAATGAAAATTGTCATCATTTACTAATTGTCAAGTTGTTCCAAACCTGTAAGATATTGTCTTTTGTGAAACACAAAAGAAGGCATTTTGAGAGAATGTTTTGACCATACAGTGAATGTTAGTGGGGTCCAAAAAACATTGGATCCCATTGACTTTCATTGTTTGTACAAAAGCAGTTTCAAGATGGACTCATATCCTTCATAGGTCATTCATTCATTATTGATTTCGATTCTGGAAGAAATAAATATTTGCAAAATACTCCTAATGAATGAATGAATCTCTATTGAATGTAAAATTTTCTAGTGCAATACATACTTATCATTTAATGTCTTAAAGTGTTTTAGTGTGTTTGATCTGCCTAAGCACAGAAAATAAGTCTTATTTTGATTCATTTTCTTTGTCCTCCAGAGAAAGCATTCTGTGGTGTGTAGGAGAAAAATAAGAGATACACCAAGCAGTGATGCACCAAGCAGTGATGGACCAAGCAGTTATGGACCAAGCATTTTGGAAAAGGAAACGGCAGAACCATCTGAAGCAAAAGAAGCTAAGATTGATCCCACAATTTATTATCAAACATCGCAATCAAGGCTAAATACCCTGGTTTTCAATTTCATTGTGGAGGATGTGCAACCTATTTCCATTCTAGAGCAAGCTGGTTTCAGGAGGTTGATCGAAATTTTAAGCAGGGGCAAAAAAGTCATGAGTCAAAATGCTTTTATCACCAAACTTGAAGTAGTATTCAATAAAATGAAAGGGGAGCTAAAAGTGAAACTCGACAGAGTGAAGACATTATGTACAACTGCTGATGTATGGTCTGTGCAGGACAGAAGTTATTTTGGAATGACTTGTCACTGGCTGGAGGACAATCTAGAAAGGAAGTCTGCTGCTCTTGCCTGCACAAGAATCCCCATCAGCTACACTTGTGAAACCATCATTGCTAAAATTCAAGAAATTCATTCTTCCTATAACATCGAGAGCAAGGTTCAGGCCACCGTCACTGACAATGGTAACAATTTCATTAAAGCCTTCAAAGAATTCTCCTCTGAGGATGACCAAGATGTGGAGCAAAGTCATTTTGAGGATTTGGGCAGTATTCTTTGTGATGGAGAAATGGGTGGAGACTTCTTTCTGAGTTATTTCTTGCCACCCCACCAACGGTGTGCTTCTCAAACACTGAACTTGATTGCCTCAAAGGATCTAGCGGATGCTGTCTCAAAGGGACAGACAGGTAAACTGCACAGCAGCGCAACTGAAAAATGTGCAGCAATATGGCACAAGGTCCAAACTTCCACCGTAGCTGCTGATGCAATGGAATCCATTGCGAAAATGAAATTCACATTTCCTTGTCTCAATCAGTGGAGCTCAGAATACTATGCCATTAACAAGCTGATATCACTTACTGATTCGCAGCTCAACGAATTGACCGAAGTCTTAGGTGTTCCATGTTTTACACCTGATGAAACTGCGTATCTCACAGAATATACTGACGTTTTCAAACCAGTGGCTTTTGCGCTTGACCTTCTACATGGTGAAGAAAAGTGCTTCCTTGGCATTGTGATACCAACGTTGTTGACCCTTAAAAGGAAGCTTGAGGAAAAGGCAGCAAACACCCGCCTTTTCTCCAAGGTCATCGACAGCACTGTTAAGGCTATTGACTCTCGCTTCAAGCAGGTGTTTGACAGTTCTGATGCCAGATTGGCCACAGCCACCATGCCACAGTTTAGACTTTGGTGGTTACCAGAAGATGAGAGGGAGAGTCTTCGAGCACAGTTGGTCACTGAAGTATTACAGGTCGACCAAGGGACTGAAGAAACTGAGACCAATGGAGGCTCTGTTCATGAGGATGAATTCTTCTCATATGGACCTGGGAGTTCTAGCAACAAAGGTGGAAAGAGGGAAGCATCGGAAGAGGTGTGGCTGTATCTTCAGGGCACAAACAAAGATCTGAAATGCTTAAATGAATTTCCTGGAGTGAAAAAAGTGTTCATCAAGTTCAATACAACTCTACCCTCAAGTGTTCCAGTACAACAGCTCTTCAACAATGGGGGCAATATTATGACCCCAAAAGGACATCACCTCTCAGATGAACATTTTGAGCGTGTACTCCTTTTACGTTACAACAGCAAAATCACCACTGCTTTGGAATAATTCATGGAGTAACACTACTGTAAATAGATTCTTTTTAATTTTGGATAGTTAATAGGATGTATGACACCCCCCCCCCCCCCCTTTAGTTATTCCACGAAAAAGCATGTGCAACCAAAAAGCTTTGGTCAACGTTTATTTCTTAGTACACATGCATACAAAAATAAATATTACTTTTAAAGTTTAGACTAGTGGTTCTAGAACTGTTCATACAACATGTTAGTCCTAGAATAATCTAAATGTATAAAGATTAGTTCTTACTCTAAATCATGATTTGATGTTAAGAGCTGTTGCTCAATGCTTTAAAAAATGCATAACTGTAACCATGTTAAAGCACCAGGGGCCCGTTTCAGAAAGGAGGTTAAGTGAAAACTCTGACTATGTTAACCCTGAAATGAGGGAAACTCTGGGTTTTCCATTTCAGAATGGGAGGTTTGTCAAACCTGAAAAAACAGAGTAGTCAAGCCCGTTTCTGAATGAGAGGTAACTTACTCTGTAAACCTAGCCTGGTTGGGAGCAGGTTTTCTTCAGTAAATCCAGAGTTTCTTATGGTCTCCTCACTTTTTTTAAACGTAAGCGATGTTTAAATACTTCTTATTTTCATGCTGTAAAAATTATTTTCTTACTGTGTATTTTTGTCTTATTTCAAGTACAAATATCTAAAAAATTATTACGTTAAGATGCAATTTCTATAGATGAAAAATGTAAGATATTTAGTCTTGTTTTCTGGGGGAAACAAGTGTATTTAAGTCCATTTTACCTAAAACATGTGAAATTGTCCGCCATAGGGTAAGAAAAATCTTAATGCAAACAGAAATAAGCATATTTTTTATTTCTTACCCCACTGGAAGAAATTTAGCAAAAAAAGAAAAATGCACTTCAATTACACCCCCACCCCCCAATGGAAGCAAGACTAAATACCTTATGTCTTTTTTATGTAGTAAATGCATGATAATATAAGAATATGTACGATATTTTGACTGGAAATAAGAAGGCAAAAGTTCTAAGCAAGTAAAGCATTTTTTTTGCAAGAAGTTAAACTATGTGGAAAAACATGCTGTGCATTGTAATGGACACTGAATGATATTTAAAGGGTTAGTTCACCCAAAAATTTAAATTATGTCATGAATGACTCACCCTCATCTCGTTCTAAACCTGTAAGACCTCTGTTCATCTTCGAAACAGTTTAAAATATTTTAGATTTAGTCTGAGAGCTTAGTCCCTCCATTGAAACTGTTTGCACCGTATACTGTCCAGAAAAGTAATAAAAACATCATCAAAGTAGTCAATGTGACATCAAAGGGTCAGTTAGCATCATAAATTCATTTACTCAAACAGTACACTGACTGAACTGCTGTGAAGAGAGAACGCCGAGCCAGATAATGAACGAAAGATTGACTTGTTCTCGAGTCAAGTGAAGTGAAAGTGATATTCAGCCAAGTATGGTGACCCATACTCAGAATTTGTGCTCTGCATTTAACCCATCCGAAATGCACACACACTGTGAGCACACACCCGGAGCAGTGGGCAGCCATTTATGCTGCAGCGCCCGGGGAGCAGTTGGGGGTTCAATGCCTTGCTCAAGGGCACCTAAGTCATGGTATTGAAGGTGGAGAGAGAACTGTACATGCACTACCTCCACCCACAATTCCGCCCGGCCCGAGACTCGAACTCACAACCCTTCGATTGGGAGTCCGACGCTCTCACCATTAGCCCACGACTTCCCCTACTGGTTGCATCGGTTTTCGGCTCACCATTAGTGATGGGAAGTTCGGTTCTTTTCCTTAAACCGGTTCTTTCGGACAGTTCTATTCCATAAACCGGTTCAAAAAACAGTTCACCGGTTCTTTTGCTCTC
This sequence comes from Carassius gibelio, assembly GCF_023724105.1. NCBI lineage: Eukaryota > Metazoa > Chordata > Actinopteri > Cypriniformes > Cyprinidae > Carassius > Carassius gibelio. The sequence continues at coordinate 9,743,889 of NC_068376.1, forward strand.
GACGTAATGGCATCATTGCCGATGATTGGCCTTCATTCAAGCCTTCGGTTTACCCGTGCTCATAACATTAGCACAGAATCAGTTCAGAATCAATCACCAAAAGAACCAATTCGGTTCAGACGCGCTGTGTGTCAGTCTACTTCACGCTGAATCACGCATGCGCAGTATCATCAGCTCAGACGTGTCCGACAGAAACGGTTCTTGACTCGAGAATAAGTCAATCTTTCATTCGTTATCAGGCTCGGCTTGGTGTTCATCTTCAGTTCTCTCTTCACAGCAGTTCAGCCAGTGTACTGTTTGAGTACATGAATTACTCAGGGATATTGGTTTGTTTGAACTCAGAGGGAGTGTCAGCCACATTAAAAAAAGTTAACAGCTTAAGTAATTTGTGGATTAATGCTTATTGGAGACGCGAACTGTTTCAAACTATTCGGTTCGATTTGGTGAACCGGTTAAATCGAATGATTCGTTCGCGAACCGGACATCAATACACTGCAGTGAACATGCTCACAACAGACCTGGAAGAGAAGACAATGCTGAATAAAGTCGTAATTTTTGTTATTTTTGGACCAAAATGTATTTTTGATACTTCAACAAATTCTAACTGACCTTCTGATTTTCCATGGACTACTTTGGTGGTGTTTTTATTAACTTTCTGGACAGTATATCATACATTTGCAATGGAGTGACAGAAAGCTCTCTGACTAAATCTATAATATCTTAAACTGATCCCGAAGATGAACAGAGGTCTTACGGGCTTGGAGCGACATGAGGGTGAATCATTAATGACATAATTTTCATTTTTGGGTGAACTAACCATTTAATGTCAAATGTTTGTAAAGTCATGTAGCCTACACCCAAGAATGTATTATGCATAAAACTTTAACTTGATTGAAATGTTTTTTTAATTCATATCTAGATGCTGATACATTCCTTTGAATGAATATTTGTTCAATAATTTTAGTTTTCACCTCTGATATTATAACTGTGATTAAGAATTACAGTTATTCATTGACTCAGAAGTATGCAGACATCTTTTTGTCTGTGCTGTTGCCATGGTGAATCATATTTTAGGAGCTCCATTGATTATGACTTCTCATAGTCGTGGTGCACGTGCTAAACTCAGTCAGCCTACTCCGATTTGATTGAACGAACACAATTTAGCTGTTCTGAAACCGAAAATCAGTTTCCCGTCTCAGAGTAAGTCAACTCAGAGTTTGTTTCAACTCCGAGTTAGTTAAACCTCCTTATTGAAATGGGCCCCAGGTTGCTTAATTGCTTAGCAGTCATAAACAAACTATATCACATAGTGGAGTTATTGTCCATTCTGATTCTTGCTACTAATAAATGTATTTTTTTGAACTTTGGTCGCTTATTTTATTGTTTCTGCAATCTTTTAGGACCAGCAAGATGCTTAAAAGAGATACTCCACCCCAAAATGAAAATGTTGTCATTAATCACTTACCACATAGATTGCAAAGTAAGTTACACTGTCCAGGTCCAGAAAAGTATGAAAGACATTATCAGAATAGTTCATCTGCCATCAGTGGTTCAACCATAACATTGTGAATTGAATCTCTAGCACAACTGGATTATGCAGCAAGATGACAATCCAAAGCATGGGAGGAAGTCCACCTCTGAATGGCTCAAATTTTTTTTATAAAACTTTTGGAGTGGCCTAGTCTAAATAATTGGACCTAATTGAGTTGCTGTGGTTCATGAACAAAAGCTTTATTTAAAAAGAACTTTATTATGATCTGAGCTGTGGTGATACAGGGGTGTCAGGCTTTGTTTTTAGAAGACTATAGTCCTGCAGAAAATAAAAAACAAATACCAGAGTTTGAATATATTCGTACTTATTACCTAGTTTATTACTTCCCATTATTCATAAGCATTTATATAATTCAAATGTGCTACCTGTAATTTTTAAAGTATATCAAAAAGTGAATATTTAAAAAATGTGATCATTGTTTGTACATTTTACCAGTATTTACCATACTTTCAAAACAAAAATTGAAATAGGAAAAATATGGAATATGAGAAAAATTTAGGGGGAAAAATTATTTTACAGAGAAGAAAGAGAGAAAAAAACGAACAAGATTTGGTTTTCAAAAAGCCTTTTTCCAAAAGGTCTGGAATCTGGAAAAAGGGGATTGTCTTATAATTAGGGTCATCTTATATTCTGGTTGATACAGTTTATTGTGATCACTTGTCAAAAGCTATTGATATTAGCAGTTTAAAATTTAACTTTAAAGGGGGGGTGAAATGCTATTTCATGCATACTGAGTTTTTTACACTGTTAAAGAGTTGGATTCCCATGCTAAACATGGACAAAGTTTCAAAAATTAAGTTGTACTTTTGAAGGAGTATTTTTGTTCCCAAAATACTCCTTCCTGTTTGTCACAAGTTTCGGAAAGTTTTTTTCGAGTATGGCTCTGTGTGACGTTAGATGGAGCGGAATTTCCTTATATGGGTCCTAAGGCACTTCTGCCGGAAGAGCGCACGCTCCCGTATAGCGAGGCTGAGCAACACAGACATTTCACTGATCAGAGCGAGAGCGTCGCGAAAAGTCACAGAAGAAGTGTGTTTTTGGTTGCCAGGGCAAGACAACCCTGCACAGATTACCAAAAAAAAAAAAAAAAAAACATTAAGGGACCAGTGGATGGAGTTTATTTTTACAGAGCATCAACGGAGTTGTGCAAGTGTTTTTGTTTGTTCCCTGCATTTCGAAGATGCTTGTTCACAAGGCCCAGTTTGACGATGGATTTGCGTATCGTTTATTTCTTAAGGATGATGCAATCCCAACGAAAAAGGGTCACGATCGTGTGTTGGAACCGCAGGCGGTGAGTAAAACTGCTTCAAATATCTCTGCCTTCTTGTTAGTGCGTCCCCTCCCATGCCAGAGACCCGGGTTCGAGCCCCGCTCGGAGCGAGTTGTTGCTGCTGCTGCTTTCGTTCAGTTTCAGCCTCTGGATCTGATTCTAGATCATAAATAAACGGATGAATCTGACTGTAAGCCATGGTTTGTTTTGGATGATGGGTTTTCCCTCACGGTAATGTCACAGCTTCCACATGCTCTCAACGCAAAAGCCTATTCGCGCTCGTGATTCTTTAGCTCCGCCCACACGTCAAGCCTCCAGCCGGTCGTGTTTTTCCAGGAAAAATCGGTACAGACTATCTTTCTCTTATGAATTTAATAAAACTAAAGAGTTATGAAGGATGCAGTACTACTCTATATGTACTCAAGATTAACAGGATATTGAGTGAAAACTAGCATTTCACCCCCCCTTTAAGGGTTAAAAATATCAATACCAGATGATTTTGCATTCCTGAGGGGGGGGGGGGAAACCATAGCTTATCAACATGTATCAGAAAGTATTAAATTATATAGTATAAATATAATACATATTTATACATAGAAATTGACAGATTATTGTGTTTGCTGTGAAACTTGCACCAATGAAATGCACAGGAAGCTGAACATAGATTTTTGCTTACAAAAGTAAAGTATGAAAAGTCTTAAGAGTAGGCACAAGAAAAAAAAGAACCTAGTTGTCAGCGAGAAGAGGTTTTCACAAGGTTATGGTTTAAAACACATCTGTCAAAGTTTTTACACAACTTCTCTAATAATGTGTAATGAGAAAATGCGATATTACTGGTGCATCTACATAAAATGTGAATATCATGGAAAAGTTCTTTATTTTTTGTATCAAAGCAAACTTTCTTTTATTCTAGATTCATTGCACACAAACTGAAATATTTCAAGAGATTTTTTTGTTTTAATTCTGATGGTTATGACTTACAACTTAGGGAAGTAAAAAAAATTAATATTTTCTCAAAGATCAGTCAAAAAACGATTTACAAAACAGAAATGTTCAAGATCTCCAAAGCAGGTTTATTTATGCACTCAATACTTGGTTGGGTTTCCTTTTGCATGAATTATTGTTTTAATGCAGCGTTGCATTGAGGCGATAAGGCTGTGGCACTGCTGATGCCCAGGTTGCTTTGATAGCATCCTTTAGCTCCTCTGTATTGTTTGTCATGTTACTTATATTCCTCTTCAGATTACCCCATAGATTCTCTGTGAGGTTCAGGTCAGGTGAGTTGGCTCGCCAATCAAGCACAGTAATATCATTTTGGCACTGTGGGCAGGTGCTAAAGTCCGGCTGCAGAGTAAAATCAGCATCTCCATAAAGCTTGTCAACAGATGGAAGCATTAAGTGCTTCAAATCTCCTGGTAGATGGCTGCATGGACCTTGGACTTGATAAAACACAATGGAGCAACACCAGCAGACATCACTGCTCCCCAAACCATCTCTGGCTTCATAACTTCACACTGGACTCTGGATTCTGTGCCTCTCCAGTCTTCCTCCAGATTCTAGTCTAGACCTTGATTTCCAAATGAAATGCTAAATTTACTTTCATCTGAAAAGAGAACTTTGGACCACTGAGCAGTGACTCTTGATGTGCTGACTCCGGCTTCAGTCCACTCCTTGTGAAGCTTTCGCAAATTCTTGAATCTGCTTTTCCTGATGATCTTCCCAAGGCTGTGGTCATCCCTGTTGCTTCTGCACCTTTTCCTACTACACTTTTTCCTTCTAGCCAATGAATATATTTTAATATATCACTCTGTGAACAGCCAGCCCTTTCAGCAATGCAGCAATGACCTTCTGTGGCTTACCCTCCTTTTGGAGGGTGTTGATGATTGTCTTGTGGACAACTGTCAATTCAGTAGTCTTTCCCATAATTGACGTTAAATATTCTAAACTAGCCCAAGAGGTACCCAGTATTTGTACTCAAAATTAATAAAACTAATCAAGCTCAAAATTTAATTTTCAAATTATTTTGAGATACTGAATTGTTTATTTTCCTAAGCTATAAGTCGTAACCATCAGAATTAAAATAGAAAACTCTTTAAATATTTCAGTTTGTGTGGAATGAATTTAGAATATAAGAAAGTTAAGCTTTTTATTTTATTAAATTACAAAACATAAAGACCTTTTATTATAGATACAGAATGTTGTGTTTATAAAAATAGCACTTATATATTGTAGCATTATATATTTGTGGAATATATTCATTTTATACACAGGTGATCAGGGTTTCTGGACATCTTTCTTCTACTGTTCAGAAGTTGTTGTAACTGTGACTTTATCTTAAGGACTGTTCCACATCTGAGATCTGTGAAGCTTAATGTCTTTTAGAAAATTATCTTTAAAATATTCCAAGGGGACAATTCTTTTGTTCTTATCATGATGTTTATGTTTCCCAGACCCTGAAACAGCAAAGCTTCCCCATATTATGGAAGTCGATATCTACCAGCCACTGTTTGATTAATGTTCTTCAAAATATTTTCTTAACAGTAAAAAGAAACTCAGAAATGTGACAGCATTTTCATTTTTGGGTGAACTAATCCTTTAAAATCGCAATGAAACAGAATTAGAATTTCCATAAACTTTGCCATTGTTTTCTAAATGTTTTCATGCCCCCAAAATGCCATCGTCTTGCAAATGAATGGCCAAAATGTAAAAAGTTTTCAGTTTTTAGTTACTCCCCATAAATATGTGGAGATGCATGGGTCAATTGTTCACAATAAAATCTATAAGCATTCAGGAAACAAATTAACTTCTTTAAAATGTCAAGAAATAAGTTAACAAAAATTTATAATTTACAAACATCTCGGACCATAAAATTGGAAAACGAGTAAATATTAGAAACGTTTATTGAACAATTACATTTCGATGATGACAAATGGAACAAAGCAAATTCTATTTCAGTACAAAAAATGGGGTTGTAGGAGAGGAAACATAGCAGTAGTCATTTTCTCTAGTCCATCCTGGCCTTCAGGGTGCGTGTGGTTATCTTATCCTTCTCACTGTGAAAACAAATACACCAATTAGCTCACTGAATTCAACTAGAAATGTAAAAATTAAACACTTCCTCGTCTTGAAATTCATTAATGAATCTGTACCATGCATTACTACATTCAACTCGGCAATAAATCAAACAAAAATAGCTATACAATGAATAAAGCAATTTAATGTTCAAAAAGTTCAGTACAAATGACAATCTTGATTCAAATCAGTTAACGTAGTTAAGAGTTACTGATTGCCATTGTTTAACTAAGGTTGATGACAGCTGAAAATATATATTTACATGACATGAACAATGACTCCCATTCCAGACACTGCATCCCTGTCAACAGCATTCAGCATGGCCTGTGAGATGGTCTCAAATAAATCTTCTGGTTTCTAGAAAACACAGTCAACAGCACAAGTCCATAAGATTACCAGACCAAGATCAGATAAATCAGCCTTCATGTCCAATACAGTTACATAGTCTTGTTCTCTCCTCTACTTACCATGTCAGGTTCCCACAGGGACTCACACATGCCATACATCTGCTCTGAGCAAGTTCCACTCACAACAAAGTCTTCTGTCACCATTGGGCATCCAATAAGGTCAAGGGAACAGATGAAGGGTTCAAAGGTCTTTGGGTCCAGACCAGCAATCACAGGCTCAATGTAGTATGGCCCAAACCTGAGACAAGGACATGACAGGTTTCAATTCTGAACACAGTGCACACGGGAATGTTGCAAAGAAAGACAAAAGTGCTAAACATTACATATCAGGGCAGTGTCTCGAAACACAGCAACACTACACATTTTCCAAACTCTTCCTAATCTAACACATCTGATTCAACCCATCAGCTCCTTAGTAGAGAGATCAAGGTCATTCAAAATACGTACTGTTGGTGTGCTTCAGAAACGGCTGAAAAACACTGTTCTAGGGATGGGTTGCATGACTGTCCACATCTGATTAGCTGATTTAGATTTTGACAGTGTTCTATGCTTTGTAGCAGGTCTGCAAGTAATGTCAACATGAGACTTGCTGATTTCTGCATTTAAACCGGTATTATGCTGTAGACACACAAAACTGTTACAGACACTGCAATGGTCGTAATATGATGTAACACTTCTTTTTTTTACATTTACTACGTCCAAAATGTCAAAATGTGTATTCGTTCTTCCCAACTGTACTGCAAACCTGCAGATTTCAATGTTGCATTCTTTTAATTTAGCTAAGAGGTCACAGTGTGACCTCTCAATCTTCTATTGGTCACATGTCTTGCTGTGTTTTTGAAATCTGAAATGCAGCAAAATTGCATGCACACTGATTAGTATTATAACAACGCACCGACTAGTTGATTTAGAAAGGTAAAGCCAAGCTAATCATACCAAAAGAACATGTTAGCACCCACTTACTCCCATAAAGCACTGTGACGACAGAGTCAATACTTTTATATTTCTCCATTGTTTTTAATTTGAGATTGTAGTTTGCAATGCTTCATGGGATTGTAGTTTCTCTTCTTTATTAATGCCGTTAATTACAGCACCTTTCTCTGATTTTCAACAGAATACTCTGTTGCTTCAGATCAAAGTTTGTTATGTCGTGATTTCCTTCCATTTCCAGCAATGGTTTTCTCTTTGGTGCCAACGAACAGTGACTAGCAGGTACAGACATGCATTTTTACCTCCTCTCATACAGAAGGTTGGACACCATGCTCATGAAGGTCTTCGGCTTGATCTGACGACCTTCCTTCAGCTCATACAAGTTCAAGCGGAACTTCAGTCTTTGAGATCTAAAACAAGAGAGTAAGGTAAAAAGTTACAACCAAATACAAGTGTTATGTTTAATATCAAATGTTATAATGCATCTGACACTGTATTCTTACACTGTCTGTACATCTGTGGCAAGGCCTGCCAGCCCGATGAAGAGTCTGTCTCCCATAGGGAAGATTTTCTGGAAGTCGGTTGTAACCATCTGTGCCTGGATGCCAAACCTCCGATCTGATGCTATTGCTACGCATTCCTTACCACGCATTGCCATGACGGCTCCTCCATTATATGACATAATAGACTATGGGTAGAAAATTATAAAACAATAAAACTCAATTTTTCTATACAGTCAATGCATATTTCAAAAAGTTATATAGGCTTAAAAACTATTTGTTATCCAACTCCGCATCAGAAAAGCTTATGAAGGATAACACATTTGATAAAGAAAAGTTCTACTGAATTCCTCTTTTAATACCGATGCATTTATGAAAATTATGATATAAAATACGTCTACACACAAGTGCTCACCATCCATATTTAGCACAGGCAGGCATCCAAGTAACGTTACAACACTGTTAGTTTCGTTTTAAATATGATCGACTCAAATAATCCAGCTCAAATGTACACACTCCATAAAGCTTTTTATGCATGTGGAGTCAGTTTAATAGACAAAGAAGTTCCTTATTAAAAAGCAATATGAACTGCAAGTTAGGACAAATAATTTGATAACTATTTTCGTCTGGAAAGATGGGATGGCTAATGAGCTAACGTTACAGTGCTAATATAGAAGAATACATTAAACAAACACACTTGATTCTTCAAACCTGTTCACTTACCATGATGGCAAATGTAAAAAGCAGGCACTGATATGAAGAACTGGTTTAAAGATTTTATTATGTTGTGCTGAAAATAAAGCCGTAGACCGGGTAACACACGGTGACTACACACTTTCTTTCTTTCAAGAGCTGCTAGTCGTTCCTGCTCCTCACGTCATTTCCTCCAGCCGCGGTTCCTACAGCGCCCCTGCTGGACAACCCCCCTACTGCAACATTAAACTCGTTTTCGAATCCTACCCATTTAAATATATATAGAAAAACTTATATTAAAATTTTGTATGTTGTCTGAGGGTGGCATCATCTGAGGTCTTCTTAGTGGATGGCATCATCTCTTCTCCGGTGTTTGGTCATCTCAGGTCTTTGTAAGGGCTGGACCCAGACTGAAGCTTGTAGAAACAGAATAGAGAAAAATTTGTTTAACTGCTGTTCCAACTAAGCAAAAAATTATGTGTTCAACCCAAGCAAAATAATTTTAATGTGCATTTGATCATATGTAACTGGAATAGGGGGTTATGAGATACATTATGTGAATGCTTGGCTAAAGAGATATGTGTATTTTATCTAGATTTAAACAGAGAGAGAACCCTGAACATTATCACAAAGTCTAATCCAGAGTTTGGGAGCTTAATGTGAAAAAGCTCTACCTTCTTTAGTGGACTTTGCTATCCTAGGAACTACCAAGAGTCCACAGTTTTGTGACCATATAGGGAATGGTATTGATTGTAGCATGATAGAAGACTAGTTAGGTTAGAAAGAGCTAAACCATTTAGGACCTTAAAAATAAGTAGTAATACTTTGTAACTGAAACAGAACCTAATAGGTAGCCAGTTAAGACTAAAATTGGGGTAATATGATATTTTCTTGACCTGGTAAGGACTGTAGCAGCTGCATTTTGGACCAACTGTAGATTGTTTCTTGAAGATGTAGGACAACCAGCTAGCAGTGTATTACAACAGTCCAGTCTAGAGGTCATGAATGCATGAACTAGCTTTTCTGCATTAGACAAGGGTAGCATGTTATGTAACTTTGCAATGTTAGATGGAAGAATGCTGTTTTTGTACAGTTTTTTTTTTCTCCGAAATGAATACGATAAAATTATTGGTCATCTAGTCTTTTATATTTTTAACACACTCTGTTAGCTTAGATAATTTAGAAGTTTCATCTGGTCTTGTTTAAATATATATTTATATCATCAGCATAACAATGGAAACTAATCCCATATTTTCTAATAATATAACCAAGGGGCAACATGTATATTGAAAATAGCAGAGGGCCTAGGACAGATCTTTGTGGCACTCTACTTTACTGGATTTAATTGAGATGATTCCCCATTTAAATAGACAAAGTGATAGCAATTGGACAGGTAGGATCTAAACCATCTTAAAGCCTGCCCATAAATACCTGTATAGTTTTGTAATCGATCTATGAGCATATCATGGTCTATAGTGTCGAACGCAGCAGTAAGGTCAAGGTCATTTGTCATTTTAACAAGTGCAGTTTCTATGTTATGATGGGGCCTGAAAATATATAGATATAATTGCTAATATATAATAAACCGAAAAGCCCAAACCAAACATGACATGATTAAATAATTTATTATTGAACAAATCCAACAGATAGCAACACATTAGACAAAAATCAATATGCCCACATAGCATCAGACACAGAAACATAAAATGTTGAGCTTTTACATTCTGAATACAAGGGTATGAGACATTCAGTTTTTTTTTTTAATTCTATTGACTATTTTAACACATAATGTTATGTAGAAGAATTTGTGACATTTCTGTAAAAAGGTTATTGTGTATTTTGAGTCAGTTTAAGTATTAGTTTAATTACATTGAAGTAAAAGCTGCAGTAGGTAACTTTTGTAAAAATATATTTTTTACATATTTGTTAAACCTGTCATTATGTCCTGACAGTAGGATATGAGACAGATAATCTGTGAAAAAAATCAAGCTCCTCTGGCTCCTCCCAGTGGTCCTATTTCCATTTGCAGTTACAGACCACTCCCGGTAAGAAAACAACCAATCAGAGCTGCGGCCCGTAACTTTGTTTGTGTTAAAAATGTAGAAAAATGTATATAATAAGCGAGTACACCATGAATCCATTTTCCAAACCGTGTCTTTAGCTTGTCCAGAATCACTGGGGTGCACCTATAATAAGTGTTTATATTTGGACTATTTTAGATTGCTTAGGGGGTACTGCGGCGGAGTAACCCAGTACCTTTGTGATTCTTCATAGACATAAACAGAGAGAAGTAGCTCCAGCTACAATGTTCTTCCGCAAGACGCGAGCAGTTCTGTTTATTAACCGCTAGAGCATCAGAAGTTACCAACTGCAGCTTTAACATAAGAATCAACAACATAATCAGGACAACAGCAGGGAAGATGGTTAGACTATTTCTATTTAAATATAGTAATTTTTTCAATATGTATTTAACTATGTATAATATTAAATTACGTTTTTCAGCTTAGTTCCCACTGAAATTTGGCAGGTGCTTTGAATTTGTCTTTGCAAACAAATATTTGGAAAAAACTTGGTATATCATATAAGCATCTTTATATTTCTCAAAATATAGAAATATATTAGAATATTATAAATGCTTTTTTCCATATATTTTAAATATGTATCTTTTATATAATCCTCTAAAATAAATAGTTTAATAGAAGACAAATATTTAGAATACATCTATACAGTTAAATACTGAGATTTTGTAGCTATTATATAATTTTCACAGAATGTTCCATTTAAAATTACATAATTTATCTCACTAAAGAGTAAATTACTATACTTATAATTAGCTTTCATTGATGTGTAGACTCATGCACAGTGTATAAATATATCTATTAATTGCAGAGGATGTCCCATGATTGCTTAAAATGCTTTAACTCTTGTTGTCAGGAGTTCACAAACAAATGTAAGTTAAAGTTATTCAAGAAACAATATCACAGGATATCTTTTCCCACTTTCTGTTAAACTAGCAGAGTATTCAAGCTGGACAGTCGGGATGGTGTACTTAGGACGGGGAGGGGAGGAGGAAGAGGGGAGCAGGCTAGGAGTGGAGCTTGAAGCAGCAGAGGGGGTTGGAGAAAGACTGCTTCTTACACTCCCGTGATATTTCCTGTCTTTATTCTCATACTGAGAGGAAAATTAAGCTATGGTTATATAAGCCGTCATATAACTACATGCATTCAATTTTAAAGACATGCTATCTCCACTCAACACTCATGCAATGCACCCAAACATACATAATAGAACCTTTCATATTCAAGCACTTACCACAGGGACATTCTCAGAACTTCCATAACATTCTGGCAAGGGTTATAAACAAATGTTCTTCCGGTAACTTTAATAGAATATTTGTTCAAAGCTATTTGGTCTTAACAATGGTCTTAAACTGTTAGCACAAAAAACATTAACTATGCATTGTTAACAGAATTGTTTTTTATTGAAACGTTTTAGTTAGATGTTTGTCTTACATTTTTTAACATAACTATTTTTTTCAGAATGTTCAGAGAAAATTAAAATGTAACATTCCCATAATGCTCACAAAACGTTCCCTTAATGTTTACATAACCAAGAAAAAATTTCCATAAAAAACTGCACAGTCTGAATGTCATTTCATTTCTGTTTCATAAATTAATGGGGATGTTATCAAAACATTCTTACAACATATTTTTTGTAAAATAAACTTTGTAATTTTAAATTGAGGATGTGTGTAACCAACAACTCTGCAAGCTTTCATTTAAACAATGTGTTCTTATTAATGACAGTGGGGTAAAATCAGACCTGTGGCCATCCTGGTTTGTGCTGGGCAGTTTTGATGCTAGGTGATGAGGACTCTGATGCGGCAGAAGGAGAGTGTCCTCCTGCAGAATGGCTCAGCTTCCCAACCTCTGTGAGCCCTGGAAGGCCACTGCTGGGGCTGGGAGTGGCAGTGGGAGATCTGCCAGCCGGTTCCTGCTGGGTCTCAGTGAAAGTGACAGACCTCTTTTGGTCAACATGAGCTGAAGAAAAAATGATAGATTCATTAGTATACATTATTACCTCATGCAGTTTACTGGGAATCAAATTCATAACTTTGGTTTTGTTAACACTAATCACTGCAGTCGGAATTATAAGAAACTCTACTTGGTTGCGCAGGCAAAATATTAAAACCTCTATTAAAACAGATGTCCAAATGAGCGTACCGGAGAGATGGCGGTACGCTCAAGAGATATATTTGGAAGTGGCGGTACTGAGTACCGGTGCGTACCGGCCCACTTAAAGCATTGAGCAGGGGGTCAAATAAATAGTTCCTTCCACTGTATATATATATATGTATTGTTTAAATATTCATGTTTAATGTTAAATCTTCTGCACATAAGAGTTACTGATATTCATTTTCTTTTTCAAGTTACTGTAGATAATGCACAAACAACACGGACCCCTGTCGAGTGGTTTACTCTTAGGCTGAATGCCCCTGCGGGTTGTTGAGAGTCTGGCTCCTTGAAGTCCACGAGACTCATCCTGTGCCCTCTGTATAGACAGCAGGGGTCGCCGTAGCTGCAGGACAAAATGCTTCATATTAAAGGGGTTATATGATGTTGCTAAAAAGAATATTATTTTGTGTATTTGGTGTAGTGAAATGTTTATGCAGTTTAAGGTAAAAAATAAAAACATTATTTTCCACATACTGTACATTATTGTTGCTCCTCTGTGCCCCGCCTTTCTGAAACGCATCGAATTTTACAAAGCTCATCAGTCTGAAAAGCGAGGTGTACGCTGATTGGCCAGCTATCCAGTGCATTGTGATTGGCCAAATGCCTCAAGTGTATAAAATGTTACGCCCCTTCCTATACTGTGATGCTATGTCCCAGCTTGATGACACAAAAACAATAAAATCCCTTACAATCGAGGCATTTGTTGTATCCAGTGGGAAAATAATTATCAATATCGCGCCACGTAAATGTAAAACCTTGTTGTGATTGGAGAAACGACAAACAACAAGCCTTACTACACTGCTCAAAACACGCGTTTGAATCGTCAGTGGCAAATTCTTTTAATATGAAAACGTACTTACAGACTGTGAGTCAGAAGCGCAAGAATGTCCTTGCAAAGTTGGAACTGCAGCACTTTATAGAAACAGCCTTTGTGCCACAGCCGGCATTGTAAGCTACTCTCCCAGGAAACAGTCCTCTGTAAAATGTGCTGCACACGTTGGAATATTTGAGTTGAACTGTTCTGGGACAGTGTTGTTGATACAACTTAACCACTGATTTCTAGTCGTGTCCTCTTTTGAAAAGCCAAACAAAGTAGTTTCGCTTTCACACCAAAGCGAAACTACGGCAGCAGCAACAATACTACAGCAAGAATAAAAGTTACTTCTTCTTTCTTTGCATTTGGGCGGTGTTATGCAACTCTTCCCACACAGTGACATAGACATGTGGGGGCGTGTTTAAATGAGCCATTTTAGGAAGTCATGGTCAAGTCTTAACTTTTATATAAAGTTTCTTTGCAACTTTAGGGATCTTATCTATGCATGAACAGCCTGTAACACTCCAAAGAGAAAGGAAAACTTTGGATCATATGACCCCTTTAATGCCTAAAATAATAGAGAATACACTAAAAGCAATAAATAAATAAAAACAAGACTGTGTTCTAAGCACTCACCTGCCTAAGTCCTCTCTTACGACCGAGTGGTGGCTGGATAAGCAGATTCTGCTGTCCTGGTTAACTCTGCACGCTGGTAACCCTGCCGAGTAAAACCGAAGGACAGACAAACAAACTGAGCTGATGAGCTTGAACAGCCCGAAGAGCTGAACAAAGTCCCTGTTAAATCATCATAATAAATTGGTGAGTTAAGAAGAAATGTGTCCCATCCACAAATCCTCATCAGTCCATAGCCCTCCACCAATGAAACACAGCAACAGGGACGAATCAAGAAAGCATGAATCACAGGTCAGAACCTGCAATGTTATCCACAAAAAAAGAGCCATAGAGAATCTGGTATGGCAGTATGAGCAGGAGGATATAAACATCCAATATAAACTAAGCCACTTTTGTACAAGAATTTGTCAGATTCATGTAATGTCAGATCAGAAAATAAGTCTAATTGTCTATTTTAATCCTGCTAGACCACACCCCCCAGTCCCACAGATTGGCTCCCCAAAGAGGAACTCCAAATTGAGCAGCAAAAAGCCTGAAACATGATTGGATACTATGACGCCATGAGGCTCATTGGAGATTACACGACTACCACAAAATGATAAAACATAGGCAGGCATCACTGTCCCTAGTCGAAAGAGAGAGAGAGAGAAAGAGAGAGAGAGAGAGAAAGACAGAATGAAATAGTGACTTGGAGTTAATGAGAAGGGAAAGAGAGAGATCCTAGTGATAAATCAAGTCCAAGGATGTGATGAACAGTGAAGGCAGGCTCAGCCCCGGCACACAGATGGTGAGACACTGCACACACAGGGCATCACACTATACCTAGGTTACCCTCCTCCAGAAGCCCCTTGGATTCATCTAGCACATTGGGTTCACTGTAGAGTTGGGCAGGGAACAAGATTAGGGGAATAAAAAGAGAGACATGCAACCCCCAGCTGTAGATCAGCCCTCTCTTAAAGGGTCATCAGATGCTACATGCACTTTTACAAGTTTTTTTTAAACTGAAATGTGTGTTGGCAGTGTGTGTACACAACCGCCCTATAATGATAAAAATCCACCGTCTTTTTATCTGCTAAAATCTTTACCCCTTTCTCAAATCGAGCCGATCTCAGATGGCTGTGTTTGTGACGTCACACAGACAGGCCCCTCCCATGATAGTTTGATTGACAGTACCATTTCAGCACAGACTGGACTGGTGTCTTACCTTAGACCTGCCCTGAGTGAGCTGTCATCAGTCCACCATTGTTTCACCACCGGAGCAGATGTAGACAAGGATGACTCCTAAGCGATTGTGGTGATTTGTTCTTGGATGAGCCGCTGAAGACGCAGTGGATTACATTTGTTTCTGAAGGAAACGCACCCCCGATCTACCTAAATGCATCTAATGAGGCTAAATTAAACAGTCTCTCTGAGAGCGGCTTTGAAGAGAGGAGCAGGGTCAGCAGAGCTCATTAATATTTAAAGGAAAATCCTACAAAACGGCTTGCTCTGAAAAGAGCTGTTTTTGACAGGGTGAAAAGATGTTCAACTGAGAAGTTTTAACCAAACTATGTTACAGCCTTTTCATCAATACCCTGAAGAATCATACCAACTTGTGGAAAATGGGCACCTGATGACCTCTTTAAAGGGAAAGATATGGTAAGATTGGATAAATAAGACTGTTACAGTTTTCTGTCTGAATGAGCTCAAGTTTTTAAGAGGGCTGTTTGTTTACCTGTGACTGGGCAGCATTGTGCTAATGCCTGGTTCAGGCTGAGCAGCAGCCGACACAGAGGTGTGACTGGAGAAACGCCGCTGCGAAATGAGTCTGGGGAGGAAAGCTTCGTGCTCACTTACCACGCTGGGGATGCTAATGGAGTCATCTGAAAGCAACAGAGTAAAACTTTACATGGATCATTAAACAATGCATCTAAAATTCCTCAGCAATAAAAGCCATAAATTTTACATTAAACTTACCATGCTGCATGAAGTCATTTTTTAAATTTAATTTTATGCAAGGTCATGTAGGTTATGCAAGGTGAGTGCTTTGATAGTACACCTTTGGTTAATATTCCCTATATTAACAGGTAAACAGTAACACTACTTACAGTTTCACAAATATATAGCTCAGTTGTGAATCTCTAGATCAGTGGTTTTCAACCTGTGGTCGCGATGGTATTGCAGGTGGGCCGCCAATTACTGGACTGTTATAATTAATTAATGCATTTATCCAAAGTGACTTAAAGTGCATTCAGGTCAAACATTTTTTTTTACCTATCATGTGTTCCCGGGGAATCGAACCCCCAACCTTGCGCTTGATAGTGCAATGCTCTACCAATTGAGCTACAGGAACACTATTAAAATAAATAATATATTTCATATATATAATGAAATAACAAAAAAATTTTTTAACTGTAACTATGCTTCCACTATTCGAATTTATCTTAGATATTTTTGCTGCATATGCTACAGGACAACAAATTCAAACATGCATAAATGGCTGTCAACAGGCTCAACATAAATGGCTGTCGGCATGTTTCCTCCTGACTGCTTGCTCCGCTGACTGTTTCCCGTTTTGCTGAGTGCTGCCAATCCGAGTTATTTTCTGTTCATTGTCAGTTCATTCTAGCGCCATGTGATTAATAGAAATCGTAAAAAAATAACGATTTGAGTGTGCGCGATTTCTAAATCGCTTTATAGCACGATTTTCCGCGGCCCTAACCTCCTGCAGTGTGCTATCCGATCCAATCAGAATGCACGTGCCTTGTGCGAGAACACAACAGACTGGGCATATGCCTAACTCCAGGTTCACACGCTATCTGTGATGGGCCTTTTTTCCGAGCCCATGTTAACGGATCAGAGCGTTCACACTGCACGCTGTAAAAGACTAGAGATAAAAACGTGTGAAAATAATTAATATCTAGCACACGAGCATAGAGAGAGTTGTGAGTTTAAGTGAGAGGAGACACGTTTTAAGGGAGCACACTCTCCGTGCGAGAGCAGCATGTATCTGAGCAAGCACGTCTGGTTTTGTGACAGAGCAAAGGAAATCTGCGTGTGAGTGGAGAGATTCGAGCTCGTGCATTATTTTAATGTGCTTTCGCGTTACAATAATGCGCTCTCTCTGCTGCTTCTGCATTGCAAACACATATTGTATACACACTGCAAACGTGTGAACCTGTATAATGTATAACAAATCTATTTCAGTGAAGTGACATTCAGCCAAGTATGGTGACCCATACTCAGAATTTGTGCTCTGCATTTAACCCATCCGAAATGCACACACACAGAGCAGTGAACACACACACACACACTGTGAGCACACACCCGGAGCAGTGGGCAGCCATTTATGCTGCGGCGCCCGGGGAGCAGTTGGGTTCGATGCCTTGCTCAAGGGCATCTAAGTCATGGTATTGAAGGTGGAGAGAGAGCTATTCATGCACTATCCCCACCCACAATTCCCGTCTGGATTGGGAGTCCAACCCTCTAACCATTAGGCCACGACTTCCCTGAGTATTCAACACCTGAGTATAGTGATTATTTTGACTTATGTCTGTTCTAGAGACGTTACAACTTTTTGATAAAGCTCTAATTGGTTTTCTTTTGGAAATATGTTTCAAATTCATCCTAAATGTATTTATGACTGTAAAGCATATATGTGTGCATCAAAATTGTGATTAAAATTAAAATAGCAAAATTGATTAAAAAAAAATTGCGATGTTTTTTTTTTTTTTTTTTTGTCCATATCGCACAGCCCTAGTTCATTCAATAAATACAGTTAACAATCTAGTTTCTGAGTACTTAGTTATTAACCCACTAATAGCGGGGTCAGGTCTTTTTTTTTTTTTGGCCTTGCAAACATATATGTTTGGTTGTGTGGGCCGCGAGCTGAAAAAGGTTGGGAACCACTGCTCTTGATAATGCAGGTTGATAAGTCCTTTGCATGCACTCCGTTAGCAATCATATGATTTACTATATGGCACAAGCTGATTCTGTAGCCAATGAGATCGTTTTCTCAATATTTAAATAGCCTGGGTCAGTATTCACTATAAGCTGGTCCTACAGTGCACCCAGCTCCACCTGTCTAGACCTGCTAGAAGATTTATCCATGTCTATTCATGCATGATGAGTGATATAAATGACACACACACACACACACACATATACATATATATATATATATATATATATATATATATATATATGAACAGACTGTTCTTAAGTCAGATATTTTCAATGAACTAGTTTACAAAGAAAGTGATATAATTCAGAATGACATGAGGACGAGTAATTGATAACAATTTAAATATTTTGAGTGAACTAGTCCTTAAGAAGAAACCAAAGAATATCAATCACACACTTTCCTCCTCTTCCTCATCGGTACACCGACTGAGTGTGTCCTGTGAAGGCTGGCGTGAGGGTTGGCTCTCTTGCTCCCAGACAGTTCCTGTACCGGTGTTGGAGCGGGACATGGTGGCCAGACTCAACCTGTATGCAGAGGTGGACATGCCAACGGTGCTGATGGAAGTCTTTCCTTGGTATGCTGAAAAACAGGAGAGATAAAGTCCAGAATACCTGACAGAGAATCACGTACATGTAGACTGCACATTTTGTCTCTTTTGTCTGACACATCAAACATAGATGAAGCTACTGAGTCAATAACTAGATATATACATTTTAGATAATGTGGTGGCAAAAAATACATTATTGTGTACTCTCTTTACAACAAGCAACTCTGACATCAAGCCACATATAACAAAGGAAGTGAAGGAGTGCATTAACAGTAAAAAAGCTGCTTTCTGGGACTGTGAACGGTTGCAACTGAAAACTGTACAACAAGAGCTCAACCAGCAGCTTCAGTTGGCCTGAAGGCGACAAAAAGACATTATTGAGGAGAGCTTTGCCACATCAATCTATAAAAGACTCTGGGATTCAGTGAACTAGCAGATTACTTTTTTTTTAATGATGTTTGGAAGAACATCATAAAGCGAATGAACTAAATACATTTTATTGTATTTTTATAGTATTTTATTATAGCCTTTCTGGTTTTGAACATTAACCCTTTCCTGATCAAATTGTATCACTCTTTCTTAACCAGCCATACTCAGGTTGCTAAGATCAATAACTCTCAGACCCAAATATAATGCACACAGGTGCTCCTCAGGGTTGCATGAGCTTGCCTGTGCTTTTTACACACTACACTAATGACTGAGTAAGCTCACACACAGGGAACTACATCTTTAAATTTTCAGATGATACAGCCTTCCTGAGCCTACTGTACAAAGACAGTGATCCTTCTATTTATCACTGAAGAAGAACTTTGAATAGTGGTGTGATGTTTTAAATGACAAAAAAAAATGGAAGTTATGGTATTTGAGCACAGAGCAATCAGTGTTCACAGTCCTGTTGTTATTCATGACACTCAAATCAAACAGGTGTGTTCCTATAAGTACCTTGGCATCAATATTGACAACATGTTTACATGGCAGTTTAATTTTGAAAATTTTTGTGCTTAACTCCAACAAATACTTATTGAGGAGACTCAGACTGTATGGTGTCAACAAAATAAAATATAACTGTATTGTATCAGGCTGTTCTGAAGAATCTAATCAGGTACATAATCCAAGCTTTGTATGGTAACCTCTGTACAGTTAAAAAACAGACCTTCTTACATTGTCCGGAATGCCATGAAAACTGTGGAGCTGAAAGATCATCCATCCCTCCAAACATTATTTGGGCAGTCTGTGTGGGGCTCACAAGATACTGGCTGATCCTTCTCACATCTTAGATCCTGAGTATGTGCTTCTGCCTTCAGGAAAAAGGTACAGAGTGCCCAAATGTTGACTGGTTCAAAAGCTCTTTTGTGCCTGCCTCCATTAGAATTTTGAATGGCAAGGACAAAGGCTAATGATTTGTTTCCAATCAGCATTGATTATCTATCATTACGTATTGTTTTATACTATTTATTCTTATTTACTGCTGTTTATCATTTATTGGTTCTATGGTTTATAAACAACTACTTGTGCAATAGTGTTTTTTCAGTTGTGCAATGTGGCATCTGATATACCTTTCTACATGTCCTGTATGGTACGGTTTATGTGAGATATACTGTAAATGAATTAGTTATTTATGTGTGATTTGTATATGCAGCATGTTAGGGTTAGGGTTAACAATGTGACCAATTTTGCTGAGAGATAGGTAGGTAAACTTTTGTTTTCTAGGTAATATCCCAATAAAGCCAGTTCTTACTGGAGCCGCTGTGTACAGCCTCTTTCAAGATCTTGAGCTCGTTGCTGAACTCGGCAAACAGAGAGCTCTTGCAGAGGGACCGCGGGATGAAACAACGCTCTAGTTGCTCTGCAATATGGTGACGAGCCGTGATCTCCTCCTGAGACTCAGCTGGTTGGGTTAACAGCTGGAAACACACTTTTAAGGTCAGCATGGTTGAAATCCCCAGCTATTGATGAGAAAAGCATTGGGGTGTGCTGTCTGCTGCTCACTGATGTGCTGGTACAGTTTATTTAGTGCGTCGTTCCTGTTGCTGATGATGTTGAATGGGGAAATGTACACCGAAATGAGCAGTATAGCAGTATATTCCCTCGGCAGATAGAACGGCCGGCACTTAATAATCATAAACTCCACCAGGGGTGAGCAGTGTTTGCTGATCACAACAGTATCGTGGCACCACGCGTCATTGATGTAAACACAAAGCCCGCCGCCGCGGGTTTTTCCTCCCGCGACGAGAGCTCTGTCCGCTCGATAGCACGTCAGCTGGTCGAGCTGAATAGCACCGTCTCGGAATGCTTTTGCTGAGCCATGTTTCCATGAACACAAAAACACAACAGTCTCTTACAGTCCTCTGAGTTGAGCGTAGTAATCGAATGTAGTCCAGTTTATTGTCCAACGAGCGTACGTTAGCCGGTACGATGGTGGGGATAGATGGCTTGTGTGGGTTAGCCGTTAGCCTAGCCCGGATACCTCCGTGCTTACCCGTCTTCTGCTTCCTCTCACGCCGCTTGTGGCGCCTCCGCTGCGGGCGAGATGCAGTAGTGGGGGTCGGTGATGGTGAAGGCCTCCGTAGCAGATCGAGACCCCGCAGCTGTTCCGCGTGCACGGAGTTTAACTGTAAAAATACGGTTCTGCCGACATCGAGAAGAAACTCGCGACTGTATTTGCGCTTACAGACAGGTAGACGAGACGACAACGTACAAAAACACTGCGACTCACAAGACAAAAAACACGAAAACACAGTTATGTCGGGACAGAGAGAAGCCGCTGCGTGTGGACGCCGCCATCTTGGTTTTTATGACGTAGGGAACCGGGAGCTGTTGGCGGTCAGACTGGCCTTGGGTGAGTGGCGTCACTGGTTGGAGGGGTCAGCACAGCTCTTCTTGGTTTGGACGGACCACAAGAACTTGGAATACGTCCGTTCGGCCAAGAGGGTGAGTTCACACCAGGCCCGATGGGCACTCTTCTTTGGCCGGTTCAACTTCTCTCTCTCCTATCGCACAGGCTCCAAAAATATAAAATCTGATGCCCTCTCCCGTCTTAACAGGGATACTAAAAGAACTGGTGTATCAACTGAAACAATTATCCCTAAAGAATTTGTGGTGGGGTCTCTCTCCTGGGACGTGGAGAGGAGGGTGCTGGAAGCCATACGCGAGAGAGAGGTGCCAAGGGAGTGCCCAGAGGGTAGACTTTTCGTGCCGGCTGGGCTGCGCCCTGAAGTCCTCCAGTGGGGGCATTCATCCAAGTTAGTCTGTCATCCTGGGGTTCGGAGATCTCTGGCTGCCATCCGCCAGCGATTTTGGTGGCCATCCATGGCCCAGGACATCAGGCAGTTTGTGTTGCCTGCCCAATTTGCGCCCAGAACAAGAGTTCTAATCAGCCTCCTGTTGGTCTGCTACATCCCTTACCCATCCCCTCCTGCCCCTGGTCACACATAGCCCTTGACTTTGTCACTGGTCTTCCACCATCGAGGGGTAACACCGTAGTATTGATGGTGGTTGATCGCTTCTCTAAA
The DNA here is from genome assembly GCF_023724105.1 of Carassius gibelio. Lineage (NCBI taxonomy): Eukaryota > Metazoa > Chordata > Actinopteri > Cypriniformes > Cyprinidae > Carassius > Carassius gibelio. Next base: position 9,765,997 of record NC_068376.1, read on the forward strand.
GCAGCCCATTTCATCCCACTTCCCAAACTGCCTTCAGCTAAGGAGACAGCTCAAGTGGTGGTTGACCACATCTTCCGGATTCATGGCCTTCCGGTGGACGTGGTTTCTGATAGGGGGCCACAGTTTGTCTCCAGGTTCTGGAAGGAGTTCTGTCGACAGATCGGGGCCTCCACGAGTCTGTCGTCAGGTTTTCACCCTCAGATCAATGGGCAGTCCGAGCGGGCAAACCAGGTTCTGGAACAAGCTCTACTCTGCCTGACGTCCAATAATCCGAGTTCTTGGAGCAACAGTTACCCTGGATTGAATATGCCCATAACTCATTGCCAGTGGCAGCCACAGGTATGTCTCCATTCCAGTGCTCCATTGATTTTCAACCTCCTATGTTCCCCTCACAGGAGCCTGATGCTGCTGTTACGTCTGCCTTAGCCTTCGTCCACAGGTGTCGCTGCACCTGGAGGAGGGCTGAGGAAACCTTGGCTCGGGTTTCCAGACGAACCAAAGCAGCGGCTGACCATCACCGTATTCCTGCTCCCCGCTACGTATGTGGTCAGAGAGTATGGCTGTCAACCAAGGACCTTCCTCTCCGGGTGGCTTCTAGTAAGTTAGCCCCCAGGTTCATGGGGCCATATCAGATCACCAAGGTATTGAGTCCGGTGGCGGTAAAGCTCAAGTTACCTCCCATACTTGGTCGGGTACAACCAGTCTTTCATGTTTCTCAGGTCAAGCCTGTGTTTCATTCTCGCCTTAACCCATCTGCTACTAACCCTCCCCCTCCCCCTCCCCGTCTAGTGGATGGTTCCCCAGCCTTCACTGTCAGGAGGTTGCTGGATATCAGACGTCGAGTTCGGGGATTTCAGTATCTGGTGGACTGGGAGGGATATGGTCCGGATGAGAGGAGTTGGGTCCCGGCTCGGGATATTCTGGATCGGTCGCTGATCGAGGATTTCAACCGGGAGCATGGTCGCCAGGGGGCACTCCTGGGGAGGGGGGTAATGTCACATCCCCGGGCTGATCTGTCTGTTTTTCCCCATAGTGTGTGGTTGTTTACACTTACCATGTGCTTCTGTGTCACCGTGGTGCCCGTCTCCGCCCTCTTGTTTCATTATTATCTTGTTATTGGTCACCATCACCTGCTCTGCATCATGATAATCACTCCTTCTCTATTTAGTCTCATGTGTGCTGTCTGTTGTCAGATCGTCGAGTTGTTTTATTTTTTCTGTCCTTTTTGAAAATAAAGCCCATCTAATAAACTGACCTTTTGAGCACCTGCAACTGAGTCCCAGTCTCGCCTTGACACTTTGTGATATTGTGAGATTGACACCACTTGTTAAATGGTTAGACAGTTGGTCAAGACTTTTATCAATTTTAAAAATGATCAAATAGTTTTTCTCACTAACCTAGAGGCTCATTGAAGAGCATGAACTCAATGGCAGAGCGAGGAAATGACGGTAGACGCAAAAGTTCTTCCTGAAGCATGGAGACATGGGATTGTTTGTGCATGACAGGCATATGCTGGGTAAGTGAGATGATGAACAGAACTCGGCCAATCTCTTCCAACTTTCTAGAAAACACCTGCAAAAAAAAAAAAAGATTGGCTATGTATTGTTAATTGAACTAAAAAAATTGCTAGAATTAAAAAGTAACATACAGTATATGCATTCGACAATGAATCATAATACTAAAGTTACCTTCATATTACAAAAAACTCTAGGTGAGCTAGTCTAAGGTGTTCAGTAAAAAGTTCTCCCTTAATGCTAAAATGAACAAAACTCACCTGTTTCTGGATGAGCTCCTGGCCCTTCTCTGGAAGCATATGAACCAGGTTTAGTTGAGGAGACACTGATCTTCTAAAAGGGTAGATGTCTCGCACATATGTCTGATGCAAAGAGGCATACCAATTTTCAGTCAACATACAAATGATCTGGTGTTTATTTTCAAGAATATATAATGTGTATCCTTTGAAATGTGTAGATCTGTGAAGAAACAACCACAACCCACCTTGGCATAGTGTAAAAGTTACCAACGCTTTTCCATCAAAAAATAGTTAGCAGATTGAGCCTCTGGTATATTGAAGAATTCTAAACACTCCTGGTGTGAAAGCATATAAGTAAGAAGGAAAAAGGTGTTACATTGTAAAAATATTGCAAAATAATGGTCTTATTATAGAATAACTTGTCTATATTGAACAAATTTACAGCTATAACAATGACCTTTAAAATGGCTTCAAACTGGGTGTCTTCATGCACTGGTAACTGGGTGGGAATGTCACACTCATTCTGTCCATGAACCACCAGGGTTTTGGTTCCTAGGCACACAATTACAGGAACAGTTATAAACATGAATAAGACACTAGTAAACTTATTGTCTGTATGGATGGAGTAATTCTGAAATATGCAACCTGGCATGGAGGCAGTAACCAGAAGCTTGACCTCACACTGTTCTTTCTTCTAGTTTGCTTAAGGTCTTTGAAAAAGAGCCCCTCGACAAAACCCACCACCTCCCATAGAAAGGTCAACATGGCTGATATGGCATCCATGCCCCATTCACAGGGAGTCCTTACTAAGTACATGATCAAGCCCACCTTGGGAAACAATAACTATCTAGTTTGATATGTAGATCTGCAGAATGAGATTGCTGTATCTCTATCTTTTACTCATAGTTCACCCAAATATGAAAATTCTGTCATCATTTGCTCACGCTCATGTCGTTCCAAATCAATAAGACTCTGGTTAATCTCAAAACACAGATAAACACAGAAACCTGAGGATATTGTCTCTCCATTCAGAGTCTAGTTTACAAAAATTTACAAGATACAACAAGGTAATAAAGGTGTTGTAAACCGAATCCATATGTAGTGAGTGGTTTAATCTTTTGGAGAGACATGATCACTTGTTAAAATGAACAGATTTATTTTTGCTTTTATTTACATCTAAACTAGGACAGACATACACACATACATAGAGAACATCACATATGATAAACCACTCGATTCATATGGATTCATTTCATGCTGCCGTTCTGTCTCACCAGATAGTTGAAAATAATGTGCGAGGTCTGTGCAGGCAAATCCCCAATGTTAAGAAGCAGTTTCCTCAGCATGTACATCAACTCATCCTGAGAACAACCATAACATATTTTTTATCATATAACAGCACACGCTCATATTTTGTTCTCTAAAATAGTGATTTATTTAGTGATCTTACCTGTTTATTACTGACTGTGAGTTTCTCCAAGAAATGTCTAAGGACCAAGGCTGGATCTTCAATCAGGCAGTTAAACAAGACCTGCTGAGCAACAGCACATACTGCGGGAACACAAAACAAAGAAGCAAAGTAGATGTGAGGGTCTAAAAGATCAGTGGGTAAAAATGTTTTAGTTTTTTTTAATCTTCGTTGCCACTCACCTGCAACTCCATCTTAGCGAACTCCTCCATCTTCCATCAGGTGCACAATGGGCAACACAATAGCGCAGATGCATGGTGGGAAAATAGACTGGGGTGGCTGCAGCATGTGATGTGTTGGTGTGAGTTCTGTCATTTTCTCATCATCTTGTAAGGTAAAACAAACCATATTTATGAAATAATAAATTCAATGGACGTCAATAAATATAAGATTTTATGATTTCTTAATATGTACCCAAATGTATTCATGGTGAAATAGCGAACAGGTCAGTGAATATAGCATTATGTGAAAATGCATAATTTTAAATGTTTCTTACCTGCACTGTCCACTGACTGCACTGACCACACAGAGCCCTTGCGGAAGGAGTAGTTTCTGTGGGAGTTACTGGAGGCACAAGAGGGGCTGGCGGACAGACGACGTGATGTCATCTTCTACTGACAGAGAAGTGGACACCAGATATTATATTTGTTCATAAACAGCTCATCTATATGAACATGTTCTGAAAACCCATAAGGTTTCAGGACGGATCATTGGGCTTAAAGCGAAATCAACGTTTCAAAATCAAATCCTGGCACTCTTCACTTAAAAAAAAGTAATATCATACATTTTTTCCCCCTTGAACCCAATAATAATGACCACTTTCCACTCTCTTTTAGGCACTTAAAATGAAACATGAAACATTCACATTTTTGTTATTTAAAACTACATAACATACAGGGAATTGTATTACACTGAACATATTTTTTTGTTTTTGTAAATATTGCAAGTGTTAATGTAAATAATATTTTAATGTAAAATGTTATTTAAAGGGGTGAAATGCTCATTTTCACTCAATATCCTGTTAATCTTGAGTACCTATAAGAGTAGTACTGCATCCTTCATATCTCCAAAAAGTCTTTAGTTTTATTATTTTTATAAGAGAAAGATAGTCTGTACCATTTTTTCCCGGAAAAACACGAGCGGCTGGAGGCATGACGTGTGGGCGGAGCTAAAGAATCACGAGCGCACGTAAGCTTTTGCGTTGAGAGCGTCTGGAAGCTGTGACATTACCGTGAGGAAAAAACCATCATCCAAAACAAACCATGGCTAACAGTCAGATTCAGCCGTATATTTATGATCCAGAATCAGATCCCAAGGCTGAAATTGAACAAGAGCAGCAGCAGCAACGACTACAGCAGGACGTCTCTATGTGGTATGTATTGAAACTGTATATATTTGCTTAGCGGTTTTGGAAAATGACTAAGTTCCACTTTATGTCGTATTTTTTTTTTCTTTAAAGGTGTAAGTTACATGTGGGAAGTGCAGTTTGATGCCAACATCGCATGTTGTTTACTTGATGTGCTTACGCGCAGATAGCTAAGTTAACAACACAGAGATATTTGAAGCAGTTTTACTCACTGCCTGCGGTTCCAACAAACAATCGTGACCCTTTTCTGTTGGGACTGCATCATCCTTAAGAAATAAACGATGCGCAAATCCAGCGTCAAACTGGTCCTTGTTTGTAAAACAAGAATTTTCGAAATGCAGGGGACAAACACAAACACTTGCACAACTCCGTTGATGCTCTGTAATAATAAACTCCATCCACTGGTCCCTTAATGCTGTTTTTTTTTTTTTTTTTTGGTCTGCTGTGCTTTGGTGACATTTCGCTCTATCGCTCTGGTCAGTGAATATCTCTGCTCTGCTCTACAGGCACGCGGGCGCTCTTCAGACCCATACTCAAAAAAAACTTTACGAAACTTGTGACAAACCGGAAACTTTGTCCATGTTTAGCATGGGAATCAAACTCTTATGCATGAAATAGCATTTCACCCCCCCTTTAAAGGCATACTCCACCGTGTTTTCACATGTTTTTCTCTTAACTAAGACGAGTTGATACATACCTCTCTCATCTCAGTGCGTGCACTCAATCACTTTGGCGCACGGTGACACTTTGAAAGCACCTAGCTTAGCCCATTCATTCAATATGGGCCAAGCAGAGAAGCTACCAAACACCTCCACGTTTTCCCTATTTAAATACAGTTACTCGCGCAGTGTAACTCGACCTAGGATGGTAACACAAAACAAAACGTTGCGCTTTTCTAAGCGTGTAGAGGATTTTTCATGAGTGAAGATATTACTGCGCCAAGATGAAGTGCTTACAAGCATTTGCCATGGTATTCCGTCTTTATATAATAATAGTTTCTAACTATTCTGAATTCCCTGTCAAGGGAACTTCGAACTGTGTCCTCTGAGGGGACACTATGGGGAACACCTCGTCATGACCCGGGTCTGAAGCATACTTTGAAAAACGCCAACGTGTTGGCCGGCGACAGCCTCTGACATCACTACCGGCGCTACTATAAATACGCGCCCTTAGGACCCGTCACTTATCTTCTACATCTTCATTGACTGTTTTGTTTGAAGTGTGCATCTGAGAAACGACCAGAACAGTAAGAGCGATCTATTATTATTATCATGGCATCCACTAGCAAGGCGTTTAAACAGTGTGTGCATCCATGTCAGCGTTATTTGACACCTGATGACGCACACAGTCTTTGCGTCTCTTATTTGGGCGAAGAGCACGCGCGCGATATCCTTGAGGGGGGCAATCTGCGTGCACTGTGAGCGTTTTTCTGTGAAAAAGCTCCGCTCTCGTTGGTCTCTCTTTTCGAGGAAAGAGGGACGGCCATCTGGTTCCCGCGGCTCAGGTCCCGCCGTTGCCGAGGCATGGAGGAGAATGAGCTTGTGGGGATCACAGGTGGATCTCACTGAGGAGTGTAGAGAGGGACTTTTCCTTTCACACTCTTCGGCAGCAAATGAGAATGAACTTCAGGAGGAATATGCGTTGTCATTAACCCATTCTGATACTGAAGTTAGTGCTCTGCTGTGTTCTACCCAGAAAGAGCAGGATATTTCTGAGAGTGGCGAAGAAGCTGAGGCTGAGCCTTCTCATTTCTCCTGCACTGCGTATGGGGAGCTGTTAGAGGTTATGGATCACGCCACGGCAAAATTAGACTTGCCATGGAAGTGTGCCAGAAAGGTAACGTCGCGAGGTCGCCTCGATGAGTGTTATTTGTCTGACCATAGCCCTCCAGCCCTGGTGAGCCTTCCATTCTTGCCTGACTTACATGCAGAAGTCGAAAAGGAATGGAAGAGGCCGTTTTTCTATCGGATCCATCGGTTTCAGCATATGCGTTATGCTAATATCAATGGCATGCACGAGAACGGCTATGAGAGGATGCCCCCTGTAGAAGAGAAGCAGGCTAGCTATCTCTCAGTGGTGGAAACATCCTCTCTAAAATCTCCCTCTTTGCCATCTAAGCCCTTCCAGGATATATCCCGTTTAAATGGTAAATCATATGCAGCTGAGGGACCTGGATACAGGGGAGGCCTTTCAGCTGCCTTTAAATCCTTCATCCCACGAAGGTCCAGGTCCGAGCCCGAACAACAAAGGGGTCCTGGCCCATCTCGATCTGAGGATCGAAGACGGGCGCAGAAGGCTAGTGTCGCGGCTCGCGCTCCTCCCCCGACTATGGGAAGGGGCAAGAGGAATCGCGGGTCATGAAGAGGTAAGCAGGGTCTGAGGGATGTGATTCAGATGAGGCAGCGTTCTCGTCTGGATCGGAGCGATACCTAGGAGTTACTCACTTCCTTTGGATGTTTTTAACTTCTGTTTTTATTTCTCCCTTGCCTAATTCCCCTGTAGCCACCAGCTCTCCACCTGATCGAGGTTAGGTGGAAAGTTTCTCACATAACAGTTTCCTATCCTGGACTGGTGACATTTTGGTTTGTTCTATTTTCATAGTGACCATCTTACTGATGGTCCGGACCAAAAGGGGGCGCCCCGTAAAGGGGGACTCCAGTACAGGAGGGTGGGTGAGTATGTAACCCTATCTGCTTATGGGTGTTATGATGCTGGTGGTTATATGTCTATTAACAAACTCTGTGAGTTTCCTTTACAGTGCGCAGTTCCGGCCTCATGCTCTGTGTGTGTGTGTGAAAAGATGACGCACAAGACAGCAGCGCAACAGAAATCCACGAGAGATGCACACGAATTAGAACCACTCTGCAGGAGCCATACACGAAAAGAAATACTAATCAATCGCACAAAACACCTGTTATGCCACGACTAAATCACTGACCTGGTCTGTCTCCATAGGAAGGTTTGGATCGGAAACGGGATCCCCCGGCAGTTTTCCTGGTCACTGTCATCCAAACTCTTTCTTTTAACCATTTTTGACCTGCTGGATTCAAGGGGGCAGACGGGCTGATCAGAGATGGATTTGATTCATGGCATCACCTGAATATTTTACATCAGCGCATAAAATGTCTGCAGGTGTTGACTTTTCTCGACACCACCGCGTGGAGCAGCGCTGAAAGACCGAATCCAGTTGTCAATTAATTAGACACTGACCCCCGATTTGAAGATACGTCTTCAAATACGTAGCCTAATCAATGTTATGGAGCGACGGACCCCCTTCTGGGTCAAAAGCTCGAGATTCGCGAATACTTCGGTATAACAATTAGTACCGCATTATTAGGACCCAAATCGACTATTACGCCACAATAACACTACAAACACAGTTACAGTAATAAAATAAAACATAATAATAATAATTTATGGGAGGCTTTTCCCCTTTTAATGTACTTTACTGTACGAATACAGGCTCCTTTTGCCTGAATTACTGCAGCAATGTGGCATGGCATGGAGTCGATCAGTCTGACACTGCTCAGGTGTTTTGAGAGTCCAGGTTGCTCTGATAGTGGCCTTCAGCTCTTCTGCATTGTTGGGTCTGGCATATCGCATCCTCCTCTTCCCAATACCCCATATATTTTCTATGGGATTAAGGTCAGGCGAGTTTGCTGGCCGATTAAGAACAGGGATCCCATGGTCCTTAAACCAAAGCAAATTAACGCCACAGTTAGAGCCAGCTTTTATCATTTACGAGTTAGCCAAAGTCAAGCCTTTTTTAAACAGGAATAGCTTTGAAACAATTATTCACGCTTTTATTTCAACACCACTTGACTATTGCCATATGTTATGGTCCAAAATGCGAGATCACATAACCCCAATTCTACATTCTCTGCATTGGATACCAGTCTGATACAGAATTGATTTTAAAATGTTATTATGTGTCTACAAATCTCTTAACAACGAGGCCCCGAAATACCTTTCCGACTTAATTAGCATTCATAATCCATCAAGATCACTCAGATCAAGGGATCATCATCTCTTGGCTGTTCCACGATCTCGCTTAAAACGAAGAGGTGTTTGGGCTTTTGCAGTAGTTGGCCCTAGGCTGTGGAACACCCTACATGTTAAATCAGCCTCCACACCAGCTGAATTCATATCTTTGCTGAAAACACATTTTTTCTCTAATGCGTTATACCATAACTTGAATGTTTTTTGTCTTGTTTTGTTTATTTATCTTATTTTACTGTACAGCACTTTGGCCAACAAAGGTTGATTTTAAATGTGCTTTATAAATGAAACTTGATTGATAAACCAGGTATTGGAAGCTTTGGCACTGTGTGCAGGTGCCAAGTGCTGTTGGAAAATCTGCATCTCCATAAAGTTGGTCAGCAGCAGGAAGCATGAAGTGCTCTAAAACTTCCTGGTACATGGCTGTGTTGATCTTGGACCTCAGAAAACACAGTGGACCAACACCAGCAGATGACATGGCACCCAAAACCATCACTGACTGTGGAAACTTTACATAGGACCTCAAGCAAAGTGGATTGTGTGCCTCTCCTCTCTTCCTCCAGACACTGGGACCCTGGTTTCCAAAGGAAATGCAAAATTTACTTTCATCAGAGAACATAACTTTGGACCACTCAGAGGCAGTCCAGTCCGGTTTGTCATTAGCCCAGGCGAGATGCATCTGTCGCTGTCTGTTGTTCAAGAGTGGCTTGACACAAGGAATGTGACAGCTGAAACCCATGTCTTGCATACATCTGTGCATAGTGGTTTTTGAAGCACTGACTCCAGCTGCAGTCCACTCTTTGTGAATCTCCCCCACATTTTTGAATGGGTTTTGTTTCACAATCCTCTCCAGGATGTGGTTATCCCTATTGCTTGTTCACTTTTTTCTACCACATCTTTTCCTTCCCTTCACCTCTCTATTAATGTGCTTGTAGTGTACACAGAGCTCTGTGAACAGCAAGCCTCTTTTGCAATGACCTCTTGTCCTCCTTGTGCAAGGTGTCTATGGTCGTCATTTGGACCATTTAAACCATTTAAAGGCTTTGCAGGTGTTTTGAGTTAATTAGCTGATTAGAGTGTGGCACCAGGTGTCTTCAACATTGAACCTTTTCAAAATATTCTAATTTTCTGAGATACTGAATTTGGGTTTGTCAGTTATAATCATCAAAATTAAAATAAATAAACATTTGAAATATATCAGTCTGTGTGCAATGAATGAATATAATATACAAGTTTCACTTTTTGAATGGAATAAGTGAAATAAATCAACTTTTTGATGATATTCGAATTATATGACCAACAACTCTATATGGTACACTTCACAATGAGGTTACATTAGTTAATGTTAGTTAACTAACATGAATAAACAATGAACAATACATTTATTACAATATTTATTCATCTTTTCTAATGTTAGCGAATGAAATACAGTCTTTCATTGTTAGTTCATGTTAATTCACAGTGCATTAACTAATGTTAACAAGCACAACTTTTGATTTTAATAATACATTAGCTGAAATTAACATTAAAGCTGCAGTCGGTAACTTTTGACGCTCTAGCGGTAAATAAACAGAACTGCTTGCGTCTTGTGGAAGAACATCGTAGCCGGAGCTACTTCTCTCTGTTTATGTCTATGAAGAATCACAAAGGTACTGGGTTACTCCGCCGCGGTGCTCCCGAAGCAATCTAAAATAGTCTGAATATAAACACTTATTATAGGTGTACCCTAGTGATTCAGGACAAGCTAAAAAAACTGTTTGGAAAATGGATTCATTGTGTACTCACTTATTATATACATTTTGTACATTTTGAACACATAAAAAAGTTAGTATGTTAATGGACATTCCAGCAACGGAATTACAGTTCTATAACAATGAAGAAACTGTAGGCTATATTCCATTAAAAAGGCCATGTGCTACAGTGCTGCAAGTAGCATATTAAATGAGAAACTTAAAGCAAATGTTACAAAATTAGCTGGAAATACAGATCTTTTTTTTTTTCCTTTCCTTTTCTTTCTTCACAGTGCTTGATAACACCAAATTTCCAAAGTGCAGTGTAGTAACAATATCTGCAACAAAAACACTATGCAAACTATGGTTACCATACCAAATGTACAATTCATTTATGCAAGAACAAAAGTGTAATACAGAACACAACTATGATGTAAGTGCATTGCAATTGTAATTACACTGCAACAAATATAAGGAAAAATTTGATCTTTTCATATAACAAAAAATAATTTAAACTCTCTTCTGGATGCTACAGTAGGGACATGTTCATAAATTGCGGTGTATTAGAGTAAACCAGTATCCTCCCAGTCTTTCTTTAATAACACATCAGACAAGAATACAAGTTAATGTTCATACTCTAAAAATATAAAACTTTTCCCAATGCATTTATAAAATAGTTATGGTTATGGTCTTATTAATTCAGATTTTCCATGTGAATTTCAGGCCAATTGAATGGAATAATTCAGTATAAATTCAGTCTATTCCTAACAACCCCAAATAAAACATAGGCCTATATATATTCTTTAAGAATTGCATTGCAGAATTTACATGAAACTATTTTACCCATAGGTAAAAATTGATAGCCTGAATGCACTGTAAGTCGCTTTGGATAAAAGCGTCTGCTAAATGCATAAATTTATTTAATTTTATTTTTTTGGCTGCTTACTCTATTATAATAATACTGTCACAATGCCTACATTTGCACAATATTTGATCCAGTATCTAAACACATAAAAAAAGTACATTTAAAAATGATGTCAGATGTGCTTTATGTAATTTGCAACATCATCAGATGACAGTGGACTTCATTGCTCCAGGTAGGTGTTGGTCATCTTACCCCACTAATGAAACAAGAGGATTTTAGATTTTGTGATTTAACATTTAGGTTATCAATTGTTTCCATTGAATTTTTTAAAAATATATCAAAATGTATTTGATGATGCATCCTCTTGTACATGCTAAACCAATTTACAAATGTGATTGTTTCTACTTTGCAGTAAATGCATCTTCTGTAATCTTCCTGTACATCTGGGAAAAGTGGTCAGTTACAGTACATAACTCCTGGAGGATTATAACATGTAAAAAAGGTTGATTCTTGGAGAAAAAAAAAAAAAAAAACATTTATTTTTTGATAAAACATAAGATACATTGCCGTTAAGACATTGAAGGCAAGAATTTAGTTCCAAAACACCATGAAGATTAATTTCAAAAACACTTTATTTTATTTGTTCTCTCTATAACCATACACATTATCAAATTAATGCAGTGGAATGAATATGTATTGAACCCATCAAATGGTAGCAGCAAGTCGATTACCTTTAAGGAATTACATTTTAGTTGTTTTGTGGCATTTAAACAAATGAGGGAAACTAAAATCCTACATAATTAATTTAGTGAGTCAATGTCTATAATATCGATATTTTAAAATGTACTGATAACATTTTTTTTTTCATCTGGAGTAGGGATTTAATAAAATCTAGTCACTCAGAGTACTATTGGAATCATATTACTCTTTATACTACTGAAAGAAAAAAAAGCACACACATTTGAAGTCTCTTAAATCAGCCATGATCCCTGAGCAGTCCCTCACAAACATAAATACACAATCTCCGGGCCACACTGACTGTAAATTATAGGGATCTGTGTGTCCAGGATACCACAGTAAAAGAACCTTCGGTCATCTGAGATGAGCAAGAATAAATATGTCCAAAAAACTTGGCAACCCCAGACGAGGTTGTTTTTATGACAGGATTTTATGATCAGACCAACATGGTCTTATGTGCTGTCTGACACTGGACGCTTGTGAGATCTGAATGCAGTGACTGGCTTGGCCTTCTATTAAGACATACCGAGGTCTCATGTACGTCTTGTCTTTGGCCTTTTTGATTGACGCTTGGCTTCGTCCAAAGGCAGTCCATCCCCGCTTGTCTGAGCGAGTCCTCGAACACCCTGGATCTGACTGACCATCTGCAGAAGAAGTGGGATCACCTGGGAAAGACATAATATCATTATCTACATAATGTCTTAACAACTGCAGCTATTATAAATGTCAATAATTTCTAAGTGGCTTTGAACTATTTTCAAAGAAAAAGCAATAGGTACCCGCTCATGATTATAGACAGCAAGCAACAACAGTAATGTCAGGGGAAGGGCGATGAAAGATCCCTGGGCAACATCCTGATCTGGTATTTTCCTCTGTGGAAAGCCGAACAAATTCGATCAAATCAAATCTCAGAGTTTGGGCTTTAAAACACAATAATTAATAATAAGTCATATTTTCAATGCATTCAGCTGCACTGACACTATTGATTACTAAATTGAGCTGAATAAAGATACTGTTACCTTCTGTAAAGCTGCTTTACAGCTGGATTAAACTGGTTTCATAATTTATGAACTTTGCAACACTGACACTGTTATCAAACAGAATCAACACTGAACTGAATAATGATACCATTGTCTTCGGAGTTGCTTTACACTTGTACAGTGATTAATTCTGCAACATTAACATGGTTATTTTCCTGTGTTCTACTGCACAACTGCTTTGTTGCAAGTGCTATATAAATACTTTTGAATTGTCTTGAGAATAACAAATTAATTTTATATGAAAGTCATACTCGTGAAAGCTTTCTGAGAGCAGAATTTAGATCCTTTCGACACCAAATGCTAAACAAACACTGATGAATGATCTATTCACACAAATCTTACTGGTCAGCACAATCTGATCACTGGACAAAGAAAAAAAAATGGATGTCTTGTGTGAAAAGATTCTTACATTAGGGTTAAAGGTTAGTGTTACATGTTTGTGGTAACCAGAAGACGTGAATGAGACTTGTGGGAGTTTGAAGTCATACTGGGATTGAGAAAGTGATGTGTGCAGAATCAACACATAGCTCTGCAAGAAGAAAATAACATTTAATTAATAAATGAAAATATCTGACTATTTTAAGATTTACTTAATCTAAGTACTGGCAGATTAATATGAATATTGTAAAACAGATTATAAAAATAGGAGCTGTTTAGAGGAGAACAGTAAATATAACTGGAACAGAGAGGTGATAAGTATGGGTCTACCTCTCCATCCCGTGGCAGAGGGGCAAAGTGGAAGAACATGGACTGGCCAAGAGACACACTCTGAATGGGATTGTCAAGGTTGTCACTCTTGCAGAGCTTTACCTTCAGAGGAGGAGGAACAACAACTTAAAGATTTCATCAAATACGAAAAACCATTTCAAAGGAGTAAATATGTTACTGCACCTACCCAGAGAGTGGGAAGATGCTCAGAGGAAGTGATGACATTGCCACTCAGATCAAACTGATTGATCTGTCTGAAGGCGATTATGTTTATTCCTTCAATATCAGTGTTGCCCACCTAAAACCATTCCAAAAAGAAATACATGAACAGAAACTTCAAATAAAATGAGTAAAACAAAACAAAACAATAAGGCAAATAAAACTTCAATACTCACCTTGATGGTTTTGTGTGGTGGTAATGCTCTCTCAATGTGATCATTTCCCTCTCCTCTCAGCTGAATGTTGTAGTTACACCCAGGCTGACATTGATCATGAAGGAAAGATGAGCTTTGTTTAGGATCTTAAAACATATGTTCTTATGAACTTTCGTTATTGTTTGTTTAAGAGTTTTCTCTTGTGAAGTCTCACCCTCAAGCCTCGGAGTCTGAAGCGGCCCTCTTCGTCAGTAACCGTGTCCTCACTGTACACGCTGCACTCTCCCTGCCCCACTGCCTCCACAGCGACACCCTGCTCTGCATCGCCTCCTATTGACTGCACTGTTCCATAATAGCTGAAACACATCAAAACGCACAAACAGAAAATTTACCCCACAATGGAAAGTGCATGTTTAATTTGTTTTTATTTTTTTATAAATTGTTCGAAAGAGACATTTATAATGTTTACACATACATACATAATTGAGTTCTATACTTTAGATTAGTGCTGCACGATAAATCGCATGCAATATTTAATGCCGGTTCTGTAATCAGAGGTAACTCTCCATCTCCTGCACGCTTTCACATGGAGAAGCATTTACTACACAGAGCAATTGTTCACTGACAAGCTGCGCAAAACCACGATCGTTTTAACCATAATTTGTCATTTTTAAGCCATCACTGACTGACGCAGCAACCTCCGCAAGATGGCGCACGTTAATAAAGATCACACTACAGCCAAACGCAAAGACTCGATTATTATTTTATCTAAAAAAAAATAATAAAAAAATTCCCTATTCAGTAAGAAAGCTAATTATTATTGAAACCAATGGAACTGCATTTTGAAGCACTTGATCCAAATTCCAAGCATTTTTCAAACCTTGAAAACATTGCATTAAAATTAAATCATCTTCAAGGATTCCAAGCACCCGTACAAACCCTGTATTAAGCAGCACTTGCTGACCTGTAAGCTGTTTTGAAGCCAGTTATGGGAATATGGAGAACCTGTCCTTCTTCTACTGTGATCATTTGTGCTGAGGGCTCAAAGCGGAACTCCTTCATCATGGGCTTGAAATAGTACTGGCCAGGACTCTGAGATGGAGAGAGGAGCAATTAAGACAATCTCTAGGTATTTTATTGTTTGGAGAAGAAATATGAAAACATTTTCAAAAAATCTTCTTTCATGTCCCACAGAACAATGTCATATAGCAATTCGATAATGATAATCGTGATATGATAATAATAATAATAATAATTCTTAAATGTATATAGTGCTTTTCTAGGCACTCAAAGTGCTTTACATTGTCGGGGGCATCTCCTTATCCACCACCAGTGTGTAGCATCCACCTGGATGATGCGACGGCAGCCAGAACGCCCACCACACTCCAGCTTGTTGGTGGAGAGGAGACAGAGTGATGAAGCCAATCAGCAGATGTGGGGATTGTTAGGAGGCCATGATGGTCAGAGGCCAATGGGCAAATTTAACTAGGATGCAGAGGTCACACCTCTACTCTTTTCGGAAGAAATCCTGGGATTTTTAATGACCACAGAGAGTCAGGACCTTGGTTTAACGTCTCATCTGAAGGACGGTGCTTGTTGACACTATAGTGTCCCCATCACTACACTGGGGCGCTAGGGCCCACACTGACCACAGGGTGAGCACCCCCTGCTGGCCTCACTAGCACCTCTTCCAGCAGCAACCTAGTTTTCCCAGAAGGTCTCCCATCCAGGTACTGACCAGGCTCAGCCCTGCTTAGCTTCAGTGGGCAACCGGTCTTGGGCTCCAGGGTGATATGGCTGCTGATATAATTTTCCTCGATAGTATTATATGAAGAGCTCGAGAAATGTTCGATATAATGTCTATGCGCCAAAAGCGAACGAAACAGCATGACTCATTTGAATCACGCCACATGGACCATTTATCCGATCGGATCAAAGTTCGGCCGATACCGAGTACTGATCCGATACCTGGGTGTGTATCTGTATATACAGCTGTATATACTACTAGCCCTGTGTAAATTGCTAGAATTATTTTATGGTGTGCTGCAGACTTATTATTACAGTATTTTTATTATCTGACATGAATTTGACAGTAATATTATTTATTTTCTTAAGCGAAAAAGAACTTCAAATGCAACCAAAAATCTAACACCGCAAACTAAAAAAAGGTATTTTAGTTTTACAATATAACTGTATAAAAAACTGCAACAAATAAGTCTAGGAATATAAAAATGGTATATAAATCAGGTAATCTCTTTACAACAAAACAGTTAAAAGTAAAAAACAAGCAACCATCAAGGCATAATTATTATTATCAATAGAGACATATTATTATTACTACATAGAGACATAGCTAAATCTACTGTAGGCTAAAACAGTAGCTTAACATATTGTCAATTTACTCACTTTAAACCGAACATTTATTTTGATGGGTTGCCATGAAGATCTTTGAGTGTCTATGTTTATGATATGACAGTTTTCTCAAATAAAATGGTAAATTCTCATGATGATTCTGCGCCCGTCACCCACAGAAATGTAGAATTTGCAGGAATAATATTTAAATAGTATTTTGCAGTTTAATATTCACAGACACTAGTATATATTCGGCTACAGTCTGGAGCCCTGCGCTTAGACTAACACGGAAGTGACTGAACGCAGCTGCGGGTAACGTATATACTCAAACTTACTACCGGTACTACAGAGACGCTAGTATCATTACATTTTTAGCACTGACTTGGTAGTGAAGTGGCATTACTTGTGGCATCCCTAGTTGCCGTTTTACTGTCTGGTTGGTCCAGTCTGAAATACTGCTAAACAGCGGACATACTGCTAACCACTGATCTATAATATAGAAGCAGCTTCACTATCTGTTGGCAGTTTAGAACGCGATGAGCGATCCAGTCATATTTAGATCAGTGCTGCTAACGTGTTTTTATTTCTTCTTCGCTGCTCTGAACAAGGGTTGCTTGTGGCAACACAGCACAACTTCCTGTTTTTGCAATGCATTCTGAGCAGTGAAGAAGAACCATGCAGCGGTTAGGCAAAGCTAGCGGTAATAACTAAGAAAATGGTATCGGATCGGTATATGGGTTCATTTACTCGCCGATGCCAGAATTTGTTGATATTTCCGATACTAGTATCGAAATCGGAACAACTCTAGTAGTAACCCTCATTGCACCATGATATTATGGCAGAAATTTGGGATATGCACACTGAATTTTATTAAAAGAGTAATGGTATAATTGTAGAATGTATTTGTGAGCACGTGTGCATTTACACTGAATGTTTTTAGACAAATAGGCATGAATATGACAGTGGGCAAATGCATAAAGTGCAGCATAATTTGAAATCATGAGTTTAAAGTGTACAGCATTCAATACA
The DNA here is from genome assembly GCF_023724105.1 of Carassius gibelio. Taxonomy (NCBI): domain Eukaryota; kingdom Metazoa; phylum Chordata; class Actinopteri; order Cypriniformes; family Cyprinidae; genus Carassius; species Carassius gibelio. The sequence goes on from NC_068376.1 coordinate 9,783,419, forward strand.
CACGGACCGACCGTCACACAGAGATCACGCGATCATGCTGGATAAAAATGCTTACTTCACAAGATCTCACAGCTGGATTCGAATAAGTTTGCAAGGTTTGTGAAATTAAATGTTCATTAGCCATTCAAAGATTTGTTTAAAGCTGCGGTAGGGAACTTTTGACGCTCTAGCGGTTAATAAACAGAACTGCTTGCGTCTTGCGGAAGAACATCGTAGCCGGAACTACTTCTCTCTGTTTATGTCTATGAAGAATCACAAAGGTACTGGGTTACTCCCCCGTGGTACCCCCGAAGCAATCTAAAATAGTCCGAATATAAACACTTATTATAGGTGCACCTTAGTGATTTAGGACAAGCTAATAACACAGTTTGGAAAATGGATTCATGGTGTACTCGCTTATTATATACATTTTTCTACATTTTGAACACAAACAAAGTTACGGAACGCAGCTCTGATTGGTTGATTTCTTACCGGGAGCGGTCCGTAACTGCAAATGGAAATAGGACCACTGGGAGGAGCCAGAGGAGCTTGATTTTTTCACAGATTATCTGTCTCATATTCTACTGTCAGGACATAATGACAGGTTTAACAAATATGTAAAAAAGATATTTTTACAAAAGTTACCAAATGCAGCTTTAAATGACATAAATGCGTATTTGCTTAATGCTGGCGGCTAACGAGGAAGTATTATAATGTTTTCCTTTTTATTACTAATAATATAAAAGCAATCGTATACATTGATTCCTTTGTTTAACCGTTCTATCTTATTATTAGACAGACTTCCATCCATATTAGACAGAACTGTCTTGTTACATCAGAGTGTGAGCTGGGTTCGTTCAGGCGCTGCCTTTCTCAGAATTGTTTGGTGCGCCGACATCAGCCAAGCAGAAAAACTTATCCGGCTTTAAAAATTTTACATTTATCATGATTATTGATATTGACTGATATGAAAACAATTTTTTTGGGCATATTGCCCAGCCCTAAGCATAAGCTATACCTTCAAGATTGTACAATAAAACAAATGTGCTTAACACGTCAAAAAAATGAACATAGTGACTATGGGCCTGAGAAGACAGTACCAGGTTGTTGAAGGTTAGGAGACCAGTGTCCTGAGTTAGCATGTTTGAGCGGAAGTTTGCCCCACTGAGAGACAGCAGAACCCCAGAGAGAGGAACACCATCCTCTGCCTTTATCTGTGGCACAAGAAAAAAAAAACCTTAAACCAAATGAAACATTTTTGTCCTACAAATGAAAATACTTGAAATGTGAAAATAAAGTGAGGACATTAATGTGACACTGACCTCAAAAGTGACGCCTGCCAGGGCAAATGCCTTGAAGTCTCCTGTGTTTTCCTCCACTGGAGTCAGGACAAAGCCCTCTTTACTGGCACTGATTTCATACAGAGAGTCACTATGTAGGGGTCCAACACTGTTTTTAAAGAGGGAAAAAAAAAGGAATATTTATTTTCAGCAATAACGACTGCTTTTTACTTCTAAATAGGCCAACAGTTTAAGCTAATATGCATTATTAAACACATAGACAGAGCTATTAAATAAAAGAATGCAGTCTTTCTGTGAACAAATGAGATAACCTGTAGGTTCCGGTTTCATCCGTGAGAACTGTAATGAGAGGGGTTGTAGCTCCTCTCTCCTTAATGGAGATTTCCACACCCTCCAGGGTAGGCGAAACCTGCCCTGTAAGGAACAGCCCTGCCCGGCCCACAATCTCCACCATTTGACCTGGGCAGTTTTCTGTTAAAACAAATTGTTGTATATCAGATTTCAATATAAACTGGGGTAAATGTGTGTGCTTATAATTAAGACAATACATTAAAATAATATCATTAAGAAATACCAGTTGGCAATATCAAGCAGCATAACAAGATGTTCTGTACAGCTGAATATAACCAGAAGCCTGGTACATTCAATTTACAAATGGCAGCACATGCCTTTTTATGTAAAAAAATTAGGTGGATACTTTTCCTGAGTCTACATCAGGTGTGTCCAGTTCTCTACTGGAGGGTCACCTTCCTACAGAGTTTCGTTCTAGATGTATCCTGAACCAGCTAATTGAAGGGTTGTGGCTTTAAAAGAGTTAAATTCAGAATTGATTTGTTTGCTTCATATCTCTTGGAGATCTGTTTCTGATTGGTATTCAGCAGACAACCTAAAATAAAAAATGTACCGTCAGAAAAAAAAAAAAACTAAGTTACCCTTAACCCTTGTGTGGTGTTACTGTTACTCAGTCAGTGTTCGTTGGTCTGGTGGACCCAGTGCATTTTGTGGTTTTTAATTCAACAATCAAAAATGTTATGTTAAAATACTCAACAGATGTTTACTTCATCCCAATTACAAGCGATATACACAGTATATATGCTTAATATTTGCCTTTTACCTTTGTTAGATCACATTCATGAATTACAAGTGCTACAATTAGCAGACAACATCTATTCATACAAAGAACAAAATGGATATTTAAAAATTATTTACAGTAGGAAATTTACAAAATATCTTCATGGAACATGATCTTTACTTAATATCCTAATGATTTTAGGCATAAAATATTTTTTTATTTTTTATTTTGACCCATTCAATGTTTGTCGGCTATTGTTAAAAATATACCCCAGCGACTTAAAGGTACAATTTATAATATATGTAAAATATCCAAAAACAACTAGGATAGTGTTATATATTTTGTCCAACTGATTACTAACACTATCTCTAATGTTTTCAACTACATGAGAACATTCCTATTTTAAACAGTGACACGAGGCAGTGCAGTCACCTGTCAATAACAAAGTTACCCTTTGTTACCGCCTTTACTGATGTAGAAACCATATGACAACAGTTTTGTGGACAAATGCGGAAGTAGCTTCGCGACAAACTTCAACTAGAAAGAGATGCTGATCTCGCTTGTGTTTCACTCAAAGGTGAGTTGTTTTGATTCGTATCTTTACAGAAAACGTATGCTATTATAACGATCAACAAGATTAGTATTATGTGGCATACATGCCAAACGCGGGGCATCGCGTCTCTAGACCCGTGCGAGGATGCGTCTGATCCATAGTCTGATTGCGTCTTTGCTTTGACTTTGTATGTAATCTACTCAAATCGTTGAACTCGTGTTAAATCCATGATTTATCTTTCCGTCTGATTGATGGCTATCAGCGGCTGGGTAGAAGACAACAAATCCCATCATTCCATGCTCCTTCTTAGTGTCATCAAACCACACAATTGTTATTGTTTTGATAGTGCGCCCTCTTGTGGCAGGTCCTACATACTTGGTCTAGGGTCACATACATGCTTTTTCTATTGATATGAATCAACTGCATGAATTTGGTTGTTGGAAAGTGTCATTGTGGATTTCCTTTTGTGATAAATATCAGTTTTGTTCTTTGTATGAATAGAGGTTGTCTGCAATTTGTTCCATATATGTTGTGAAAAGACACACCATGCTTCCATTAGTATAAAATAAAATGCTTTAAAAAGGTTGCACTCTAACCTCCAGTGATTGTAGCCTCTACTTCAGGAGGGTAAAACAGAAATTCTTTGGATGAAGGTGTGACTGTGATCTTCTCCCCAGGCCTGAAATAGCCAACACATCCGAGACATAAAATTAAGACCATGAAATTTGTGACTGGTAGGAAGAGTCTTCTTTAAACATGATTTAACAATTTTTTTCTAACACAGACAGAAAAGGAAAATACTAGCAAACATTCTCCAAAGATCCTACCGTGCCCAGTAGGAGAACTCATAGTGGAAAGGCTCATGGAGTTCATCTGGTTTCTCTTCCACAGGGGGGCTGTTCTCGTCTCCTCTTTCTTCCCTCTCCTTCTTACGGGCAGCTATTTCCAGAAGCTGCTGCTCCCATCGCTGCTCCTCATTTGAGCGCAGGGGCCCCAAAACCAAAGCAGGCTCACTCTCAATGGAAGATCTGCCAATATGAAACAAATACCACCCCAGGTGTATGGAAGGCAACAGCCAGAACACAAAACAAAGAAGATATGCAGTACTCCTTTAGAAACCCATTATAATGCTTCCTCTCACTTACTTGATGGTGACAGTGACATCCAGCATCTTATCAGTGGTAATGAGTCCCGTCATATGGTGTCTAACAGCAGTCAGGGTTAAAATGCTTGGGGCAGACCTAAGGAGTAAGGGCAAAAAAAAAAAAAAAAGCCCATTTCATTCAACAATGTTAAACAACATGCAAATACTGCAAAAGCACCAGATCAAAAGGTAAAAAGCTGTGGCAGCCACTTTGACTTTAATAAAATGCTTAGCACCGGGAGTTACATACGTGTTGTAGGTGTAGTAATCTTGTTCAAACTGGTGACAGGAACGTGGAGTCACTTTATAAAGACCTTTGATTAAAAATAAATTTGTTTAGCACTTCAGGCTTTATGGACTTAATGAACTTACAAAACACAAAAGGCTGAGCTCACCTGGCTTGGACAGACAGAAGCGATTAACTCCTTTGGACAGATTGTAAATGCCAACGTTCTCTGGTGAGCTGCCATCTTGGAAAAATTCCTACAATTTTGGACAAATAAGGAATCATCAGCAATACTATTTTAGGCTTGTAACAGCTGATTGTGGCCACTATGTGTTCAGTGTTCTTTAAATATTGAATGTTTTCAGGCCTTACCAGAGTAATGGCATGAGATAGTGAGCAGCGCAGCAAATATCCGGTTTGTCTGAACTCCACTCCCTCCACGTATGAGTCAAGTACATCGATCTCCACTGACTTTTGCTTCCAGCACCACTCTTCTTGTGTGATAGACACTGTGATAACCAGAGTTTTTTTTTTTTTTTTTTTTCTTAATCTGAATGTCTATACTGCTGAAATGCACACTTAGTTTACAATATATTGCAATTTATTAAACTTTCAACATTATAACAAACAAATCACATTAAATACAATATGTAAAATCCAACTTTATTTATAATTCTGCTATTGCTCATTGCTGTATTTGTTGTGATGCTTCATGCTATGCTTAGCTCCTCAATTTGCCGGTGGAGTGCTTGGCCCAGTAATTGCTGTTTGCAGCTATATTTAAAAGATATTATTGCTCTTTAAAATTAAAATTGAATGATCATGATTATAATAATATCCTGTCTTATGTCACTATACAATAGTAATATTACAATAGCAATGTATCCGATTCTTAAGGGGATATTTCACCCAAAAATGAAATTTACCTCATGATTTGCTCACCCTCAAGCCATCCTAAGTATTAAAGACTTTCTTCTTTCAGATGAATACAATTGAAGTTTTATTTAAAAATGTCCAGGGTTTTCCAAGCTTTATAATGTAGTAAATGGTGGTTTAGACTTAAAATAAAATGCATCCATCCATCATAAAAAGTACTCTACGTGTCTATGGGGGGGGGGGGGGGGGGGTGGAGTAGTAAAGGCTTTCTGAAGTGAATCGATGCGTTTGTGTAAGAAAAATGTCCATATTTAAAACTTTATAAACCATAACCTCTCGCTTCCACCTAACTGTCGTATGCAGGATCACAAGAGAGTTTCAACAGATGATTTAGGCTTAGCATAAGCTCCGATGAGAAGTAACAAATGCGAATGTGCAGAGGAGACAGCAAAACAAAACACTGGTCATGGATTAGAAGTACAAAACATACAACATACAGGTGCATCTCAATAAATTAGAATGTTGTGGAAAAGTTCATTTCAGTAATTCAACTCAAATTGTGAAACTCATGTTTTAAATTAATTCAATGCACACATACTGAAGTAGTTTAAGTCATTGGTTCCTTTAATTGTGAAGATTTTGGCTCACAGTTAACAAAAACCCACCAATCTCAACAAATTAAAATACTTCATAAGACAAAAAAGAAAAAAAAGAAAAATTGAATTGTTGGCCTTCTGGAAAGTATTAGTACTGGAAACTCAATTTACTTTACATGTTTCTCAATACATGGTAGAGGCTCCTTTTGCTTTAATTAATTATTGCCTCAATTCGCCGTGGCATGGAGTTGATCAGTTTGTGGCACAGCTTTTTTCTCATTTTCCTCTTGACAACACCCCATAGATTCCCCATGAGTTTGCTGGCCAGTCAAGCACACCAACATCATGGTCATTTAACCAACTTTTGGTGTTTTTGGCAGTGTGGGCAGGTGCCAAATCCTGCTGGAAAATGAAATCAGCATCTTCAGCAAAAGGAAGAATGAAGTGCTCCAAAAAGTTTTGGTAAACGGGTGCAGTGACTTTGGTTTTCAAAAAACACAATGGACCAACACTAGCAGATGACATTGCACCCCAAATCATCACAGACTGTGAACACTGGACTTGGGCTATGAGCTTCGACACCCTTCCTCCAGACTCTAGGAATTTGGTTTCCAAATGAAATACAAAACTTGCTCTCATCTGAAAAGAGGACTTTGGACCACTGGGCAACAGTCCAGTTTTTCTTCTCCTTAGCCCAGGTAAGACGCCTCTGACGTTGTCTGTGGTTCATTCCTTGACACATTTGTGTGTGGTTGCCCTTGATACCTTGACCCCAGCCTTAGTCCATTCCTTGTGAAGTTCACTCAAATTCTTGAATCGATTTTGCTTGACAATCCTCATAAGGCTGCGGTTCTCTCGGTTGGTTGTGGATTTTTTTCTTCCACACTTTTTCCTTCCACTCAACTTTCTGTTAACATGCTTGGATACAGCACACTGTGAACAGCCAGCTTCTTTGGCAATGAATGTTTGTGGCTTACCCTCCTTGTGAAGGCTGTCTATGACTGTCTTCTGGACAACTGTCAGATCAGCAGTCTTCCCCACGGTTGTGTAACCTAGTGAGCCAAACTGAGAGACCATTTTGAAGGCTCAGGAAACCTTTGCAGGTGTTTTAAATTTATTAGCTGACTGGCATGTTACCATATTCTAATGTGTTGAGATAGTGAATTGGTGGGTTTTTGTTAAATGTGAGACAAAATCATCACAATTAAAAGAACCAAAGGCTTAAACTACTTCAGTCTGTGTGCACTGAATTTACTTAATATACGAGTTTCACAATTTGAGATGAATTACTGAAATAAATGAACGTTTCCATGACATTCTAATTTATTGAGATGCACCTGTACATAAGCTTGATCTTATGGTTTATAAAGTTTTAATTATGGATATTTTTCTTAAACAAATGCATCCATTCTCTTCAGAAGGCCTCTATTAACCCCCAGGGCTGTGTGGGAGCACTTTTTATGACAGATGGATGCACTATTGGATGACAAAATCTTAACCCTCATTCACTGCCATTATAAAGAATTTTTTTTTTAAACTCCAATTATATTTGTTTAAAAGAGGAAAGACATATATACCTAGGATAGCTTGAGGGTGAGTAAATCATGGGAAGTCATGGGCAGTAATTTGTACTTTGAGTAATTAACGCGTTATCATTTTTAAAATAGTAATTAGAGTATAGTTACAAGCCGAGGTCTTTGTAGGTTACTGCTGCGTTACTTTGCTGATAAAATGCTGAGTTTTATAATCATGAGATTGTAAAAAGGATGTAGCACATGCACTGTCGAGTCAAGTTCCAGTGGATTAAAGATCTGCTCCTGCGAGACCCCGATGCAACAGCAGCGTGGGATGAGACATGTCAAAAAAAACTATTCTGATTTGAACCTCGTGACAGATAAATGCACTCCACCAGAAAGCTGGTATGTGGTGGGCGTTCTGGCCCAATGTGGCTGCCGTCACATCATCCAGGTGGATGCTGCACACTGGTGGTGGATGAGGAGATACCCCCTGTCTATGTAAAGCGCTTTGAGTGCCTAGAAAAGCGCTATATAAATGTAATGATTTAATTAATTATCAGCCCCACTTTATTTAGCGTTCATGTAAACACTACAATAAGATTCATCAATCGGAATGAATTCAGTCCGATTGAACCAAAAATTTTGCATTTAAATGTAGCCAGTGTTACATGCTTTTTCAGAAATCCTTCTAATATGCTGAAAAGTGGCTCAAGAAAGATTTTGTATTATTATAACAGTAAAAAATGGTTGTACAGCTTAGTATTTTTGTGGAACTTTGAAACATTTTTTTTAGTATTCTTTGATGAATAAAAAGTTGAAAACTAATAGCATTTATTAAAAAAAAAACTTTTTTCATAATCTAAAAGTCTTTAGTGTACTTTTTATCAATTTAATTTGCTGAAAAAAAATATAAATTTGACCAAAAAGTTTTGAATTTTATACTTTAATGATAGCAATCTCTTTTTCTCATTAAAATCAATACAAATGAAAACAACTCAAAACAGTGCTTACCTTTGTACTTTCCGGGTAAGACATTATTGAAAGTAAAGCTGAGAGTTTCACTGCTACCAGACAACTGGAGGTTCTGTCTCTCTCCCTGTCTGCTTACAGGCTGAAGAGTGACTGTCAGATCTCCACATGCCACTGATGGGACAAATCAATCACTTGAGCCAAAGACAGAAAACACATTTATCTAATTGAATTTGACAGCATTCATTGAAAACCAGCTCACCAAGACAGGACACAGAGCCAGAAACAGATGCTATGAACTGAGTGAAGAGAAGGTCAGTGATAGGACGATCCACAAGTGAGATATCGAGAGAGTATGGCTGAAGAGTAAGCCCAGCCTTCACATCACTTTCAGGGAGGGTCACCTGTACAGCACACAGTAATCTAAATTAACATGCAATTTTCTAACTTTAAAGTCATGTTGAGTCACAACTTCTCATTAATCTCATTACCTGTACACTGTAGTCTCCTGGTTTAACTTGAAAGCAGAACGCTCCATGATGGTCACTTTCGACAGTGCGGAAAAATCCCTGATCCTGTCCCCGAGTCGAGAGCACAACTTTGTAGTGCCCAAGCTGTTTAACCGTCTCAGGAAGATGGGTGACTGAGATGTGACCACACACGCTAAACCTGAAAATGACAAAGTGGGGCAAAGATTTCAAATCTGACCCCTAAAGATAGAGGACCAAGACCTAAAGTCTTTGTTTATCCTCTGAACAGTTTTCTGAGGATGATTCTTGCCTAGATACTCACCCTGCAGTAATGATGTCTGGCAGCTGAGGGGTGCTGGGAGCAATCTTCACAGTGATTGGCTCAAAGAACATCAGCTCCTTGCGAGTTTTGATGGTGTAAGTGCCTGTGGTCATATTCTCCAAACGAAATGAACCATCTTCTTTAGTCTCCACTGTGGAAGAGATCAAGGAAGAAGCAAAATATATGCAATGTGTTAATTTACCATAAATGTGTTAATTAAGAGTGAATTGTGGAGTACTTAGGATATACCCTAATATGCCTAATTATGTTAATTTAACTGATGTGTATCAACACAGTTACCTTTAATTTGGTTGTTAAGTGTTACTACAGCATCTGCAACACCCTCTCCATTGGGGCTATTCAGAACTCTGCCCATCACTGAGAATCCCATGACCCGGAATATTGGCTGAGAGACACAAAAAAAAAAAAAAAAAAAAAAAAAAATTACATAGGTTAGAAACCAGGTTAGGTTGCTGAGAAAGACCATTTTATACATTATTTATTTACTTATTTTTACTAATAATTATTTAATGTCCATTTGAAAACATGTAAAAATTATTATAATAGTGTCCAACCCAAACTGTAAATGGATGTGTTAATTCATGTCTCCAAATCTGTGAGAACAAGTCAGAGAAATGAGAAACTCACCTCCAATGTTAAACTGCTGTGTTCCACTTTGAAATCCATACGAGAAGGAGCAACGTCAAAAGTGATTCTCTCTCCTCTGTAATATGGGACCTACATTTCAAGAAGAGACAAGTTAAAAAAAGACTGACATCTGTGCTTTATCTTTACATCATAAATAAGGCTGCATGAGATGGATGAATCCATATGATCCACACAAAGATCTAATCTAACCATCATTCCATCATATTGCAGTGTGCCAAAAAAGAAGCATTAGAAGACCTTAATAATTAGGAACATAAGCATAATTTGCAACATATCTTGATAGACAGTCAAAAACCATGAAATCCAATCTATAAAAATTACTTAAAACTGATGTAAAGTCATCTCCCTTTCTGGACCTAAAACGTTGTGTAGAAATTTGTGTCAACTGAGGTTTATCAATACACATCTTAAACAAGTCAGATTTTAATAGTCAAGGAGAGAGAAAATAAAAGCATGAATAAATCCGTTTCTTGCATTATGTAGAATTCTAAGATGAAAAAAATGACCAAAATGACACTGCTGTCTTTGTTTGTAGAGCCAATATTCACAGCCAGCTTGTTATACCTTTCCTTGAACAATTGGAATTGCCAGTAATAATGTTTTTCTGACAATAAGACATTATATTTGATTTCATTTAGAAATTCTATACATCATATAAGCAGACATGGTCAAATAACATGAAGGTTGGTGACAATAAATTCTTACCACAGTGTATTCACCACTGCGAAGGCAGGGGAATGAGAAAGTGCCATCCTCAAGAGACTGGGAACTGCACAAATACACAAGGGAGGGCTCGCCGACTGAAGCCCCATCCACAGGAGCCACATTGCAGCCACTGATATCCTGAACAAACAATAAATTAGTTTAAAGTCTACTGGATGACAGATGATGAGTTTGTGCACATTAGAAGATCAAATTGTGGAATAGCATTCATTTAAAGTTATTTTGTGTGAACCATGTTTTTGTGGTCGGGCTATGAATCTAATAAAACCTTTTACCTCCTGTGTTACACTGGCAGAGTAAAGGAGGAAGCTGACTCCTTTCATAGGTTCACTATCACTCTGCACCTCTCCAGAGACATCATAACCCTTTACCACAAGAGGAGCTGCAGCGGGGGCATTTTCATTTGACACAACCACAGTGGTTGAGCTCTGTGAGGGAACAAAATAGTGAACCAAGTTTTCTTAGGGGGGAAAAAAATCCCTGCATTTACATTTAAATTAAATGCTTTGACATGAAAAGTAATGTAAGAACATACATAACTGAAGTGGCATGAACATCTTTCTTCAGGTGTTGTCACATTTGTCACTGAGAAATCTGTTTTGTTAACAAGACGTTTGTACTACCTGCTCCATGGTCCATGAGGCATGGGAGGCGGTGATGTCATAACTTCCTGGAAGCAATTTGAGGAAAGTATACCTACGAAAAATCAACACAAACAGGGTACGATGTTTTTATGTATATTTGTTAAATGGTATTTATGGACACTGGATATTATTTTGATGTGAATAGTTCAAGACAGACCCTTAGGGTAAGATGCTAAAAATAACATTATTTTGTGTATTTGGTGTAATGCCATGTGTTTATGTGGTATAAGGTTAAAAAAACACATTATTTTCCACATAACGTACATTATTAGTGCACATTACCTCTACGGCTTTCTAAAATGCGTCGATGTTTACAAAGCTCATCATTCTAAAAAGCGAGGTGTCCGCTGATTGGCCAGCTATCCAGTGCATTGTAAATGGCCTAATGCCTCAAGTGTGTGACGGAAATGTTATGCCCCTTACCCTACTGTGATGCCGTGTGTCCCGGCCTGACAAGATGAAACCAGTAAATCCCATTATAAATGAGGCATTTGTTGCATTCAGTGGGGACATAAGTACTGATTAAAAATGACTTCTACTGTCTTTTTATGCATTGCATAACATGCTGCATAAACATAAAACCATGTCTGGATTTGTGATCGCAGAAACGACAAACAAGCTCTACTTTACAATGCTCAAAACTCGCGTCTGTATCATCAGTGGCAAATCCTTTACATATAAAACGTACTTGCAGACTGTGAGTCAGAAGCACCAGCCTGTCCTTGCAAAGTTGGAATTGCCCAACTTTATAGAAACAGACACCGGCATTGTAGGCTACTCTCAGGAAACAGTCCTTGTCTTACATTAAATGTACTGTACACATCTGAATATTTGATTTCTAGTTGTGTCCTCTTTTGAAAGGCCAAACAAAGTAGTTTTGCTTTCACAATAAAACACACAGCGTCTCCATAAGATGGCGGCAGCGGCAACAGCAAGAATAAATGTTATGCCTTCTTTCTTTGCATTTGGGCAGTGTTATGCAAATCTTCCCACAAGTGATGTAGACATGTGGGGGCGTGTTTAAATGAGGCATTTTAGGTAGGCGTGGTTGACTTAACATTATAAAGAATATTTAAATGTAGAATATCTCAAGAATAACGATGGATTTGATTTATAATATTATATACTTAATAATAATAATAATAACAACAACATAATATCATATTATAGAAATAAACAGAAATTCTACCTTTAATTCCAGACACTTCAAATTCATACATATGCTTGAGAATTTGACACATGATCAATAGAGGATCTACATATTACAGATTGACCTTGTTAAATGTGTTTTTTTTTTTTAATGACTTGTTAAAGCATTGTGTCATGTTGCAATGCTGCTGTAGTATCTGAAGACATTTCGCGTGCTCAAAGTCTAGCTTGACCACTACACAATATCTACTCACTGGCCTCCAGCTTGTGTGAGCACACTCTGTAGGACATCATCTTCTCCTGCTTTTCTCAAACTTACTTCAACCCCTGCAGGCCCCAATAAATGCCCTTTACTCAAGACCTAAATGAGGGAAGACAATTACAAGATATTTTCAATTTTTTTACCTTACCAAAAACTAAATTAATAAGTCAGCTGAATAAAACTTAAACTTACAGTTCCCAGGACTGAAAACCCAGTAAAAACAAAGTTGATGTCTTGTTCTTTAGTGCAGATATCTGTAATTCCATCCACGTGCAGGTCCACAGTTGTTGGTTCTGCATACATATAATGTATAACACAATACAGGTGAATAGTGAGTCCACCTTAGTGAACACCGGACTGATCAAGAGCAGATTAAAGATAATACAAGTACTCTGAAATTGAATCATTCATGATTTTATTGCATGATATAACCGCCACTTGATATGTGAAATCATTTCTTACCAAAGCTCCATCCTGATGGTGGTTCTATCTTTATAACAAAATCTCCCTGTAAAAGATTGTAATCCCTATTAACACAAACATACACACTTACCACCAGGCTAAATTTTAACAAATGAAAGCATTCCTTAAAGGGTTAGTTAACCTGAGAATTTAAATTCATCCATCTTCTACTCACCCTCGAAGCATCCTAGATGTACAGTATGTGACTTCTTCTTTCAGAATAATCCAATCGGAGTTATATTAAATAATGACCTTGCTCTTCAAAGCTTTTCAATGGGTTAAGCAGTTGTTTGCTGTCAATAGTTCAGAAGACGTGAAATAAAGTGAGCGCATATGTAATAAAATGTCCCTCACACAGCTCCGGGGGGTGAACTAAGGACCCCTGTAGCAAATACATGTGTTTTTTTCTAAGATAAATATCCAGATTTAAAAGTAAAAGTAAAAAAAAAGCTTTTTTGGGAACCGGAAGAGGTCCAGGCGGATGTCGTGGTTTGTCATCACTGCTTGGTTAGAGACGATTTCGGAGAGAAAACAAAACAAAACGCTGGTCACAAATTAGAAGCACAAAACGAGAATTTGTAAAGAAAATCCTCAGAGGATTTCGAAATAAGTTAAGAGAAAACTGGTTTTCCTTTGATACTACACTTCCCAGAGGCGCACACACGATGCATACGTCTTCCATCTTCCACCTGCACATCTTCCGCGTACCACAGTCAGCAGATGTTAGAAAAAAAAGTGTTCATTACATTTGAAATCTAGATTTTTATCTTACAAAAACGCATGAATTCGCTATATGGGAACTTTATTCACCCCCCGAAGCCGTGTGAGGGACATTTTATTACAGATGTGCGCTATTTATTACCCATCTTCTGAACTGTTGACAACAAACACCCACTTACCCCAACTGAAAGGCTTGGAAGAGCAAGGACAATTTAATATAACTCTTATTGGATTATTTTGATATAAGAAAGTCACATACACCTAGGATGCTTCAAGGGTGGGTAGAAGATGGACAAATTTTCATTCTTGGGTGAACTAACCCTTTAAAATTACTAGAATCTATTGTGGGCCATATGTATATGTCGACATTGTGCCATTCATTTACAGTAAGTCACAGAGGCAGGAAACTGCATCTCTGATGATGTCAATTAAGGTTAAGCTGCATGTTTAAGGATGAAATACTGTACATATAAGTTTTTTATTTTAATAATGTAGAGAAGCATATTGAGTTTGGCCTTTATCAATTAGAAATATTTATATTAGTTTTTATTGTCTTTAATATGTGCATTGTTTGGCAGAGAACCCTTGGGTAGATAGGATAAATATGTTCTGCCAATTAAGTACAGAATATAAAATCATGCCTTTATTTGATTAACTGAGTTATCAATGAAATAACGTACAGATTAACTGATTATCAAAATAGTTTTAGTTGCAATCATAGAGTCCAGCCATTGTTCATAAGGCCTACATTTTAAGATGAATTTAAAACAATAACATATAAGCCATACAAAAAAAAAAAAAAGTTTATTTGGTAGTGAAGGAAGTAATGTTAAATATAAAAATTGGAAGAGATTAGTAAAACTAGAAAAACTGTCAAATAGAAAGTAGAATTCACTCTGCCCATAATTTGCTTATACTGATGTTGTCGATATCATTTTGCACAAGTTCACTGTAACTTAAGCCTCTTCTTCACCATATGATTGCCATTAATGTTAGATTATACTTTTACAGAAGGTCGTTTTGCTTAGTTCTTTACCCTGAGGGCCTACCACATTCATATTGGATGCATTATTAGGCTTAAAAATCATAAAAGATGCCAATGTATATAATTTTCCTCTACACTGTGTAGCCCCTAAAAGTGTAGCTACCTAGTGGTGAAAGGTCTTCCAAAAAAAAAAAAAAAAAAAACCTTCCTTATGATATAGCACAAATGCTACTAGACATTCTAAAATGACCTTGTATGTCTGACAGCCCATGCAGCTCTAGGTTACAGTACCTTGTCATAGAGGGGGATCATGAAATAACCATTGATTGGTGCACAGTCAGTCTGATATTTCAGAGAGCCCTGCTTAGTGTACAGCTTGATCTGTAAAGAACACACACATAGTAAAAGATGTTCATCATAAGCTCATTTTGTTTTTGGCAATGTTATCGTATTAACATATCTCAGTGAATTATAACTAAATATAACATGTTGAGTATTTTATCTTAAAAAGAACAAAAAAAAAAAAAAAACTAAAATAATGTGCGTATGTACATTATTACACCACAGTATGTAATAGTGTAATAAACGTTATACATGGACTGCTCGTCTAAGTGTAATCAATTCATTCAGATAGTTTCAGTGATTAATTTGAGTGAGGCAGATCTGTTATAATAACAATATTAAGCATGCTTGGACAAATCATGTGTTTTGCTGACAATGCTTTACAGTTGCTTAGGGGGTAACGTTAGCTGTCATACAACCTGCTACATTCACGACAGCCATCTTGCGATCTATAACCAATAACCAAAACTGTTTAGGACGGCAGATTCCTTTTACTGTCTATGGGCAGATGATATATATATCAGAGCATCAGTTCATTTCCGGAAGGTCTTGCGCTAGCTAGACAGCTAATCATTTTTACCTCTTACCTCAATGACAGAGTAATTAATTTCCACATCTGACTTGACAAAACCCCCGCAGCCTACCAAAATGTCATCAGTGCCATTCACAAATATCACATTCAAAAAAGATAGAATAAGAATCGCTAGCTCCTTAATTCCACCCATCGTGCAGCGAGCGCTGGTGTAGCGTACTGACGTACGGTGCACATGGTTCAGACGACTTCAGCCAATCATTCTAATGGAAAATCATTTTTAGTTCTTTCCTATTGGTCAGTCACGACCGGTGTCTATATTCTTTATTTTCACTGGCTGTTTCAGGAGAGGAACTCGTAAATCTGCGGATAATTAGACATTAGAAAGATTTTTGTCGTTGAACGTTGTTTTAATTCTGATATAGAATTTATTATATTTTAATTCTGATATATATATATATATATATATATATATATATATATATATATATATATATATATATATATATATATATATATATATATATATATATATATATATATATATATATATATACACACACACACACACACACACACACACACACACACACACACACACACACACACAACATCAACAGTAGGTGGTGCAATTTGATGTTGTTTATGAAGACCAAAGACAGCGAGTGACAAAACAAGAAGCTCTTAACGAATGACTTGAAATAATGGACCAATCTCCAAATCTCAGCAACCACTTAATAAATGAATTCTCTAATAGCTATTTTGCTGTTTGGCTCTGTAAAGCTGCTTTCACAGAACCAATTGTAATTGGTAATAAATAAATAAAACCTATACAGATAAAGGTGACTTGAGGGTCATAATCATTATAGTCTCACACATGTCTGGCATAAAATTTGCTGCTGAAGTTTCACTATTATGTAAACGATTCACTATTATGTTATAATGTAATGTATTGAACTTTCAAACCTTTGACTGCCAAGGAATTGATAAAAGATTTCAAGTTCTGTACATTAAATAAATAAATAAATCTGATATAAATCTCAGCTATGTTTGACAATTTTCGATAACACTTTAGAATACTGTTTCTTACTTACTGCATAACTAATAAGGAATTATTGAAGAACTAATTAATTATTAAATTAAAAGGTAATTAATTATTCATTAAGACTTAACTCAATACTGTTAACTACTAAGGAAGATGTGTTAACTAATAAGTAAGTAATAACATTTTATGATTATAAGTAACAGTTAGCTAATCAATAACTAATATATTATACATCCTGAAGAACTGCTATTAATTATCCATTATTTTCTAAAGTGAAAATAATAGAAACCCATTAGTAATTAATAAAGCATTATTAAATAATTTCACAAGAATTACTTAGAGCCCGAAACAGTATTCTAAAGTGAAAACACAGGCAACCCATTAGCAATTAATAAATAATTATCAAATAATTCTGCATGATTATTTAAAACCTATTAGGCCTATTCTAAAGTGCAAATATTGGGAACCCATTATTAATTAATAAATAATTATCAAATAATTCTGTAGGACCTATTTCACACCTGAAACAGTAGGCCTATTCTAAAGTGAAATTATAGTGAAGCTAGTAATTAATAAAGACTTATCAGATAATTCTGCAGGAATTACTTAGAACCTGAAACAGTATTCTAAACTGAACCTATTAGTAAACAAGAATTACTACCTAATTTTGACTAAAATCAAACATACAAAAAAAAAAAAAAAATCACTATAAAAGTTATCATAAACTTAGTAAAATACAGGTTACAACTTGTTTACAATTGAGAAAATGTCTTAATACATCATATTTTATTCCATTTTAACATGCATACTGCCGACATTTAAACTAATTTAACATTTTATCATCAAAAGTTAAATATTTACTGTGGAAGCAAACAAAATGTATATTTCATTTCCATTATAATAAGTTGACTGTAACAAAGTTGTTATTGTAGTAGTACTTTGTACTTGTCCTTTTACTCAAGTAATTTTGAAAATGAATAGGCCTACTTATAATTTTACTGGAGTAAAAGTTTATTGGGGTCTCTGCACTTTTACTCAAGTACTTGATATGAGGGGTACAACCTGATAATTATAGTGACCTGTTATTTCTTCAATAATTCTTTATTAGTTATGCAGTAAGAAACAGTGTAACCCAATTTTCATCTAAAAGGAAAAAAAGTCACACACTACACACAGTGACCAATTACACATAGAGAGGCATGAGAATTAAATATTTAATGTGAGAATATAGCTTATAGTACAATTAACATGGTTTACTGTACACTAACCTGACCTTTTGAATAAATAATGACAAATGTCTGTTTTTCCGAATGGTTTCATAGTGTGAGCCCCCTAAGGCAAAGCCCCCTGATCATTTTATGGTTTTGCAGTGATACTTAGTGAATAAGCTAATTTAAAAACTGTTATTTTATGGACATTTTTAAATTTGCATTGATTAATCTCACTCAAATACATGTATCATTCATATATCTTTTTAACATTTTATATCTTTTGAATGTAATCATTATTCAGTAATCAACAAGTATTCAATAATCAAGGTATTGTGCAGTCTAAAGAGTAAAAAGCTGTTCTTGTGTAACTCTTAAGGGGTCACTCAGCTACTGAATTTGGCAGGTGTGTGCATGTAAGTCTTTACTTGTTTTTATGAACGTTTTATAAAACAAGAAAACAATAATAATAAGCACATTAGTTTAATAAAAGTACAGTGTCACCCAGTTTGGTGTCATAACTGATTACATGAGATGTCATACTGTATAGAAAGACTGCAGAGACATTCAGAATAGCAATGCTTGTAAATTCAGACCCTGTTATATTGGAATGAATATACAAAAGTCACTGTATCAGTGGAGCAAAATGAATGGTCTATTAACCATTAGAAATGACAGAAACAGATACATTCACTTACATGAACTCAGTGTATTCCTATTAAGAGCTCTTGCAATGCAGTAAAATGGCATTTTGTGTCACTTATAAATCATCAAATAAAACCTTTAATATAAGTCAACACCAAAATGCATACACGAAATAATTCTACATTACATTTGAACTCATCAAAGCCCATTTCTTCGATATAAATAAACATTCTGAACAGAACACTGTTAACATATACGACTTGTGAATCCAACTTAGAATGTAATTACGAGCTATTGAGCTCAGTTTGAAAAGAAAACGTAAAGACCTTGAGCTGTTGTTTATCCATCTACGTTTGACAAGCTAAAGAGCAAATGACCTGTTAAAAAGTCACATCATTACATTCAAATCAACTTCTATTACTGCTGCATAATCATAGATGCATTGCCAAAAAGGGTCAATTCTTCTGTGGTCCACAGCTGATAAATCTTCCTTTTGTCTAGACTACTTATGTCTGTCACTTTCAATTATTCACATTATTGCAGTTCACAACACAGCATTAAACAAAGATGTAAACAAAGTACATTGCTTCATAAACTATTACAATTACTTGAAGCATGTTCAACGTCAATGATGTTTAGCAAAGTAAAATGTCAAAAGTGAAACAAACAATAAAATTATAAACCAGCAATGAATCTAAATCATAATTCAATCATAATTAAAATGAACTGGAAATCATTTTTCTCTTTTTCTAAAATCAAAGCATTTCTGACTACCTGTTTTATTACATATGTTAAAAGAAGCATATTTTAATACAATTTATTGCTAACATTACTTGTATGATAACTTGAATACATTTTTTTTAAATACTGTAAAATACTGAGAGAGCATTTAAATAAATAAAAGCAATAACAACTGCTAGACATTCAGCATGCTAATGTTCTTCACTAAAAGTCAAAACTATATCTAATTAATAAGTTACATGCATCATATTCTTGTACACAGACACAATTCCAAAATTGGCTACACACAGGCTGCTTTTTAGAATACTTTTTACTGAAGAGACCTATCAGTGTAGACAATAAATCATTTTTTCAGAGTTTTTTTTTTTGTTGGGTGAAGCTTTGCTTTGTTTTTCTGTCATTTTATGGAATGAATAACCCAGACAGCAAGCAGTTTCAGCCCAAATCTGGCCCACATTTGGCCCGCATGGATTTCACGTGGGCCAAATGTGGGCCGGAACTGCTTGCTGTCTTGGAAATTGAACTGGTTTTATTACACTGATTGTAATTCAACAATCCTGAGACACAAATGTCTGACTATATCAATTCCCAGGTTTTACGGAACACTGATAAGGCCCAAAAATAAAGACCAGAACGCCTTAGATAAACAGAGCATAATATGATTTCAGGAGGTTGTCATGGTTGAAGGGTCAGTCCACATGGCTGCCACATCTCTGAACCTGCAGAGAGCATAATGGCAAAAACGTTAGTATGCACAGCATAAGGATCTGTGACCAATAAAACTGTTCATTACAAGAAAAAAGAAAAAAAAAAAAGAAAAAAACGTTGAACTGTTTCAATTGTTTTTGATATATTGAAACCATTTTCAAGATATGTTTAAAAATGCATTTAAAAAGGAAAATGTAATGTGGTGTATGGATAATAAAAATGAATAATATACAGTACACTACCATTCAAAGTTAAGATTTTTATTTTTTCCTTCAGCAAATTTCAGCAATAATGCATTATTAAGACATAATTATATTTCAGTACTGAAAAAAAAATGTCATTAATACACCACAACAATTTTGGACTAATTATACACTGAACAATATTATAAACACAACACTTTTGTTTTTGCCCCCATTTTTCATGAGCTGAACTCAAAGATCTAAGACTTTTTCTGTGTACACCAAAGGCCTGTTTCTCTCAAATATTGTTCACAAATCTGTCTAAATCCGGTGTTAGTGAACACTTCTCCTTTTTGCCGAGATAATCCATCCACCTCACAGGTGTGGCATATCAAGATGCTGATTAGACAGCATGATTTTTGGCATGAGGTGTGCTTTAGGCTGGCCACAATAAAAGGCCACTCTAAAATGTGCAGCACTGTAACAGAGTGGAATGTCAGTCACAGATTTTCCATATACAGTCTTGTTCAAAATAATAGCAGTACAACGTGACTAACCAGAATAATCAAGGTCTTTAGTATATTTTTTATTGCTACGTGGCAAACAAGTTACCAGTAGGTTCAGTAGATTCTCAGAAAACAAATGAGACCCAGCATTCATGATATGCACGCTCTTAAGGCTGTGCAATTGGGCAATTAGTTGAATTAGTTGAAAGGGGTGTGTTCAAAAAAATAGCAGTGTGGCATTCAATCACTGAGGTCATCAATTTTGTGAAGAAACAGGTGTGAATCAGGTGGCCCCTATTTAAGGATGAAGCCAACACTTGTTGAACATGCATTTGAAAGCTGAGGAAAATGGGTCGTTCAAGACATTGTTCAGAAGAACAGCGTACTTTGATTACAAAGTTGATTAGAGAGGGGAAAACCTATAAAGAGGTGCAAAAAATGATAGGCTGTTCAGCTAAAATGATCTCCAATGCCTTAAAATGGAGAGCAAAACCAGAGAGACGTGGAAGAAAACGGAAGACAACCATCAAAATGGATCGAAGAATAACCAGAATGGCAAAGGCTCAGCCAATGATCACCTCCAGGATGATCAAAGACAGTCTGGAGTTACCTGTAAGTACTGTGACAGTTAGAAGACGTCTGTGTGAAGCTAATCTATTTTCAAGAATCCCCCGCAAAGTCCCTCTGTTAAAAAAAAGGCATGGGCAGAAGAGGTTACAATTTGCCAAAGAACACATCAACTGGCCTAAAGAGAAATGGAGGAACATTTTGTGGACTGATGAGAGTAAAATTGTTCTTTTTGGGTCCAAGAGCCACAGGCAGTTTGTGAGACGACCCCCAAACTCTGAATTCAAGCCACAGTACACAGTGAAGACAGTGAAGCATGGAGGTGCAAGCATCATGATATGGGCATGTTTCTCCTACTATGGTGTTGGGCCTATTTATCGCATACCAGGGATCATGGATCAGTTTGCATATGTTAAAATACTTGAAGAGGTCATGTTGCCCTATGCTGAAGAGGACATGCCCTTGAAATGGTTGTTTCAACAAGACAATGACCCAAAACACACTAGTAAACGGGCAAAGTCTTGGTTCCAAACCAACAAAATTAATGTTATGGAGTGGCCAGCCCAATCTCCAGACCTTAATCCAATTGAGAACTTGTGGGGTGATATCAAAAATGCTGTTTCTGAAGCAAAACCAAGAAATGTGAATGAATTGTGGAATGTTGTTAAAGAATCATGGAGTGGAATAACAGCTGAGAGGTGCCACAAGTTGGTTGACTCCATGCCACACAGATGTCAAGCAGTTTTAAAAAACTGTGGTCATACAACTAAATATTAGTTTAGTGATTCACAGGATTGCTAAATCCCAGAAAAAAAAAATGTTTGTACAAAATAGTTTTGAGTTTGTACAGTCAAAGGTAGACACTGCTATTTTTTTTAACACACCCCTTTCAACTAATTGCCCAATTGCACAGCCTTAAGAGCGTGCATATCATGAATGCTGGGTCTTGTTTGTTTTCTGACAATCTACTGAACCTACTGGTAACTTGTTTGCCACGTAGCAATAAAAAATATACTAAAAACCTTGATTATTCTGGTTAGTCACATTGTACTGCTATTATTTTGAACAAGACTGTACTTAGGGTAATGGAATTCAAAATTCTATGTGTTGTGATACTACAAGGCACTAGAGGGGTCTCGTTAGACACACCTGATTTGTATAGCAGATGGTGGCAATTGCCTGAAGCAACCTTTGGTTCTAAGCTCAACATGTGAGTATATTTGAATATTGGCTTCTTTCATTATTTAGAATGTGGGGGAATGTTTATGTTTGTTTTGTGTATTTTATATTTTTCAGAAGGACTTTTTTCTTTTTCCTATCATTTCACTTCAAAAATGTGTTTGGATACATGCCTAATTGTGACTGTGTTCAATCAAATACTGTTCCGAGTGGATATGCTTTTGTGTTGGATTCCTTTTTTGAAGGATCTTTCATCTGCTATAGTCGGGAGGTAGATCAACAGATTTCAACGCACACAATGTTTTTCTTTGGAAAGAAAATCTCATTTTTGCCAAGGAATGGATCATCATTTTTCAGATAAGAACTATAAGATGGTTTATTGAGTGTAAAATCAAGGACAAAGTCTTGATGTTGGTTTATTTGTTTCTTTATTCTGTATATATAACTACTTTTCACATCCACATGACCACATCGGTGCGGTCGAGACAGAAGCCCACCAGGGCAGCGCAGAAGACCACCACATCCGTGTGGTCGAGACAGAAGCCCACCAGGGTGGCGCAGAAGACCACCAGACATGATAATGATGATGAAAGTGAAGACAGCTGAGTGCAATTAACAGGTGTGCAATTACCGTGATGAAGGGACAAGGCTTAGTGGGAAATGTAGTGCCTGCGGTGAGGTGCCTATGGGGAAGTGAGACCACTTGTGGACACCCAGGGAAA
The DNA here is from genome assembly GCF_023724105.1 of Carassius gibelio. Taxonomy (NCBI): domain Eukaryota; kingdom Metazoa; phylum Chordata; class Actinopteri; order Cypriniformes; family Cyprinidae; genus Carassius; species Carassius gibelio. The sequence continues at coordinate 9,806,435 of NC_068376.1, forward strand.
CACAGACCAGACACCATGACACTTTTGTGTACATAGAAAAAGTCTTAGATCCTTGAGTTCAGCTCACGAAAAATGGGGTTGCGTTTATAATTTTTTTCAGTGTAATAATAAGAAGAAAGTTTTTTCTTGAATACTAAATCACATAGGTGATTCCTTAGGGAATACTGAAAACTAGAGTAATAATCATTGCAAATAGAGTGTTGCTATTTCAGAGTAAAAATTCATCATTGAAAATAAGGCTGTTAGGACTGTTAGCATAATAACACTGTTATAAAATTTTTGCTTTTTGGTGTATCTTTAATACCCCCCCCCCCTATAAAATGTAAAAATTAAAATTATTAGTTTGCTATTAAAAAACATCTGTTTTTACATGTCATTGCTAGCTTTGAATCTCACCTGGCATTTATGAGGTACTGTGCCAGGCTGATATTGGCAGGTGTTCCAGTAATGGTGATCTGACGGTCTGATGACCCCTCCATTGCATTAGCAATTTTGATCTGAGCCCCAGACATTTGACGGATTTCATTAATTTTTGTGCCCTGACGTCCGATTATGCAGCCTATTAGCTAGAAACATAAAGCAGACAGATTAAATTGAGTTTGGAAAATCAACAACTCTTCCTTAAATTCTTCTTTAATAAAATAAGGGGGTTACTGAGGACAAAGGATTATGCTCACATCATTTGGAATGGTGAGTTCATGAGTACTGGCCTGTGAACTGGCATCCAGACCTAGAAACAGAAAGAGAGAGAGAGATTTTAACCATGTTAAAAATGTACACTGTAAAAATTTTAATTTTAATGATAAAACGCAAAAAAATGCTACAGTAAAAAGTTCCCCTTACTATATATGGTGAAAACCGTAATAAATGTAATGGCATGTAATTTTAAATACTGTTAATAAAAAAATAAATTTACAGTTTCGAAATTGAAAAATAACAAGTCTTCTTGTAATTTACAGTGACAAATTTTTGTTACATGTGTAGCATATTTCTTATTATTATAACTTTGCCCACTTTGCCCATGCAGCAAGCAGACTGACACAGAGCAGGTCCTCACTGGCCCAAAGGGGCGAGTACCCGGGAGGACACGGGCTCTACATGGAGATTATAAAATCTTGCAAATGTGTTAGGTGTCTCCCAGCCCGTAGTTCTACAGATGTCTTTTAGCGAGGCGTCATGCGCCAGCATCCAGGAGGAAGCTACACTCCTAGTTGAGTGTACATAGGGGGCATGGAAGGTCTTGAGCTTGATAAGCCAGGACAATAGCATCCACTATCCAGTGGGATAACCTCTGCTTGGAGACAGCCTTTCTCTTCTGAAGAGCTGGTCTGAAGTCCTAAGGCACTGAGTTTTGTCTACGTAGGTTCATATGCACATACTGGACAGAGCAGCACCAGGGCTGGGTCTGCCTCCTCCCAGAGACAGCCCTCGTTCCAACCCCTCCTGAAGAAAGGAAAGCACTGACCTGATCGGGCATTTCCAGGGGTCCTCGCACCGTGAAGAACACCAAGTGACAAAGAGGTTCAACTTCAAAGCATAGGCGTGTCTTTTGGACACGGCTCTAGCTGAAGTGATGGTAGCTACCACCTGAGGTGGCAAGGTACCTAAATCTTCCATGACCCGTCCAGAACTTACACATGTAGGTTCCAAAGATCGGGACGTGGGTGCCAGAGGGTGCCCCATCTCTGAGAAAGAAGGTCTTTCCTCAGAGGAATTGGCCAGAGAAGGGCTGTCGTGAGGAGTACTAGTTTGGGTGACCAGGTCCGGCTGGGTCAAAAAGGCGCAACCATGAGGACGTGCTCCTCATCCTCCCTGATCTTGCACAATGTCTGTGCAAGAAGGCTCACTGGGGGAAATGAATACTTCCGCAGGCCCAGCGGCCAGCTGTGTAGTGTCCGTGCCAAGGGTGCCCTCGGGAGTAAAACAACTGGCAGTGGAAATTTTCTGGAGAGGCAAACAAGTCTACCTGAGCGTCTCCAAAGCATTCCCAAATCAGCTGAACCGACTGGGGGTGGAGTCTCCTTTCCCTGGGGCGAGATTGCTGCCATGAGAGCTCGTCGACTGCACGATTGTGCCTGCCCAGGATGTGAATGGCACGAAGCAACCTCAGATGCTTCTGACTCCACAAGAGGAGATGGTGAGCGAGTTGCGACGTGCGGTGGGAGAGTAGACCGCCCTGACGGTTGATGTACACTACAGTCACAGAATGCGCTTGTCCTTCAGCAGGGCCCTGAAGCGGTGCAGAGCAAGCCGTACTGCAAGCAACTCAAGACAATTGACATGCCACTGAAGTCGGGGTCCCATCCAGGAGCCTGACGCAGCATGCCCATTGCACATGGCAACCCAGCCCATGGCAGAGGCATCTGATCACACTACAACGTGTCTGGACACAGGTTCTATGGGAACGCCAGCCTGTAGAAATGAGGGGTCCAACCATGGGGTGAAAGTTCAGAGGCAGGCCGGAGTGACGGTCAGTTGGAGCTTGCCCAATTAACATGCCCATCTTGGGACTCGTTCGTGAAGCCAGTGCTGAAGCGGTCTCATATGGAGTAACCTGAGCGGTATGACTGCCGCCGCGGATGCCATATGCCTGCAGGGCCAGTGGCGGAACAGAAAGAAAATGAGAACCAAGGATTCTCCCCCGGCCCTCCTCCGTGGGAAGGAGTGGTCCTGCTACCATCTCCTGACGAGCTGATGTCTCCAAATCCGGGTCCCCCATCTCAGGAACGCCGCTTGGCCTGACATTTGGCAGGTTTAGGGGCAGAGACTGGCTGCATCACCCTTCTGCGGCCATCTCCTCGCTGCGGAAGAGGTGAAGGCTGCTGCTGTGGCTGAGCAGGAGTGGAGGAGGCCGCAGGGGGGAATCCTTTGCGACAAGCAGGCTGAAGCGGCTGCACCGGCGGCAGAGTGGAGGCAGCAGTGGGCAGCCGGGGCAGGATGTGTCTGATGGCCTCAGACTGCTTCTGGGCAGCTCTCTACCATGTCACCGAAGAGGCCATCCTGAGAAACCAGGGAGTTGAGGAGATGAGCCCGATCAGGCTCCCTCATGTCTGCCAGGCTCAGCCATAGGTAGTGCTCCTGGACTACCAAAGTGGACATCACCTGACCCAAGGAGCGTGCAGTGACCTTCGTCGCTCGGAGAGCGAGGTCTGTAGCAGTGCATGCCTCCTGCAAAACCCCCGGGTCAGCACTGCCCCCGTGCAGCTGCTTGAGCAACTTGACCTGGTAGACCTGAAGGTAGGCCATGGCGTGCAGGGCAGGAGCGTCCTGGCCTGCAGCTCTGTAAGCCTTGGACACAAGCATGGATGAGAACTTACAGGCCTAGAAGGGCAGCTTGGGACCACCACGCCATGCAGAGGGGCTCTGCAGACAGAGTTGCATCGCAACAGAACACTCCACTGGGGGAATCCCAGCATACCCCTTGGCCTCCCCACCATCGATGGCAGTGAGGGCGGAGGAAGTACTAGAACAGTTTCAGGCAGTTAAACCCCAGACACGTGACACAGTGATCATGACGAGCGATATAACGACCACACCCAAAAAAAACACTGGCGGAATTACATCTTCAAAAAGACGCAAATTCAGCCTGTTACTCTTTTAGCTTAATAAAAAAGGTCTTTTAGAGGTGCTGAAGCACTCAGGTGGAACGCGGGAGCAGACGTAGGAAACCTAGACGAAGCGCTGAATCGCGCCGTCACACCAACACCAGTTGATTCGTCTTGAAACACTCCGGTGAAAGCAGCAAGGGATGTGCTCGGCTCCAAAGTGAAAGCTTGAATGCGAGTTGCTCGTGCTGCTCCTTATACTGTATACAGAGCTCGCGATGCAAATTCCGCAGACCAAGGTACTCAGCGTACCATTAGCTTGTTTTTTTTGTAACCACTCGAAGGTGATTGAGCTCTTGAGTGAGATCCCATTTGTTGGACCCACTTTATGTTAAGTGGCCTTAACTACTATGTACTTACATTTTAATTAATCATTTAGTCTCTCCTTAACCTTACCCCTATCCCACCTCAATAGCAGCAAAAGTGTTTTACAATACAATATGAACACAATAAGTACATTGCACTTATTTTTTTATGTAAGTAAATAGTAGTTAATGCCACCTAATATAAAGTGGGACCCATTTGTTAGTCTCTTTTTGACGTAACGTAGAACATGACCGACTGAAAGGGAACCAGTCAACATCACTCTGATTGATCGAGGCAGCACATTATCATAACCCGACCAATAAACGCCACTCTGTTTGGCCGAGGCAACACGACAGGAAATTCGCGCGACTGTTTAATCATTGCAAAATGGCACAGCTTTTCAACCCTGCATCGCTGGTGAATTTATTTTTGAATAAAGATGAAAATGGTAATATTGAATTGTGATTTGTATTTGAGTAGCTGTAGTGTTGTATGTGGTCCCATGTTTCCAGAGGATCGAGGACATGTTTTCTGTGCCAGTTAATTTTCCTGTAGCTTTGTTTGGCTCAACAGCTAGTTTCAACAGGAAATACATTACACCTTCGTATGCATCTCCAGTTATCACCTGGTGCTGAGACAATCAAGTGTAGATTTTGGAAAATGATCTAGTACCATTTCAGAAGGTGGCATACTGTTCCTGCTGAAACTAGAATTTGAGCCAAACAAGCTACAGGAAAGTTAACTGAAACAGAAAACATGTCCTCCATCCTCTGGAAACATGGGACCACAGTCATTGAAGTTATAAAAACAATGCCCAAAATAAGTCTAAATTTGATGTTGAAAAGACGTCCACAAATGCCCACATTTGGACTATAAATAGCCCTTACACAGAGGTCCCACGGATGTCAACATTAGATGTGCGGAAGACGTCAAAAAAAGACGTTGCCTGACGTTACAAAACAACCCTTTCAATGGACCGAATTTGGACGTCTAAAAATTACATGAAAAAGACGTCACTCCGACGTCACATTGCGCAGTGGGACTAATATGCAACCCATCCAGAGGGAGAAGAGTGAAAGACAAAAGTTAATGAAAGACCTACAGGTATATAGTGAAGGGTGTGTAGCGGGGGGTTGGGTACGTACCAGGAAAAGCGGGGATGGTCTGTCCGAGGGAGGTAAAGGGGGTTTGCTGCATAACCAGCTGATGGAGCTTTGTCAACTGCTGGGCAAGGGAGGAGGATCAGTACACCTAAGAAGTTATGATTAAATAAAGAAGTCCTGCTTGGACCTTTACAAACTCATCTAGGCACTAACAAGGGGAAGCTGTGAGAAATCTAATTTTTGACACTGCATTCTATAAAAAACACAAAAATATCAGTTGAATGAATTTTAGTAAAGCAGGTCATAAAAAAAGGTTAAAAAAACCCTACACTACAGAAAGAAGAAGGATTAGAAGTTGTACTCACGTCTGGGTGTGGGATGGCATATTGTCCCTGAATGGTGTAGGCCTAAGAAAGGAAAAAAAAATCTTCAATGTACATAACAGAATTCAATATCAATGCCAGAGGTACACAAACTTTATAACTATAGTAATTATATTTAATTCAAATCCCATTTTACATGTGCAACACAAGTGAAAACTAATTAATTTCATGGCCTGAATTAACTTTGTGACACAAAATGCTTTCACACTAGCACTTTTAGTGTGCACCCGGGTTCGAATGACGTCAGAGTTAGGTAAATTTAGATGCTGTAAACACGGTCTTCTTCATTTCATTAACTTTTTTTGGCACAGAACTCTAAAGCTAAGGTCCTTCCATTTTGTGCAAAAAAGGGTGAATGTAAGAGAAAACAACTTTCATGGAGATTATGAAATACATATATTTTAGTCCATGAAAAGAATTAGATGAATGAATGTCTTTGAATTATTTACTGTACTGTATTTCGACTTTGAAAAGGATCTGGATTATTTGTCCACAAAATGTTATATTAATTCCTTACATTTATATAGCGCTTTACTAGGCAGTCAAAGCGCTTTACATAGTCAGGGCAGGGGGTATCTCCTCATCCCCCACCACTGGCACAATCCACCTGGATGATGTGATGGCAGCCATGTTGAGCCAGAACACCCACCACACACCACCTTACTGGTGGAGAGGAGACAGAGTTATGAATCCAGTCAGTAGATATGGGGATTGTCAGGAGGCCATGATGGTCAGAGGCCAATGGGAAAATTTTGCCAGGATGACAATGTCACACCTCTACTCATTTCGCTTATTGACAGTATAGTGGCCCATCACTCCACTAGGACCCCCATAGGGTGAGCACCCACTGCTGGACAAACAAGCACCTCTTCCAGCAGTAACTTAGCTTTCAATACATTAATACAAAAATATTGCCTAAATAATTGATCATTAATTTACCTCAGAAACAATGAGAGACCTACTGCTCTCCCCTGCACTTTTTTTTTTTTTTAAGTAAAAAGTATCATATTGGTATCGGTATCAGCAATACTGACCCAATATGTATTTGGTATCGGATCGATACCAAATTTTGCAGTATCACCCACCACTACTAGGTACTGCCCAGGCTCCGCCCTGCTTAGCTTCAGTGGGCAACCGGTCTTGGGCTCCGGGGTGATATAGCTGCCGGTATTTGCACAGTCCATTTCATGGTTCATCATGTCACAATATGCATTTCCTTTTGTGGACCAAATGTATTTTATTTAACCATTAAAATTAATAAATTAAGTAAATTAACATTTGATTTTCTGAATCAAATGAAGTGCTGTTACATTTCTGTTAATGTAATGAAATTAATTAAACTGGCTTTTGTCTTTCTGTACATTAAATCATGTACTGGCTTTACATTTTCTGTGGAAGAAATCCAACTGGCTTTTTTTTTTTTTTTGTACGCATTCTATTAACATAAAATTGTATTTTGTTAGAATTTCTTTAAGTAATTCAATTATCCAAAAACACTGTAATACATTTTACATTTATCACCCCATATAAATAATATCTCATCTGCATCTCAATAAATTAGAATGTTGTGGAAAAGTTAATTTATTTCAGCAATTCAACTCAAATTGTGAAGCTGGTGTATTAAATAAATTCAATGCACACTGACTGAAGTAGTTTAAGTCTTTGGATCTTTTAATTGTGATGATTTTGGCTCACATTTACCAAAAACCAATTCATCAAATCTCAACAAATTAGAATATAGCTTAACAATACTCACAGGCAGAGGCTGATGCTGCAGTAACAAGCTGAGGCCGGCTGTGGCTGGTGCTGCCAGAGTATCTGCTCTCACCTGGCCCCCAGAGAAAATGACTTGTGCAGTGGCAGGTTTCGGCCTATATGGAATTGTGGCACCTTTGGGTGGGGACTGGCAAAAGTCAGTGGAGGTCAAATAAAGATGGAAAAGATTGTAATAAAAAAAACTAAAGAAAAGTGGGGGCAAACTATAATAGAACAGAATGTATTAGATGATAACAAAATGAGACCATGATAAAAAGGCAACTTCCTCTTTGACATAATAATATATTCTGATATTCAAATCTATTTTAAATCTGTTATACAACGTATTTTTCTTATTTCCACAAAACATAAAATTTGATATTTTTAAGAATGTTCAACATTAATCCATACCTGTGATTTTTGCACTTCATAACATTTTGTTGGGTTGACATTGTTTGATGTTTGTAACGTAATATTTTACATATATCATCTGTGTATGTATGTGCTGATCGATGTTTGGATTTGATCTGAAAGTGGATAGTGTTAGATCTGAAAGTGGAAGTGTTAGATTTCTATCTGTTCATCACACCGCCTTTTTGTGACTTGAGAGTTTTGATTTTCATAATATGGACAAAAACAGCTGGAACATTCTTCAAAATATCTTCTTTTGTGTTCCACAGAAATCAGAAAAAGTTTCAATGAGAGTTGAGTGAACTATTTCTTTAACCTCAAAACCACTGTAATTTGTCTATTCCTTACCTCCAGCATGACCACACAGATCTGCTTCACACACTGGACAATGGCCTCTGGAGCACCTGAGATAGTGACCGCCCGCTCAGTAGAATTGGGCAACATGTCTCCAGCCACTTGCACTTGAGCCCCTGTAGTCTGGGGAACAAGCACAGCACAATCAGAAACCCTTGGAACACAGCACTACCATACTTCAGTAACAATGGCATTCTGAGCATTAAAATAAATAATGCCACACTTTATGAAATATGTAGATCATGAACAAATTATAAGTTTGAACGTACCTCCCTCATCTCCTTGATCTTGGAGCCTCCTTTCCCAATTAGAGAGCCACACTGACTGGCCGGCACCACCAAACGCAAAGTCACTGGAGGCTTACTAGTAGCCTGGCTATTGCTCATAGAGTTAACAATATCCTGCATAGAACCAAAACATTGATTTCTATTACAGATTTTTATTGATTTATTTTTGGGTTTTAGTAAAAATGTGTAATTAGAAAAGTTAATTAGAATACTTCTTCAAACTTGAATGCGATCATGGCAAAGGCCTTGAATATAGCATCTGTGGGTCCTGTAATGGTAACTATCCTCTCTGGGCAATTCCCCTCTGAAATATTTATGCGTGCATTACTCTGTAGAAACAGTTTGTGACGTTTGTTAATAACCATGTTACACTTACCACAGCAACTAAAATGAATTGTAATGCTACTTACATCTTCCCGCATCTTCTTCACAGTTTCTCCTTTCTGAAAAGAATAATTGGATTTTATGATAAAACACAGATGTTAATGATTGCACAATGTACATTTGTAATAAATACGTTCAAATACATACAGTACCAAAAAATAAAAAAATAAAATAAAAATAAAAACTGTTACAAACTCAAGAATTTGGCAGCATAGACCCCGATTTATGTTTCTGCCGGTGGGTGCCCAAGCAACCCCCAAGCCCCACTAAGCACAAATACATTATCAACAAAATATAAATGGTTGAGAAAATTATATGGGCTTATTACTCAGTGTTCAACTAGGCTTGGTGTCAGTTTTTCAAGTCCTTTTCTCCGTGTGATTGTGCACTTGATGAAGAATTCAGTTTGCAAACAGAAAAACACAAACCGCAAAATACATGAGTCAAGTAGATAGACATTCGATAGTCATAAATCCATGGTTTATCTATACTATTACTGGTTTTATTTGCAGTAAAAACATGGTTAATTTTTGTAAAGCCAATGAAGCCCGTGTGCATACTGTGCACTTTAACTGTATAGAGATTTTCATGAAGGAAATTAACAAAATTTCCTGCAAATTTTTCAGACTTTGAATGTATGCCACATAAAACTTAGTGCGATCGCCTAAATATGAGCTATTTATAATGAAAACTGCTCAAACACAATTTTATCCAGGTCTGGTTCCAGAATTAAATACTGAGGGTGTTTCAGAAATTAGCTCTAGCCTCAATGCACATACATCTTCATGTATATTTTTTTGTTTTATCTATTGCTCTTTTTAAGTGTGAATTCCACATTAATATGCAGATGTCATTCCCCAAACTTTGCAGCATGTAGGCCTATGTAGCCGAAAAAAATAAATAAAATACAAATCTAAATGAATAATGGTGAGTGTGATTTCACCAAGTACAACATGTTCCTGGATCAACATCCTTGTTGATCCTGGAACAACATTCCAATCAACTAATCAGAACACACTGTAAAAAATTGTACCGTTAAATAACAGTAATTTACTGGCAGCAGGGGTGCCAGTAAAGTACTGTTAATTTACAGCTCTCAACCATTAATTTATCACTCTTATTTTTTTTTACAGTATTTTACCGTAAATTCTACCATGGAAATTAACTCCACTCCCACTGCTTCAAACAGTTCGAGTTTAAAAACTAGCATTCCTACGATGTTAGTACTATGAACTTATTTCATTTGATTTCACTGAGAAGGAATAGTTCTTAATATAAAGATGCAAACACTTAATGTGCAGTAATAAAGTAACTAAATACATGACTTTTACTCAAATCACTGCAGCTCATTGTCAGCTATAGCACACATGTATGTGCTGAAATACTCAACACAGAGGTCAACACTGTATCAGCGGACCCACATTTACTGTCTTTATATAAAGCAGCAGAAGATCAGAATTTGTAGCTCATCATTGACTGAAGCACAGGCTCTACTCTCCAGCACAATGGTGAACGACAAAACTACATTAAACTAACAGATCTCTCTTATGCAAACACACATTAATACAGTCGAGTTCAGTATTTACTCTCATTATCAGTGTATGACTTTGCCTAATTTTTTTCTATGAATGTCCACAAATATTTTAGTTAAATTAACTTTTTTTTTCATTTGGTAAATCTGACGTTTACATTTTACAGTATATTACTGTTTTTCCTTGACTTAACGGCAACAAACTGTAGAAAAACACTGTTTTTGCTGGCAACCATTAATTTACGGCAAGAAACTGTAGAAAAACAGTTATTTACTGGCAGCAGGGGTGCCAGTAAATAACTGTTTTTCTACAGTTTGTTTCCTGTAAATTAATTACAGTTTATTACTGTTAAATTATGTTACATGCTGTTTTTTCTTCATCTTAAATCTTTAACCCTTTAAACCCCACACCAAAATCCTCAGTTTTAAATGAACACTTATAATGTGTGCACACTACAGAGTGTTTGAGTAACACTAAATTAGTGAAGTTAATGAGATAATTATGTGATTAATTGATGATTGAGCATAAGTGATAACCTGCAGAATTAGAGACACCTGCAGAATCACTAAAGGAAAGAGAAACACAAGAACTACAAATTACTTCAACCACAGCCTTAAATTAAATCAACTGAATAAAAGAATACATCAAATCTCTCAAGATCTGATTAAACAACTACTAAAACAGCTTTACCAGATTCACATTACTAACCAGACTGACTCTACAGAAGATCTTATTGAGTTAAATAGGTTTAGGTGTTTTTGTTTTTTCACTACCATGATGGAGATCAGGGTTTACTTTAGTTGGGCTCTTGAACGTGACTTTTCAACAACTAAGTGTTTTTTTTTTTTTTTTTACATGTTATAACAATGCGCCTTTGGAAATGGTTATAGCAAAACAAATGTCCACAGAAGAAAAGAAAAATCTGGTATTCTTGTTTATAGATTGACAAGAACAAACACTATTATCTCTGAACTAATCCCGTGTCTCTTATTGATACTACAGCATAAGAAGATACACTACTGAGCCATAAGTCATGAAAGACTGTTAAGAAAATTTCACTCGTAAAAAAAAAACCTTTGCTGATATTTAGACAGAAATATCAAGAATCAGCCTATGAATCACAACAATGGTGACAATCCACAAAATAAATAAACAGATCAGTTCTGAACATCACAAAACATGCTTCTAAAACTTAAGACAAATGCAAAATGATAAGCACATAATAATTCAAGAAAATAAGTGAACAATTCAGGGGCATAATTTATTCATGCCGCAATGCATGCTGGGAGTCATGGATGAGTTTTATCCTGTGCTGGTACCCAGCATGCATTGCATCATGAACCTTTTGATTGTCACCATTGTTGAGATTCATATGCTGATTGTTGATTTCTCTCTTTGAGTGTTGTGGGGACTGCTGCCCGAAATATTTTTTAACTAAAACTGTCGTTAAATCCATAAGTTCTGGTTATCACATTACAGTTCAATCTTACAAAACTGAAGAAACAAAAATAAATTGTGTTATTCACTCACATATTTCAACACCAAACTAATATTTGATTACTATAGCAACACTTTACGTCAGTTTAGTAGATCATGCCTGACAGAAACAGCTATAATCACTTGACTATCAAAATTAATACTGCTGTAACAAATGTATCATAAAGATACAAATACAGCAAAGAAACAAAATTTAAAGTACAAAAGACAAGGGTCAGTAGTCCAACTAAAGGAAACAGTAACATTATCATCTAAATCTCTGTAATTCTCAGTAAGATCGTTCGATCTCTGATCTCTGATCTGATAGAAATAAAGTCAGTCTGGTTAGTAATGAGTGAAGTTGGTAAAGCTGTTTGTTGATTGTTTAAATCTTCAGTTGATTTCATCTAAAGCTGTGGCTGAAGTCAGTTGTAGTTCATGTAGTTCAATTCACTTATTAGTTTTCATTCTCTCTGTCAGGTGGACTATATTAGTAAACTCATGTAAGGAATAGTGAATGAGGGTGTAGGGTGTGATTTGAAACACAGCCGCTGAGTGTCGACTTTGAACGTTGTTAATTAACGATATATAGCAGCAGGCTACCTTCTCGAAAATGATGAATATTACCCAGAATGCACCGTTTTAATGAAAAACAGTATGTTACTGTCAAAATTTGGCCGTTTTTTTACAGCGATTTTTAACAGTGCAGAGATATAAGTTTTCAGAAAATATCTGTTTGAGGCTTACAATCAGAATTAGGTGCTTCTACGCCCTTGTTAATCAGTTATCATTTCCCACTGATTTTTGGAATAAAATATGGTTAGGGTTTGGGTAAAGTCTATATTTTTGGACAATAATGTTGATCCAGGATCATCAAAAGATGCTGATCCAAGAACATGTCTTACTTGGCAAAATCACGCTGATAAAATAGCCTAGAAAGCACATAAAGAGAATTTCCTTTATAATCACTAAAAAGCTCTTCCTTGTTTTAGTTCATCGTGATCCCAGGTCTTTTTCGCCAATGTGATGGTGAATACAGAATATCTTGAGTTTTCCCCATGGGTGCTCAGCCATTCACGTGTTTGAAAATAATGTCTTGGTGGCTGAATGTGTCGTTTTTACCTTGCCTACAATGCTGCCAACCTCCTGCAAGAAAAAAAAAAAAAAAAAAAAAAAGTGTTTATTGTGATAACAAACTTCTATCCATTTCCTTTTAAGCAGAGACATTTTTGTCCTCTTACAAAATATAATACTATGTACACAATCTGTTGTCTATCACTGGTGGTTTTATTACCATGGTGCAGTAAACTGTGTATGTGGAAATTTTAGATTATATTCATGTTCTTTTACCTTGCCATGCATGAGGAGTCTGATAGTCAAAGTGACATTAAGTCCTCCTTCAGGTTGCACTTTGCTGGGCTCCATAGTGAGAATTTAGGACTGGGTGAATTAGTTAGGAACTCACAGGAGCAGTTAAGGAATAGGGGCCAGTGGTCACCACACAGTAACCTAAAAATTTGAAAGAAGCAACAGCAAAAAACTTATTTTTATTTTTAAACAAAACCAAATTAAAATGTATTATTGCAATGGAAACCCCAACAAGTTAGGATAACTCATTTCAGTTTGAAGAAACAGAAAAAAAACTTATATGTTTGAGTTATTTCACAATAAAAAAATTGCAATTAGTCTACATAGTTTGTGCAATTACATTTATTTAAATTGAACATTGAAAGATAATAATCAGTTCTGCAATGTTAAAGGGGGGGTGAAATGCTATTTCATGCATACTGAGTTTTTTACACTGTTAAAGAGTTGGATTCCCATGCTAAACATGGACAAAGTTTCAAAAATTAAGTTGTAAGTTTGAAGGAGCATTTCTGTTCCAAAATTACTCCTTCCGGTTTGTCACAAGTTTCGGAAATTTTTTTTCGAGTATGGCTCTGTGTGACGTTAGATGGAGAGGAATTTCCTTATATGGATCCTGAGGGCACTTCTGCCGGAAGAGCACGCGCTCCCGTATAGCAGAGCACTGAGTGAGAGCACAACAGGCATTCGCTGATCAGAGCGAGAGCGTCGCGAAATGTCACAAAAGAAGTGTGTTTTTGGTTGCCAGGGCAAGACAACCCTGCACAGATTACCAAAGAAAAAACAGCATTAAGGGACCAGTGAATGGAGTTTATTTTTACAGAGCATCAACGGAGTTGTGCAAGTGTTTGTGTTTGTTCCCTGCATTTCTAAAATGCTTGTTTTACAAACAAAGCCCAGTTTGACGACGGATTTGCGTATTGTTTATTTCTTAAGGATGATGCAGTCCCAACGAAAAAGGGTCACGATTGTGTGTTGGAACCGCAGGCGGTGAGTAAAACTGCTTAAAATATCTCTGCCTCCTTGTTAGTGCGTCCGCCTCCCATCGGAGACCCGGGTTCGAGCCCCGCTCGGAGCGAGTCGTTGCTCCTGCTGCTCTCGTTCAGTTTCAGCCTTCACAGCTGTCACAGCTTCCAAACGCTCTCAACGCAAAAGCCTACTGGCGCTCGTGATTCTTTAGCTCCGCCCACACGTCACGCCTCCAGCCGGTCGTGTTTTTTCCGGGAAAAATCGGTACAGAATATCTTTCTCTTATGAATATAATAAAACTAAATACTTTTTGGAGTTATAAAGGATGCAGTACTACTCTATAGGTACTCAAGATTAACAGGGTTTTGAACAATGTGTAAACAAAAATATAAACCAATAAGTTACATTTAAGTCATATTGAATGTTAAAACGTGTTTTAAACAAAGTGGTTATCATTTTTATTTTTCATTTTAGCGAGTAAAACCATTAATATTAAATTAACAAAAAAATCTTGCAGTTAACTGCTAACTAGCAATAGCGCATATCATGCGCTAACATAACTAACAAAGAGACTGCACTATGAGCAAGTGTAATTACTGGTCTTTAAATAAATCAGCATAAATATTAGCTCACTATTCATTGGCCTATCATCAACCTAACAACAGTCTCTGCTCTTCAGCACAATAGTAGCCCCAAAACTCTAAGTCCAAACATAACAGAACATGAAATACTAGCAGACATTGCATATATTAATATTTTCCCAAAACACATAAACTAACACTTATTTTTTACATTTACTATTCTTACTGACTCTAAGGCAAAACTGGGAACTTGGAATCTGCTGTAGCTAATTCAGTTTATTTTCTCATTTATATAATCAGTTACTCAGTTCACATAACCTGTTCTATTCAGTGAAGTGATTTTTTTAAATTATTTTTGAGTGAAATGAACTTGTTTTTATATTTATATTTATATGTACTAAATATGACTTTCACACTGTCATAATCAGAGGAAAACAAAAGTTAAAAACTAGAGTGACATCTGAGTCATATCAACTCTAATACATATTGCTCTAGTAAGTCAAGTTTAGATTTTGTAACATCAGAGATTATAAAACCTTGAAAAAGCTAAATAGTTAACTAAATCAAATAAATATGATTTTCGAAGTACATTTATTTAATTAGATTATAGCAGATGCTTTGCCAGTGACCATGTATCTTGCAAGGCAAATCAAGCATAAAATAATTTTGGATAATTGTTATTGTTATTATTATTATTTTCCCTGTCTGCAGCCTTTGACACAGATCAGTTGTTAATTAATGGATTGTGTGCATTTTAGTCATGTCATTAGCCAGTCAGAATTTATCAGCATGTCAAGAGATAATTTTCCCATGGCTGCATTATTTCACAGTTCAGATGACTGGCTGAAATAAAAAATATAAAATAAAATGCTGTCTTATTACAAATAAGAAAGAATAGCCTGTTAAAATAAAGCATTAATTTATCTGAATAAATAGTACAATAAAATCAATCCAACAATCAAAATGTTTAGAATATTGCTCTGCGCATCTCAGACCAGCAGGCAGAGGAAACAGGGGACAGATAGAGAAGGATGAGCTCTACAGCCAGATGTCCTCCAATCTCCTACAGGACGCCAGATTACATAAAGACTTTTGGTTAACAACATCCAGGGGTTGGTGTCTAGTCGTAACAGCAAAAATATTCTACAGAAATCGACAATCAGTGCCAGGCCTAACAGACTAGAAGCCGGAGGCAAATAAATAAACCTCTTCAATTATATAAAAGAATAGGTTGAAAGATATGCCATAGTAGAAACATCTCACATCTTGATGTATTCAGTTCTTAAAAGCTATATAGCTTGAAGAGAAACATTTTAACAGTGGGATGAGCCATTAATCACAAGGGAGGATTATACACAACACACTTTCATAAGGGCCAATAAGGCTGAAACAGATGGCATTATTTTGTGCCAAGGGGATCATAGATGAATCAGGTCTGATTCTGAAATACTTTTGCACCCATAATTCCTCAGAGGAAATGCCCTACTAAGATGGAGTGTGGACAGGAGCTTTGTTTTTGCAATCGTTTTTTCTAATTAGAGTTCCACTTCTGTCTGATGTGATGAGGTCGTGTAGAAAACAAAATCGCCACATACAGTATGGCACTGTTTGAGGTATGTTTGCTTTAAATGAGCAAACTCATTCTCTTTTTCAATCTAACCTTTTAATCACTCCTACAGATGAACACACACACACATGCACACAAAGATACAAAATTCCATGGATTAATAAATGTGGAAACAATGCTACATCCAGGTTTCTTGTTTTTTTATTTTTTTATTTAGCAAGTTAGTTATTAGTAGATTTCGCTGCAGAATCACAGCCAATGCACACACACAAAAAACCCTGCACAAACACAATAATTTTTCAAATCAGTCTCCAATTTGCTGTTTTGAATCAGGAATATTCTGCTTTCATGCCTATACCATTTGATTTACGAGCTCAGCTTGAAGAATATAGAGAATTCATGGCAAAAAATGTCACTGCCTATTGCTTCCGATTGCTGCTCCAGGATAAAGTTGTCTGTAACTGCTTGTCTAGGATAAATTTGTTAAAGCCAAATCCAAACCTTAAAGATTAGTGAAATGTAAAAGCTGATTCTACATCAGTGATTGCAGAAAGCTGTTATAATGCATTACTTACCATGTTTACAATATGTGCAGAGAAAATTGATTCATTTATAAAAATTCATATTATATATTTAAATTTAAATCATTAAAATTATTATATTTTTTTTAAAAATAAAGGCAGTGTAAAATGCATTTAGTACATTTTGATATTACAAATGAATTAAAATCTAAGTTTTTATTTTTTTATTTATGTTTTATTTTTACATTTACATTACGTCAGGAAATCATTATTAGAACTAAAATTCCCTACGAAGTATAAGTTTTTTTCTATATATTATTGGCCATCTACTTTGTTTTTCCTGGCACCCAAACTAAAAGTCATATGGAAAGATTAATTTACCCATTCTTTTGTAATTTTTGCATGGTTCTACATTCTTTGCTATGCTAACACAGCAAGATCATCTAACATAGCAAGATATAAATATATTTTAAATACTATTGCACAGTTGTTTAAGTAATGCCATTATATCACTGAATACAGAGTAAGTATTTGTAAAAAATTCAACCATGCAGTCTTTTCTAGCTACTTTTGTACTTTCAGTATACCAGTGATAGAATACACATTACATGCGGTACTGTGGCCAATATACATTATGTCCACAGTTTAGCTACTAGAACACCCCCTCTAATTTCAGAAGCACCGTCAGAGATTTTGGCCTGTGCGCAGCATTGTAAGAGGAGGACTGCTCATGACATCTGATTGGGAAAGTGGGTCAAGCTTTCTACTAAAGAGCTTCTGGCCTCTTCTTCTGAAGCAGCTATCAAATTAAGCACGCTTTGTGCATGGCTGAGCAATGCTCAGAAAAAGCTCCCCCTGTTTCCACTGCGCATCTCTGCATGGCACTCAATGTACAAAAATGTATTGTTAGAAGAGGGTCTTCCCTCTGCACTTTGACTGAGGTTTTAGTTCCAATAAAGAGTGACATCTCATATTTAAACCTACCGAGGCATGAACTGCATTAAAGAAGATATTAACAATGAAAACATTAAAGAGTGACCACTTTATTCTTATTTTATACATGCCCATTTTTAATAATGACTTAATAATGACTTAAATAATTATTGGATCATAGAAAAGTTACAAATCATGTGTTGCAAATCTACTAAATGTCATTGACTTCTTTTAGCTTGAACATATAAGTGATTTTTATGTAAATATTGATTATTCATTGATGGCCAAAGTGGCTTTAAAATTCAAATCCCCTGAAGAACCACATATACTGAATCACCCTAAGCCTATGAGCATGAATTGATATTGATATTTTCTGATGATGATGATAATCAGGATAATGACTGTTCAGATATTTTCAGTTCTGATCAAAGTCAAATTCGGCACAATGCCACCTTAGCTATCTGTCACATACAAAGATGGTGCAGATACCCATAGACAAGTTTTTTGGTAATTATCCAATAATTTAATTATCCTACATAAGCTTAGTTAAATATACATATCGTTGTGCAGACCACAGTGAGGAAGAAATAAAGGAGATCTAATTGAGCAGTTTTTCCAAGAGATAGCCACACTTTTCTCAAACACGTATTGTTCCTTTGTATTTGTTTAATTAGGTGTAGTGACTCATTTAGGCATGTCCTCGAGCTTCAAATACAACCATTTCCGAACAATGTCCAGCAAGGTTTAAAATAAAGTTGTCGCGATTCATTAATTAATGATATGTTTGACCTTTGGTTGGCCTAGAAATCAAAACCAGTTTCAAAGCAGATATTAAAGGTTTTGTAGACTAACATTTCATAATGCTATTTGTAGTATGATCATCCAAAATGATGTACAGTGTCAAACTGTATGTTTGTTTTCAATCAAAGTAAATAAACATTAAGACAAATATGTCACAATATGTAGGTTGCTTATAATCCATTTTCATTTATGTTCAAATTTAAAATGCACATAATAATAAATATTCAGAACAAACCTTCAACCTTCTGAAACATCCTCAGAAAACAATCAAAATAGAAGCTTGAAAAGAGGCTTTACCTTTGGTGCTACTGGAAACAGATGGCCACCACTTTCGATGTTTGCAAAAAGATTAATAATAACAGAACAACTGGCAAACGGAAAATGATTTTCCCTCTATCCTCTTGGTTAACTCAGATTGAAAGGGGGCATCCAATTGGCTAAAAGATAGAGTCATGTGAACACAGTGTCACAACACGTGACTTTCTCGGAAAACAGAATGATGTCAAAAACGCATTTAGACTGAAGTGATTTTGGGGTTCAATTTAGATCTTTGGCCAGTGTTGTGAAATGCTGAAAGCAGGTCAGGATACCATGGGTGCAGGGGCACAGGGGTTTCCCCTCCTGTGAGATATCCGAATCTGTTCAATTAAGCACCCTGATAATTCAGCAAAAACAATTGGTTGGTGCTCATCTGTGTCATGCCTGTTCTTTACCCTGAGGGGATCTTAGTTATGATGACATATATTTACTCCAACAATGAATAACTTAAGTAAATCTCCTAATATCCCCCTGCCCCACATCACCAAACAAAGCAATGTTTCAAATCAAAGATATAATAATAGGGTATAATAGGTACCAACTTCTTTGCAACAAGGACCACTTCCCTTATTGAAATTTATATGGTATTTATATCTTTACATTCTATAGCACACAGGTGTGAATTATGGCATTGGACTGTCCATTAATGTTATGTGGTCGCCCCATGCAATGTACTCTATTACACTTTCAATTCTATGTTCCATCCAGCCAAGAATTACAATGAGCTTTAGCATTCTCTTCTATGGATTAAGTGACCCAGAGCAAATCCATGGCGATGTTAGAACAGTTGTGGAGGGATTAAGCTCCAGTCATTATGACTGAAGTGCTCCATTCTGATAGTCACTGTAATATATTCTCCATACTTTTACTTAGGACATTACATTAAAAGTGTTTTGTGCGCTACTTCATTTTAATTATTACAAAACCAAGTGAATATTGTATGGGCTTTCCTTAACCTCCTTCTTAAAACCACTCACTCTCTTGATTTATTAAACAGAAAAATGCAAGTTTTTCCCATGTTAGAGTTTTAAAAAACTTAACAAATTTTATTGTGATCGTTGGTTGCGACTATAATGGAGGGTAATATGCAGCCTGCTGTTTGTTCAATGGCCCCTGGGAAGATGACACAAATAGAGCATTAAATTTGTTCCACATTGAAATAGGCAATGAAGTGAAGCTCCAGATTGCTTTGGAGGAAAAGTCTGCCCAATCAAAAGAAATAAAGTTTACATCTTTGGTGTAAACTGCACAATACAACCCCCTGAGATATTGGATGCTAAGTCTGTACCTTGGCCTGTTCTTCGTATGTGGATTACTCAGTTATATGGATTTTACTGTTGGCGATTTGACAGGGTCTAGGATTGTTTAGTTCTTTGTAGTTCATCCTGGAGTTGCTGCCTTAGCAACAGGTCCGTTAGCTCAAACCTACTCAAGCAGGCTTATTTCACATAAACAGGAATAGATTGTATCAATTTAAGTGAAGGTGATACTGAATCATCTTTCTAGCAAGTACTTTATCTGACTTATAGGTTTACCTTATTACAGGGGACATTGGATGCCAATTATCCAAAAGTTGATATGATTCTATAAGGGTCTTCATGAAATGTCTGCAACATACTTTGGTTAAAATTCCTCAATGGCTGTGTAAGACAACACCATTTTACCATGTCAAAAAAAGCTCTAGGTGAATTCCAAATGGGATATATCGCACTCCAATGGGCACTTCGGAGTGAAAACAATTGTGGCCGCCATATTGAAGGGTCATTCCGAACCGAAGAAATCAAAACTGTCCACTTCAAAGGGCCCTTCGTAATGAAGGATTTTGAAGGGTACGACTGGATAGACACTTCGGGCTACCATGATCCTTTGCACAGATTCTTTGCATGACGATGGCTCCTGCATGTGAGCATGTGATGATGCAGAAGGGCACTTCAAGAAACATTTGTTTGGTACCTTTCATCCTTCAACCCTTCAAAGGTCTCAATCCTGAGGGTAAACTCTTTGAAGGGATAGGGCATGGGATGAGCCCTTCAGAATGGAACGCAAGGTCCTTTTATAGTGACCCGTTTCGGTGCATGTTTCTTTAAATAATAATGAGATACTGCTAAGTCCACCACTCTCTTTTTTTTTTTTTTTTTTTTTTTTTTTTGCATTGGGTGGCATGTTACTATCAAAAATAAAACTAATCCACCTCATCCTCAATGGCTTTCACACCAGGAGAAAATTAGGATTTTTATGATCATTTTTACTTCCAACTACAAAACACCTGCATTGCTAACAAGACATTGTCACCACAGCTGCTCAACTGTGGAGAAAATGGCAGACAGCATAAAACTGTCTGATGGTGGAAATATGATAATATGGGACAGTCTGTCAGCAGTTGTGGGCAGGGCCTGAGCATTGAGATGTCATACTGCTTATAAAATCCAAACAGCTTGATTATTGAGACTGTTTAGGTTTTTTGGGGGGATTATTGTGTCCACACACAACTAAGACACCTTTTATATGATACAGTCTTGACAATTCGTAACCATTGTAAGAAACTATAGTCTGCCCCGACCCAGATTCCATTCCACAATATATGTTTGATCATGCTTATTTCCCCAAAATGGCTTAATTATTATAGAGAGGAAGAAAGTCAACAGTTATGTTATTTGCAGATAATCTGGGATGAGTACATCTTGAGCAAATGGTGACCAATTGTAGAATGGGAGCGGGTGTGGGACACCAAGAACCCTCTCAGACAATTAGGTGTCAGAACTTCAATAACATACAGATCACAGCTGTTATGACAGGAGCAACTTCATTTACATTCAAGGGATAGTTCACCCCAAAATGAAAATTAGATGTTTAGATCTGCTTACCCCCAGGGCATCCATGATGTAGGTGACTTTGTTTCTTCAATAGAACAGAAATTATGATATTTTAGCTTCAGTCGTTGCAGTATCTCAGTCGTACAATTCATGGCAAATGGTAACAGAATCTAAGTAATCAAAACAACAACATCCACAAATAAATCCATATTAAACCCTATGGCTTGTGACGATTCATTGATGTGTAAAGACACAAAATGATTGGTCTGTGCAAGAAACTGTTTTATACTATTTATATACAGTATATAAATATATATATATATATATATATATATATATATATATATATATATATATATATATATATATATATATATATATATATAATATATATTTCTTTATATATATATATATTTTTTTACCTTTGATACATGCAAATGTCCGAACTGTAAGATCTCTTTTGAATGAGCTTCATAGCAGCAAAGGCGTGAGGCATTCTTGTTTCAAGTATAAAATTATATATATATATATATATATATATATATATATATATATATATATATATATATATAAATCTAATGTAATAAAAAAAACAGTTTTCTCCTAAATTCCATTAATTCCTATTGGGACTGGGACACTTTTGCTACTTTTTTTTTTTGCACCCATTTAAACTCATCCAATCAACTAAATTTTCTTTGTGTTTATTCCCGGTGACAAAAGTTAAGAAATGTAAGAAGTGGTATTGTCAACACAGGTTTTTTTTTTTTTTAAAGGGGGGTTGAAATGCTCGTTTTCACTCAATATCCTGTTAATCTTGAGTACCTATAGAGTAGTACTGCATCCTTCATAACTCTAAAAAGTCTTTAGTTTTATTATATTTATAAGAGAAAGATAGTCTGTACCGTTTTTTCCCGGAAAAACACGAGTGGCTGGAGGCTTGACGTGTGGGCGGAGCTAAAGAATCACGAGCACGAGTAGGCTTTTGCGTTGAGAGCGCTAGAAACTGTGACATTACCGTGAGGAAAAAACCATCATCCAAAACAAACCATGGCTAACAGTCAGATTCAGCCGTATATTTATGATCCAGAATCAGATCCAGAGGCTGAAATTTAACAAGAGCAGCAGCAGCAATGACTACAGCAGGACGTCTCTATGTGGTATGTATTGAAACTGTATATATTTGCATAGCGGTTTTGGAAAATGACAAAGTTCCACTTTATGTCGTCTTTTTTTTTTTTTTTTTAAGGTGTACATGTGGAAAGTGCAGTTTGATGACAACATTGCATATTGTTTACTTGATGTGCTTACGCAGCGATAGCTAAGTTAACAACACAGAGATATTTGAAGCAGTTTTACTCACCGCCTGCGGTTCCAACACACCCTTTTTCGTTGGGACTGCATTATCCTTAAGAAATAAACAATATGCAAATCCGGCGTAAAACTGGGCCTTGTTTGTAAAACAAGCATCTTCGAAATGCAGGGAACAAACATAAACACTTGCACAGCTCCGTTGATGCTCTGTAAAAATAAACTCCATCCACTGGTCCCTTAATGCTGTTAATCTGTGCAGGGTTGTCTTGCCCTGGCAACCAAAAACACAATTCTTTTGTGACAATTTGGTCTCTCGGTCTGATCAGTGAATGTCTGTGCTCTGCTCTACGGGAGTGTGCGCTCTACCGGGAGAAGTGTCCTTAGGACCCATATAAGGAAATTCCGCTCCATCTAACGTCACACAGAGCCATACTCGAAAAAAACTTTCCAAAACTTGTGACAAACCGGAAGAGGTATTTTTGGAACAAAAATACTCCTTCAAACATACAACCTAATTTCTGAAACTTTGTCCATGTTTAGCATGGGAATCCAACTCTTTAACAGTGTAAAAAACTCACTATGCATGAAATAGCATTTCACCCCCCCTTTAAGGGTTTCCAATTCTAGGGCTGTAGTACTCGAGTCCGGTCTTGGACTCGAGTCCGGACTCGAGACATTTTTCTGTCGTCTCGGACTTGTCTCGGACTCGTTGAATTTGCACTCGGACTTGTCTCGGACTTGGCCATTGGCCTCGCCAAGTCTTCTAATTGGTCCCAACCGAGTCCAGCAAAAAAATAAAATAAAAAATTTCTCCTTCAAAACAACACCACATTTGCATGATTTCTTGACTGAAAACGTGTGGAAAACGCTAGGCGCGCCGCTCTCTTTATTTCCAAAGCACTCTGTAATCTACGCTTGCTCCAGTGGCGTCTGCTGTTGCTGGGCAACCATGACCCGCTCTCCATGATGACGCAGAAGTTTCAGCAAAGAATAAATGGAATTCCAGCACTTAAAATCACTTGCAGTAGCTCTGCTAATAGATTCATTTAAAAAATGGCTATCCTTGCACAACTATGATCATCTGTTTCTCCATCTTGCCTTAGCTTTCAGTATTATTCCGGGAAAGGATGTGCACTTACTGCGACCTGAAAAGTTTAGATGTTTCTAATTTAATTTTCTACCTGTTAGATTGTGTTTTATTTACGTCTACACCTAGATAGTCTTTTTTTTTTATCAATAAACGCGTATTAATGTATAGCCTTATGCAACAATTACATATGTAAATTTTAAAAACTTTATAATTATGACATTACATATTTACATTTTCATGTAACAGCCAGTATTTGTATCTGTAACAATCACAAATTTTATCTGCATTCGGATATAACATCGTAGTTACTTGATAAGACTGTTATGACTTTTTATATATTTTTTCGTAGTTATCACTGAACAAGTATGTCGTGTTAAACTGAAATAATTATTAATTTCTAAAATAATATTTATCATGCAAGCAGAGAGATGTCATGACAAACGTTTAGTGATCATTTGAACACGACTGAATCCATTCAATGCACACATTTTCATTACGCAGAACATTTTGAGCGAGTGTTAATGTTAATGAACTTCACTAAACAGATGTGTGTGTTCCGCGCAAACCAGCAAAAGGTAAATATGCAAACATGTAGGACAAGTAGACAATGTATCCGTATCGAAGCTGATTATTAGCCTACTCTCGAGAGAGAACTGATTTGGTTTTTGAGAGACTGAGACGCGCAGCGCGGCTGTTTGATTGGTGAGCGCGCTGTGCTTATTCCATTCATTCGTATCATATGGTAGCCTAAGCTTTCAATATTTGCCTTTTAAATATATACATATAATATAACGTGTAGCTATGATGTATTATTATAGGTAAAATTACTCTTGCAACGCTCTGATTTCTGAGAGATGCACAGAGAGGCGACAACAATGGGGTGTTTGATTTGCGCTCTTTTCACTCATAAAGTTTACATTTATTCACTTCTGGCGCTGATCCCCTGGCTCACCTGTTATCTAGCAAACACCAGACTGTGTCAGCTTTAGCCGAGTATTCAAGCAGAATTATTTCTTGTGCGTTATTCGTTTTTTAAGCCATTATCCGTGCCATTCCGAATAAGGTATTCGGCTTCAGGCACAACCCTAATTATTACATTACATATTTTATTTTTACATGCAACATAGATAAGGTCATATAGTAACAGCTCCACGCAATATTGTAATTCTAAAATTCACGTCGTACTTGCAAACACTTTGTATGCATTATGGTTAATGCATGCTGGAGTAGACGATTGTTTCCGACAGAGCTCGACTAGTCTATGCAAGCACTCGTACAGTATGACAAAAATTTCATTGTATTTATGTGCGCATTTTCCAGTAGAGCCAAACGTATCCATTCTAGCCTTGCTGCGCGCATTTGTCATATCCCGAGCTTTGCGTGTGTCGGTGCACTGTGCCAATTAGGCATAGTCATATACATTTTTGAGCACAGATATAATGTCATCAAAAAATAAAGTACATAAAAATTATTTGACCTTACAGTTCCAAACTTTGTTTGTTTATCCAAGTTTAGCTCCCAGGGTCAGACTGGGGGTAAAACCAGTACTCATTACCAGGGCCCCAAAGGAAGAGAGGGCCCTTGGAAAGTATGAATCTGAAATATATATTTTTTACCTGGATATTTTCATGGGTGGGGGCCATGGGGGCCCATCAGGACTGCCTATGCATAGGGCCCGGGATCTTGTTTAACGCCCCTGTTAGCTTTAACCCTAATTATACACACTTGAACCTAATCAAGCTCTTACTAGACACACTAATCTTCCAGGTGTTTTAAGGCCAGTTGGAGCTAAACTTTTCAGGACATTGGCCATCCAGGATGTAGTTTGGAGACCCCTGTCCTACAGAGTTGTTACTTTGCACATGCTTTTTGATCATTACAAATAATAATGTAAAATGATTTTCTTAGAATAGGAGATATGCTTTCTCTCGCATCACAAACATTATCAGTAGTTAAGTATGTGGTCTTGAAGAGGACCCTTTTTTCTTTCATTTGGACTCGGTCTTGGACTTGGACTCAAAACTTTTGGACTTGGACTTGACTTGGACTCGAACCTCTTTGGACTCGGTCTTGACTCGGTCTCGACTAGTCCTGGACTTGGACTTGACTTGGACTCGACAAAGCTGGACTTGACTACAGCTCTATCCAATACGAACAAATTATGTGTGAAAATACAATGATGTGAATGTTTTTGTAAAAAATAAATAAAAACAAAACATTTTTATTTATTTATTTTTAAATGGTCAAGTATTTAATTGAATGTTTTCTGCTAAGACAAAATGTTTTCGTTGTAAGGCTAATGGCGTAATGAGCAAAGCATATCTTTGTTTGAAAGCTAAAGATGGCTGTCACACAGCAGTTAATCCATTCAAAAATAAAGTCAAAATTTAAGTCTAAAATAAATCAACTTATACAGTATCACCTTTCATCATAAAACACTTAAGTTTCAGTTTGTGGTGTGACTCAAGGAAAATGTTGTTTAACAGACGTTTTGTTCACTACTGGCAATACAACTGTTATCAATACATAGTACAATAAAAGAGCTGGTACAGCCACGTGGCAACTGCTGAAGTAGGTAGCCTTCTTGGAGCAAGGAAGCCATGTCAGTGACAGCATGACTCCCTGTTTGCCATGTTTCACAGTAGCTGTCTGTCTGCCTCCTTCCATCAGTGCTTGATCCATGCCATACCATCTTCCCTGGCCTATTAAAGTGGTTATGGAGAAAACAAATGTTAGTGAGTCTAATAAGTTCTATTAAGATTTTAGCTGTGGATATGTGTTAGATCCACTTACCTCATCATCAAGAACATCTTGGCCATCAAATGAATAGATGCATGCATTATCATTTTCATCTTGCCCTCTGAGCCACTCAATATGGATTCCCAGTTGCTGAATAATTCTTCTTCCTTCGAAAATTTTTAAACAGCTCTGTAAAAGACTGTTTTAAACAGACTAGAGTATATTCTGTAAAAAAGGAAGGATCTTACTTGAAGATTGACTATTGGTGACAGAACCTTGTCATTCTGTCAAACAATGCCTGTAACCGGGATGACAGGAAAGCCTTGAATGTTCCTTTGAGCCTGATGGCTTGGGCCTGTAAGAAGCATTTGCGAACTACACTCCTGATACCCTGCATTACTCCCCACTGGGGTGAGTTGAAAGCGATCAGGTGCAGCTAGGGCGTCAAAAACAGGTGACAGATAGTTATACATTAGTTACTTTAAAAGAAGTTTATGTTCCAATAAGATTACAAATATTTTAGATTATACAAAAGGACATCACCTGATATTGTGCATATTGTTAACAAATTCATTTTTTTTTATGAATATACTTTACAAACAGTATTAATCACAATTGAGGACTGTAACAAATCATTTTAAATAAAAAGTCTGAGCTACAAATAATTCTTAATAATTCCATCACTTTAACCAAATGGGTTGTAATTTTTGTCTTTATTTTTATACACTACCATTCAAAAAATTGGGGTGGTGAGATTTTTCACACTTTATTTTAAGGTTTAATTCTCGCTGTTAATAAACTATGAAGCATGACTTTTTTCTCACTAAACCTCCTAATTACTGGTTAGTAAAGTAGTTCTTAAGTTTATGTATTATAGGGTAGAATTAGGGATGCAGAATATGGTCATGCAGAATATGTACTTATAGCTTATAAGTACTAATAAATAGGCAATATGCTAGTAATATGCATAATAATAAGCAAATAGTTATTAGTAAGAATCGATTCCTATGCTAAAAGTGATACATTTTGTTTCTGAAAGAAGCCTCCCTTGCTCACCAAAGTGGCATTTACTTGATCAGAAATAAAGCAAAAACTGTAACATATTTAAATATTATTACAATTTAAAATACCTGTTTTTTGTTTTTCTATTTATTGAATAGCGTGTTAGCAAAGCTGATTTTTCAGCAGCTATCATATTCTTCACTGTCACTTTTGATGAATTTACTGCAACTCCAAGTTATTGAATTTACACGTTTTAGAATGGTGGTGTATGACAGTAAAATAATTTAAGGCTAATGTGGCAATAACTATTTTTTTTTTTAGCTTTTACCAAGCACTGTGTTGTGGATTTTCCCTCATGAATTTTCCCTATTATTTTCAATCCCTATTTTCCTCTACTATTTCTAAAAATGGGAAATACAATAGACTAATGATTTTTTTGTCAAAATGACAAAAAAAAACATTTTGAAATATCCATCAATATTACAGTAAATAATGGAAAATGTCCAGAGGTCTCATTTCTAAATGTTACGTACACACAAAATGGACATAATATATGCGTACGCAATTTTCCATGCACATATCGTGATTTATAAAAAATAAACTTGCCGTAAATATTTATGCAACGATATTATAGACCATGCATACAAACTCTTTTTCATGGAGTAAGAAAAGTAATGATGTAAACAACGATTTTAAACTCCGTTTCCATGTCAATATACACATTTACATTAAATATTCAACTCACATTAACGGAAATAAACACAATTACATAATTTATCAAAAAACATAATTACATAATTTCATTAACATAAACATAATTTTCCTGTGACATGCTATGTTTTAATGACAGCGAGGAGTTCTATAGGTGGACAATAATTAATCTTTAAACTAACTACAGATAACATTTTATGATAAATATTTTAGCAAGAACAATGATGATGCACACTTACTGTGATATTATGGTGGACACTAGTGGATTACTGTATGACCAGGTGTTAATGTCGTATGAAGTCATCTCTACAACTGTCACAGAACGCTCAACAACGCCTCCTCCTGGTTTCACCAGATCCCTCTCTCTTGCGTATTAGGACTGCTTTTCCCTTTATCCGCCTCTGCTCATCATCTCCTGATTAGTCTCCTTATCATTGCATTATTATCACCTGTGTACCCTTAGCTCTCCATTATATGGACTGCTCTGCTCATGGTTCATTTGTGAAGACTTGATTTACCCATACTCTGTCTCTAGTTTATCTCTCCAGTTAGCTCTTGTGATTTAGACTTGCACTCTGATCTTGTTTTTGAACCTAAGCTGCCAGCCCCTTACCCAGGCCTGTTTGACTTACGATTCTTGGATTGCCCTTACCTGTGTGCTGCTTTGAGTTATCACTACGGGCCTTGCCAAGTATCCTTGTGTTATATGACTGTCTATCTCTGCTGGCTTATCTGTGTTAATATAATACTGCAGATGGATCCGACCGCCTCAGCCTCTTTGTCACAGAAGAATTCACCAAAACAGGATCCAGCAGATTTCCATCGACAGGTCTCCAAGGTATCCTCTTAAGCTAATGTGCTGGCCACCCATCAGCAACAGCTGGTAAAATTAACAGCTCTCACCAAGGAGCTCATGAGATCTGTCTGAGCCCTTTTACCCAATTTAGAGAGGTGTTTGAACATTCAGCGAGAGGAAAGGATCCGGGAGAACTACTGCTCACGTTGCGCCAGGGTAATTCTACCGCAGCGGACTACACACTCTCTTTTCAGACCCTTGCAGCTCAAACTGGATGGGAGGAGGAACCTCTAAAACTCCTGCATCGCAAAGGACTCAACCCGGACCTCCAGGGAGAGCTGGCGTGCCGCGATGATGGTAAATCCTTGAATCAAATTATGGAGCTCGCCATCCACCTCGACAACTTGATTCGCTCCCGACGCACACCTCTCAGGTCCAGTTTCTTCGAGTGTGCTTCCTCCAGCATGGAGTCGGAGCCCATGCAGATTGGTTACACACGTCTCTCTACGGCGGAGTGGGAGATGAGACGCCATAAAAATCACTTCATGTATTGCGGAGAGGCAGGCTGAGGGCTACCTGTCCGGTTAATCCAGCGCTCAAGAATTCCGCTGCGGCGAGTTCTAATCACTCTTCTAAATTATTCTATGTGGAGAGTTCTTTGAAATGGAATGGACAAAATTTAAACGTAAAAGCCTTGATTGATTATGGAGCTGCTGGAAATTTTATAGACTTTGCGTTTGCCAAAACTCATCATGTTTCTCTCCTCCCATGTGAGAGTTTGGTGTGACCGTGGAAGCGCTGGATGGATGCCCCCTAGGGTCTGGAGAGGTGCAATACACTACGCAACCCATCACGCTCAGCTTCGGAACACAGCATTCTGAAACTATCCAATTCCTCACGATTCACTTGCCCATGCACACTATAATCTTGGGGCTTCCATGGCTAGAGAGACATAACCCCCAGATTTCCTGGTCAGACGGGAGAATATCCCGGTGGTCCGCATTCTGTCAGATCAACTGGATTGCTGCTGACCCAGGTGCTGAACCCCACATTGCTTCTCTCAAGGATGTGGATTTTCAGAAAATTCCCTCCGAATACCACGATCTAGCTCTGGCTTTCAGTGAAACCGAAGCTTCTCATCTTCTGGATCATCGTGCTGGCGAATGTGCCATTGAGATTTTTGCCTGGGGCTGTACCTACACGCGGAAGAGTTTACCCGCTGTCACAACCAGAAACAGAAGCCATGAGGGCGTACATTGATGAGCAGCTGGCTAAAGGTTTTATTACTACCTCTACATCTCCGGCTTCTGCCGGATTATTTTTTGTTAAGAAGAAGGATGGGGGTCTTCGGCCGTGCATCGACTATTGTGGTCTTAATGAAGTGACTGTGAAATATCTATGCCAAGCTCTCCAAGTGTGAGTTTCACCAGACACGTGTCTCCTTTCTGGGCTTTATTATCAGTGCGGACAGAGTTCTCATGGATGACAGCAAGGTCAGAGCCGTGTTGAATTGGCCCCAACCTTCCTCTGTTAAGGAGCTGCAGCGCTTTTTGGGCTTTGCCAACTTTTACCGCAGGTTCATCCGCAACTTCAGTGTAATTGCATCTCCCCTCACATCTCTGCTTCAAAGAGGGGGTAAATATTTTAAGTGGACAACGGATTGTGCTGTGGCCTTTACTCAGCTCCTATTCTCCATCACCCAGATCCTGAGAGGGAGTTTATCATTGAAGTGGATGCATCTAACACAGGAGTGGGGGCTGTCCTATCTCAGCGGTATGGTAACCCTGCAAAAATGTTCCCATGTGCCTTCTACTCTCACAACCTCAACTCTGCAGAACGCAATTATGACGTGGGTGATCGCGAACTCCTGACCATGAAGACTGCCTTTGAAGAGTGGAGGCATTGGCTGGAGGGAGCTCGCCAGCCTTTTACAGTACTTACTGATCACCGGAATCTGGAGTACATCAGGTCAGCTAAGCGCCTGAATGCTTGCCAAGCTCGCTGGTCACTATTCTTTTCAAGATTTAATTTT
This sequence comes from Carassius gibelio, assembly GCF_023724105.1. Taxonomy (NCBI): domain Eukaryota; kingdom Metazoa; phylum Chordata; class Actinopteri; order Cypriniformes; family Cyprinidae; genus Carassius; species Carassius gibelio. The sequence continues at coordinate 9,837,580 of NC_068376.1, forward strand.
AAGATCACCTACAGGCCAGGCTCTCAGAACAGCAAAGCTGATGCCCTGCCCTGACAGTTTGACGGTCCTTGTGAAGAATCTAAGACTGAACCCATTATTCCCACTAGACTAATCGTGGCCCCAGTCCAATGGTACATCATCTCTGAGATCACCGGGTCCCTGAATAATCATCCCGCTCCGAAAGAATGTCCCGCTGACCGGCTCTTTGTTCCGTCTGGAATCCGCCACTGTGTGCTTCAGTGGGTTCACTGCACCCCTAGCGTGGGTCATCCTGGCATCGCGGCCACCATACAGTTGGTTTCCAATCGCTTTTGGTGGGCTTTACTCCAGTCTGATGTCATCAAGTTTATTCATCAATGCTCCATTTGTAACACTGTGAAATCCTCCCATCTCAAACCCGCTGGAATATTACAACCTCTGCCAGTACTACAGCGTCCCTGGTCGCACATCGCAGTGGACTTTGTTACAGATCTGTCTCCATCCCAGGGGTTCACTACTATCCTCTCCGTGGTGGACCACTTCTCTAAATCCTGCCATTTATACCCCTTACCGGCCTGCCCACGGCCTTACAGACAGCCTAGGCTCTTCTCAACCAAGTGTTCCGCCTCTTTGGTCTGCACAAAAACATTGTCACTGACAGCGGTCCCCAGTTTACCTCCCGTGTCTGGAGAGAGTTGTGTTCCAAACTCAATATCAATGTCAGTTTAACTTCTGGTTACCACACCCAGGCCAATGGGCAGATTGAATGTCTAAACTAGGATTTGATTCGATATCTAAGAACTTACTGCCACCAGAATCAGCAGGACTGGAGTTGCTTTCTGGCCTGGGCGAAGTATGCCCAGAATTCCCTGTTAAAGCCCGCCACTGGTCTAACACCATTTCAATTAGGTTTCCAGCCTCCCCTCTTCTCGTGGGTCGGGGAGCAGACCGACCTCCCAGCAGTAGATGCATGGCTCCGGCACAGTGAGGCCACCTGGGATGCTGCTCACGTTCACTTGAAGCGCACCATTCGCCATTACCGGCTCTGTCCCGGAACGCTCAACAACGCCTCCTCCACAACAACATTATGAAAAATACTACTATATTTGAAGGATATAACTAGGAAAAAACTGTAAGATTTGCATGTTTTCTTTTTAAAATACTTTGTCAGTGACGCGCCGAATCTGACAATACTCTGCAATAAATATGGGCCTATCTGTTTCCACTAAAATAGCTAAAATAAGTTTATCTTATCAGCAAAACTGCATACATTTAATTTGATTTGAATTGTTTAAAACAACTGAAATACTATTTGGCCAGTGTAAACAATAAGATCAACTAAAATATAGAAATACTTTAAACCATTTTGTTTTTATGGATATTTTCATATATTTATTATAAAACATAATAAGGATACTGGCACAAATGGCATTATAGTCCATATCTCATATTTCCTTAATGTCTCGGTGTTAAACATGGTGTCATGTTCATAGGAATTTGCATGGAAATGATATGCAGAAAAGGTTATGCATAGTAAAACTCGGCGTTGTAATCTCCTTTTATGGTGATTTCGTGGAGGCGATGGGGTGAAGATGCACGTACGTCTTCCCCTGACTGGAATTTATAAAGACATTTTTGCGCAGGTTCTGGCGTATGCATGATTTTATAAATCTTAAAACATTTGTGATTACGCAAAATCAAATTTTTGTGCCTACGTACACTTTTAGGATGAAATCTGTAGAGAGTTTTATAAATGAAGACCCCAGTTACATTAGTTAGTTTCAGTTTTGTCTGTGTGTAAGTAACATTTAATGTAACATTAACATCTTATCTAAATTAAACTATGGGCTTATTCATGGTCTTCCTGTTGATAGCATATAATAGTATGTGTTGAAATATGTACAAATGCTACTGTAAGTAAATTGTCAACTTTTTCATTGTCAAAACTAGAATAATGCCACCTTCTTTAACCCAGAATTTTTTATACCCAATTTTTGTGAATGCATGTTATTGTAAGCAAGCCTTTCAGCAATTCCATTAGCAGTTGATGATTGTTTCCAGCTGTTTCCAGTTATAGTAACCAAAATACATAATACAATGGCATGACTGGTTTTCAACTGGCTACTAGGGATGGCACGGTTCGCTGAAAAAAAAAACTAACCGTTTGGTTCACCACACATGGTTTGGCACATGCTGGGACCGCGGTTCAACTTAAATCTGACAAAGCCCCTGTAATATGGTTTGCTATATATAGCATGTAAAACAAACAGGGCTCAGCTAATATATGTTTCTGTTGATGGATGTGCATTCTGGCTTCCCAGACATTACAATAACAGCGATGGAAAAAAAAAATTGGACAATCCATTCACTCTTGTTCAGTGCAACTGCCTTATGCTGGAATATGAGCAGTCATATATTCTGTCATCAGCCAGGTGGTGATAATGTGCAATCACAAATGAAACCTGAATAGCTCACGTGAATATGTGTTTAAACTAATCTCATTTAAGCTTTGCCAGTTTAAACATATAAGAGACAAAGGACGATAGCTGATGCACTCAGAATGCATGCAAATATTAAGCTCTCTCTGAAGTATTGTGTTTAAATGGACAAATTCAGACAAAAATGATGTCAAAACGCCCTACTTGGTAAGTATCCTACAGCAGACATAGCCAGCTGAACATAGGCCTACTGTATCAGTGCATTCTCTTAAAGTTTTTAACATCTTTATATTAACATCGAACAGCAACAACAAAGAAACCACGCACTGCTCTTGATTAAAAAGCTTTTGTAATTTTAATAAAAGAATCTTTAATTTTTACAGTCCAATTTGCAGTGCTGTTTTACATATGATTACTGTTAAGGAGCCAATAAAACAGGAAAGGTGCAGATCCAAATGCAACACTTTATTAGACCACATGGTAAGACAAACAGGAAGTTGGATACAAGTTGGCAAACAGGAACGGAGTATACAAGCAAAGAGTGATGCATAGGCAGGCATGGATCTGCGATCAATATCCAATTGGGTAGTCCAATGGGGTAATCCATATACAGGCGATGATCAATTAAGGGGCAGACAATCTCTAATAGGGGCAAGACTAGAGAGGTAAAACTAAATTAGGCAGAAGGTCGAGGCACGGGATGAAACTAGAATGATTAAACTAAAGCTTAGACAACAGATAACTAGAATAGTAGAACTAAGACTAGGTACTAAGAACTAAGTCAGGATCTAGAATGATAGAACCAGAGCCATATAGAGTGAGAGTTGCGACAACTCCATTGACTCCAATGGAACGCTTTTTTACAGCAATGGCGGCTCGTGGAGCCTCTCAATAGTTCCCGGAAGTAGCAGCAAACCGATGCCGCGCCGTAGAGATGCAGCAGAACAAACCATTTGCGACGCACTTTTGAAAGGTAAGACATTTAAATAATAAGATTGAATATTATCAGTACATCTTAATAACAATAAATTGCAAATTAAAACCTTCTAGTAGATAATCACTCATTAAATGAGTAGATTTAAGGTTTGTTATCAGATAACTAACAGATTAGGCTAGGATTGGAGCTGAATAAAGTTAGTAACGAACACCCTAATAATTGTAAAATCTGTTCTCATAATTCAGTTTCATCCATCGTGTTTGCAATTAGAAAAAAAGGAGTATAAACATTTTTTTGCAGGGTGGGGAAAGTTAGCTAACGTTACATAGCCTATTATGTTAGTTCAATATAACGTGTGACAGCGGTGAGTGGAAATGGTAAAAAGGAGGTTATAAAGTTTGTTCCTTATTACACGTATTAAATTACTTAATAATAAAATGCACCCTATTGATATACATTTAGAGTGAATTGAGTTTGCAAAAACATGGGTGGAGTGTTTTTAGTCATTGTGATTCATTTACTATTACCTGTCTATATTATATAATAATACTGTATTATATACTTAAACTTGTTAGTGTATAAAAGTAACATACTGTAATATTCTGTGGGTGCTGGTGGGTGGAGGATTAGTGGTGCCACTGAAGTGTTCTGGGATGGAGCATCAGTGAGGATGCAGGTCAGGAGAGCTGAAGGGACCTTTTTTTGATAGCTGAAATTTCATTATTTTTCTTAGTGCTGCCTTTGCATTGCTTGATCTTTATTTTTTTTTCTTGTCCCTTAAATTTTTTTAATAGACCTGGCTGCTGACTGACTTGCTGCTGGTTGACTGGGCAGTGTCACCTGTCCCTGTCTCTCCTCTCTAGCCATGTCCTTTTTCTTCACTCTCACTTTCCCTTCTCTGAGTGTCCTCGTTCTTTTTTCATTTCAATTTTAAATATTGAAAATATCACATCACTTTACTTCAACTAGTACGAGTTTGTACTTATTATATATGAATCACCTGAAATAACATAGCTGTAATCAGTAGCCATTTCTTGTATGTTCACAGGTCTAGGGGTGCATCGTGGAGCAGGGCCCTCCTCTTTTTGACCACAGGACGATGTACAAAGATTGTGGGAATAACATCTGGTCTCAGCCTACTCTTGAATTTTTTGGTCATGACAAATTGCATTGCCGCAATTTGTCTGCATACTGACTTCAGTTTAGTTTCCACACACACCTTTTTTTTTGCCTACCCACATACAGTACATATCACATGGTGGTTAAATGCACAGTTATAGGTAACACTGATGACTCCCTCCAATGTCTCACCATGAGTCTCAGCTCCCTGGGTTTTGCAAGGCTTTGCTTGTTCCTTATTTCTAGTAAAACATTGTCAATGTAAAAAAGTGCAAATAAATGTAAGTATAATTACCTAACAATTTTTTGTTGTTGTAATTTTTATTTGTATTTAGATTGCTCCTGCTCACTTGAGCCAACCATTATTTTCTCCTCTCTATGTCAGCGGGGAAGCCATACATTCACACACCTTTCTCTGACTGAGTGGAGCATCCCCATGCAGCACAGCAAACCACGGTGGAGACTATGCAAGGACAACATTAAAGAAAGGACACATACAAAATGCTTGTCATGCTATTAAATTTATTAGAAATGTATTCATGAATTGCTGTAAATAGTTAATTGTATTATAACAATTTAAAATAACTGTTTTCTATTTTAAAATGGAATATACTCCTGTGATGCCAACCTGAATTTTCAGCATCATTACTTTTGAATGGCAGTGTACATGTTTATATACGAGTATGCTTAAGTTGTTTTAAACCTGAATATATTGTATACATGAATAAGTATTGTAAGAATTATACTAGATATAATAGGTATATTATTTATAATACATAATTATATTACTATATGTAATTGTAAGAATTATAAACAGTAAGCTTCATTTTACATTTATTTAACATGCTAATTACTGCTGGTAACAGTTAATTGACCCATAGTGCGGAGCGAGCTGAAAATCACCTGTCACCAGCCTGTCTCTGTACTACTTGAAAGTCATCAATATGACATGAGTTAACATTAGATCAGTGAAAAAATGGACAATATGTAACGTAAAAAGGCAACAGCAACCCGTGTTTATAAACCCAGCCGGCACATGACCGACCTTCAACGTTGAAATATGGTTGAAATAAGGTCAGTTGTGGTTTCAACGTTGAAACAACGTTGATTCAACGTTTAAAGCTGAATGGTTGAAAAACATCCAGCACATGACCAACTTTCAATGTTGAAATATGGTTGAAATAAGGTCAGTTGTGGTTTCAACGTTGAAACAACGTTGATTCAACGTTTAAAGATGAACTGTTGAAAAACTTGCAGCACATGACCAACTTTCAACATTGAAATATGGTTGAAATAAGGTCAGTTGTTTTAATGAAACAACGTTAAAAATGTTTAATGCTAAATGGTAGAAAAAGGTTAACAAGCTTTTAAATTATTTATATTAAATTATTTAAATTAATTATTATTTTAATAGCATTTAAAAATATTTTAGTCATGATACCTATTCTAAAATCTAAAGGTATATGTTAAATATTATCATCATTAACAACAATAAAACTATACATTTCGCTGCTTTATCACACTGAAACAACTCCCATTGGTAGTTTTATTTTATTACTTCTATCATGATTGGTTAATCTGGCTGTCATTCAGGAAACTGGACAATGAATCGGTTCGCGCTTTTCTACATTTAAAAATATGACCGTTGTTGTCGTCTTTCTGTGAGTGAGGCGGCTAACTGTGAGCTGCTGCTCGTTATAACTGACTGCTCGGTCGGTCCCGAATTATTTCATATTTGCCTGTACATTTTTTATTTATTTTGAGCGAATTTGAGTCGTGACCTGTCAATGGAGAACAAAAACTGTGAACACAAGAAAGGTCAGGTGTTCTGCGAGGTCCTGAAAACATCCTGTCAAAATGAGGTAAGAAAATCGATAACTTTATCTTTATTATCTTTTGAAAATAGTAAAGTATTACCAGAGTTTACAAATGGGTAGTTTAAAGGACATGTAACCTGCAGATAAATAAATACCCGTGTGTCTATTTTTGCATTGCTTTATCACAGATGATCAAGTTAGATGCTCACCTAATGTGTTACTGGTGAGTTATGTGTTAATGTCTGTCTTTTAGAGATTTTCCCATATTTTCCTGATATGAATCCCATGCATTAGGTGTGTTCTATATGTTTGTATTCTTATAATAGTTTCAAAGTGTTTTCTGCAACATATAAGTGCAAATGTCGGTATTTAAATAATATAATTTTAATGAATTAATGAAAATGAAAAAAAAAAAAAAAAGGATTGTTTAAAGCCATGGTTCTCAAAGTGTCAGGCCCCCTCTAACGTTAGTTGTTTTGCAGGTGAATCACTAAATTAAACTAATTAATGTTAATACATTTTAACTTAATCTTTGAGTAAGTTTTTTTTTTGCACATTTAAGTATGTTACAGTTAAAGTACAGTACAGTTTTGTAACTTTTGTTACATAATTACATTTAAAATAAAATTTTAATTTAAACTTTTTTTTTTCATTTACCTGTGTATGTAAGCACAGTTGTAGTGTTAATGTTCAAACTGTATTTACCATGGTAAAGTGTCTGACAATTAATTTTCTTATTAGAATAAAACTGCCTCATTTTTTTAACTGTAGACCTGTAGCTGAATAGTTTGGCCTACTACGCTGCTGAAATGTAATGTTGGTCATTATGGTGCAACTTAATATTTAATAACAAATATTTTCTGAAGTGGTACTTATAAAAAGTTTGAGAATCAATGGTTTAAAGAAATGGTATAATATGAAATCCTGCTTTTTAAGAACTTTTCAGTAAACCATTTCTTCTTTCCCCTTGTAGAGTCATCGAGGATCCAGCTTGTTCTTGAAACATTGGTAAGAAATTGTTAATCTGCTTCATTGCACTGTCACTTCTGCTAGAGATGCTTTGACCTTTTGTGATAGGTTTTGATTGTGCTTAGTTTAATAAAAATGTACTGAATTTGATTTGACTTGTTTTACTACACTGTAATGTTAGTGTTCTGATTAAAACAGTGTAACTGGGGGCTCTGAAAACACTGCTTGTGAATAATTTGTTAATATTGTACATTTTCATCTGAATACATTAAGTGTTTAATGAATAGTGTTGTCCACTTTGTTTCCAACCTCACTGTTACTGAACTGTAAAGTGAAAATATTGTGTGATTTATTTTGCATTCAGTTTTCAGTTAAATATATTTCACAATATCAAAGTTATTGTCAAACATTGTGAACATACCTAAACAAACTGGTTAAATCTTATGTTCCCTCCAGAAGTTTGCACTCTGCAAGTGAACGACGCCTTGTGGTGCCATCCCAAAGAGGTTCATAATCACTCTCAAGGACCTTTTCCTGGACTGTGCCCAGCTGGTGGAATGACCTCCCAATCTCAATCCGAACTGCTGAGTCTTTACTCATTTTCAAGAAACATCTTAAGACTCATCTTTTTCACCAGAACTTAACCAACTAATGCTAGCACTTTTCCTTCTTTTCTTGTCTTTTATATATAAAAAAAAAAAAAAACCTGGCTATGCGTTCTGTACTAGACTAACTGAGACTTGTCATAGCACTTGTATCCTGTTGTTGTTCGCTTGTACACCTGACTGCTTCTGTTCTTCTCATTTGTAAGTCGCTTTGGATAAATTTGTCTGTTAAATGATTAAATGTAAATGTTTATACAGGACGGTACAGAAAGTGCACAAGTGGGAGAGAGTGGAGGGGACGGCGTCAGAAAGGACCGAGCGCTGGGACACTTTCAAGGATCACCCGAAGCACAACCACACTGTATACACTAAGGCTGCTGGTTCTAACATTTTAGAGTGCCCTGCGGTAGAAATCTCATTCTGCATGCCCCACGGTAAAGAAGACACAGTCCGGGGGGGTTCCCATTAGAAATCAACTGGTGGAAGGTTCCCTTCTCGAACTGTTCAACACATTTTCACTGCACAAATGTACACAACTCTTGTAATGAGACACATTACTAAAACATGTTTTTGACAGAAACTGTAGGTTTCCACCAAAATAGAAGATCCACTGGTTTCAGTCATAAAGGTACAAGGGTTTGTCTTGTAAGTGCTGCAAAAAAATATGCATTTATGTGCCAAATTATTTCACAAAAACCTTTAAATATTATTGTATTTGGATTGTTCTACTACCTGTTTTTAGCATTACCTCCATGCATACTCTGCATAATAAAGTGTGGGATTATTTTCATCTGTTTTATACAGTATGTTTCCAAAATTAAACTGCTGTTTGACAATTTTGAGCATGTGGTAGTTTATTGAAGTTGTTTGTAAAGCCATTGCTGCCAGTCATTAGATTTTTAGCCTTGCATGTACCTTGTTGATCTAAATGCCAACTAGGATCTAGGTGTATTTACCCACGGTGCAAGGTACGACGGGGAAACAACGTCGTGTTATCAACGCTGATTAACTTTTCAAAATCAACACCTCATTCAGCTTTCATCCCAGGGCTGCAGCACGACCCTAATTCACCCATAATGCAGGTAAGACGGTGAAACAGCGTCGCGATTTCAATGGTGAATCCACGTCGTGATTTCAACGTTGATCCAATTTGCAAAATCGAAAGGTTATTCAACGTTGATTCAACGTCGGGATTTCAACAGTGAATCAGCGTTGTGATTTCAACCATACATCAACGTCACGATTTCAACGGTGAATCAACGTCGTGATTTCAACGTTGATCCAATTTGCAAAATCGAAAGGTTTTTCAACGTTGATTCAACCATGGTACCTGACGTTGTTTCAACGTTGAATCAACGTTGAAATGCCGGCTGGGAAACTTAACGTTAGCCTGAAATACGTTTTTAAAATAACGGTAATTGAACACTAATCCTCAAATATTACCCGATTTGATATTTTAAAAACAACATCGCTGTAACTACATACTCATGCTACATACATATGTCAGTGTGTTGTATAAACATATAAAATAAATGCATTTATTGACTCCTTATTACCAGAAATCGCAGTTCTGTCACTCTACTATAATCAGTTTGAATGGCCGCCAACGCACTTCCTGGAACTATTTGAAGTCTACACGAATCACGTGACAACCAAACATTTCGAACTTCTGTTGTCGCAACTCTCTCTCTATATGGCTCTGGATAGAACTAAAGCTAAGAAACAGAATGAAACTCAGAAAGGTAAATGGCTCTGCAAAGTAGCTCTCATGCGCTAAACACAAACAGATGAGCAAGAGAGTGAGCCTTTTGTAGCGCATGTGAATTGGCCTCAGATGTGCATGTAATCAGTGAGATGCATTGTGGGAACTGTAGTCCAGGGTGCAGGGCCGGCGCTCCGCACACGCACATCACACACTGCGCGTATAGGGGATGGGGGCGTGACGTCACTGATCTAGCGCCGCGGTGGCTGATGGGAAAAATCGCCATTTTGTGAGGCCACTTGTTGTTACGCGCCAATGAAGTCGTAGCTATGGGAAGAACATGTTGTGTCGTTGGATGTAAGGTCCGTTCACACGATCGAAGGGGCAAAAAATTAGACAACGGACTTTCTTTTTATTGTTTTCCGGCCTGGAAACAGAATGAAGGGAGTCGTGTGTCCGATGTAACCAAGCGGAGACGGATGGCCTGGATATCCGCCATAAGACGCACGGACATACACTTCGCAGACATCCCACGATCACTGAAAGTGTGTTCCAGGCATTTTCATTCGGGTAAGTAAATAAACTCCACTTAGCAAATGATTATGTGTTCTTATTTTGTTCTGTTCCCGAGTGGAGTAGTCTTAGGTTCCTTTGCATTTTGTAACTTAAGCACTATTCTGTCGACACTGTGGCACAGTGAGCAAGCTAAGTTAGGCTAGTTCAAATAAAGTGCGCTAAATGAATGTGATCAAAAAAAGCACCCAGAATGTCTGAGGGGTAATCCAGCCGAATCTAGAGACCAATTTTTGATCACTATGACTGAAGCACGATAAATTCTCTTAACATTTGTATGTGTGCCACCTGTTAGTATTGTTTACCACATGAGTTAAGTTGGAACTGAAGTATATAGCATTCCCACTGTTGTTTGCAATATTTAGATTCAATTCGGATAATTTTGTCTCCCCAAAGGTAAACCAGCATATGAGATGGATGAGTCTCATCCAGACTGGGCTCCAGCCCTGCACCTGGGTCACTCTGAAGTCACAGCCACAGTGTCAGATCGGCATGCCCGCAGACAGCATAGACATCATTTGAGAGAATCTGAGGGAGGAGGCCACAATGATCAAAACATCATGAACGAAGATGAGAGAGAAGATGCAGAAGAAGAGGGATATAGGGATCAAGCAGAGGCAGCTGTGGAAGAGGAAGAATACAGGGAAACGACAGAAACAGACCAACTGGCGGCTAAGAGACTAAGAGTAGAATGCCAGTTCTGTGAGCAAAGCAGTGCAGAAGTAACACGCCTTTTGCAAGAAAATAGGGAGCTTAGGTCTGAGTTAAACAAATTGAACATGGATGAAGAGTTTTTCAAAGATAATACAGAGAAGGTACGATATTATACGGGACTTCCATGTTTTGCAATTTTGTTTTCAATGTTTACTACTGTTAAGCCCTTCCTGCCAGTTGCAAAGAAGCTGTCACAGTTTCAAATGGTTTTACTGACACTCATTCGTCTAAGGCTTGATCTTCCAATCCAGCATCTTTCACACATTTTTAATGTGTCACGTAGAACTCTTTCTGCTACCTTTGCAGACACCATAGATGTGCTGTATGCACGCCTCGCTCCCTTGTTGTACTGGCCTGAGCGGCACTGTTTACAAGCCACAATGCCACCTCAATTTCTGCAAGCTTTTGGAAAGCGTGTTGCGATTATTGTTGACTGTTTTGAAATACGTACAGAGAGGCCGTCAAATTTAATGGCGCGTGCACAATCATTTTCCCACTACAAAGGTACACACACAATGAAATACTTGATAGGAATTACACCCCAAGGCCTAATTTCATTTATTTCTAAGGGATGGGGGGGACGAGCATCTGACAAGCACATAACCGAGAATTGTGGGCTTCTTAACAAACTGTTGCCTGGTGATGTAGTGTTAGCAGACAGAGGCTTTAATATTAAAGACAGTGTGGGAATGATGTGTGCGGAAGTTAAAATTCCTGCATTCACTAAACGCAGATGTCAACTTGATGCTAAGGATGTGGAAGACACACGTGCTATAGCACACCTTAGGATACATGTAGAAAGGGTAATAGGTAGCTTGCGCAATAAGTACACACTGTTACATAACACCATACCAATTAGTTTGTTGCTTCCCTGTAAGGATGAAGAATTTACCCTTCTTGATAAAATAGTTAATGTTTGTTGTATTCTAGTTAACATGTGTCCAAGTGTTGTTGTAAGGCCAGATGAAACAGAAAAGTGTGCATGTTAAATGGTAAAAAGACCCCTGGAGAAATTTGGTGTGTGTGAATGTGTGGTACCCTCCTGATATTGAGCATGTTTGTATTTGGGGTTTGTGTACCTTCTTTAGAATGAACATGGTATGCTATTTGTACATTAAATACTTCAGATGAAAATGGATGACAATTTGAACATTAAAAATTTTTTATTACAAAAAAAAGATCCTGCAAATGTTTTTGTTTCTTTTGCTTCTTGTGTTGAACTACTTTGAAACACTGAATTTCAAGTAACAATTTTCAAGTAACAGGCTAATACTCTGAGTCAAGTAAAACATTAAAAAAAACCAACTCTTAACTGAGTAGGCCTAAGTGCAATTCTTTCATGAACAACAGCCACTTCTTTACTACTGCTCTTTTTCACTTGGAACATGAGGCTGCATGTCCTTTGAGTGATATTTTGCAACAAGTTCTGGGAGGCACACTTTCTTGAAGAATTCTTGTGCTTTCTGTAGACGAGGTTCCCAGAACTCCTGGTCTGGAAAGACACGCACCACTGTGAAATCGTTTTCGGTCCAAACAACAAGATCACAGTGATTTGATTGGGTGACAAAAATTTGTGTCTGGATCTGTGTGTAGAAGCGATGGTGTCTTTTCAACTGAAGGTTGTCTGATGACAACTGGAGACAAAAGTCTTTGTCCTTCATGTCCAATGCCTGCTGGATGTTGCAGGACCGATACTTGAAAGGACACTTCACCTCCAGGCAGCCCTTCCCACAGCATTCACACATAGTCAGGCCATCCGGTGACGCTCCGATTTCAGGGAAGCTACTGTTAATTATAAAGCCACACGGTTCAATTTTGAAGTTTGTGTGATATGCAGCTCTGGATTCAGTGTAGGCCTTTCTAGCATCCCCCTCATGACTGATACCCCATCTGGTTTGAACAGTTGATACTGTGTGCTGTATGTGTGGGTAACACACCTGCGTAAAAACTGTGTGGGATGGCCTCTCCAGAGAGGTGGCATATACTGCATGCATTTTTGATGCTGTAATTCTTCCGCTTCTGTAATCATACCATGCAGATGACAGATGTTGTTGCCTGGTGTACTCTTCTACAGCTACTGCCTGCTCTTCAGTCACACTTACAGCATTTATGTGCTTCTCACAGGCCAGCAGGACAGCAGACAGGTCACGTGCATCTATGCTTTCATCATACAGGGATTTTGCCAGGCATGGAGGTAAAGCAGAGGATGGTGCAGCAGCTGTGTGTTGTGTGTATTGGGCATAGTACTTCTCCATCCCTGACAAACCAACAGCCTTGCTATGGTGCAGTAACGTATCAAGAAGCGGGGATAAATCTTCAAGATTACCTGGAGGAGTTTTCAGTTTCTGTGCCCGACTCCTTATGGCTGGTGCTGTGGGCTGCATATTTATTCGCTGGTCTAATGTCTTCCTTTGTGCAACTGAGGAGGTATAGTTGATCCTATATCCCACTTCTGGGTGAATCTTGCTTAAGTTACTGGGCAAAACCCAGTATGCTGGCACATCAGTGACAGTCTTTGTGCCACGAATTCGAACTGTTGCCTCCAACTTAAACAAGAGAGCACCTACATGAGTACAGGTCTCAGCTATCCCTGCCATGCAGGTACAATGGGCACACTCCACCTTTCCAGCGCTGCTCACAATGACCCAGGGCTTTAGGGGAGGCTCATTCAATCGCTGTGAGTGCATAACCTGTGTACATACAGAACAACAGTAAATGAAAAGAGCAGTGGGCAAAAGTATTATATATATTTGGTTCCTGTTGCTAATTTCACATAATTTTTTTAAAAAAGGTTTTCATTTAATGAAAAAGTAGCCTTATTAAATGAACTATTATTTATAAGCTCTCTTTTTTTCCTTCTTGGGCCTGAAATGGAGGAATTTTTGTCAATATTGATAATTAAACAATATTTTGCTAAATGTGCTTTTGTGCTAAAACCTTGCCTAGTTTAGGCCCATCATGGATAAATAATGATGACAATAAAACGATCAATACTATTTAGGGCAGATAGGCTAGATAGTATGCACATTGACGAGGCTGACTCCAGCTCCTTATTCGCCGAACTATCCGTTCCACCTTAAAAATGTCGGGTGGTTGTTAACCCTTCCCCCTCAGTGCTATTGGTTGTATTTTTTTAAAGGAACAGTTGCACCAAAAATGGCATGCTTCAGACAGCAGTTAACATTGAACGTAAAAATATATAGTTCTGTAAAAATGTTTTATTTGTTTCAATAAATGATGCATGTGACTAATTCAGGCAGAGTTCTTTTTTTATTTAAGCTCTATGCCTTACTCAATGTCTTTTTCAACATACCCTGTATGAATGGAAAAAGAAAATATTGTTTGCAGCTGTGATGTAATGGTTTTGTCATTTTAGATCTTTCTTGGAATTTATCCATTACTGTAAAATATTAAAGAGATATATACATTATTTAACTTTCGCACGAAATCTTGTATTACCGCAATTTCTGATGTGCTGTTGAAGAAACGTGCCCTAGTAAATTGTATTCTGACAAAGCATATTGGGCATGTCATAATTTTGTTATTTCAAAGGTTCTCAAAAAAAGGAGCACGTATAGGGTAAAAGTAATTCACTCTCTAACGAAATCCTGCATTAGAACATTTTCTGATGTTTTATTATGAAAATATGACCCAGAGAATATGCCCTCCAAAGCAACTTTATGTGCATACAAAGCATATTGGGCATGTCATAATTCTGTTATTTCAAAGATTCTCAAAAAAGGAGCACTTATAGGGTAAGAGTAATTCACTCTCTAACGAAATCCTGCATTAGAACATTTTCTGATGTTTTATTATGAAAATATGACCCAGAGAATATGCCCTCCAAAGCAACTTTATGTGCATACAAAGCATATTGGGCATGTCATAATTCTGTTATTTCAAAGGTTCTCAAAAAAAGGAGCACGTAGAGAGCAACAGTAATTCACTCTCTAACGAGATCCTGCATTAGAACATTTTCTGATGTTTTATTATGGAAATATGACCCAGAGAAAATGCCCTCCAAGGCAACTTTATGTGCATATAAAGCATATTGGGCATGTCATAATTCTGTTATTTCAAAGGTTCTCAAAAAAAGGAGCACGTAGAGAGCAACAGTAATTCACTCTCTAACGAAATCATGCATTAGAACATTTTCTGATGTTTTATTATGAAAATATGACCCAGAGAAAATGCCCTCCAAGGCAACTTTATGTGCATATAAAGCATATTGGGCATGTCATAATTCTGTTATTTCAAAGGTTCTCAAAAAAAGGAGCACGTAGAGAGCAACAGTAATTCACTCTCTAACGAGATCCTGCATTAGAACATTTTCTGATGTTTTATTATGGAAATATGACCGAGAGAAAATGCCCTCCAAGGCAACTTTATGTGCATATAAAGCATATTGGGCATGTCATAATTTTGTTATTTCAAAGATTCTCAAAAAAGGAGCACGTATAGGGTAAGAGTAATTCACTCTCTAACGAAATCCTGCATTAGAACATTTTCTGATGTTTAATTATGAAAATATGACCCAGAGAATATGCCCTCCAAAGCAACTTTATGTGCATACAAAGCATATTGGGCATGTCATAATTCTGTTATTTCAAAGGTTCTCAAAAAAAGGAGCACGTAGAGAGCAACAGTAATTCACTCTCTAACGAGATCCTGCATTAGAACATTTTCTGATGTTTTATTATGGAAATATGACCCAGAGAATATGCCCTCCAAAGCACCTTTATGTGCATACAAAGCATATTGGGCATGTCATAATTCTGTTATTTCAAAGGTTCTCAAGAAAAGGAGCACGTAGAGAGCAACAGTAATTCACTCTCTAACGGAATCCTGCATTAGAACATTTTCTGATGTTTTATTATGAAAATATGACCCAGAGAATATGCCCTCCAAAGCAACTTTATGTGCATACAAAGCATATTGGGCATGTCATAATTCTGTTATTTCAAAGGTTCTCAAGAAAAGGAGCACGTAGAGAGCAACAGTAATTAACTCTCTAACGAAATCCTGCATTAGAACATTTTCTGATGTTTTATTATGAAAATATGACCCAGAGAATATGCCCTCCAAAGCACCTTTATGTGCATACAAAGCATATTGGGCATGTCATAATTTTGTTATTTCAAAGATTCTCAAAAAAGGAGCACGTATAGGGTAAGAGTAATTCACTCTCTAACGAAATCCTGCATTAGAACATTTTCTGATGTTTAATTATGAAAATATGACCCAGAGAATATGCCCTCCAAAGCAACTTTATGTGCATACAAAGCATATTGGGCATGTCATAATTCTGTTATTTCAAAGGTTCTCAAAAAAAAGGAGCACGTAGAGAGCAACAGTAATTCACTCTCTAACGAGATCCTGCATTAGAACATTTTCTGATGTTTTATTATGGAAATATGACCCAGAGAATATGCCCTCCAAAGCACCTTTATGTGCATACAAAGCATATTGGGCATGTCATAATTCTGTTATTTCAAAGGTTCTCAAGAAAAGGAGCACGTAGAGAGCAACAGTAATTCACTCTCTAACGGAATCCTGCATTAGAACATTTTCTGATGTTTTATTATGAAAATATGACCCAGAGAATATGCCCTCCAAAGCAACTTTATGTGCATACAAAGCATATTGGGCATGTCATAATTCTGTTATTTCAAAGGTTCTCAAGAAAAGGAGCACGTAGAGAGCAACAGTAATTCACTCTCTAACGAAATCCTGCATTAGAACATTTTCTGATGTTTTATTATGAAAATATGACCCAGAGAATATGCCCTCCAAAGCACCTTTATGTGCATACAAAGCATATTGGGCATGTCATAATTCTGTTATTTCAAAGGTTCTCAAAAAAAGGAGCACGTAGAGAGCAACAGTAATTCACTCTCTAACGAGATCCTGCATTAGAACATTTTCTGATGTTTTATTATGAAAATATGACCCAGAGAATATGCCCTCCAAAGCAACTTTATGTGCATACAAAGCATATTGGGCATGTCATAATTCTGTTATTTCAAAGGTTCTCAAAAAAAGGAGCACGTAGAGAGCAACAGTAATTCACTCTCTAACGAGATCCTGCATTAGAACATTTTCTGATGTTTTATTATGGAAATATGACCCAGAGAATATGCCCTCCAAAGCACCTTTATGTGCATACAAAGCATATTGGGCATGTCATAATTCTGTTATTTCAAAGGTTCTCAAGAAAAGGAGCACGTAGAGAGCAACAGTAATTCACTCTCTAACGAGATCATGCATTAGAACATTTTCTGATGTTTTATTATGAAAATATGACCCAGAGAATATGCCCTCCAAAGCACCTTTATGTGCATACAAAGCATATTGGGCATGTCATAATTGTGTTATTTCAAAGGTTCTCAAAAAAAGGAGCACGTAGAGAGCAACAGTAATTCACTCTCTAACGGAATCCTGCATTAGAACATTTTCTGATGTTTTATTATGAAAATATGACCCAGAGAATATGCCCTCCAAAGCAACTTTATGTGCATACAAAGCATATTGGGCATGTCATAATTCTGTTATTTCAAAGGTTCTCAAGAAAAGGAGCACGTAGAGAGCAACAGTAATTCACTCTCTAACGAGATCCTGCATTAGAACATTTTCTGATGTTTTATTATGGAAATATGACCCAGAGAATATGCCCTCCAAAGCACCTTTATGTGCATACAAAGCATATTGGGCATGTCATAATTCTGTTATTTCAAAGGTTCTCAAGAAAAGGAGCACGTAGAGAGCAACAGTAATTCACTCTCTAACGAGATCATGCATTAGAACATTTTCTGATGTTTTATTATGAAAATATGACCCAGAGAATATGCCCTCCAAAGCACCTTTATGTGCATACAAAGCATATTGGGCATGTCATAATTGTGTTATTTCAAAGGTTCTCAAAAAAAGGAGCACGTAGAGAGCAACAGTAATTCACTCTCTAACGGAATCCTGCATTAGAACATTTTCTGATGTTTTATTATGAAAATATGACCCAGAGAATATGCCCTCCAAAGCAACTTTATGTGCATACAAAGCATATTGGGCATGTCATAATTCTGTTATTTCAAAGGTTCTCAAGAAAAGGAGCACGTAGAGAGCAACAGTAATTCACTCTCTAACGAAATCCTGCATTAGAACATTTTCTGATGTTTTATTATGAAAATATGACCCAGAGAATATGCCCTCCAAAGCAACTTTATGTGCATACAAAGCATATTGGGCATGTCATAATTCTGTTATTTCAAAGGTTCTCAAAAAAAGGAGCACGTAGAGAGCAACAGTAATTCACTCTCTAACGAGATCCTGCATTAGAACATTTTCTGATGTTTTATTATGGAAATATGACCCAGAGAATATGCCCTCCAAAGCACCTTTATGTGCATACAAAGCATATTGGGCATGTCATAATTCTGTTATTTCAAAGGTTCTCAAGAAAAGGAGCACGTAGAGAGCAACAGTAATTCACTCTCTAACGGAATCCTGCATTAGAACATTTTCTGATGTTTTATTATGAAAATATGACCCAGAGAATATGCCCTCCAAAGCAACTTTATGTGCATACAAAGCATATTGGGCATGTCATAATTCTGTTATTTCAAAGGTTCTCAAGAAAAGGAGCACGTAGAGAGCAACAGTAATTCACTCTCTAACGAAATCCTGCATTAGAACATTTTCTGATGTTTTATTATGAAAATATGACCCAGAGAATATGCCCTCCAAAGCACCTTTATGTGCATACAAAGCATATTGGGCATGTCATAATTTTGTTATTTCAAAGATTCTCAAAAAAGGAGCACGTATAGGGTAAGAGTAATTCACTCTCTAACGAAATCCTGCATTAGAACATTTTCTGATGTTTAATTATGAAAATATGACCCAGAGAATATGCCCTCCAAAGCAACTTTATGTGCATACAAAGCATATTGGGCATGTCATAATTCTGTTATTTCAAAGGTTCTCAAAAAAAAGGAGCACGTAGAGAGCAACAGTAATTCACTCTCTAACGAGATCCTGCATTAGAACATTTTCTGATGTTTTATTATGGAAATATGACCCAGAGAATATGCCCTCCAAAGCACCTTTATGTGCATACAAAGCATATTGGGCATGTCATAATTCTGTTATTTCAAAGGTTCTCAAGAAAAGGAGCACGTAGAGAGCAACAGTAATTCACTCTCTAACGGAATCCTGCATTAGAACATTTTCTGATGTTTTATTATGAAAATATGACCCAGAGAATATGCCCTCCAAAGCAACTTTATGTGCATACAAAGCATATTGGGCATGTCATAATTCTGTTATTTCAAAGGTTCTCAAGAAAAGGAGCACGTAGAGAGCAACAGTAATTCACTCTCTAACGAAATCCTGCATTAGAACATTTTCTGATGTTTTATTATGAAAATATGACCCAGAGAATATGCCCTCCAAAGCACCTTTATGTGCATACAAAGCATATTGGGCATGTCATAATTCTGTTATTTCAAAGGTTCTCAAAAAAAGGAGCACGTAGAGAGCAACAGTAATTCACTCTCTAACGAGATCCTGCATTAGAACATTTTCTGATGTTTTATTATGAAAATATGACCCAGAGAATATGCCCTCCAAAGCAACTTTATGTGCATACAAAGCATATTGGGCATGTCATAATTCTGTTATTTCAAAGGTTCTCAAAAAAAGGAGCACGTAGAGAGCAACAGTAATTCACTCTCTAACGAGATCCTGCATTAGAACATTTTCTGATGTTTTATTATGGAAATATGACCCAGAGAATATGCCCTCCAAAGCACCTTTATGTGCATACAAAGCATATTGGGCATGTCATAATTCTGTTATTTCAAAGGTTCTCAAGAAAAGGAGCACGTAGAGAGCAACAGTAATTCACTCTCTAACGAGATCATGCATTAGAACATTTTCTGATGTTTTATTATGAAAATATGACCCAGAGAATATGCCCTCCAAAGCACCTTTATGTGCATACAAAGCATATTGGGCATGTCATAATTGTGTTATTTCAAAGGTTCTCAAAAAAAGGAGCACGTAGAGAGCAACAGTAATTCACTCTCTAACGGAATCCTGCATTAGAACATTTTCTGATGTTTTATTATGAAAATATGACCCAGAGAATATGCCCTCCAAAGCAACTTTATGTGCATACAAAGCATATTGGGCATGTCATAATTCTGTTATTTCAAAGGTTCTCAAGAAAAGGAGCACGTAGAGAGCAACAGTAATTCACTCTCTAACGAAATCCTGCATTAGAACATTTTCTGATGTTTTATTATGAAAATATGACCCAGAGAATATGCCCTCCAAAGCAACTTTATGTGCATACAAAGCATATTGGGCATGTCATAATTCTGTTATTTCAAAGGTTCTCAAGAAAAGGAGCACGTAGAGAGCAACAGTAATTCACTCTCTAACGAGATCATGCATTAGAACATTTTCTGATGTTTTATTATGGAAATATGACCCAGAGAATATGCCCTCCAAAGCACCTTTATGTGCATACAAAGCATATTGGGCATGTCATAATTCTGTTATTTCAAAGGTTCTCAAAAAAAGGAGCACGTAGAGAGCAACAGTAATTCACTCTCTAACGAGATCCTGCATTAGAACATTTTCTGATGTTTTATTATGGAAATATGACCCAGAGAATATGCCCTCCAAAGCACCTTTATGTGCATACAAAGCATATTGGGCATGTCATAATTCTGTTATTTCAAAGGTTCTCAAGAAAAGGAGCACGTAGAGAGCAACAGTAATTCACTCTCTAACGAGATCATGCATTAGAACATTTTCTGATGTTTTATTATGAAAATATGACCCAGAGAATATGCCCTCCAAAGCACCTTTATGTGCATACAAAGCATATTGGGCATGTCATAATTGTGTTATTTCAAAGGTTCTCAAAAAAAGGAGCACGTAGAGAGCAACAGTAATTCACTCTCTAACGGAATCCTGCATTAGAACATTTTCTGATGTTTTATTATGAAAATATGACCCAGAGAATATGCCCTCCAAAGCAACTTTATGTGCATACAAAGCATATTGGGCATGTCATAATTCTGTTATTTCAAAGGTTCTCAAGAAAAGGAGCACGTAGAGAGCAACAGTAATTCACTCTCTAACGAAATCCTGCATTAGAACATTTTCTGATGTTTTATTATGAAAATATGACCCAGAGAATATGCCCTCCAAAGCAACTTTATGTGCATACAAAGCATATTGGGCATGTCATAATTCTGTTATTTCAAAGGTTCTCAAAAAAAGGAGCACGTAGAGAGCAACAGTAATTCACTCTCTAACGAGATCCTGCATTAGAACATTTTCTGATGTTTTATTATGGAAATATGACCCAGAGAATATGCCCTCCAAAGCACCTTTATGTGCATACAAAGCATATTGGGCATGTCATAATTCTGTTATTTCAAAGGTTCTCAAAAAAGGAGCACGTATAGGGTAAGAGTAATTCACTCTCTAACGAAATCCTGCATTAGAACATTTTCTGATGTTTTATTATGAAAATATGACCCAGAGAATATGCCCTCCAAAGCACCTTTATGTGCATACAAAGCATATTGGGCATGTCATAATTCTGTTATTTCAAAGGTTCTCAAGAAAAGGAGCACGTAGAGAGCAACAGTAATTCACTCTCTAACGAGATCATGCATTAGAACATTTTCTGATGTTTTATTATGGAAATATGACCCAGAGAGAATGCCCTCCAAAGCATCTGTATGTGCTGACAAAGCATATTGGGCATGTCATAATTTTGTTATTTCAAAGATTCTCAAAAAAGGAGCACGTATAGGGTAAGAGTAATTCACTCTCTAACGGAATCCTGCATTAGAACATTTTCTGATGTTTTATTATGAAAATATGACCCAGAGAAAATGCCCTCCAAAGCAACTTTATGTGCATACAAAGCATATTGGGCATGTCATACTTTTGTTATTTCAAAGGTTCTCAAAGAAAAGAGCACGTATAGGGTAAGAGTAATTCACTCTCTAACGAAATCCTGCATTAGAACATTTTCTGATGTTTTATTATGGAAATATGACCCAGAGAGAATGCCCTCCAAAGCATCTGTATGTGCCGACAGCGTAGTGGGCATCACAACTTAAATATTTTACAAGTTCTCAAAAAATAATAATAATAATAATAATAATTCACAATTCATTATCTAATGAGATACTGCATAAAAACATTTTATAATGTTTTGTTATAAAAATATGAAGCTCAGGACCCGGCCCACCTAGGTAAGTGTATATGTTGACATTTTATTAATGGAGTGCTAACTTACATTATTTGAAAGTTAAAAAAAAAAAAAAAAAAAAAAAAGTCAATGTAGAGTATTACATGAAATTATTTTCAAAGGAAATCTCTAATTACAACATTTTTGTATGTGTTGTTATGAAAATATGATGTTCAGAACCCCGCCCACGTAGGTAAAATAATAGTAATTTAGTTACCAGCCACAGCTGATCTGGACATATGGAGTCTGCTGTCTTTACAGTAAAACAGTCATACACACTAAAACACACATGCAAACATAAATATGTGTGTGTGTATATATATGTATGTATATATACAGTATATATATATATATATATATATATATATATATATATATATATATATATATATATATATATATATATATATATATATATATATATCAGTGTAATTGTTTAAAAGAGCTGTTATTCAGTTAATTAAATAATGAGAGCAACAGCTGTTTTACACTTTTATTTATCCTTTTCAGGGAACTATATGCAACAGTCTGAACTTCAAGGATGAATCATTGTTCTTCAAATCTTGCAAAACTTTTGTACTTCTTTTTATCCACAATTTCTGTGCAAAAAATCTCATAGTCT
This sequence comes from Carassius gibelio, assembly GCF_023724105.1. Lineage (NCBI taxonomy): Eukaryota > Metazoa > Chordata > Actinopteri > Cypriniformes > Cyprinidae > Carassius > Carassius gibelio. The sequence continues at coordinate 9,860,330 of NC_068376.1, forward strand.
GTTCTCTTCTGAAACACAAAAGTGAACAGTTCGGCTGGAGAACTTTCATCAAATTCACCCACCCAGCTGCACATTTTGTGTAGGGCTGTAATTTGTTTTTCCTTCTCCATTGAAAGAACAATGGGAAGCTTTACTTTTCCATTCCAGTTTCTGTTGCGGCACCAGTCAGCTGCAGCCCTGATGTGCAGCAAAATGTTTTCCTGCAGTAAAGATGAAAATATTGTAAAGTACACTGAATGCATATGATGTTACCAAATAATTCCTCTAGCTTATAGATCATTTACAGTTAATTTAAATAAACAATCTTTTGGAACAATGAATGCTTTCAATAGTTGTGTCTTTCAGTAACCTAAAGTCAAATGAGCAATGGGTATAAAATTGAATGTATGGTAACACTAAGGGCCTTCCGAAGAAAGCCTAAATTATATTTATATATGAACAGTTTATTTGCAAAAACAGAAAATGTTTTTTAACTTTTCAAAAATCATGTTTTTTTTATTATGTTATCATGATTTGTGTTTCATTGTATTAGTTAGCTGTATTTTTTAGTTATTTTTTAACCTAATCAGAATAACCCAATTGCAGTTTAATTGAGATTAATTGGAATGCACAATAAAAAAAACATGGTTTTGAAAATTGTTAAAAACAGAGTTATCTGTTTTTGCAAATGAATTCTTAATATTCATACATAGATATGTTTAAACATATATAACATTTCACAAAAATGAAACAAATCTCTTGGCAGATTTTGATCAATATGCATGTTATTAAATGTCATGTGACTGCACATAAGCTGCTTTATGTTGTGGTGATGCTGCATTGATCAAGCAGCAGACAATACTTTATGATATTTTATGAGAAAGGCTACATAACTTTTATATGATTGTTTGTTTATTGATCTTGCCTTATGTATAATTTCTCAGGGATCCCACAGTTATTTGTCAATTTGTATTTTTTTTTGTTAAAAAATGGTCCTTGAAGATGTCAATCGAGCATGTAACAGTAGCAACTTTGTTAATTAATTATAAGAAAAAATAAATAAATGAAATGTAATAAATAGGCTTTTAATTTTTTTCTATGTAGTTTTTACTGTAAAAACATTATTATGTAACTGGTCAGCATCCAGCTGATACAAACTGCGTGGAAAGTCCAGCGACGGCTGGTACCTGTTTATGAAAATTTTCTTTAATGTAGTTTTAAAGAAGGGTACAAGAATTACCACAAATTGTGTGACTAGTCAGCCGCAGGTGATAGAAAGTCCGGTAATTGTCAAGTGGGAGTTTAAATATATATGTATAATACAATATCAAGTCCGTGGCAGCAGCCAGAAACAGTGGCTATAAAACTAGCTGCAGAATACACTTACCTTTGTGGTCATGTCCTCAATTTCTTCTTCAGAGGTTCTCTTCAAAACAAAGTTTCTTAATTAATTTAAGTATTATTTTTTTTTGATAAAACACAATTATTTAAACTTAATTTCTCAATGAAATACACTTAATTATTTCTTTCTGATTAAATACCCTCATGCCACTTTCATTTTCTATTTCCGAAGTAGTCTAGGGGAAGAAATTGAACATTTTAATGCCTTTGGAGACAATATTTACATAAAGTAAACAAATTCAAAAGTCTTTTTTTTACCGTGTTAGCCAGTTGGTAAAGTTGAATGTGTACTCACTGTAGTTTAATTGTTTTATAAATGAAATAAATATAACATTGCATGCATTTTTATTAATTACCTGTAGGGCTGTGTGTCCATGTTCCTCATCTGAACTAATCTGAAAAAGGGGTTGACAAACAGACTTAAACATTGTTTTGGTCGTCACGCTCCAAAGCCAAATGTGTTCGTGAACTGAATTATGTTCTTTAATTATTGAATCATGGTTTTTAAGTTAATGCTTGACTTGAAAAATTTACCATTATGGCTGTGTCACATGGTTCTTCATCAAGAGAAGTCTTAAAAAATGTAATGACAAAAGTTACTGATAGTTAAACTCTTAAAAATACAATAAACACAATAACGTTTATAAATTTTAAATACAACATGACAGTGTTTTCATGCTGTATTTTCGTTGTCTTCAAAGTCCTAATTTTAACCAATATAATCATAATTATTTAACCAAGTTTAATCCCGTTTTAGGGTCCATCTCTATTTCACTCCTGCCACTTAATGAAAAATACCCTCCAGTTTCCAAAGTTAAAAGCGTTTTTAAAAGTTTACATTACCTTTTTGCCTGCATCACCATCACAATCAGATCTCGCCTTTAAATGAAACAAATCATTGTAATTATGCATCATCATACAGTTTACATGTGATTTTTTAACTACGTTATAATGGTGTCAGCATTTTCCTTTTCCGAGTTGTCTTTGAAAAGAATAATTATTATATTGTATTGAAATATTAAACAAGATAGCAAAATATTAAGTTGTAGATTTAATTAGGGAACTCAACTGTTGATTTTTTTGATCGGCTTATTAACATTTCTTTTACCTTTTTGTCAGCTTCATTTTGTTCCTTTTCCGCCTGAAATTTACACTTCATTCATTATCTCACAACATTATACATTTGCATAACAGTTGACTGACCCTTATGATTACAATGATTATCAGAACTGTAGAACATTGGCAGTACAAATGTGTAGCCATTTCTGTAATTTGTTTTAATTAAGTGTGTGGCTTACCCTTAATAGAAGAACATGACCCACAGTACATTCTGTTGAGAACACAGCACTCATAACTTGCACTGTTGCAATCTGATCACCAGAGCCTGGTTGCATTTTTTCATTTATTCCATCATAGAACCTCCACTGATCACCAGTGAGTCGATGGAATCCAACAAAATGTTTTTTTTGAGCCTGATGATATGTGACAGCTACTGGATTGTACCTGTATAAAAAATATACATACTTGTTGGCATTTGTTTCTTTACTGTGCATGCCTATCTATCTATCTATCTATCTATCTATCTATCTATCTATCTATCTATCTATCTATCTATCTATCTATCTATCTATCTATCTATCTATCTATCAGTCTGTCTGTGTGATCAGAACCATTTTTGATTTGGAATTAAATAAATGTAAGGTACAATAATAACCTTTTGAGCCAATCTTGGTAGGCTCAGTTGTGTTTCAGAACCTTGGTCAGCAACTTTAAAAACTATGAAGATTTCTAGAAATGCTTAGTGAAAATGTTACTACCAATTAGAAGTAATTGTAAATCAAGGTACACAAAGACTAAGTCTTACCTTTTGTCATCGATGACCACGGTTGATGGTATCGCTGTTGGCTGCATTTCGGTATGATCATGACAGAACACAGTACAATCTATTGCCACAATCATAAAAGGAGGACTTCCATTTGTAAATTTGCGCTGAGTGTATGTCCTTTTACCTGGACATAATGAGTCTTGCCTGTGAAAACAATTTTTTTGTTGTTGTTGTTTTTTTAAACAGTTTTGTTTCAGATATTAATTTCACCACATTTATGTTGAAAGCAATTATTTAAAGTTTCTTAAACAATAAATAAATTATATTTTCTTTCAAATTGTAGAGCTAAATTTCTGTTTGTATTACCTCAATTCTGCGCATGGAAATCTGTGACTTCTCCAACACCACTTTTCGATTGACTCTTGGAATTTTGAGAAGTCACTGCATCTGTAATAATAAATTAAATGATTAAATGAGAAATGCTGATACAGTGATGTAGACAGTACATTTGCAATTCATTTTAAGTAGACACTTTACAGGACAGCAATGGTGTCATCTGGGTACTCCTTAACTGGGTTGGGACAGTCATGGTCATCACATATAAACTGTCTTGAGGTACTTTGCAAGTACTGCAGATGGGATGTCATGAACTCGGCTTCGGTTCCATATAGATCCCACTGCTGCTGTTTTTCACGGAAACATTTAGATGTTTCCCACAGCCAGGAAATTTTTCCCTGGGACCACTGTCGTAGCAGGAAATGCTGATGCACCTTCAGTAATGCCTTGAAGCATATATCAAGGGCCTGCTTGTTCTCAATTTCACTCAAAAGTGAAGGTCTGTTCTTCATAGCTAGAAAAATGAAATATAGCAGGTTGTCAATTGTGCACGTGTTTGATAGTGCTATGGTTCTTCTCGCTATCTGTCCCTTCCCAGACCATGGAGGGGCAATGTAAATGCTTTCTAGGCCAGACATGTTTGATGGTGGGTTGTAGTATTTTGCTTTTTTTTTCTGTCTGCCTTTCTTCCATTTCTCCTCCTGGCTCAGGGGTAGTTCAGAGTTGCTGGTCTCAGTTTCATTTTCAATGACTCTCTTTTGGCGAGCTGCAGAAACACTCACACCACGCATTCTACCATATATGAATTTATACATAATTTGTACAAAATCGCCAGGTCTTCTGTGGAGTTTGTTTCTGAGAATAATTCTCTTTGTTGTCCGGAACCAATTTTCAACCTGAGAATTTGTATCTCTTGTTTTCCCTAGATGTTTTAACATAATGCCAGTCCATAATGGCAATGTTGCCAAGTATGGCTTCAAAATGTCAATCAAGGTTGGACAGTAATAGTGATTCACTTGAGCTGCCTCAGTGTCTTGTCCATTCTGTGCCTCCAGTAATGTTTTCTCAAATAATTTAGCAAACGGGGAGTCATGAATGATTGTCTTTGGAGTTGTTTCTGGAATTAGGTCTTTCAGAGGGGTTTCACTCCAATCAGCATCAACATCAGCAAAGACAGTCTGGTTTTGTATTTTTGTCTGCAGTGCCTTCAGACCATCAAGTATGGACAAAGCATCTCTTTGAGTAAATACTGTGCACATGTCTTTCAACAAAGATTGGATTTCAGCCAGTGTGGTGGCATTTTGCACTAGTGCAAACACATGCAGAAAAAAGGCTTTTGTTTCTTTGGTGCACTTAGCCTTTGCAATTTTGTTGCTCAACAACTTCATCATGTGGGCAGCACATACATGCACCACAGTAAATGTACAAGGTTTTGCTTCCAGACAAACCTCAAGACATTTCTGCAGGTACGTGTGTATGTTACACTGACAGAACGTATGCAAGGTTGCATGGATGATTGCCCAGCTGAAATCAGTTTCTACTTTCTGGGGTTGGAGGTTATGTTTGTACATGTACATGAAATCCCGGGAAAGGCAGGTTAACCAGTTCTGAATTGTTGCGGTGCTCTGATCGGATGACATCATCTCTGCTACAGGAATAGTTGTTGCAGAAGTTGACAGAACTGGGCAGCAAAGTGCATAATATAAAATATTTTTACAACTTGCAGGTTTTGTAACAACGCTTCCAGTGGCGTCTAGGTACAAAAAAAGGTTTGTGTCCTTTTGTAAATTTCTTATGAGTTGGAGCTGTTCAATGGTATACATATGTAATGTAAAGGGAGAAATTGCTATGTACTGCAGGTATTGGTGTTTCAGAGGTTCAAACTTTTGGTCTAAGTCCTGCGATTCTTGAATTTTTAGACAATCCAGGAATGGGTTGATATCCATTCTATTTTCCAAGTTTTTTTTGCTTGATAATTTCTGTAGAACTGAAAGGGGGGGGACCTGATTTGAATTGCCCATTAGCAGCTTTTCCTCATCTGCAGCTGCCAGTTTTTTAGTGTGTAAATGCATAGGTGTGTGCTCACCAAGCATCTGTTTGAGGGTTTCCCTCTCCAAGTTACTTGTGCGCCTCCTTAAAAATGCTGTTCCCGAATGATCAATTGTTCCAGACACACTGACAGAAACTGATACTGTGGATTCATCTGTTGTTGGTTTCTTATATATGTAAAATTGGAAGGATGCACAACCATGGAACTTGCAATGCGCCTTTCCGTGCCAGAATGGTGACATCTGCTTTCTAGATGTTTCTGGCCTTACCCTGTTGTATTTAAATGACAAAACACAGTGCATTTTTTCACCTACTTTTTCAGAAATGATGTCTGTCCATCCTTGACTAAGATGCCTAAACCCTTGTCTTACATTAGGCTTTATCATTTCCCACTCCTCTCTTGTTAGTGTTATTGTAAACTGAGATTGGGAGGGATTGTGTTCAGGCTCATCACATTGTTTTGTTTGGTGAGTGTCTTCATTGTCATTTTTTTGTTTTGTTATGTCAACATTGTCTCGTCCTGTTTGTTCGCAATCATTGTCCTTTTGTATAAATGACAGCTTAGTATTTTTCAGTTTTGTTTTTTCTGTCTTTCGTGTTGCACAGTTTGGACAGAGCCAGGGTGAAATAACAGCAATATCTTCAATGTCCTTACATCCAACACATGTTGGGTGAAACCAGTCTTTGCATTGACTGCACTGTGCCATGGGCTTTACTGGGCTATTAGGCCGTCTGCAGACACAATAAAGCTGCTCATCATTGTCATCACTGGAGCCAGTGGATGGTGGACCCTGTATTTTCATGTATGCCATATCCAAAATTATTTTCAAATGTAACCATTAACTTTTTAATTTGATATTTTATAGAAATACTTGTATCCTCAATGTTTATAGACTCACAGGTATCTCACTTACCTTTGCTTGTGTTGTGTCTTTATCTTTTTCTTCAGTGTCATGGTTGTCTTGTGCAAATGTATTTGTTTTGTCAACATTGTCTCGTCCTGTTTGTTCACAATCATTGTCCTTTTGTATAAATGACAGCTTAGTATTTTTCAGTTTTGTTTTTTCTGTCTTTCGTGTTGCACAGTTTGGACAGAGCCAGGGTGAAATAACAGCAATATCCTCAATGTCCTTACATCCAACACATGTTGGGTGAAACCAGTCTTTGCATTGACTGCACTGTGCCATGGGCTTTTCTGGGCTATTAGGCCGTCTGCAGACACAATAAAGCTGCTCATCATTGTCATCACTGGAGCCAGTGGATGGTGGAACCTTTATTGTAATGTAAACATAGCATGCCATATCCAAAATCATTTTCAAATGTAATCATGAAGGATTTGATTTGATATTTAATTAAATGTACTTGTATTTTCAATGTTCACTTACCTTTGCTTGTTTTGTGTTATCTTCAAATTCATCTCGTACTTCACTAGACTTATCCTTGAAAAATAATAATTTAAACTGGATAAAACTTGACTAAATTCTTAAATACATGTCAATAAAAAGACGAGAAGTTTATGTTTAAGTAGTAGCATATACCTTTGTTTTGCTAAGCAATTTATTGAACTTAAATAACCAACAAAGGACACACAGAACATGAAATTTGCCATGAATATTTTATCCTGAAAATTGTCTATAATTTCTTTGTAATGAATGAATGAATAAATGAATGAATAATAATAAAAATAAACCTCATTTTCAGTGGTGCTTCCTACAGGAATTTTTTTCCCCTGTAAAATAAAGACAAAATGTAAAATTTTAAATCATATTTTTAATCACCCTTTGATGAAATGTATTTATAAACTTTTTTTAAACGTAGTTTTAATTGCATTCATAATTCAGAGTTATTAAAAAGGGAGATGGTGTTTATGTGTTTTATTGTGTTTACCTGAATACGTTTTGCATTTATTAGGTGAAGTTTTCTTCTGTTATTTTTAGTGTTTGGCACAGAAAGAGATGCACACAACAGCCCCCAGAATGACTCATGCCTGTAATAAGACTCCTTTATACATTTTCCTTTAGACTGTAAATTTAAAATTTGCCTAGTTATAGTAGGTAAATGTATACATCGAACTGCCTGTAAAAAAATACAAAATATATATAACATTAATGTTCAGAGAACATATATCTGAATACACACACGTGTGTGTGTGTGAGGCTATTAAGAATTACTTACATTCCCAAAGACTTTGAACCTGTAACAATAAAAGCTATATTAGAAGATAGTACACACACACACACACACACACACACACACACACATATATATATATATATATATATATATATATATATATATATATATATATATATATATTATTATTATTATTATTATTATTGCTGTATGTAGAATACAGTTTACAATTTAAAATAAAACAATGAAGATAACTGTGATCAGCCAAATGGGTCAATTGTATCAAACTGAATTAAAGTTCACTGACCTGTAACGTGGTTCTGTCATCTTGAACAGGAAAATAGCAAGAATGTATCCTCTGTGATTATGGACTATGGTTACAGATTACATTTGAATGTAAGGTTATTAAAGGAAATCATCAGGTAAAATAAAGTCACGGTGAGACTATAAATAGTTAGGCAGCAATGATCCCATCTTCTTCTACAGCCATTCTTTAAAGAATGTTAATATTGTTGCTAAGAATTTGCCGGAAATGCACATGTGTAATTAACTCAGATATGTGCAATTTAAGAAAATGTTACTGCTAATATAGGAAACCCTTTGGCGACCTCTACAGGCTTTGCTTATTTTGCACCATCTGAACAAACATAAAGCCTGCCTGTAGGTGGCGGTCATCTGCAGCTCATATTTCCATAATATTACCACCAAATATTAACTTTTTACTGGTTTTGGTATATAAAGTTACCTACAGTACATGGGCAAGGTTCTGAGCTTCATATTTTCATAACAAACCATTAGAAATTGTTCTAATGTAGGACTGCGTTAGAGAATTCATGAATTACTGTTGCCCTCTACGTGCTCCTTTTCTTGAGAACCTTTGAAATAACAAAATTATGACATGCCCAATATGCTTTGTCAGCACATACAGATGCTTTGGAGGGCATTTTCTCTGGGTCATATTTCCATAATAAAACATCAGAAAATGTTCTAATGCAGGATTTCGTTAGAGAGTGAATTACTGTTGTTCTCTACGTGCTCCTTTTTTTGAGAACCTTTGAAACAAGATATTTATGACATGCCAAATATGCTTTTCCGCTCCATAAAGTTGCTTTTGAGGGCATTTTCTCTGGGTCATATTTCCATAATAAAACATCAGAAGATGTTCTAATGCAGGATCTCGTTAGAGAGTGAATTACTCTTGCCCTCTATGGGCTCCTTTTTTTGAGAACCTTTGAAACAAGAAAATTATGACATACCCAATATGCTTTTTCGCAAATACAGTTGCTTTGGAGGGCATTTTCTCTGGGTTATTTTCCATAATAAAACATCAGGAAATGTTCTAATGCAGGATTTCGTTAGAGAGTGAATTACTGTTGCTCTCTACATGCTCCTTTTTTGAGAACTTTTGAAACAAGAAAATGATGACATGCCAAATATGCTTTTTCGGCCCATAAATTCTCTATTGAGAGCATTTTCTCTGGGTCATATTTCCGTAATATAACATCAGAAAATATTCTAAGGCAGGATTTTGTTAGAGAGTGAATTAGTCTTGCCCTCTACGTGCTCCTTTTTTTGAGAACCTTTGAAACAAAAAATGATGACATGCCAAATATGCTTTTTCGGCCCATAAATTCGCTATTAAGAGCATATTCTCTGGTTCATATTTCCTTAATAAATCATCAGAAAATGTTATAAGGCAGGATTTTTTTAGAGAGTGAATTACTTTTACCCTATACGTGCTCCTTTTTTGAGAACTTTTGAAACATGAAAATGAGGACACGCCCAATATGCTTTTTCGCATATACAGTTGCTTTGGAGGGCATTTTCTCTGGGTTATATTTCCATAATAAAACATCAGAACATTTTCTAATGCAGGATTTTGTTAGAGAGTGAATTACTCTTGCTCTCTACATGCTCCGTTTTTTGAGAACCTTTGAAAAAAGAAAATTATCAAATGCCAAATATGCTTTGTCGCATATACAGTTGCTTTGGAGGGCATTTTCTCTGGGTCATATTTCCATTTTTCCAGAAAATGTTCTAATGCAGGATCTCGTTAGAGAGTGAATTACACTTGCCCTCTACATGCTCCTTTTTTGAGAACCTTTGAAACAAGAAAATGTTGTCATGCCCAATATGCTTTTTCGGCATACAGATGCCTTTGATGCCATTTTCTCTGGGTTATATTTCCATAATAAAACATCAGAAGATGGTCTAATGCAGGATTTCATTAGAGAGTGAATTACTGTTGCCCTCTACGTGCTCCTTTTTTTGAGAACCTTTGAAGCAAGAAAATTATGACATGACCAATTTGCTTTTTCGGCCATAAAGTTGCTTTTGAGAGAATTTTCTCTGTCATTTTTCCGTAATAAAACATCAGAAAATGTTCTAAGGAAGGATTTTGTTAGGGAATTAATTACTCTTGCCCTCTACGTGCTCCTTTTTTTGAGAACCTTTAAAAATAAGAAAATGATGACATGCCCAATATGCTTTTTCGCATATACAGTTGCTTTCGAGGGCAATTCTCTGGGTTATATTTCCATAAAAAATAATCAGAAAATGTTCTAATGCAGGATCTCGTTAGAGAGTGAATTACTCTTGCCCTCTACATTCTCCTTTTTTTGAAAACCTTTGAATCAAAAAAATTATGACATGCCAAATATGCTTTTCGGCCCATAAAGTTGCTATTGGGGGCATTTTCTCTGGGTCATATTCCCATAATAAAACATCAGAAAATTTTCTAATGTAGGATCTCGTTAGAGAGTGAATTACTCTTGCCCTCTACATGCTCCTTTTTTTGAGAACCTTTGAAACAAGAAAATGTTGTCATACCCAATATGCTTTTTTGTCAAATACAGATGCTTTGGAGGGCATTTTCTCTGGGTTATATTTCCATAATAAAACATCAGAAGATGGTCTAATGCAGGATTGCGTTAGAGAGTGAATTACTCTTGCCCTGTAGGTGCTCCTTTTTTGAGAACCTTTGAAATAACAAAATGAAGACATGCCCAATATGCTTTGTCAGAATACAGTTGAGTAGGGCACGTTTCTTCAACAGCACATCAGAAATTGCAGTAATACAAGATTTTGTGTGACAGTTAAATAATGTATATGTTTATTTAATCTTTTACAGTAATGGATACATTTTAATAAAGATTACATAAGAGCTGCAAACAATTAAACAATTTAAAATAAATTATATTGTTCCATTCATACAGGGTATGTTGAAAAAGACATTGAGTAAGGCATGGCGTTTAAATAAAATAAAAAAAAACTCTTCCTGAATCAGTCACGTGCATCATTTATTGATACATACAATACATTTTTACAAAACTATACATTTTTTCCGTTCATTGTTAACTGCTGTCTGAAGCGTGCCACTTTTGTGCAACTGTTCCTTTAAAAAATACAACCAATAGCACTGAGGAGGGAGGATTAACAACCACTTGACATTTTTAAGGTGGAACGGATAGTTCGGCGAATAAGGAGCTGGCGAATAAGGAGCTGGAGTCAGCCTCGTTGCACATTGGAAGGCAGGAAAATTGTCCATCTGAATGGGCAGATAAATCACTGGCTCACTCGATTCTTAAATTCGTTCAAAACCTTATTCATTCAAGGAACGAGACACCGTGTTTTAAAAAAAAAAAGATAATTTAACGAACATGTTTTTACATTGTTGTATATAATATATAGGTCATTTGTGATCGCAGGTAGGTAAGCAAGATGATACTCACCTTTGTACGGACGACGGTGTTTTCACAACTCGGCGATTTGTAGGCTTCCAAGTCATGGACCCAGCCATTTGTGAACTGAACGTGGGCTTCCATAGATTTAAAATTACGAAATTGAGCCTCGGTATAAGCACTCACACCACATACTAAATATACAAAAATATCTGGAAAAGTCAGAGGAGGTAAATCGTCGGGGTCTCGAGTACATTCTCTTGAAGGCACCTCATATGGATCCAGATTTCCGATCATTGCCATCTTTTCCAGGTACCGTTTTCTTGCGTCCGGTAGAAGTTTGTCTCTATATAGTACATTTCGTTCATTTAATCCACTTTTCAACATTGTTTTGATAAATTTTTGTGTGGCCTCACAAAATGGTGGCGCCCTCCTTTTTACGTCCCAGAATGCACTGCGCTGTGACGTCGGTTGCCAAGCTCTATGGCACCAAGTGTTGGGGGGGGGGGGGGGGGGGGGGGGGGGGGGGGGGGGGCAACAAAAAATCTGGGTCCTGAAAAAATCATCACAATAGGCTACTAGTATAAATAACAAATAAAATATTTCTAAAAGCATGTTAATATAGATATGGACTCGAAAAGGCACCAAGTATATTGGGGGCGGAAAAAAGAAAAAAGAAGAGACAGCGGGATGATGCTCGCGCGTCGCTTGCAGGTAAGACAATGTTTTAAATAAAAAAATTAGTTTTAAAAGAACGGCGTTAGGTAACAACGTTATTTTTTCAGTAAGGCGGTAATCTAACCAATTACTTTTCCCGTCGTTACAATGCCGTTAACGTTACTGAACGTTAAATGCGGTGCGTTACTATGCATTGATTTAATAAACTTGCAATCCGAACGCAACCCTGGCTCACACAGCGAGTGAGGAGGTGGGTTAATAACGAGATAAGCGATTATGATTGGCTAAGGCAGAGTCATGTGTTTTATGGTAGCCAATCAGAGCCAGTGTTTTTACACACATGCCGGCACACTCGGCTGCGCCAGCGGCGCCACACACACACACACGCAACAACTGTACAGATTTCGCAGCAGAGATGGTGAGATGGCGAGTCAGGAGCAATCCGATGAAAAGTTGGCATTTTCAAGGTGAAGATATAAGCACTACTTCAAATTCATTGTGGTCAAAGGCAAGAACGTGCATGTAATGTGTATGCAATGTGTGACACGCATCTACAAAGCTAATGGCCAAAAACACCCTTTCTTACAAAGATAATACTTGAAGTGCAGGATAAAACTCTTGCTGTCTGTTGACGTGCAATAAATATTGAAAGTCATGTTCCTGTCTGTTCTACTCATTTCAACTGACTTGTGAAAACTGCAAAAAAAAAAAAAAAAAAAAAAATGTAGCAACTTTTTTTCCTTTTTTTTTTTTTTTTACAGTAACGCAAATAGTTACTTTCCCTGGTAACGAGTTTTATTATAGAGTAATTCAGTTACTAACTCAGTTACTTTTTGGAACAAGTGAGTAACTATAACTAATTACTTTTTTAAAGTAACGTTCCCAACACTGCTGATAGCTGATTCTGCAGCTAGGAAATGTAGGCGTGTGCCTCTGTAGGGCCTCTGACAACTGATGGTAGTGAAAATGTTTAATATAGTTCTATAGAATAGCAGAATGGTCTCTTTATAGAGATGTAGTCCCTCTGTTCAGTAATTTCTACTGTGCAGTTATTCATGGTTATTTGCTGTTTAAAATGTGCACTTTAAAATTCACACTTCATAAAATTCATACACTTATACTTTTATTTGCACTAAACTTAATTTGCACTTTTAACTTTCTGTGTTTACTTCGTTCAGTTCCAATTATTCATTTGCAGCAGTTATTTTGGAAGTAAAGAGAACCTAACTAATAAATTCTGAATGGAGTGTCCAGATGTGCATAGGTTCTTTGTAGCATGTAAATAAGGGCATCATCCACACCCATGTTGGACTGATATGCAAACTGCAAAGGATCCACATAATTTTTCATACTGGCCTTGATGTAAAAAAGGACCTCTCTCTCAAACGTCTTCATAATATGTGAGGTGAGTGCTACAGGTCTGTAATCGTTATGGTTAGATGGATATCTCTTCTTTGGAATTGGGATCAAACAAGATGTTTTCCAAAATGTCAGGACCTTTTGTAGATGCAGGCTTAGGTTAAACAGGTATGTAAAAATACCACTCAACTGGGTAGAGCATGTCTTCAACAGTCTCGGCCCAATATCATCAGGCCCCACTGCTTGCCCTGACTTCAGATGGTCCAATTCAACCTTGACCTGAGATTGATGTAGCACCATCGGTGGGGTTACAGTGGGAGAAGAGATGGGGGAGAGAAAGGTCATTTGGGAAGTGATGTCACCAATAGGAGAATGGGGGGATGATGTCATAGATGGAATGAGTGAGGGAAGTGAAACAACACCAGGCAGCAGCAGACCAGGTGTGGCAGGCTGATGTGGCATTGGGTTATCAAATCTATTAAAGAATCTGTTATATATATATATGATGGTATAAAAGATAATCATATACTACAAAAAGTAATTACAATAGTAAAAAAAAGAAAGATTGCTACTAATCTAAAATGAATACATAATTATTCCTTGTAGCTCATCAGAAAACTAAAAACTGGTTCCTACATTTTATCAGAATGTTCCCAGAAATGGTCTATTTGATTCTTTCCAGATGTTAAGTTAAAGAAAGTCCAGTTAATCAGTCAGAAAAAAGAGGCCTAGCATTTCCACAAAAAAGCAGAATAAATTTCTTAGTTACAATCATACCATAATGGACAGGCTGAGAGACTCAATCATACCTTTGGGCTGAGAGACTCAAGCAAATTTGACCGACCAAAAATTGCTATCATTGGGTCAGGGAGTAAAACACAGTTACAGACCTTGGCAAAGAACTGGAATATTTCTGTCCAAAAACTCTGAATTTGTAAACAGAACCAGAAAAGATGTGCCAGGGTACCCTCAGCAACTTTACACTTGTCACATATGGGGGAGACAGAAGGATAGAATTTGCGGAGCTTGGTTTTAGAATAGTGAATTCTGTGTAAAACCTTGTATTGAATAAGATGATGTCTCGAATTTATAGAACATGACTAAACAGATGAAAGGCATCTATCCCAGTCAGTCTCGGTAATCTGAATTCCTAGATCTTCTTCCCAAGCAGCTTTCAAATGAAGGGAGGAAAAGTTTATTTAATCTTTAAAAACATTAACGAATTAACAGGTTAAACCTCTAGCATCAGGAGAATTAAAAACTAAAATATTTTGCTAACAAAATCTGAGATATTTAACAAGATGATCAATATTAAACCACATAGGACTACCGTCATCAAACAGTGTTTGCCTTATGTGTCTTGTTGAACATTTAATCTCGAAAGGAAGGCAAACAAACCATGTATTCCTCCCTTTTAAGCTTTAACAGCTGGCATCTTCCTGGAAAATCTTACCATTAAAGTACATTATGGAAAATGAGAACATGAATAAAAACTCTCATTCTGACAGAACACCAGTGAGGTCCAGTTGATCCTGAAGGTGCAATGGGGTTCAAATTTATACAGTACTTTGCCAATGAAGATTTTCCACACCAGAACTTTTTTTTTTGTGCATTTGTCATACTGAAATACAACTGACCCAAGCTGGAGAATAGCGAAGCAAAATTAATTTACTAATATAGTGAATTATTTCTCTACTAGGTGAGGTTGCATCCCCTAAAAATATATAATTATAAATCAATTCATTATTTTCAGATATGTAAAAATTATGTTTTCCATGGAATGTTTTTCATGGAAAATTCCAGTCAGTATGAAAGGGGCTTAGATAGTGATGATTGAATTTACACTGTCAGCCAGATCTATCCATTTTGAGAGAAGCAGCAGCAGAAGAAGAAGCAGAACGGCATGAGGTCATATTTTTGGCATTCAGTTTGAGCTACTTACAGACCTGTTTATCTGACTTGAATCTAAGCACTTATATATGACTCTCATAGCTGTCCTTGCACTCAGCATCATGATGGAGGGTAGTCATTGTTTAAACTCTGATTAAGTCACCTGTTGAATCAGTCTGTGGTGTGGGATTAGAGGGTGGTTACAAAGATTGTGCTGTGGGTTCAGTGTGGAACTAAAATATTTTCTCCTTTGCTGAATTTAATGCTGTGTTTTGATGTTTGTCACTTAATGTGGTCCTTAATTTGAAACACTGCCATCTGCTGAGAAACTTATACAGCACCACAAACCAATTATTATTATTATTGTAATAACACAAAATCACAGCAGCACAAGATACCGAACATCTCTTTCAATATATTTCAAGATGATCACCATTTAACAATGGTTCACATTTTATTTTTTATTTTTTTTTCACCTGCACATGGTTTGTCAAGTTGCTCCCTTCTGATCATTTGAAAATTGACAAAATTGACTGTAAACCACAGTTTCTCTAATTTCATCCACGGACGTGTTGCAGCTCCAGAACTCACATCTGAAAACAGTAAAACCTTACAGGAAGTATTGCACTGCTAACACATTTTAGGTCAACTGCTTTGACTTTCTACTAATGACTTACTTAATTCAGAGTTTAAGTGTACCACCTTTGCCTCTTGTTATACAGAAATCTGTAATAATACACTTTTCATCCTGTCAGTTACTAATTTATTTTTCTTTTTTTCTTTTTATTCAATCTCTTTTGCCCCATCTATGATTGATAAAGCACTTAATGATGGTGAACAGAGAAATTAACCTGCTATAACAACCTAGTCAACGACAGGATGGAGAGTGCGTTCCATGAAATTCTATATACTTTTTGTAAACATATTGTTACATTGCCTCTTTTACATTTCCACAAAAAAACAGCAAATAGCTGACCTTCCTTTGATCAATGACATAATCCATATAAATCCAGTAGCTATTTTAATCACACACATAATTACAGCACTCATGGCAAATTTCTATACATATATTGTTTTTTTTTTCAGTTTCTTCCACATTCATGCCTTTTCATTCTAAATCGTCTAACACAGTGACACAGTGAACACACATTTAAATAAAGACAAAAACGGTAACATACATTTTACATCAAGAGCTTCTCAAAACCTGATTTTGATATTTTAGCTAAAATAATTAATTTTTACCTTTTAAGTCAAGTTTTTTTTTCTGTAAAGTATACACTCTTTTTAGACATTAGTTACCCATGAGTAATATTGCAGCAAAAATAAATATTCATTAAATGTCATGGTTTGTCATAATACATTTTAAAGACAAGTACAAAATGGACCTACCCATGCACTTGCAGTCACTGACTGAGGCAAAGCTGTGAATGGGATGTTGAGCACAGTTCAGTAAAAGCTAAACATCTACTACCCAGCACGTATTATTTGATATTTGTGGGTAGAGCCAGTGTGTTTTTTACTGTCCATATGAATACGGAATTTCAACGTAAAGTTTCCAGTGACTGCAGTGTAGTTGCTAGTTCCACAGGCAAGTGTAGCATGTCTTCATGTGGTGATCAATTTGGCATGGTGTATTCTGCCATTTTTTTAGACCACACACTCACACCCAACCACACACTCACACTCACACTCATACCCATATTTATTAATTTTCATTTATTTTTACAGATTTGGTCTGTTATTCGAAGTGAAAAGCTGAATTTTGCTCAATGCTTTTCTGAGTAACAGCAGAGCAAACTAAAGTTCTCTGAATTCAGAGAGAAAATAACTTACTCTTGTAATTCTCACAAGCAAACATGCACGATGGATTCTTCATACTTTTCATAGGAGGACACAGAAAGAAGAATTTTGAGTTTTTGACTTGTCTGAACTTTTCTTTTTGTTTCTTTTCTCTTTTTTTTTATAAAATAAAAAGGAAATAATTTTCAGACATTTTGTTTCCTGAACTCTACCTTTGGTTGTTCATTCACAATGTTGGCATATTATTTGTATTTTATTATTTGTTATATATTGTAAAGTCCTGCCTCCTAATGAAGAAGGCCAGAGGGACAACATTTATCCCTGTCATTTACACTTACTGCAGAACTTTAACCCTGACATATTCTTTATCTGCTTATTTTCAGCAAGAGACTCACCTTAAAACAGCATCATTTTCAAATCTTCAAAAAGAAAGAGTAAGAGCCTGACCACCAGAGTTAATAAACATGAAATAAAGTAATAATGTATGTAAAAAGAATAATCCACTCTGGAAAAATAAGATAAGTATAACCGAATCCTCTTTGGTGAGAAAATTCAAACTTGTGGGGAAAACAAGATGGTTGCTAGGTGGTCACTCAAAGTTTCTGGATGTTCAGCATGAATTTGCAGACAGAATGGACAATGGTTGAAGCAGGCTGGGTGGGTTCCAGCTCAGCAAACAGATGACTCACATTATCAGTTGTGCTTCCTTGTTTTCGAGCCACTAACCCAAAAAGTCTGCATTATAAACCAGAGTAAAGTCTTATTAGTTATTTTTTTATAGTGCATAACAAAATAATTGTCATTGATATTTGGTATACTCACTTTGCTACACCACCCTCTGCTTTATTCCACCTGTGAAAACAATGGGATATGAGGCCCATGCTAAATTTAATGTAGAATTATATTTCTAAATGCATGAAATGTAGTACATGGGCCATGCAGAAAAGCCAACTGAAATACTTAAACAAAATATTCACTTTCTGTCTTGTGGGTCCAAATTGCAGTAAGTGATCATGTTCATCGGGTAATAACGACGGAAAAAAATTCTAAAGGAAAATTACGTTTTGTTATTCCAAGGTCACACAAGATTGATTAAAGACAACACTTAATCATTGGCTATGTAAAATGTACTTAAACATAAAATCCACTCACTTCCTCTGATTGTCAGTGAGTGTGATGCCCTGTGTGGACACTTTGAAGTGGATAATGGTTGCTGTAGGAGAGGATTTGGCAGCAAGTGTTTCAGTGATGGCTTTGGCCACAGCCTGTGGACCAGTCAGTGACTCCATATCCACAGAGTTTATGTACAAAACATTACATGCTGGGAGAGAGATAAAGTAAGTGTGAAATTGAGGTTGCATTGAAACTTTTTTGTGTCAAATAACACCAAAACAATACCATGTAAAAGGAATGACATGAAAAAAGGACGTCATAACTATTATTTTAGATAAAATATACTTTTATGGACTGGTTTCATGTGCACATGGTGAGAGTAATTGATTTTCATAGGCAGAAGTTACTATAAAACTAGCATGCAAACAGTGACACAAATGCTAGCTAAGAGATGATGTGTCATATTTACCATAAAAATCTTCAGTAGGTTTAGGAGGTCCTGAAGTGGTAGAAAAATTGAGAAGAAATTAGGATACAAATTATATTTACAAAGGGCAATGAGGGAAACGAGAGACTCACCTGTTCCCTGCTTTAATAAATCCATAGTTGAACTTGTTGGAGTGGCTAACTCCAAGGCCTCTTCATTTGGATCTGTTCACAAAAAGATCAGACATGGAGACAAGTACAGGTCAGTCAATGATTGAGGAATACAAACAAAAATGCCATCTATTAACAAGAAGTCAGTTACAGGGGTTACAGGAACTGGGTGATAATTTCATTCTCACCTCTTGTAGGGATCATAAGCTTGCATGGAAGGGCCAGAGGTGTGATGGCGTGTTGATAAACGAGAGCAGAAAGACACCCTGTAAACACATACACACACAAAGTACAGGTTATAGCACACAAACAAGCTGATAGGTGGAAGACTACAGACTACTATTCAAAAGGTACCAATTTAAGTCAGTACAATACACAGCAGACAAAAAATAAAACGCATCACCACTGAAATTCATTCTTACCAAAGTATGGCTCGTTTGGGCAACCCTTAAGTCTCACACCCTTGGCACAGGTTTCAATCAGGAAGTGTCGTACCAATTCATTTGTGATGTCTCCAACTTCAAAGTAAGAACAAAAGATAAATGAGGATGAAGTTCTGTTCTGTGTTGATTTGTGTGATGCATGCAGTTACCTTTCTTCTGCTGCACCATTGGAGGGGGAGAGGCTACTTTCATGGCCAAGCCATATGCTCCTCTGAATGAGTTACTGTCTCGAATGACAAATGCTCCTGGTTCACGATCTTTAAGAACACAGATGGCTAAAAAACATAAAAGATTAAATGTATCAATTACATTTGGGAAAAGTATTAAGTATTAAAAATTAAATGGGAAAAGTATTCATAAAATGCATTCCAAATTCTGAATAATTTATAATATATAATTATTCACGGTATTTAGAAGTGCCCGCACAGTAACAATATTGTGCATATTCATTACACTGATATATCACATTACCAAATACTGGCACATGTCTAATCTATATAAAGGCAAAACACAGCAACCACATTAATGTTCACAATGGTGTTGTGATATGGCTTGCCCTATGATAGATGGGTTTGGCTCCACACTACACAGATTCAGAGAAAACCAAGAGTGTAAACTGGCATCAGATCTCTCACCTTGTTCCCTTGAGATTTCTGGTTTGTACCAAAATTTGGATGTATCTTGTACAAATTTGATATTGATTCTAATATCTGGAGGTCCATCAGCTAAAAAAAAGAAAATAAATAATTAATAAAATAAAATAATTACACACATCTGCTTCATTAGTGAATTTATTTTCAAGATTTCTAGCTGCAGTTCTTATCTTACCATATATTGAGCCAATCGCAGCTTCTTGTGGCGACACTTGTGTAGGAGTGGGTGCTTTCCTACTTTTGATGCTCTCTGTTGGAACACTTTTAGAATTCTCTGCAATGGATCCCACAGTTATGTCCAGGGGCAAGAACAGTGAGGGGCTACAGGATTGCTCTAGGTGAAATGAAGGAGTAGCTAGGCCAGACTGAACCAAATAATTGGTGCTTTGCATGGACTCTGCCCAATGTCTCTCAACTGGAGTGGCCCGACACCTAGGTGGGGTTTTGTGTTCTGGGCTAGAGGCAATTGAAGCAGGTGAGTGGTGGCGGTCTATCACAGGGCTTGGCGGGATGAACTTGCCACTGCGACTCAAAAGAGGGCTGTTGGGAGTGGTTGGTTCACTGCCGCCAATGGCTGTTGGTAGACGTCGCCCCATAGCAGGGCTACTAGGACCACCAAACCTACGTTGAAGGGCAGGGCTTGGGGGTGTATTGGTGGCAACTGTACGGTGGAGTGTGTTCGGGCTACCTGGGATGTGATGAACACCCACAATGTTAACAGTGGCCTCATCGGGGTTAAGGTAAGTAAAGGTATCTAGGAAGAGAGGAGCCCGGACAGGCTCAGATGGAAATGATGCAAAGGCAGACTGCCTTCCCAAACTGTTAGAGAGCAAACAGATAAAACAGAGAAGGTTTAAGCATATAAAATTAATCATATACTTTCACCCAAACAAATACATATATTTTACATTTTGAAAAAAGGGACAGTGTTCAGATGACACTTACCTATCATAACAAGGACTGTTAACTGCTTGAGGTGGGTTGAAAGTGTGGGCAGTAGGAACTGGTCTTTCAAAAGCAGGAGAGTACTGATGCTGCAAAGGAGAAATCAATCCTCTTCCTCTGACTCCTGTTCCCACAAAACCATGTTGCTCTTTAAGAAAAAAAAACTGTGTATGAGTTTGCACTGCCACTGCCTCAACATCATATGACACAAATTTGGGGTTGATATAATGAAAGCTTTAGGATGAGTTCAAAATTGCATGTTTTAAAACAAAATGTAAAATGTTAGGCAGGCAATATGGCTGATCTTGGAAAGCTAAGTATAATTGTATTCCACATGACATTAAAATAGGACATTTAAAACTTCAAGAGCTACAGAGCAGAGCCTTTTGGCACAATATTGTTGACACTATAATACTGAAATACAATTTCAATAAAACCCTTATACTGTATACAAGAGGGCTTGCAGGAGTTAACAGGAGTGAATGTGTACAGGAAGGAGAGTGTAGCATTCTTGGAGATAATGAACATATCATTGTAAGGATTTCCACTGTCATTTCAAAATACTCTTACCTTCTATATCATCACTAGAATCAGAATCTGATAGCAGCAGGTGTAAAAAAGGAGAAAGAGGAGCAATGACAGTTTTTAAAAGGAGAAGAGAATAATAAAAATGTGAATGTGATGGGAAAGCACAGCAGGAGGACAGTGACAGAAAATAGCGAAAGGGGTATTTCTGAACACTACTGGCCATGTAACGGATAATTAATCAAGTAGTCTACTTATTAAATGATGACAAAATTTAGAAAATGTTCATAATTGGACAGTGGACTATTTGGCTTTTATAGGTAC
Organism: Carassius gibelio; assembly: GCF_023724105.1. Lineage (NCBI taxonomy): Eukaryota > Metazoa > Chordata > Actinopteri > Cypriniformes > Cyprinidae > Carassius > Carassius gibelio. The sequence goes on from NC_068376.1 coordinate 9,882,060, forward strand.
TCACCTGAACTGCTTTGTTGTACCAGAGCTTCTGTAGGGTTCTGTGCCTTCAGAACTGTGGCTGAAAGAGCGGCCTGACCAGAATGGCCTATTTAAACAAAAATACTTTAATTGTTAGGTTCAAGCATTCAGTTCCTCTTCGGGAACTTGAGCTGCGTCGAGCACTTTTGGGGAACGCCTTTGGCAAGAACAACTCTGAATATCGTGTGCAATCAGTTCAATGGAAGAGCGTGACGTCACGGACGGGGTGACGTAGCGTCCAGGAAGGCACGTGCCACGCAGCTGGCTTCAGCTTCGCGTCTTTCAGCAAGTGCTCTGTGTGTGCATGTTCATAAGTCTGTCTTGTAAGTCTTATTTACTGTTGTCTGTTCAGTATCATTAGACTAAGATGCCTAAAGTCTAAAGCAAAGACCAGACATTTGAAGGGCGAAACCAAATCGCGCTATAAACTGTGTGTTCCTCCATGCCAGCGCTACATCACGGCTGGAGACACACATGATTTATGCGTGGTTTGCCTGGGGTCGAAGCTGTCCGCATTTTGAACGATTGCCAATGCGGACGCTTCGATCCCGGAGGGCTCACTTCGAGGAGGGAGCCTTCTCTAGCGTCTGCTGAGGCAGAGCGGCTGCTGCACTCGTGGGATCTGGCAGAGGGAATGGAGACGGGCCAGTCCTTATCACCCTTTCTCATCTGCTAGATCCGGCGCCCAAACCCTGGGATCGTAAGCACGCTCGTCGGTTCCTTCCCCCCAGGGCCGACACTCCACCTCTCTTCGTCTGATGAGGTGGATGTGGAGACAGTTGGTAGGGATTCGCCACCCCTTTCGCCCCAGTATGAGGAGCTGCTGGAGGTGGTTACTCGCGCAGTTGAGAAGTTAAAAATAGACTGGCCCCCAGAGAAAAAACATGAACCGCAGAGAAGTAAACTCGATGAGCGGTATCTCAGGCCCAGACAACCACCTCCAACCTGTCGTACTGCAGGCCTTCTGTCCTCCTCCCTTTCGGGAGCCAGACCAGGAAAACTAAATTGTATGAGTCCAGTGCGAGCATTGGACGCATACATCCACAGAGCTGCCCTGTGGAGAAAGTCTGACCAATTGCTTGTATGCTACGGTCCTCCTAAAAAGGGTTCTCCTGCCTCTAAGCAGACCCTTAGTCGTTGGATAGTCGAGGCTATCAACGTCTCCTATGAGTCCTCTGGTCTTCCCCTTCCTTTGGGAGCCAAGGCTCACTCTACGCGGAGTATGGCTGCCTCTAAGGCCTTTTTAGCAGGTGTGTCCCTCTTGGACATCTGCAACGCAGCAGGGTGGTCCACGCCCTCTACATTCGCCAGATTTTACAATCTCGATATGCGAGCCGCTCCTGGCTCTTCTGTCCTCTCGTCCTAATCTGTGCTCTTCGGATACACACTAGGCAGGGGCTTGGTAGTCTGGCAGCGTTGGCACATCGTTCCCCAAAAGCGCTCGACGCAGCTCGAGTTCCTGAAGAGGAACGTCCCTAGGTTACGTATGTAACCCTAGTTCCTCGAGGGAACGAGACGCTGCGTCGCCGAGCTATACTCCCGGCACCCCTGCCTGCGCTTGCTTCCCTACTCGAAGCTGAAGCCAGCTGTGTGGCACGTGCCTTTATAGCTTCCTGGTCGCTACGTCACCCCGTCCGTGACGGCACGCTCTTCCATTGAACTGATTGCACACGATATTCAGAGTTGTTCTTGCCAAAGGCGTTCCCCAAAAGCGCTCAACGCAGCGTCTCATTCCCTCGAGGAACTAGGGTTACATACGTAACCTAGGGACGTTTTATTTTAACTGGCCCATCCAGTTTTCTGGAGGCCCAGCTACAATAAAAATCCTGCCGCCGCTAGTGCAAGACCCATATGTAAAGTATTTAAGTTATATGAAAGGTAGTTACGGCATCAGGTATTACTATGTACTGTCAAAGATTATGCACTTTAAGCATTATGAATTCAGACTAACCTTGCCACAGAATAATTTTTCACTTGCAGTCTGTCCTGTCACATCATATGATAGTTCTTTGTAAAAAAAAAATCTATGCAAGTTCTGTATTCAATGCATATTTGTTTGATTAAGCTTTACTTTTCTTACCTAATGTCATGACAGAATTGTAACTGTATGAAATTTTGTTGTATATTAACACCAATGTTTTGAATCGTTATGACTGAAATAATGACTGAACAGGGATCACTCTTTCTGCAGGGAGGCTAAACATACAGAGGTTCAAATAAGGGGTCTGTGGCAAGGTTTTGGGTTATACAGAAAAGGTAGGGGTCAGGGGATGTGTCTCACCAGCATTACTGTGGGTAGGATTAAAAGGAGCTGATTCCTTCTCCTCAAAGGATTCCCTGTAGCTATGCACAGTTTTCTGAAAGGGAAACAGATAGGATAACAAAATATTAAGGTATAATATATAGCAATACCCAATAAATGCTATATACAGTAATACAACTAAGAGAAGTAAAAACACATTACGATAATGTATTTTAAAACATATCAGTGTTATACACAATGATAAAGTGAAACATCTATTTCCACAATTTATCCATTATTATATACCTCCATGGGTTGTCCACCTGGGTTCATTGCAATTGTGTTGGCAAAGTCTGGCGATAGAGGTTTCAAGGGTGAACACACCCCGTGGACTGCACTTTCAGTTTGGCTGCTGAGGTACTGGCTTTCACTGGTGGTTCGCCTGCGCATAGTTGGCATGGCTTCATCTGGGGTTACTGTACGTGAATGTGATTCTGAAAACATGGAAAACAGTTCTTAAAGCAAATTAAGTTTATATGTCAGAAGGCTACAATTTTATCTTTTCAGCCAAATATCTTACATTTCATTAGATTAAGGATTATATCAAGAATGATAGCTGTTTTACTTAAATAGGTTAAGTCCTACATCATTCATTTGGCCTCTAGTGGCTACAGTATGTTTTTGATGACTGAAACCTCCTCAGATTCGAACCTTATATACAGTATGTGTACATTTGTGATAATAGCTGATTGCATTCAAAAGTTATAGTCTTTTAACTAAAAAGAATATTATTAACATCCATGTTGAATTTAAACTTATTATTAATATAATATCATAATAATAAACTTATGATTATTGATATTGAGACTCTTCTTACATCATGTTCATTCAGTTCAGTGCAAACAGCCAAGAAAAATACATAAAAGTTTTTGCCAAAATCCAATATGGTGAAAGACGGTCGTGAAATCATATACAAATTTGTTTTCAGCTTGACCTAAGGATTCCAATGCTATAAAATTGAAATAATCTGTGACATACATATTGTTAAATGTTATATCCCAAAATGTGATATTCTTGATGACTTTGATTTGCTGGGATCCAAATAATAATGACCCAATAGACAAAATAATAATAATAATAATAATAATAATAATAATAATAATTCTGACAAAATGTTTTACACTTAAAGGTTCACTATATTTTCCTGCATACATTCAGTGATTTGCCTGAAGAAAAATAAAATAAAAAATACAACCAGGCAGAATAAGATGACAGAGATGTTGAAAGAGAACAGAAAGGGGTGGAGGAAGGGGGACAAACCAGAAAAGGAATAGGAACGATGATGTTCAGGCTGGAAGGACATGTTCTTGGAGATGCCCCGGATGCGGGCGTTGTACTCTGGGTTGAGGAATGATGGAATGGGTTGAAGCAGAAGAGGAGGAGGAGTATGAAGGTGCAGGTCGGGAATCAGTGGTGTGACGGGTGATCCATATACCACAGCAGAGATAGACAGAAATGGGAGGAAAAACAATAATGAAGGAAGGGTGAATATGAATCCTACTTTCTATGGTCTCAACATTTTTCTTTAAAATACTGTGCTAGATTACAAACTGTACTGTTTACTAAAATAAGTTTGTATGATTGTACATGACTTTCCATATGTGAGTAAATAATCAAGTACCCAAAATTATATAGTGGTCTACTAGTGGTACTAAAAAGCACTAGAGACACAACAGTCTCATTGCTGACTTACATCGCTGCAGCTATTCACTCCTACACAGTGGACAGTGTGAGTGTCTGCCAGGAATACACAATATCAACATGAGATATGATGACACCTCTATAATCTTCTTTCATCAATCTTAAATGTGTAGGTCAGCTTTATAGCTCAGTATTAGAACATGTCTTCATTGTTTATCTATGCAGTGGGACATACTTGCAGGGAATTTTTCCATTGTTTATGTTTGATCTCCTACAGGACTAAAACAAGATATGAGTGATAGATAGAGAGATAGAGAGATAATATGGCTCCATTATGTTACCAGGCCTTGGTGTATTGTGTTTTTTTTTTTTTTTTGTCAAATATGGATTAATATACAGTAAGATGCTGCACTTTGTATGAGACTGTTAAATGAAGCCTTAAGCAGGCTTAACTAAACTACATGTTCTAATGACATGAAAATGAGGCTGGGTAGAGTGATATCCTGTTTATCCATCATGCTGTCACTTACAAACTTTAATAATGAACCATAATAAATCTATGCCAGCTTTAGCTTATCATTTTTTTTCTTCAGTTTTTATAGCTTTCTCAAAAATACAAAGGCAAAACCACACATAATCACATAATCTATAGATTTTTTTTTACAGATTCTAGTGGACACATTTTCAGTTTCAGTCATCTTATATATGCAGCAAAAGCTATGTACTCCGACCCCAATTTCTTTCTCCCTCACCTGCCACACGGTGGGCCACAAGTCCATCAAGGTTTAGTATCTCCTCCTCAGACTTTGGTTCAGGTTCTTTTGCAATGGAAACTGGGGGGAGTGGAGATGACGATGTGCTGTGGCTTTTTTGAGCAACTGGGAATGTACCCTGAAGGTCTGGAGAGTAAGACACCTCGCTGCTTCCTGGGTAGACAAACTGGGGCTTGATTGGAGATGGGAGTGGTAAAGTTGGGGATGGTGTTGTGCCTGAACCTCCACGGATACTGTAGGGATCTTGCTGATAGATAGGTGAAAGGGCCTGAGGGGACTGGTAAGCCCTCTGATGATGCTCAGATAGTGGAGTCATGGGGTAAGCAGGTGATGATCTTTGTGAGGACTGTCCAAAACTGGCAGAGGAAGAGAGAGGTGGGCCACCAGTGACACTATAGATGGCCTGGTCAGCCTGGTAAGAAGGTCTGATTAGTGTATGGGCAAAGGGTGGTTGGAAAGCTGAGATATTCTCACCTGCAGGAGCACTCTGAGATTTGGGAAATGGTGTATGTGAAGGCTCCAAGTCAAGCATGAGCATGTTTAGGGCATCTATAGACTGTTCTACATCCTGCTGTGATCCACCTCCACAAGTTGGGAAGTGTGGAAGGGCACCATCTGAGCCAAAGAAGGGGTCATCCACAAGACCATATTGATGCCAAGCACTGAGCCCTCTTTGCACTGCCTCTCGGCTGCTGGTGTTACGTTCAGGAGCTTGTGGCAAGTACTGAAGTCCTCCATCCAGCATAATGCCACCATATGACTGCGAGCGATACATTCCTTCATTCTGCCCATTGTACTCTATCAGTCCATGTGCCGATGACGACCCTCGGAGCTGGTGCACAGGCATCTCCTTTTTAGGCCTCCTCTCTAGGAAATTCCCAAGTTGCCTGTCTACTTCTACTACTGTGGACTCAGTGACTGGTTCGCTGTCAGCTGGTGTATCTTGACCCTCAAAGGAGAATGTGCCAAGGCTGCCTACACTGTTATCTCCCACCTGGCTTTCTGGTAACTCATCGTCAATAATGTCAGTTTCTTGCTCAGCACCTGCTTGTCCATTCACGTGGACCTGGGCAGGCACAAGGTGCCGCACTCCAACCCCTGGGCTTGAGTTGGCAAAAGAGAGGAAATTCTGATGAAGGAGAAGTGGTGATCCCTCTGACCCACTCAGAAGCTGTTCCAACTCTCGGTTCTCACAAGGACTAATTGCAGTCTCAGGGGGAGCTTGGCTCACAGGCCCTGAGGATGACAAAGACTGTTGAGCATCATCTGTGCGGTCTGTCTTAACAGAAGCAGTAGAGTTTCCTGAGTCACTGCTGACAGAAAGGGCGTGGTCTGGTAGTGGATGGTTGGCAACCGGAAGAGGAAGTGCATGTTCAACTACAGGAGGAGCATGGTCAGTTGAATAAGCACCATCGGGAGACACAGTTCCCTCAAGAGAGTCTTTCTTCTGAACCCGGAAGTAAAGGCTGCCATCTACTGGACCTTGAGAATGAGCAAATTGTAAAAAAGAGGTTATAAATTTATTATAACTATATTATAACTATTTTAATCTCTATATTTTTTTCATTTCCATCAAAAATGAAACTTATGAAATCACTTGCTCACCCTTATGAAATTGTGCAATATTCTTAAAATGGAATGTATGACACATCCTCTACATTTAGTATCTTATCTGAAGTCATATGATAGCTTTGACAATGGATGCCAAGTTTAATTCGTTATTAACTAAAAATCAATGAAATAAAAAATAAATATATCATTTTCTGTCAATGGAATTCACACACAGTCCTTCAAAATGTTAATGTCTTTCAAAAAAGTCCTTCAGTCACACAGTTCTTCATTTTTTTCATTATATATATATTTTAATATATATTAGGGCTGCATGATAAATTACATGTGATTGTCATGCGTGTCTCATCAGTAAAGCCGGTTCTGTGATTAGCAGTAAATGTCCATCATCTGCTTTGAAACGGAGCGGCACTTAATATACAGAGTCGTAGCTCGCTGACAAGCTATGCAATATCGAGTTCATAACCGCATGCGATTCATCTGTGATTATGACGCGTATTTACATAATTATGGATTATATTGACTATAACAGCGATTCTCAATTCCAGTCCTCACACCCCCCAGCTCTGCATATTTTGTATGTTTTACTTTGTTAACACAGCTGATTCTGTTAATCAGCTCATTAGAAGTGAGCTCCGTGCATGAACTGTGTTATGGTTGACATGATCTCTTATAATGTCTTTTTACCCATTGCATTGCATGGTGCCATGTAAACATAAAACCATGTCTGCATTTGATCGGAGAAATGACAAACAACAAGTGCTACTCTACACTGCTCAAAACTTGCATTTGAATCATCAGTGGGAAATCCTTTACATATGACAATGTACTTACAGACCGTAGTCTACTCTTCCAGGATCAGGAAACAGTCCTCCATAAAATTCACTCCACACATCTGAATTTTTAGGTTAAACTATTCTGGAACAGTGTTGTAAATACAGCTTAACCACTGATTTCTAGTTGTGTCCTGTTTTGGAAGACCAAACAAAGTAGTTTCGCTTTCACAAGGAAACACACAGCATCAGTCAGAATAAACAATATGCCTTATTTCTTTGCATGAACATTTGGGCGGTGTTATGCAAATCTTCCCACATCATGATGTAGACATGTTGGGGGCGTGTTAGAAAGAGCCATTTTAGTTAGGCGTGGTTGACTCTTAACTTTTATATAAAATATCTCTTTGGATTTGAGACCTTAGTCTTTGCAACTTTACAGATCATCTTTATGCACCAAGAGCTTGCAACACTCCAAAGAGAAAGGAAAAGTTGAAATCGCATCATAGGACCCCTTTAATAGTTTGGTTAAGTCTTGTAGTGCAAAATCCTTAACCTCCCCCACCTCAAAAAATAAATCATTAAAAGTGGAGGTCTAATGGGCTAACAGACTAGAACAATGGTTACAGGTTTGAGCCAAGGAAAATGAGACAGCATAATTGCCCAATTATCAGTGTGTTGTGTATTCTCATCTCCCAGTCCTGGTAATTGGCACACAGCCTTGGTAAAGAAGCGTATGCTATAAACTGGAAAATAACAAGTTAAGATATGTAACTTAAACCTAAGCAGTATTGTGTAACTAATGATTGATTGTTCTTTGGGGTTCAGGTAATATGCACAAACCTGCCTTCCATGATGATGACCAAGTTTTACCAAGTCTGTCTAGCAACAGCCATGGTGTTGGCTTAGGGCCAAGTGAATGATATCATGGGTAAATCATGCCAAAGTGTTGGTCCAGAGAGAGAAGAGGCAAAGGGCCACTGCAGTTCAACATAACACAATCATGTTGTACTGGCCAAATTTATAAAAGGAGAGTAAAAGATAATGGTATTCTAATAAATAACTCAAGGATAAAAGAGTAAAAAAAAAAAAAAAAAAAAAAATTCCTAGGCAGAAATATAGAATAGCTAACTGACAGAAAGGCTGACAGACAGATAGACAGGCATACATTTGTGGTGAGTGTATTATGACAATTTACAGAAATGAAACAGGGGAATGGTAAGCTGACAGAAATGCCAATGACATGAGAAAGCACAAGAGACAAGTTACTGTAAAAGTTAAAACAGATGGGGTGGGGGTGGGCTATATTCAACATGAAGTCACAAAGCGATCCAGCTGCTGCTCTGTAAGACTAGTGATGGCCGATTCGTGAACGAATCATTCAATTTAACCGGTTCTTCTTAGTGAACCGGTTGAACCAGTTCACCAAATCGAACTGAATCGTTTGAAATGGTTCACGTCTCCAATAAGCATAAATACACAAATTAATTAAGCTGCTAACTTTTTTAACGTGATTAACACTCCCTCTGAGTCAGAATAAACCAATATCCCGGGGTAATCCATTTACTCAAACAGTACACTGAATGAAATGCTGTGAAGACCGAACTGAAGATGAACACTGAGCCGAGCCAGATAATGAACGAACACGCCCACTGCTGGAGCAGTTCTCGTTCTCGAGTCAAGAACCGGTTGCTTCGGTTTTCGGATCACCAGTACACTCAACCGAGAATCGTTTCTGTCGGACACGTCCGATTTGAGAACCAATGAGCTGATTCTCGTTCTCGAGTCAAGAACCGGTTGCTTCGGTTTTCGGATCACCAGTACACTCAACCGAGAATCGTTTCTGTCGGACGCGTCCGAATTGAGAACCGATGAACTGATGATACTGCGCATGCATGTAATTTTGTAAGTATTTTGTTAAACATCGGAAAGTGTGATAAAATAACTATATTTCATTTTGATTTTTTTATTATTATTTTTTTAGATTAATGTTTCCAATCTGTATATTGTATATAATGTATAGGCCAAATGGGTTTTCAGGGAAGTTGGACAATAATTAAGACTCTAAAGACTCTTATGTTTAATAGGAAATAAGGGATGATTTATGAGATATCTGTACTGTAATGATGACACATTCACAAATTGAGTTTGTAGTAAACAGAACATGAACACGAGTAGAGCAGCTGATGACACTGAACTGCAGCATGTGCCGGTTAGAGCGATTCTCGTTCTCGAGTCAAGAACCGGTTGCATCGGTTTTCGGATCATCAGTACACTCAACCGAGAATCGTTTCTGTCGGACGCGTCCGAATTGAGAACCGATGAACTGATGATACTGCGCATGCGCGATTCAGCGTGAAGCCAACTGACTCACAGCATGTCTGAACCGAAGGGATTCTTTTGGTGATTGATTCTGATTCTGTACTAGTAATGATATGAGGGCGGGTATTTCGAGGGCTTGGATGAAGGGTAATCTGGCGAAACGTAAGTTCATTTAAAACCCCTTACTAGTAACCCCCCTTTTTTGGCATGGAGACCGAAATTACATACCCAAAATAAAAAGGTTTCTGCTCATGATTCTTTCTGACTAGATACATAATCAACCTTTGTTCACAAAGCTGACACTTTAAAGTTTACTGTTCAGGAATCAGAATCACTCAGACTGTTATGATAATAGAGATATATAAGCTCAAACATAAAAACAAAAATAAAAATATTAAAAACATATGTTTTAAATGTATTTAAAAAATTGTTGATGTAGGAAATGAGTTTGAAAACACAGTGTAGCTAAGGCCACAAGTCTTCCAAGACTTCATAAAAAATTTCATAATCGAATCTGTAAAACTGTGAATTTTATGAAATATTTTCTAAGGCCATGTCATGTGTGTTTTTAGAGAAGGCTAATCAGATTGATTTATGGCCCTTGTCATCTCTGTAAGATCACACATGTAAACACTGCTGTGCTCTTTGTGTATGTTTCACTGTTGAAAGCTGCCCGATTCATTATTCTATTGTTCTCACCAAATGAGTCTTTCACACCTCCGCCAGGTATGACACATTATCCGCATTATTCTTTTATCATTATTCTTTTGTTTTTATTCCACCTTTATTAGCCTTGATTGTGGTTTTTCAGGCTTTACAAAGCAACAAAGCAGCGATCTCACTTCAGTCTCTCTTTGCATTTAGCCCTTATTTATCAAAAGTCTTACTATAAAAATACAACAAAACATTTTCTTACGACCTTACGTGAATTATTGAGACAAAAATGCATTATGAAGAAGAAAAGCACCTGCTATTAGTAGCATTGGTGCTAACGTTAGCATCAAGCTACATCTGACAATTTATGAAATTATTAGTACACTTTTACTCAAAACTCACTTTAAACCCCGATCGAGTGTTTATAATAACTTCCTTTAGCGATCAGGGGTGGAATTTGGTCGTTTACTGTTGTAAAAATATGTTATAGAGCTCGGGCGTAGATGTCATGGAATGGTGCATTGTGGGTAACGGCGGCCATTTTAGAGGCATCGCAAAGCAGGTTTGTAATAAGATAATAGCCAGTCTCCAGAAAAAGTTATAGAACGTGACAAAAAAAGTTGCCTATACCTATACGGACAAACTTAATAATGAAGCCAAACAACGCTACTTAAAAAAAAGAGGTTGTAGGCGGAATCGATCCCTATGAACACATGAAAGTTTACCAAGCCTCAGTTTCCCTGATAATTTCTCCTACCGGGTCTGCGGAGTGAGCGCTTACACCTCCGATCAATTTAAAAATGTCACTTTCACTTTTTAAAAAGTCACTGGAGGCTCACCTGCAGATCACAAATGGATCTGCAAATTAAACGTGGAGAAAACAATTTTTCTCACTAAGGAAATGTTAACATTAACCAAGCATCAGTGGTGACACATACACACACACTTATCAGATTCTGCGAGCTATGAAGCTTGTCTATGCGGGTTTGTTACACTTCAGGAGTAATTACTCACCTATCATACTTGCAAAAATCCACTGTTTTCCTCCGGTAGTTCTGTAATCCGGTATAATATTGACGAACATTCACCTCAGACACAACCCACCATTCACCAAAACAAGACGCTTAACTTCCTATTTTGAAGTTCGTTCCAGTTTTTTTATTTATTTTTTTAAACAAGTTGTTCAAATTTGTTAAATACAGTCAGCACAAAAATATCAAAAAGCAAATTAAGTTCAGGATTGGGTCAAAAGAAAATGTTTAAACAAAAAATACAGACACTAAACTGACTCCCTTACTGGCCAAAAACTAGAGAAAGCGTAATGTGTTTGTGTCTGAGTTTGTGTGTGTGTATGTGTGAGAGAGAGAGACCATACACAACATGTCTCACCATAACTATGTATTATAATATTATCGAAGGTGATGGTTTCCCTCCGTACAGCGGCGACCCAAGCCATCTGACGCCTCTTGGTGATTTCAGACACCTTGTGTTTTTTTTTCCAAGTAGGAAAATGTTGAAAACTAATATGATTCACGAGGCGTTTGCCCTGTCGATCATGAAACCGATTACAGCAGTTCACAATACAGCAATACTGAACCATTTCCCCAAAAATAATCAAAATTAATGACCAAATGACCAACGTTACCTAATGCCTACTATACAGTACATCTACTTCTGTACCGCGACTCCCACAATGCATTGCGACGTGACGCAACGATCCCGACCTCTATTTGTAGCCTTTTTCATCGCTGCACAAGTTAGCATTTCCGATGTACATTTTCGATTTTTTTTATAAAAACGCCCCAGATCTCAAGAAATTCTCATACCAAGCTTTACTATCGTAATCGCAGGTTTATTATTCGGATATTTTGTGTGTACAGAGGTGTTTCGGTGTTGTTTTGGCCAGATAACTACCAGGAAGTGTGCAGGAAGCATGTGACACGATGGGGCGGTGTCCAGATATGAAACTCTAAGATTGACGTTTGAAAGACCCAATCAGAGTCTGAGTCACACACCGCACGAGCTGTGACTACTGCACGCACACACAGATCGCTGGGAGAGGCTGTTTATCATCTGATCGCGTAAATCCGTGGAAAATGAATAGAAATGATGATTCTGTCTGAAGAAATATGAAGTAAACATCAGTAAATATATCCATATATCTCCGCAGATATGCATCTTTGGTCTGTAAATCCTTATTGACGCTGTTCAGTGAGTCTATGTGAACACAAATAAACCGCTTTTGACGTGACTGAATATGAGTGAGTTGTGAATTTCTATTCAAAATGTGGCATAATACGGATTTATTATTTTGCACTCCTGACATAAATCACTAAATATCTGTCACTGCAACAATGTTTTATCAAAATATTGGTCAAATATCGAAGCTTGAGTCTTTAAACTTTCCATTGATGCACAGTTTGTCCAGATGAAGTAAGACAGTGATGTTTAATGTGCTGTGAAAGTGAAACAATAATAAACTGGGGCCGTCAGCGATGTTTGCACGCAAAGGGGTTTTAATAACAAATACATCGCAATGGATTATGTTTAGTAAGTGGATCATGGTTTCTGCGCTGATGACACCTAATTTATTTACTTTATATCTTCAAGACTTAAATCCTCATATGCACATTATTGCTGTTACTGTATTTAGGTGTTGTTGCAAAACTCAAATGTAAACTTTTCATGATTATGAGGTTTTAACTGACTAAAGTTATGATTACTGACTTTATATATTTGAATGTTTGATAGACGTTACGCCATTACGCCGTTACGCCACGTCGAGCGTGAAAGAACCGATGAACCGGTTTTTTCAACCGTTTTATTGAATCGAACCGTCCGAAAGAACCGGTTCGCGGAAAAGAATCGAACTTCCCATCACTATGTAAGACAGCACAGCTCATTCACATTCAGCATAACATCCTATCATCACACACACACACACACACACACACACACACACACACACACAGGATAGTACTCATATTATTTGCAATTATTTACTTGTTGCAAACATGTTTAATGTAAATATCTAGTGGAGCAGATGTAATTCTACTACTACAGCTTTTGTGGCTAAGGAATATTTCTTGCCATAATTGTCAAATTTCACAAGATAAAGTCTATTTTCTTTTTAAATTGTAATTTCTTTAACATCTGTGAATAAGAGGATTCAAGGTGAAATTACTTCAGGTTAAATGTAATTTGTAGTTGATTTATGTTTATTTTGTTCTAACTTTGTAGCGTTTAATTGGCTAAATAATCTCTGATTTGGCTTCCTATTACCAATCATTTTACAGGATTGGGGCACTGAAGGTGGGTCCAGCACGACTCTGGCCCACCCCTAGCTCTGTTTATGATAATTACAGATTTTCCAGATGCTGACAGCTGACTTAAAAGCAGAAGGCTGTGATACAGAGGAGCTAAATTACCAGCGCCAAACAGTGTCCAGTTGAGACCCAAAAAAGTACTTGAAAAACACCTAAAATTATATGAATTCCAGAATTATTAGCATTTACAATATGCAATCAGACTTGCATAATAAGATAATGCCAGACCTGATGGTCCATGCTGTCTTAGCATGATTAGAGAATATTCCAATATAGCATCTTTTGTCCTTCAGTGGAAGCAAAATATGTCTTTTTCAAAGGCTATTTGCTTACATTTGTTAAGTGACAGAGAAATCTAGTAAATAAATTCTTGAATATTAATTATTGATCTTTATTGATATTTATTTACCTCATAACAAGTCTTTGCTTTAAATGTTCCAGTGGCTCAAGTGGTAGAGCATTGCATAGCAGTGCAAGGTCGTGGGTTTGATTCCCAGGGAAGACAGGTTAGGTAAAAACTATTAGCCTGAATGTACTGTAAGTTGCTTTGGATAAAATCATCTGCTAAATACATGTATTTAAATTTAAATGCTTCAAAATTGTGAAACTTTCTGTGTTGTCTATTCAATGTGACCTCAGATTTTTTAATTTATAAAAGTTAACTTAAAAAAAGTAATGCACTATAAAAACATACTTGCACAGTTTACAAAATAATAAAAAAGGCCTACATAAAAATAAAAACCTCACTAAAAAAACATATCTCAGAAAAGAGGTGGACAATTTTTTTTTATCTCAAAACATATCACAGGTTATGGTCACAATTTTACTGTACTGGTGACGAGATCCTTTAAATCTGTAACCACACTGGCTAAAGTGATTTAAGGAGCACAAACAACATGTAAAATATCTTCCAATAAAAAAGTACTGTATGTACTGTAATGTAATTGTGCCTTTAGGCTTTAATAAAAGCTGGCACATTTAACCTATAGAGGAACTGATCACAAATGGAACATATGTAAAAGTTGTTTTTAGATTACAGAGAATTTAGTTTTAGATTCAAGAACAGATCCAACAAAGAGATGCAGAGTTTAATTATCAATATTAAATGAGATTCAGTTATTATTGATGGTAATTTCATCTGGTACTGTTTAGTTCAGAACTCACTTCTAGATTTACAAATACTGACCTTTTTGAAGAAAAATCAGACAAAATTCTCTTTCAAAATCCACAAAAAAGATAGACAGTAGCAGAACATAAAAAAATAACAACTAGTGATTGAACCCACACAGATAAAGTACATGCTTTGAGAATGAGTATATTACTTTGAATGAGGCAACTTCCACTTTAAGACTTACCTATTTTCAAGCCCAATGGAAAATCTAATTCAAATTCAGTTCTGATTCCAACAAGTGTATATAGCACTGCTCACCATCGACTTTGCCAGTCTCTCTGTCTTTGATGTGAGATCATTGTGTCTAGTTCATTAATCTGAGTTGTTCTCTTTTGTGATTCACTCTGACCAAGTGTCACAGTCACCTCTCTCTCTGTTCCACAAACTTCTCTCTCAGTCATTCCAAAAATGCCATGAAGCTGTGCAGCAGCCAAATAAGGGAGCTTGAGCTGTAAACAAACCCTGGTTGCTATACTGTCCCAAAGCACCCCTCTGTCTCTGTCATAGGAATGCATATACACACAGACATCACACACACTTTAACTGGAACACAGAAATGGAAATGTGTAGAAAGAGGTTTGGGATTTAAACCAAGAAGTACAAAGTGTCCTTTAACTTTGGTAGTCTCAAATACTTGAGTACGTTGACTTGAATTGTACTGATGTTACATTTCAAAAGGATCTTGTGAATATACATAGTCACTGTGATTTTGCCAAGACATGTTCTTTTGTTGATTGTGGATAAACATTACTGTCCAAAAATATGGACTAAACTCAATCCCTATCCCTAAAATCATTGTGAAATGAAAGCTGATTAACAAGGTTGTAGAAGCACTTAACCCTGATCTTAAGCCTTAAACAGATATTTCCTTAAAAATTATCCCTCCATTCTGATTGGATAATTGGAATGTTGTTCCAGGATCAACAATGATGTACTTGGTGAAATCATGGTCACCGGAATACACACAAAGGTCCAGTGGCGTGTGTTGACAAATGTAACCACCCTCAACCATCCATTCTCAGATGAGCTTTATTCTGTTTAATAATAATGTACTTGAATGGATGCTGTGAGGCAAGAGTATCTGTCTATCTATCCATCTATCTTTCGACAAAGACATCACACAATTCGAGAATGTCAAATATGTTTTTATTGATAACTGTCCAAAGAACAAAAAATAAAATAAAAATGCTGCAATAACCAAAAGCAGGTCAGGTCAGGGGGTTCACCCTGAGCAAAACTTCTGAAACAGTGGCTGCACGGTTATTGTCCAGTTTCATCTTTGGCAGACAAAAGTCACCAAAGATCTGAAGATTGTCTACATAGTGCACTGCAGATATTTATGTATTGAAGAGCTTCATCACTTGTATTTGTAATCTCCTTAGGGCTTTGTGCCATTTTTCAATGTCCTTTCAATGTCAATAACGCACCACTCATTTCATATTGCCACTGTATGTGCATACAATTGTGTGTTTTGGGATGCCCACATCTCCTAGCCTTTCCCACCAGTCCTTCCTCTCAGAAGAGGACACTGAAGAGAAGAGTGTCAGTTTTCCACCACTCCCTGGGGCTGCCAACAGGGCCACTGATGCCTTCTATTTCTCTAGATGCTATTTAAAACTTTGAGTGGCAGGAGGCATGGGAAGGGCTCTATATGGCATACCACATGGGTTTAAAATAAAAACTGAGCAAAGGGAAAAGTGTCCTAATGACCTTAGACATCATTTTCTCACCTTGAAAATATATCTGAGGAAGTAAAAAAAAGTAATGAGTAATCCCATCAATGAGTCAAATCACTTTATTAAATCTGTAATATGCTGAATACCCTAAAGAACAATCATAATCCATGAAGCAGTGGTTCAAGTGGCATCCCTGGAGTCTTCAGTAGATTATTATTAGCAGTGAGACGAGAATCCATATATCCCATTTAGCCCTCCTTGTTCACTTAGCTGTTTATGCAATTCAGCAGGCTAGCAGAACAACTGTCACTGACCCCCTCCAGCTCCCTATATAAACTGCTTTCACCAAGAACATGAATATGTGACATGAACAATGACCATTACATTTTGACCCTGTTCCTGCCCCAAAATCAGTTGTTACAATAAAATCTCTGAATTGTCAAGATTCAGCTGACACAGATGTCTAATCACCAGCAAGAAAAAACACCAAGAATAGTGCCTCTCACCATCTTTAATGTCTTCAAATCTCCTGTTGAAGTTTTCATAAGAGTCCCAGCGGATCAGTGGATCTTGGGTGTTGTAGTCCACAGAGACACTAGGTCCATTCTGTAGATGATCCAACTCTTAGAGGCACAAACAAGAACTTCAGAGTTAAGGCCTTGAAATGTGCTCATCTCTTCTTTCAAGATCATATATCTTCTAGAAAATTAAAAGATTACAGATTTACAGTTTTGGTAATATAAGCTTACCTTTGATTTTTTCTGGACCAAAAGAAAAGATGAACTCAACCTTCCCATATTCAGGAAATCTCTCATCTGCTAAATTCCATATTTATGATTAGTCTGCATGCCATCTTATACATAATAAAAAATAAACATAAATTAGCAAAAGACAATTAACACACTAACCTTTAAATGTCTCATCGAGGTCATTTTTTGTGAAGACCAGTGCTAAATTGTGTAATGCACACGTGTGGAACTGCACTCTGAAGATCACATCCCTACTAGGGTTTTGATATCGCTTGTGATAACATTTCAGCTTCAAGATGGAGGATATGGAAAAAAGGGCAGATCAAAATGGATACGGGCTGGGAAGATATTATGCAAAAGACATTTTGCAGATTCTTGCTCCTCTATAATAATTTTGGTGTCAATATTTTTACCATTGTACTGTGTCAGTATTGTTCTTCCTACCAGGATATCTCCTTTTAGTAGCAGGCCAGGCTCAATGGTGATACAGATGCCTGTATGGCTGTCGCCTTGAACATTACTGTAAAACATAGAGAGGAGGGAAAAGGAAAGATGATGGATGGGGTTATTAAAGGCATACGTCAAGCTGTCTCAATTCTGAATTATACAGCCTATGCATATATGGAAGACTAGCTTATTAAAATATTATCATCTACTCAACTAGAACATAAAAATAACCATTTAATTTGCAACAGTGGAATGTCTTGTGTTACACAAGATATCAGGATATTAATGCCACAAAAGCACAGATGGAAAAAGAGATGGACAGAGAAGTGTTTGATGCCAGGGTGTCAGATGAGAAATTTATTTGAGAATACGTTTTGGCCAGGGTAGAAACTGTAAAGGATGTAATTCAATGACCCTTGTAAGTTAAATAAGAAAAAAAAAGAACTGCAGTTTTAGCATTGTCACTGTATCTGCCAGTCTACCATGAGGCCGATGACTGTAGTGTCATCTGCGAACTTCAGGAGTTTGACAGAGGGGTCTTTAGAGGTGCAGTCACTGGTGTACAGGGAGAAAAGCAGTGGGGAGAGAACACATCTCTGAGGGGCACCAGTGTTGATGGAGCAGCTGTTTGAGATTAATTTCCCCAGTCTCACAAGCTGTTGCCTATCTATCAGAAAGCTGGTTATCCACTGACAGATAGAGCTAAGGACAGAGAGCTGGGTCAATTTGATATAGAGGGTTGTTGGAATGATGGTGTTGAAAGCCGAACTAAAGTCCACAAACAGGATCCTCAAATAAGCCCCCGATTTGACCAGATGTTGCAGGATGAAGTGCAATCCCTGCATCATCCACTGGATCTGTTTGCATGGAAAACAAACTGCAGGGGGTTAAGTAAGGGTCCAGTGATGTCCTTCAGATAAGCCAGAACCAGTTTTTCAAATGACTTCATGACGACAGATATTA
The DNA here is from genome assembly GCF_023724105.1 of Carassius gibelio. NCBI lineage: Eukaryota > Metazoa > Chordata > Actinopteri > Cypriniformes > Cyprinidae > Carassius > Carassius gibelio. Next base: position 9,900,447 of record NC_068376.1, read on the forward strand.
GAGCCACAGGTCTGTATTCCTGTTATCTTTGATTTCTTTGGGACGGGGATGATGTTGGAGTGTTTGAACCAGGAAGTGACTCCACACAACTCCAAAGATCTGTGAAAAGATGGGGGCCAGCTGGTCAGCACAGGTTTTCAGACAGGCTGGTGTCACACCATCTGGTGCCTCTCTTCTGCGCACACACACACTAAAAAACAAAAAAAAAACCTTGCAATCGCTTTCCTATGGGCACCTTTTTTATACAAAGTTTCACTTTCGTTTCCTTTATACCTAATCAATCTTCTGCACAGCGCCCAGGGCCGGCGCTCCGCACACGCACATCACGCACTGCGCGTAGGGCCCCAAGTGCTTTGCGGGGGCACCAAAAATCTGGGTCATGAAAAAAAAATCATCTCAATAGGCTGCTAGTATAAATAACAAATAAAATATTTCTAAAAGCATGTTAATATACAAAAGCAATACAAAAGTAATATAGGCCTAGACCAAATTAGTCGAGAAAAAGGTGAATCTCTGTGCCAGTCTCCCTCTGGTGCCTCCCCTTCCCCACCTCCCAGTGGTCTGTTCGATTATGCCTCAACCAATGTCAAATTTGGCAGACACCGACCTCAGACATGGCCTCGAAAAGGCACCAAGAGTCGGGGGTGGAAAAAATAAAAAAAGAAGAGATAGCAGGATGATGCTCGTGCGTCGCTTGCAGGTAAGACAATGTTTTAAATAAAAATGTTAGTTTTAAAAAGAACGGCGTTAGGTAACGACGTTATTTTTTCAGTAACTCGGTAATCTAACTAATTACTTTTCCCGTGGTTACAACGCCGTTAACATTACTGAACACCCTTTCTTACAAAGATAATACTTGAAGTGCATGATAAAACACTTGCTGTCTGTTGACGTGCAATAAATATTGAAAGTTATGTACCTGTCTGTTCTACTCTTTTCAACTGACTTGTGAAAACAGCAAAAAAAAAAAAAAAAGTACAAATTCTCTGACATGTAGCAAGAGTAGTTTTTTTTTACAGTAACACAAATAGTTACTTTTATTATAGAGTAATTCAGTTACTAACTCAGTTACTTTTTGTAACAAGTAGTGAGTAACTATAACTAATTACTTTTTTAAAGTAACATTCCCAACACTGCTGATAGCTGATTTTGCAGCTAGGAAATGTAGGCGTGTGGCACCCAAATGGCTAGCGCCGGCCCTGACAGCGCTATTGTCAGTATGCCATGGTAGGCGCACCTAAGAGCATGCTTTCTCCACCAGAACAGTCTTGCAGCACTTCTTCGTCTTCACAAAATCCTTGATACAACATCGCATCGATGACATTGTCTCATATGATGTCCATAAGTGTCTTCATATTGCGTTTTTTAGCTGATAACAGAAAATCAGTAAAACAATAACAATTGCACTTTTAAACATCTCCATAATTAGCCTGTTTTCGAACTTTCTGCTTGAGAAATTCTGTCCAATGAATTAGCACACATGTGGTTTTGTTTACAATTTCTGGATCACTTACAAAAAGGACAGTATAAAAGAGAACCACACCATAAAAATAACAAATAAAATAAATAAATAAAATAAATTCAACATTGTATTTGGTCCAGACCAAAGCAAGTGAACTAGTGGACTTTCCTGGTGTAAATACACCCTTAAACATTCTTCAAAGCAAGTTGAATGCGGCACTACAGATCACAAAGAACAGAATAAAACTGTTTTAATGTCAAATCATGTAAAGATTTATTTATTTTTTAATAATCTAACTGATTAAAATAACACATTAAAATAAACCTATGAACTCCATAAATTCAGTATTCTGTGAATGGATACAAAATAATTTGTATGTGTCATAAGTTATTCATTTGTAAAGATATTTTGTTATATATTGTTGTCACAAATTTGCTGTTAAATGCACAAAAAGAAGTTGCTGAATTTCTAATTGGATCTGTCTTTGTGTTTAAATAAGTAATTTTTAAATAAGTCTGCAGAGAATGGTGCAATGTCAAACTTAAGTGGTGGAATTTCTTTTGAAAAGCATTTACAGTCGCGGGACATTTAACAAATCAAAGATAATATCTCACTAGTGATGGGTGTTTTCCGTCTTTATTTCTGACAGTTCACGAGAAACGGGGTGGTGTTTTGCGTGATGTCGATCTGCGAATCCAGACTGAGCAGCAACCATAGACAGTAAAAGAAATGGACACAGTGACCCCTTTGGAACTCAATTGAGACGAGTGAAGCCCATTTTTAGCGTTTTTTAGCACTTCCGTTTCTGACGCGCAGACTCAAACTAAGCTGGATGACGTCAGCAACCTGTCTGACGGATGAAAATCTTCTAGTAGCTGTGCGTGCAAACTGCCATCATTAATCTTGCAGAGACGGTGAGCATGTGTGGGGAGTTCTTTGGCGTGAGTGAGCAGGAGTAAGTATTCTGATTAATTATTTTGTATAGTATTTTAAAATGTAACGCCAGTACGCCATATTAAGTTAATTGCCTGCGAGCTTCTCCTCCTGTCTGTATGGTAATTTCTCTACTGTGCGACAGAGAGTCGAGTGGTTATGACGCAATCGTTAGCCTATTTTTACAAAAACTGTTTCTACGGGGCCATAATGTAACATAGAAGGTAATGGAGCACTTTATACACTGTTGTGTATCTTTAGAAATAAATAATGGACAAATGGAGTCTTTAAACGCCTCAGATGTAAAGTTATTCGCTGTCAAAGTGACGCCAAAATGAATGTGATGTCAATGGGATGCTAAAGCAAGTGAAGTTCTGCTACAAGATGGTGGCACGCGGCCGACTTCAACTTCCGGTCGACTTCCTTGCCGCCTGGCAGCAACCTCCTGCTCTCACTCGTAAAGCCAACAAGGAAGTGACTAAAACTGCAATTCACCGACTGGCAACTAGAGGCTGGCTGCAAAAGGGAGTCAGCCTCATAGACTCCCAATATTAAAATGCCCAACTTTACAGCAGAAAAAAAAAACGTTTACAGCCTGGTTCAAAAAATTATTTTGGTCTATATAGCTAATTTTGCCCTTCATGACAACTGTGAGGGGAGTGCATTTTTTTTTTTTTTTATAACTCATCAGTTTAAATTATATACATACAGACGGTTGGTCTGGGAACGGCCCCAGGAACGCCCCATCACGTGATGTGAATTTAGCCCGTGGGGGAAAACATTGCCTTGGCAACAATTGAAATACACAGGACAATCATGCTGAAGAGTTGCTGTGTCGTTTTCTGTACCTCCAATAAACTAACAAATTATGAATTGAAGTTCTATATCCTTCCTAATAAACATACAGAACCGGAAAGGAGGAAAAAATGGCTACAAGCAATAAGTTGTGAGGATGATCAAGGGAAGTTATGGAATCCCAAGACTAAGCATGTGTATGTGTGCAGTTGGCATTACATCATAGGCATGCTACGTTAAAATTGTGTACATTATTAACGTTATCAAAACAGTGTAAGTTTGTTTCAGAAAGTGGCATGCATATATAATTAGCCTTATCATTCTACCTTAAGCAAAACTATGTAGCCTAGTGTCGAACCTAAACTCCCATGAAAACGCGTCTGCTAAGAGGTGTAGTCTATATTAGGGGTGTCACGATTCTCCAAATCCTCTATTCGATTGCATTTTCGATTCTAAGGTCACGGTTCGATTCGATTCTCACATTTATTCTTTTTAAAGCACAGATTGTCATTTTTCAAACTAGACTTTTATGTAATATAATATCTGACCTTTGTTTGCAATGTACCACATTACACTGTCAAATTTAAAACTTTTATTAACAACATAATGTAACAATAACTTATATCTTTAGTCAATTGAAAACTTAAAATAAACTGCCATCCAGTTTCTCTTTTGTAAGTGGAGTCACAAAAGATGACATTCAAGTTCATAACAAAACAAACAAAAACAATAAAAAATGACTAAACTAACCTTCAAATATTACTAGATTTATATATATATGTATGTATGTACAGTATGTGTGTGTGTGTGTGCATCATTACAGTCTGTTAAATATGTGTATCTCTTATTACAAGACTGCAATCACTAGCAATCAGAAAAATTCCAGTTAATCAAGTATCTACAAAAGATCTACTCTATAAACAATGCATTAAATTACATTAAAGACAAAAATAAATTAAACAAGCAAAATAAATGATTACTCGCATGTATCTGGTCCACTGATGAAGTCATGGGTCAAGTCAAGTGAATTATTAATTATTTTCTAACAGGCGTCGAATACTGACTTTAGGAAAAGGGGGATAACCAATGACATTTGAGATAACAACTAAAACAGCAAGCCCCGCCCCATGACTGACAAAAATAAAATTGTTCGCGCGAGCAGAGGTGAGATGATCGAGCGCGAGGATGTGGGGAATGAGCATGCGCGCGCGAGGGCTTTTATTGCGTGCAGAGTACATGTCACACGCGTGCGAGAGTTTGAAATGAGCTTGCGGGCTCCCGTTCCTTCGCATCCGATTCAGTTTTCCTCTCGCAGAAGCCATATAGCGCGCGCGCCAGCATCAGTTGAATGCTCGGTTATTTTTGGAATTGATTTGCCGTCATACAACATGGGGGCGTGGCAGCATCGACGATTCCATTTTTTAATTCGAAGTTTGAGACTGTGACTTAATTTCGATCGATTTCGATTTAAAATCGAAATCGTGACACCCCTGGTCTATATGATACGCCGTTACCCACTAGAAAAGGCCAAGGATTGTCTGTGTTTGCGAAGCGATTGAATCGCGGAATCCAGTCAAAAATGGAACTGGTTACATAAAGCAGAACGTCACAGAATTTGGCTATTTTTTTAATGGGCTGTACAATTAATCAAATATCGATATGGAGTCCATATTATGGACTAGTGTATATGAATATTAAAGTTAAGAGACTACAATTGCTCTACGCGTCTCTGGGAATGAGCACTCAATATGTGCATTTTTATCATTCAGATACACACGATGTTCAGGTGAATTGCCCCTGCTGACACTGCCATTGAGCTAAGTGGGCATGGCTTTAACAACCAGCTCCCGCCTTTTTGCCCATTTTCGATTGTCCGGGAGAGTCACACAGTGACGCACTGCCAAGATGGTGACGACCTGCTCTGCACACTTTGAGCTTCAAAAACTCTCCCAATGAGTCTACCGGTGACGTCAGGGACACTGCGTTCATGTTTTTATACAGTCTATGATCCACACACAATGGCTGGATTGCGTTTCTATTACACTGAGATCCAATCACAATGCGGCTTCGACTACTGCTGGACCAGGACATGATGATCGGATAACATTCAGATCAGTAGTGTTTACGCTTATCTTTTCAATGAATATGTAGACAACATCCAGATACAGGTTGCATATTAATGCCACGTGTGAACTCAGCCTTAAATACACAGAGCCAATAAGGTTAATGATGAACACCTGAACAGAATGACACAATCAACTCAGAAACCATGGCAACTAAGGATTGGTAGGAACTAGAACAGGATTGGGCAATTCCAGTCCTGGAGTGCCACTGTCCTGAAGAGTTAAGCTTCAACCCTAATCAAGCACAACTGCCTGTAGCTTTCTAGTGATCTTTATTAGCTTGTTCAGGTGTGTTTGATTAGGGTTGGAGCTAAACTCTGTAGGACAGTGGCCCTCCAGGACCGACGTTGCCCATCTCTGAACTAGAATGAAGGAAAAAGGACTTTTGAACAGAAACAAACTAAAAGTCCATGAAAATGAAGCTAGATGAAACAGTAGAATGTCCGTTACAACAATCAATATGTTATATACATTACATACAATGTATACAATAACGATAACAAGATCACAACTTCACTTTAGGCATTAAAATGATTCAGCAATCAAACTAGGAAGCAATTTACTTACTAAATTCCAGATGTGTATACAGGCTGCATTGCTTGATAGATTTTGAGGAAGGGTCGGCAACCTGACATGGTTAGATATATTACAGTACATCACTGATTTTACAGTTGCTTGCACTCAGAATATTATAATAAACATAGACATCAAATTGCGCTCATGAATTGAATGTGTAGCAGTGTGTGCACCCACCTCCTTTAGACTCGAAATTAGGTATGCCATGCATGATGACATGGTGAAGGAACAGGGGTTTGTTGTTGATTTTTATGTGGCCAGAAAGGAGACCAACGAAGTAATGCACATATCTATACACAGCATTATGGAAGGGAAAGATGAAAAAAAAAAAATATATATATAAAAATGCAATAACAATTTTTAATATTTTAGCCATTAAGAGAAAATATTTGCATATGATATATATGTTACTCTTACCTAAACTTCAAATCAACATAAAATGTATTAATATGTCACATATTTTAGAGAATGGTATTATTAATCATTATTCATACTACAGTAGTTGAAACTTCATGACATCATGACTAGTTTTAACTCTAATTATCAGGAACATCTTTTTATGTTCCACTACAAATCCAGTTTTAGCACATGTACTTTGGTAGCACCTGCTGGTTCAATCCCCGAAACGCAAACACATCGACTCAGTTCAGACTTTGCAATAAGAAAAGATGTGATTTACAGATATCTAAAGCAAAATGTTTCATTTCTCTCAAAGAAGATGAAGATGAAGAAGAAGAAAAACAAAAACAAATAATTGTCAGTGTGGTTCTGCAGGCAATATTGATTCCAGGAACAGTATGTAAAAGTCTGCATGAATATTTTGGTGTAGAGTCAAAATGGGCATTTGTGGTGCATTGCTGACCTCCTCTGGGAAGGCTGGACTGTGGGCATGGCTTTATCTTCATAAAAACGCTTCATGGCAAACCTGTCCAGTGCCTGGTCAGCACTGAAAATATGAATGCCAAATATAAACACTTAAACAAATACATGGTACTCTCTAATGTATCTTAAATACACCACATTTCATACAGACAAATCCTACCTGGCTGATAAGGTACTGTAGTGCATATAGGCACCCACCACAACACCAGTTCTCCCCCAGTTTCCCTTCAAGAAATATTGCCAAATTATCAAGGAGAACATGCAAAATTACAACAAAGTAGGCACTGTCATTTTGGCATTTCAGCCAGGTTATATGTTTACTATGTCCTATTTCTTAAAGGGTTTGTTCACCCAAAAAGGAACATTAGCCCATAAATTACTAACCTTGAAGTCATCCTAGGTGCATATGACTTTCTTCTTTCATATGTATCAAGTCAGAGTTATTTAAAAAATTATAAGTTGTTTGATGCAACTCTGCGGGTGTTGCACTCCATCGGTCCATGAGAAGTTTAATAGAAATCACATCCATTAAAGAGTGTCTCACACAGCTCCGGTGGGTGAACAAATGTTTTCCATAGTGAATTGATGTGTTTTTGTAAGAAAAATATCCATGTTCAAAACGAAATAATCACATTAATCTAGCTTGCGCTTACTTTTGTAAAATGGAAGCAGTTCCGTGGAATGACATATGAGGTCAGCGTTGCGCATGCACCGTTGAGTCTCGTTAAAACCAACGTTTGTCAACAGGAGCAAAGGAAAACCAGTCTCCTCTTGGCTAATATCAAAATCCTCCTATATTCTTCTTTACAAATCCTCGTTTTGTACTTCTAATTAGTGACCGTTGTTTTGTTCTGATCTCTCCGCTGCGTTTCCGTATGTGTCACTTCTGATGGCGCATGCGCAAAGCTGACCTCGTATGTCATTCCCCCGGAACTGCTTCGTTTACAGCTGTGAGCGCAAGCTAGATTAAAGTGATAACGGATTGAATATGTACATTTTTCTTTGCCTTTGTTCACCCCCCGGAGCCATGTGAGACAATTTTTTTTTAATGGATGAGCTTTTTATTAAACTTCTCATGGAACGATGGAGTGTATCACCTGCTGAGTTGCATCCAACAGCTTGAAAGATCAAAGACAAAATAACTCCAACCGAATTCTTCTGAAAGAAGAAAGTCATATACACCTAAGATGACTTCAGGTTGAGTAATTTATGGCTTAATTTACATTTTTGGCTGAACTACCCCTTTAATGTTGGCTAGGCTTGAGATGCCTGTACAAAGACAATTATTTTTGTCTCAAAAAATGTCGTCTTTTGGGTTCTGCGGAGGACAGAAAAGCAAACAGGTTAAGGATGAGTAAATTATGATGCATTTTTTTATTTAATTTTGGTGAACTATTCCCTTGATATTAAGTGCTTTGAATGGACCTGGTTTTCCCATTCACCTGAATGGTTGTTGCTTGTCAGGCCCAAATGACAATATCTGAAATATGTTGTCTTGGCTTGTTGGACCACAGGGTATTTTGTGCCAATCACATGAGCCATTCATGCAGGATAAGATGCAAATGAATTATGTAATTTTCCTACTTCTATACCTAACTAGAAAGCCGGTGTGTAAAAAAACAGTTCTCTGATTAGACAGATGATAAGACAGACAAGTATCTTTCTGTATGTCCAATTATATTGAATATCAACCTTTTCATTGTAAATTCAGTTCTAATTGTACAACATGTAAAAAAATGATACAATCAACAAATCATGGCAACTGTTATGTGAGATTCAACTTATTATAAAATCAGTTAAATATAATCTAAATTGAAAGGCCAATGGGATTCAATTTAAGGCAGCAAATGATTTTTATAACAGTGACAGCATGTCAGACCAGTCATGCAAGACAAAGGAGTTGGAGATTGGGTGCCCAAGGCCAGACGTGATATGATGTTTACCTTGTTGTGAAGTACCACCACATTGTGAGGGTCTGCATTAAGCCAGGTGTCTATCGATTTACAGATACTGCAAATTTTGTCTAGAGCAGGAGCATGATGATCGGGCCATCCAAAGTCCAGCACCTGTCATAAATGCACACATGAATCAACTTTAAGACCACAAGCTGACAGGAACAAACAAACAAACAAACAAACAAAAAAACAAACTCACCCTTGGGTTCTGCTTGGTGATGTCATGCCTCCATTCACTGAGATTAAGCAGCTGAAATTGGAAACAAAATGTTCAAAGATTACTTGCTCATAGTCATAGATATACATCCTCCCTTAAACTTATCCTGATTCCAAACCTGTATACATTCTCTTCTTCAGCAAAAGGGTCATAGCATTAACATTACCTGATAAAATTAAATATGCAAGAACACCGCACTCAATCAAGGACTTGAAATTACTGAATGAATGACGCAAGGAAATAATGCCTAAAATGGATGTGCACAGTTTAATGTTGTTAAACTAAAAGTATATAGAAAACTATCTGTTAACATATCCACAACATATGCAACAACTGTAATTAGAGTGCATAGTTTCAAGTCTAAGCATAAGACTAATTAAATAAGTCTAAATTAACCAAGCACAATAATTTACATAGAGATTCCCTAACATCCTCACAGAAGGAGTGTCACTTCAGATCACATTATGACTAATTAATATTCATACAGAGAAAACCCTAGTTCACCATAAATAATCCACTAGAACATTTTTGAAAGATTCTTTTGGAGCTGTCAGTTGCTGTAAAATTTTGAGGATACTTACTAGATAGTGCTGCTGGTGTTTAGAACGGAGCATGCTAGTCACCTCCCTCAGGTGTACACTGTATCTATGTTCCTCTGTTGCACCAGGGAAGGACAGGGCAATGATGCGTTCTGTGATGTAGACCAGGTCCACCTCATTACTTTCCTCCATTTTCTCCATCAGACTTAGGGTCCTTAGATGGAAGACAAGTAACAAATGCTAGACACTAAATAAAAGATACAGGTAACTTATTTCAACAATATGTTCTTCTGAATATATGTATATATTTTTTGATTGTAACTAAGTGTTCAGATGATAGTGGAATTGATACAGTATCAGACATAGCTTATTATTGCAAAAGCACACACGCCAAACACATATGGAATCATCTCGTTTAGTCACAAAGAAACAAAACTTTTACTGATTGATCTTATGAAATATTTGCTATAATGTGATCCAAGCCAAAATACAAATATCCAGATCATAATAGCACTCTACTAGCCAGCAGTCAATAGCATCCAATGCACTGATAAAATGATTTATAGAAATTATTTGTCTAAAGATCTCCAGGATGTGATGTCAGTGTATAAATAGCATGCATACCTGGATGGTCTTCGTTTCGAGTCCATATTGGGAGACTTTGTAGAACCCTAGTTATAGAGGATATAGAGACAGAAACACACATACACACACCCACACACAATCTATTTTAACATCTGTAATTTTCCCTTCATACATATTTAAAAAAATCTAATAAATATAACAGATATAACCAATTCTTTTTTCAGATGTGGTCTGTAATGATTCTTTGCCACACTGTTTACATTACCAAAGGACATTTGGAGAACATATGCAAAACTTAATCAATTTTCATTGCTATAACTCTAAAAACCAAAACTAAAGGGGCACAATAACATATTTTAAAGAAAACCTCAAACCTTTTGCAAACTTTTACCACCAAATACTGTATACAACTGAATAATAATAACCACTGTATGTGATAGTCAAAGTTATGCTTTTGCTAAAAACTTTGGAACTGTGTGCTGAAATCCAAATAATTTTCCCACTAAAACAACAACAACTACACTGGTAACACTTTAGAATAAGGTTCCATTAGTTAATGTTAGTTAACTACTTTCGTTAACATGAACTATGCAAGAACAATCCTTCTACAGCATTTATAAGTCTTAGTTCATGTTAATTTCAACATTTACTAATGCATTATTTAAATCAAAAGTTGTGCTTGTTAACATTAGTTAATGCACTGTGAATTACCATGAACTAACAATGAATAACTGTATTTTCATTAACTAACATTAACGAAGATGAATAAATACAGTAATAAATGTATTATTCATTGTTTGTTCATGTTAATTAATACATTAACTAACATTAACTAATGGAACCTTATTCTAAAGTGTTACCACAACACTTTTTTTAGTCTTTGGCCAAATTGTCTGATTCTTACCTGATTGTAGTTAGTAGTAGTTGCTGTAGTAGTTGTGGTTGCTGTAGATTCACAGGCTGTGGATACCTGCAGATATAAAGAGAAGATAAAGGGAGAAACAAATTGACTGAATGCTGCAGTTATATTTTTTTAACAGCTTTCCTTGCTCTACCTTGTCTGATAGAATTGTGAAAAACTAATTTGTACTTAGAAATTTCAGTTACACAGATATACAAGGGCTAATTCAACATTAAACATCAAATGTGTCCAATTTCAGTACTGTATAGCCACAAATATTCCACTTTTTTTTTTTTTTACATTGACACATTGTTGTGTGTGGTAAACTGAGACACTGTCTGTAGTGTGAAGGAAACATTTTCTTAATCTTTAATTACTTAACCCAATGAGAAGTGCTGATCAGAATATTAAATAATATTGTTTTTATTAAATAAATGAATATTTAACACTAAAAAGACAACAACATTATTTTTCTTCTGTGAATGAGAATGACAATCTGTGAACACATGCTAGCTCATCCAACAATGAAAATTCTTTCTTCATTTACTCACCCTCAAGTTTTTCTAAAGAAGATTATATTTTAAAGAATGCTGGTAAGCCAAATCAGTTGACAATGAATTCCAAAGTAGGGCGAAAAAAAACAAATTCTTCAAAATATTGTATCTTCTTTTTGTGTAACCTCGCTTGTTGAACTATGACACAGACAACTGTTTGTAATGATGGGTTTTATTTTATCAACAAGAATAAAAACTAAATCTGAATTAAACCTTGTGCACCAATAATTCACTAATAATGTATATTAAAGAACAAAATTCTTAAATAATACAATTGTTTTAAATAATATAATCATAGTCAATAAGGTTGGGGACTGATAAATTTGAGATGGGAACGTGTTTTAATATGAATAAGTGCTAAACTGCTCATTGCCTCATTTAATCATCAGTATGAACTATAAGTGCATAAATCAAACTCACTAAGTCTACAAACAGTTTCTTTTCCAAACACAATTTCATCCTTGTATGTGGTTACAGAAAAATCATATAGACCACTGAATTTTCTCCAAAGCTTCTTAGTCCTGTCCAGTGCTTGAAGTGGGGTGAAAAAAGTGCCAAGGTCATGGGTTCGATTGCCAGGGGAAGCACAAACCGATAAAAAAACTGATGTGTTCCTTGAATGCAATGCAAGTTGCTGTGGTTATCAAATGCATTAATGTATATTGATTACGTCCTGTCATTAAAGTACAAATATAGCTCATAAACAAACATTTAATGGCAAACTGGTGCCATTTAAAAAAAAAAAAAAAAGGTTAATGGGAATGGAGTCCAGAGAGAACCAAGACAAAACTTCCCTGTCCCTGCAAACCACATATGCAAGTTTGTGTTTGTATGTGTGTGCTTTCTTATAGGATGTTATATATTATACATAATATTATTATTCTTTTTATTACTATTATTGCCTATGAGCTGTCATTATCTTGCTGTCTTAAACTTTTATCAGCTTTCTGAAGTTACTGCATATGTCAAGTCGCATGTCAATGGAGGTTGACAGTTTATTCAAAACAAATTAGATGTCCCTAGAGGTCCCTTTTCTAGAAGTCACTGCACATGTGGATGGCACATAATAGTTATCTTTACCAAAGAAAATAATTGTTGCACATATTTCTTTAATCACAGGAGGGAGTTAGAACCCATGGTGAATGACCAGAAAAATAAGTTACGGGCCTTTGTCCGATTCTGGACTGGGGCAGAGAGGCTGGGTGTTCAAGGTATAGGCATTAAAGCTGCGGTAGGGAACTTTTGACGCTCTAGCGGTTAATAAACAGAACTGCTTGCGTCTTGCGGAAGAACATCGTAGCCGGAACTACTTCTATCTGTTTATGTCTATGAAGAATCACAAAGGTACTGGGTTACTCCGCCGCGGTATCCCCGAAGCAATCTAAAATAGTCCGAATATAAACACTTATTATAGGTGCACCCTAGTGATTCAGGACAAGCCAAAAACACGGTTTGGAAAATGGATTCATGGTGTACTCGCTTATTATATACATTTTTCTACATTTTGAACACAGACAAAGTTACGGACCGCAGCTCTGATTGGTTGTTTTTTACCGGGAGTTTCTGCAAATGGCAATAGGACCACTGGGAGGAGCCAGAGGAGCTTGATTTTTTACACAGATTATCTGTGTCATATTCTACTGTCAGGACATAATGACAGGTTTAATAAATATGTAAAAAATATTTTTTTTGCAAAAGTTCCCTACAGCACCTTTAAGGTAATTTTTAATCGTTGTCTGGATGAACCCCTATCGCAGTGGGATATGGAACTGATGAAGTGTCTGGATTTCTGGAACTTCTCCAGATATTTGCAGCTCCAGAAGGAGGGTAAAGTTAATCACCATCACCAGAGTCCATCTGCAAGGACCGTCCCTCCCATACTTCACTCATCTAATCAAGCCCAGCACTATCATATATTCATCTATATCATCTATAGCTGTCATCCATTCCCACACTAAAGCGGAGGAAGAGAAGGAAGTGGGCAGCAAAGTCGACTTCGGTGATCTCAAGTCAGGTGGTCCTGGATGACCTGACACCGATGGTCCAGGGTCTGGTGGTTCTGGAGGACCCAACTCTGGTGGTCTCGAGGCCGGTGGTCCTGGAGGACCCGACTCAGGTGGTCCCAAGTCCGGTGGTCTTGGAGGACCCAACCCTGGTGGTAACTGAATTTACTGAACAGTCCACACTTTTTGTCTCTCCCAGGAACCTTGCCCTGCTGGTTCCTTCCAGGATCTTTGCTTTGTTGACCCAGGAGCCTTAGAGGTTGTTCCAGTCAGGGAATCTTCAGAGTCCAATCCAGAACCCGGTGCCCTCAAACTCTCGAGTCATCCCGTGTCACAACCATGCAGCCTGATTCCCAATGACAGAAGCCCCACATGGATTGTGGCTCCTCCTGGTTTGAAAATACAGCCTAGGATGTACTGACATCCATGAATTTTACGTGTTGTTTTTTTTTTTTTTTTTTTTTCTTTCGTTTTTGGTACAACACTGAATGAGTGACAGGAAGCAAAGTAAAATGGGATTTCAGGTTGTTAAATGAAGGTAGCTTTCCCTTTTTCTGATTCACAACTGTGTTCAGATTTATCAAGGTTTGATATTATTGATGGATTTTGTGTGCGTGTCGGAACTCTATCCAGTTCAAATATGTTGAATGGAGAAAAACATTTGACAGCTGCAGCAGAAGGGAAGATTTTCATATTACATTTCAATGTTCCTCTCATAATACATTACACAAGCTTTTGCACTAGTGGATGGATTGCATGGACAACTTAAAAGTTTACAAAAGCCTTATTCTTCACCTACTGTTTTTACTAGATACAAGTCTGCTATTTTTAAACAATTCATTGAAAAAATTAACACAGCAAATAACACATTATATTAACAATTTACTCAAAACAAAGACATACCAATAAAACACACTAGACATTAAAATATTTTATTATTGCCTTAAAATAAAATGTGTGTTGAGTATCATGACAAGAACACGTTCATAATACAAACACTTCACATCTACCAAATCTATAATATTAATCTATCAAATGTTCATTTTCAAGGATTTCTAAAATATGTCCATATTCCTGGTAGCACTGCTCCTTTTTCCATGTAGAACAATCTTTCTGATAAAGAATATATGCGCACCTCTCTTTCTCTATACACAACAACAGCTGACCAATATTTATGACATGTTTATAATACTCAGTGGTGCATGTGACAATAGGGCTGCAACAAACAATTATTTTGATAATCTATTAATCTAACGATAATTATAACGATTAATCGACGAATCATCGATTATTTCACTGATTAATCAGTAGAATTTAATTGATTATTCAGCTCTTGCAATTAGTTAAAAATACTCGAATACAAAAATATGTATAATAAAACTATGTTTTATTGTCGTCACTGTCGATAATGTCGACTAATCGTTTCAGCCCTATGTGAAAATGAACTGTAGTGGGGCCCCATACAGCTTGACTTCATACAGATCTCTATCCTTTTTATCTAGCAGTTGAAGAGAAATATTAGGTTGATCTATATGTTTACAGACCTCAACATTTACACTAAACCTATCACAGTTTTGGTTACATGTTCTGTATTTTCTTCTATTCTCTATACAATGTTTAAATGTTTTTACATTTTTAAAGGATTAGTTCAACCAATAATCAAAATTATGTAGTTAATAACTCACCTTCATGTCGTTCCATACCCGTTTTATCCTCAGAATACAGTTTAATATATTTTAGACTTAGTCAGAGAGCTCTCAGTCCATCCATTGAAACTGTGTCTACGGTCTACTGTCCATGTCCAGAAAGGTAAGAAAAACAGTATCAAAGTAGTCCATGTGACATCAGAGGGTCAGTTAGAATTTTTTGAAGCATTGAAAATACATTTTGGTCCAAAAATAGCAAAAACTATGACTTTATTCAGCATTGTCTTCTCTTCCGTGTCTGTTGTGAGTTCAAAACAAAGCAGTTTGTGATATCCAGTTTACGAAAGAATCATTCGATGTAACTGGATATTTTTGAACCAGTTCACCAAATGGAACTGAATCGTTTTAAACGGTTCTCGTCTCCAATACGCATTAATCCACAAATGACTTAAGCTGTTAACTTTTTTAGTGTGGCTGACACTCCCTCTAAATTCAAACAAACAATATCCCGGCTCAAACAGTACACTGACTGAACTGCTGTGAAGAGAGAACTGAAGATGAACACCGAGCCGAGGATTAAATTTTTTTGAATGATTTTTGCAAACAAGTAGGAATTACACAGAATAATCATCATACATTTTATTATGGCACAACAGATATATTTTGGAAAAGTTATTATATGACACATTTTAAGGACTCTTATTTATGTAAAATAAAAATATTATAAAAATGCTTAGTTGTTGTAGGCTCATTTGGAGTATAACCTACCTCAGGTAAATCATTACGACAAACACTAACCATTACACAATCAATTATTTTGCATATTAACAATAGTAATAAAAACGACAATATACTAAGCATAATGTCATTCTATGCTAAAACATAACTTTTTGAAAATAATTTATGTTTCAGTGACAACGCACTAATATTTTCAGAATTGCTTTAACGCAAAACAGGAAACTCATGAATAATAATGTATGCTCCGCGTGAAACCATTTATCTCAGAAACCGAAAATTTCAGAACACTGTCAACACCGCGATGACGTCATATTTTCTGTGCTCACCAAACGAACTTGCGGACGCGTCGAATATAAATCAGCCTTGGGACTTAGGGGGCCGATGGTCCGCTAGCCTGGGTTCGTCTTTGGGAGAAAAATGAACTGACTTTAATGTATTTATTTAGTTATTTTTATTTATGTTTTTGATTTATTTTATTTACATTTAAGTGTGCATACTTCTAACATGTTTGGTTGGTAAAATAAATGTTGTAAATTCAAATCAGAGTGTCTTCCTTGTCTGGAATGGATGTATTCATGAGTCTATAAGGTAACAGTAATATAATAAAATAACCTTGTTTGAAATGGGTTTGGCTAAAAGAAAATGTTGGTTTCGTCTATACTACTAGGTATTTGTACTATATTGACTGGGTTAAATATAATTGTATTACTAAAAAGAGACTAAAATACAATTTTAATGTCATCAGTTTTCGTCAAAGAAAACTAGATTAAAATGTCATCAGTTTTTGTAAACTAAAACTAGACAAAAATAGCCATGGATAATCCTGACTAAAATGAGACTAAAATGCTCAGACTTTTAGTTGACTGAAACTTGACTAGACTAAAAAGAGAATGAGCATGAATAAACTAATAAAAACTCAAATGTCAGCTTCACACAAAGACTAGACTAAAACTAAAATTAAAACAGGCTGCCAAAAACAACACTACATTCAAGTGGGATTCTAACACACATGCACACACAGAGGTTAGTGAAGGTCATTGAAATAAAAAGCATATACTGCACTGAAAAAAAGTTTTCAAGCAGTACCTCATCTAATTAATAATTTGTCTTTCAATTTAGTTTACAATTATTTGTTTCATTTTTCAAATAATATTTTTTTCGTTCAAAACATTGTTGAATATAAATATTTTTCATTAAGTGCTCAACGGAAAAATATTTGTTTGGATGAATGTACAATTTCGAGCATGCCTGCGCATGCGTATTAAACAAAAAAAGCGACGACCAGCCACCTGATCTTAATTCAGGGTTCCCACACATCCCTGCAAATGTTTACCCTGCAATTCATTTTGTGTTTGAGTAGCTGGCTATGGTTCGGCAGTTGGTTCAGTATTTTTAGTAGTATAATCTGTCAAGCCTTGGCAATCAGCTGTTCTAAATGCTGCCAATTTATTTAAGTTTACATTGTATTATGACGGTGTACGCAACAACTCCATACTTGCGTTCTGTTTCAAACTCTTTTTTTTTTTTTTTTGGCCGGTGGATATTATTTGTTGCATCATAAAAAAAAAAAGATTTCTGATGGAAAAAAAAAAAAATCCTAATTCAATGCTTGTCGAATTCCACAGATTTAAGACAATGTCAATGTTTGCCAGCTACTAAATGTTAAAAAATGTTTAAAAAAATCTGAAAATGTCAAACTCAGAAGAATGTTAAAAATCTGACACTTTAGTAGCAAGTTACGGATATGTAAAATGTTAATAAAATGATGTATTGAAAATTATTGATGTCTTTTTGGATTAGATTTGTATCAGATGCTATTAATGATGTTTCTTAATGGGAATCATGTTTTATTAAATTAATGTTTTTATTTGTATAAAACTAAATTTCTATTAACTCTTCTATTAAGATAAATTAAATCTATATCTGTTGGACTGGATAAAGTTAAATATTTCTAATACATATTTCTTAAATTTAAAACAATTGTTTAATTGAATCTTTATATATTTGATTGAGAAAACTAAATTATTCTAATATTTCTTAAATGAGAAAGTTTGTTTTAATTAAATCTATATCTTTTTGTTTAGATCAAAAATAGAATTTAAATTAATTTACTTTCATCAACAAGAAAAATATACTTTCTATCAGGTTTTACTAAATAGTTTTCATAGACAGAGAAAATATTGTTTAGAGCAAGTTATTTATTTTTAATTGGTACAAGTAATAAAATATAGATGTGAACCATTACCCTAAATTTTTTTAATTGGTTGAATGAAAAATTTTTTTCAGTGTGTATAAAATCCATCATGTCAAAATATATCATGATACACATTTAGAGAATACTAAGACATCCTTCTTTGAGAAAAGAAAGAAAGAAAGAAAGAAAGAAAGAAAGAAAGAAAGAAAGAAAGAAAGAAAGAAAGAAAGAAAGAAAGAAAGGGAAAATTCCATAATTTACCTTTACCTCACATTTTTTATGGCAGGACAACTTGCACTCTGCAGGAAAAGCAAAGAAGAAAATGCATTAAATGTAATCATACATCATACATTCAAGATTCAATATACAATCATTTATTTTTACTGTACCAATCTACTATAAAAGGTCTTTGTATGGATAATCTTATCACTTTTTTTGTTTGTTTGTTCTTTTTAGTAAAATATCCTATTGCTCATATTTACACTTTATGTGAATAGCATGTAACTATTTGTACTTAATGCAAACAAGATGCTATTTGTTGCTATGTATGTTTGGTGCAAACAGTGTCTACCACTATTTAGACTGTAACACTGTTTACAGTGTAAATAGCATATCCCTTGCAAAAACGTTTTTTTTTCTTTTTCTAGGATAATTTATTGATAATTTGCGGCAAATTTGCAGCAACCTAAAATCTGTGAATTTCTCTGAAGTGAGGTACTTTTATTTTATAATAAATTATATAAATAAAAGAAAAATATGAAAATAGCATGAAATTTATGTCATAATGTCAATAGATATGATTGAAGTTCTGGTAATGTGACAGATCTTCATCTACATGAATCATGTAACTGAATTATTTTTTCAAAATCAAATTTGTTAAGAAACAAATACAAAGTATCTATCTGTTTGTCTGTCTAGGCACCAAGCCTGTGATAATAAATCTGAATTGTTAATCCTATTGATCTTTCATTCAAAAAATTCACAAAAACGTAAACTTTCATTTGAAGTAAAACCTTATGAAATAAATGTTTTTACCTAAAACACACTGGCCACAATGAAATATTTTTTTGTGACCTTCTTTTCCCAAGATTACAACAAAGTATTTTTGTATAATGTCTGATGAATTTGGAGAACACCTGACAAAAGATCAGAGACCACTCCTCCTTACAGATTCTTTCCAGATACTTCAGTTTCCCAAGTACTGAAGTTGATATACTCTCCTCTGAAGTGTAGGTCAGGGAACTGAGATGGCCATGGCAGAACCTTATTATGGTTGATTTTGATAAATTTTCATGATGTTTGTTTTGGATTGTCCTGATGTAGTCACCATGGTGTGCTACAAATTGTAAATATAAATGGAAATATACTTCAGAGATGTTTACTCATATACATTTCTAGGGATACCAATATTTGTGGCCATCATGTATTAGAGAAAACATTTATTTCATCATGTGACACCCCTCTCATTTGTTTTACTTGTTTAATTGCTTGTTTGATTTGTGTGTGTGTGTGTTTTAATGAAATATCAAAAGAAAAAACAATACAGATACACAGCCTTTTATGATTATATTTATCAAAGGTGCCAATAATTCTGACCATGGCTGAATATATCAGTTAACTCTTGAATCATATTTAATCTGTGTCCATCTTTTCTTTCCTATACTTTATATTTACTTTGATGTAGAAGTAGTGAGGCTTTTATTTTAAAGAAATACTTCACCCCAAAATGAAAATTTGTCATTAATTATTTACCCCCAAGTTGTTCCAAACCCGTAAAAGGTTTGTTCATCTTCAGAACAAAATTTAAGATATTTTGAAAGAAAACAGGGAGGCTTATGACTGTCCCATAGACTGCCAAGTAAGTAACACTGTAAACGTCCAGAAAAGTATTAAATACATCATCAGAGTGGTCCCTCTGCCATCAGTGGTTCAACCATAACCTTATGAAGCGATGAGAATACGTTTAGTACATGAAGAAAACAAAAATAATGACTTTATTCAACAATTCCTCTCCTCTGTTTCTCTCCACATCACCGTAGTGCCATTATGGAGAATACACCCGTACACTCAGCATACACTCTTCTGAGTCAGCCGTGCCACAAGGCTGCGCGGTTTTATTTCAAATCAAAGCATATATGTGAAAAACATATCCTTTTGGCACCAATGATACAGAAGAGCATAGCTGCCTGTGTATTCTCCAAAATGGCGCTATGTTGATGCGGAGAGAAACAGAGGAGAGGAATTGTTGAATAAAGTCATTTTTTTTTTTCTTTGTGTAAAAATATTCTCGCTTCATATTGTTACAGTTGAACTACTGATGGCAGATGGATTATTTTGATGACGTCTTTCATATTTTTCTGGACTTTGACAGTGTAACTTGCTTGGCAGTTAAAAGCTTCCGAGTTTTCATCCAAAATATCTTAAATTGTGTTAAGAATTACGCTTTTATGGGTTAGGAATGACATGGGGGTAAGTGATTAATGACAACATTTTCATTTTGCGGTGGAGTATACCTTTAATGTAAGTATATATGCTGTCTGCTGATGATGTTAGATGTGATTAGATGAATAGCCATGCTCATATTATGTATCAGCTGTATATATAGATTGTTTAGAAACTCATTTATTTACCAGTTGATCCTGAAAGAGAATGAAGCCTGCCCCTGATACTGAAGTCATTGGCAGTCTTAAAAACATGGCTTGTAACAAATCTTGAGAGGTTCCAGCATGAAGGCCCAGGCTTCACCATTCACAAACTCATGGAGGGACTTTAAGAATCATGTGATCTGTATGACAAGACATCAACAGCATTTAAGTTAAAATTAATAAAGTCTGAGCAATGAAATGAATCACACATGCCTAATGTTCTGTCACCCCATGATACAGTTTAGTTTCACTCTCTTTTTCAGTTCATTTTCAGATAATCTGAAAATGAAAGACGTGGAATTCAACAAAGAAGTGAACTTATGCCTGAAGGGGAGTAGTCATGCTTAATAGGATATGTGAATAGAAAACAAGTAAATGAATGCATTTATAGTATTTAATGGTTAAGTGTAAAATAATATATATGTATATTTGAATGATATATGAATAAAATGATATAGAATTTAAATATTCATAATATTTAATATTGATCAGTTGAATTTGTTATATCAGAGTTCATGTTTTTGTGTAAATTTATTTGTCACAGTTCTATATGTTGAAGATAAATAATTTTAGAAATACCACACACAATGTTGAGATTTGTACTGTATTAGAATATGTATTCATGTCAAGAGATAATTGAAGGGTTGGATATATAAATACCTTGAATTTGCATCAAAAAAGTAAAAGCACCTGAACTGCACTCATGTTCACCACAGGCTTGCCACAAATGTCTGCTGCAAATTTGCTACAAACTTTTAGCCACTAAGCTCATTTGCATGTTGCATGTGAATACATGTGATTGCCACAGGAGTTTGCCAGACACTATATTTTTGCAAGGGATAGCTTCACATCCTGACTAAAAGAGAGAGAGAGAGAGAGAGAGAGAGATGGGGGGGGGACTGGTTACAACACTGACACTTCTAGAACTGAAAAATTAAGTGTGGATTATCCCAAGTTTATGTGTTAAAAATTATGTGTTAAAACTGTGAAGTCAAACTGTTAACCAAGGGAAAGAAGATGGCTAGTCAGTCAGATAAATATTAGTGTTGCAGCAAGATGTACAGCAATTTTGTTCAGTTAGAATTAAGATGCAAATGATAAATATGTTAAGTAATATGTTGTAAATGTGTTATAAATTAAAACAGGACTACAAGAGAAAAATCAACAGAAATGCACTGAGAGAGGCTGGTCTGTGGAATAAGTGACAACAACAATGAGCACAAATTTATTGTACGAAAAAGAAAAATGGAGACAACCAACAAAAAGGTGAGGAATTTGCAGGCCCAACCTATGCATATTAAAAAAACTGTCAACAGGAAAGGCTGCAAAAAGGCAGTGCACAAAACAGAAACAAAGAAAGTGCAAACAGCACATCTTATACAAAGGAAACTCACTCACAAATGAAGTGAGAATAATATGTTACTAACAATATTCAGAACAAACTGTAATAATAGAGCCAAAGATTTACTCAGAACGGGCAGCACCCATAGTCCCCGTACTAAATCCTGACAATTGAGTTAGACTACACGTTGACCTGTGCCCGTTTGCATGAAACTCCTTAAGTGAGGGTTTCCCTGAGGGCGAAAAAATCCCTGAGGTAAGGGATTTCATTAAGAGCGTTGCAAGAAACCTCTTAACTGTCACCCTTACCTAAGTGTTTATACAAAGTATTTCACAGTAATTTCTGACAACAAATGACAAAGATCGCCGCGGTTGCTATAGTTACTACCTCTAACAGTAAACAGAGCATAACGAACCACAAAGACAAACCCTTGCTAAAATCACTCTTGTATTAATATATTTGTTCTATGGAGAGTACAAACATAACAGAAAACAAAAAAACGTAAACCAAACTGGACAGAGGACAAAAAGGCAATTATTTTAGAAAAATTCACAAAAAGAAAAATCATT
Source organism: Carassius gibelio (assembly GCF_023724105.1). Taxonomy (NCBI): domain Eukaryota; kingdom Metazoa; phylum Chordata; class Actinopteri; order Cypriniformes; family Cyprinidae; genus Carassius; species Carassius gibelio. The sequence continues at coordinate 9,923,106 of NC_068376.1, forward strand.
CTCCAAAGCCGCTATAAAACATAGTGGTGAGTTCAAGAAAAGAAATAGCAAACAATAATAAAGAATCCGGAAAAACAGGTGAGTAAAGTTTATACTAGTGCCTGATAAATTGTATCAAAAAGGTATCGCGATTGGTATGTGTAACGCAGAGGCTGAGGCAGTATGTGAATCCATTTGCAGGAGATTATTAAAGGAAGATCTTACAATCAGAGTCATATAACCAGGCAGAGTGTCAAAACCGTAAGGGCAGTCCGATCTTTCAACATACACAGGGGTTATCCAGTAGACAGAGACAAATATGCAGGGGAACAGGTCAAACACAAACATCAGTCCAATCAAGCAATAAATCCAAAGGGGCAATCCAAGAGATGTGAACGAGGTAACAGGCAGAATCGTGATAAAACCGGCAGTCAGAATACTCACAAGGAAAACACTTGGTAAGGCAGGTTAACTGGCAATACTTCGCAGTGAAGTGACATGCTAGCATATGTTAAATAGTCCCAAACAGTCCCTAGGAGTGCCTCCTGGCACTCGGCACGGACGTCCCTGTGGTCGTGGCGCTGGTTGACTATCCAGAATGTCGCTGGCGGCTACCCATGACCTCTCCTCAGGTCCATAGCCCTCCCAGTCCAAAAAATATTGGAGCTGACCCCCTCTCCTCCTCGAGTCCAGTAATTCCTTGACCGTGTAGGCCGGAGCACCATCAATGTCCAGTGGCGGTGGTGGCTCTTGAGCCTCATGATTGGGGTCAGCATCCGTGTTGATCGGTTTCAGCAGTGAGACATGGAAGGAGGGAGAAATACGGTAGTTAGCAGGAAGCTCTAATTGGTACGTGACTTCATTGATTCTTCGTAGAATTTTGAAAAGGCCAACGTACCATGGGCTGAGCTTCCTGCTAGGTAGCCGCAACTTGAGATCCCGTGTTGAGAGCCAGACCCATTGTCCTGGTTGGTAGGATGGATGTGGTCGACGTCGCTTGTTAGCCTGGAGTTCCTGTACTCTGAAAGCTCGTTGTAGGCGGACATGAGCACTGTCCCACACCCTCTCGCTCCGACGAATCCAGTCATCCACAGCAGGGACTGATGATGGTTCGCCAGACCACGGGAACATAGGGGGTTGGTATCCGAGAACACACTGGAAAGGGGTTAGGCCTGTTGACGAATGAGTCAGTGAGTTCTGTGCATACTCTGCCCATGGGAGGAATTCTGACCATTGATGCTGTTCTCTGCTGCAATAGTACCGTAAGTATCTGCCTAGTTCCTGATTCAAGCGTTCCACCTGACCATTGGCTTGGGGACGATAACCAGAAGTGAGACTGACGTTGATATCCAGCTGTTTGCAGAATGCTCTCCATACTTGGGATGTAAACTGGGTACCTCTGTCACTGACTATATCCTCCGGGAATCCATAGTTCCTGAACACGTGGTGGAACATAGCTTGTGCCGTCTCCATGGCAGTGGGGAGTCCTTTCAAGGGGACTAACCGGCAGGACATGGAGAATCTGTCAGTGATAACAAGGATTGTTGTGAAACCATGGGACAGCGGTAAGTCAGTAACAAAGTCTATTGAGAGATGAGACCAGGGACGTTGTGGAATGGGCAGAGGTTGCTGGAGTCCAGATGGTAATTCCTTGGGGGTCTTAGATTGAGCACAAATCTGAAAAGCTTTGACGTGATTAGTGATGTCCTTGGACATTGAAGGCCACCAGAATGAGTTACGTACCAGGTGTAGAGTGCGAGAGATACCTAGGTGGCCAGAGCTGACTAAGGAATGGACCCACTGAATGACTCTGGGGCGCAGACTTTGTGGAACGTAATGGAGGTTAGGAGGGCAGTTGGTAGGAGCTGGATCTTGGATCTGTTCCCATTGAATCTCCTCCATGATATCCCAAGTAATTGGGGCAATGATTACTGAGGAAGGAAGAATGTATTCTGTGGTTTTGTTGTCAATGAGGAGATCATACTGCCTGGATAGAGCATCTGCCTCACTGTTTTTGCTTCCTGGGCGATAAGTCACTGAGAACTTGAAGCGAGTGAAGAAGAGGGACCATCGAGCTTGGCGAGGGTTGAGTCGTTTTGCACCTTTAATGTACTCAAGGTTTTTATGATCAGTAATCACTTGGAACGGGTGGACTGCTCCCTCGAGCCAGTGCCTCCATTGCTCTATTGCTGCTTTCATAGACAGGAGTTCCTTATTCCCTACATCATAGTTTTGTTCAGCTGCCGTTAACTTCCTGGAAAAGAATGCACAAGGGTACAGTTTACCCAATTGACCATGGCGCTGAGAGAGTACGGCTCCAATGCCTGAGTCCGAGGCATCTACTTCCACGATGAATGGTAAGTTGGAGTCAGGATGCTTGAGGATAGGAGCCGTGGTAAATGTAACTTTTAATACATTGAATGCTTGACTAGCCTCCTCACTCCACCTGAGCTTGGAAGGTTTCCCCTTGAGAAGTGATGTCAATTGTGCTGCAACCATGCTGTAGTTTCTAATGAACCTTCGGTAAAAGTTAGCAAATCCCAGCAATCTCTGAAGTTCCTTGATAGTGGAAGGTTGGGGCCACTCCGTTACTGCCTTGACCTTGGCCTCGTCCATCTTAACACCTTGATGACTAATGTGATAACCCAGAAATGATGTCTGCTTGATGTGAAACTCACATTTCTCTGCCTTGATGTACAGGTGATTTTTCAGGAGCCGAGTGAGGACGATCTTGACATGGTTAACGTGTTCTGCCTCAGACGTGGAGTAGATGAGAATGTCATTGGAAGTGACAGGAAATGACTGTAGAAGCAGAAGGAGTGGTGAACAGTCAATACTCCGGTGAGGGCTCCCTCTGCTGGCGTGGCGTTACAGTATGGAACAATGTTATTGTTTTGTTGTGCAAAAGAGGAGGGCCACCGCCACAAGACCTATCTGACACAGTGAAATTGGTACAAGGTGCAAATTAGCGCTACAACCTAAATTACATACATATGTAGAAAATGCATTTTTTGCGTGCAGTTTGTAAAACATATTTTGTTTTCGTAAGTGGTTATAATAATAATAATGATAATACTTTTCAGCCTACCAACTCATAACTGGGAAGATGTTCGAGTGACAAGCCACATTCCCAGTAATACAGCCCCAAGGTAGTGACATCTAGGTTATTAGATTTTATATATATATAACATTGTATAACTGTTCGTTCAATACTACAGTAACTGTGAGGTAACTAACTGGTTATTTGTTTTGTTTTCAGATGTTCGTTTGAGGAAAGAGGATTGGAAACCACCAAGGCTACATCAGGGCTGGCTGAACTTCAATGAGAAGTTATTTTGCTGCAGAAAAGAAAAGCAGAGTTGGAAATTTCTAAAATAGAAATGGAAAAGGAAAACTTGAATATGCAGAATAAAGTTCTGCAATACAAAATTAACAAACTTGCTCGAGATGGATTAATAACTATACAACCAGTAGGGGAAGAGTAACACAAACGTTGATTGTGCTTATTATTCAAATGATTTCTAATATACAAATATTTAATAACTACATAACAATACTATACAATAACAATACCCAGGGGCGGACTGGCCATCGGGAGCACCAGGACATTTCCTGGTGGCCTGACGGTCATTCTGGCCTGCCGGCTGGCGCTGTGCAGTCAATCAGCCTGACGTGCAATAGGCTGGTATGCATCTGCGAATTAATTGACGGACTTATGAATCTACGAATCAGGTGATCGGGGAGTGAAAATGACACCACCACACGACTAAACATCAGCGAAGCACTGCCTAATTGGCTATATCCAGAGGCAGGCTTTATCTTAGAAAATCACGCAAAAAAAAAAAAAAGCGTAAACGCAAAGGAGGAGCAGAGAGAAGAAGGAGAAAAGGAGAAAAGCCCTGGCCACAGACGCAGCAAGTTGTTGCAAAATCCCAACCATATTCGCCAGTATGGGAGCAGGGTGGTCAGAATTACATTTATATTTACTAGGGATGGGACAGTTCACTGAAAAAAAACAAACCGTTCAGTTCTCCACACACGGTTCGGCACACGCTGGGACATCTGTAATATGTTTTACTATAAATAGCACGTAAAACAAACAGGGTTCAGATAATATATGTTTCTGTTGATGGATGAGCATTCTGGGTTCCCAGACATTACAACAATAGCATTGAAAGAAAAAAAAACCCCTGTACAAACCGTTCACTCTTGTTCAATACTAATACGAACACTGGATCAGTGCATTCTCTTAAAGTGACAGTCTATATATTAATTGAACAGCAACAACAAAGAAATCACTCACTGATCTTGAGTGAAAAGCTTTTGTAACTTTAATAAAGAATAATCTTTAATTTATAGTCAAAAATGCAATGCTGTTTTACATTTGATTACTTTATTCATTTTCTGTACCTAAACTGATGCTAGACCTCCCTAAAAAAGCCTGAAAGTAAGTTTATTTTATTTGTATCTTTACTCTATTGTATTTATTTGTGCTGTTGCTTGTTGTTAGAATATTCTTAACAATATGATAAATTAAGTTTTCAAAAATATTTTTTTGAAAGTTTCGTTTTTCCATAAACATAGCACATATATGGTACCGAAACCATGATTCTAATACCATAAACAAACCAAACTGTGAAAAAGTTGAACTGTTCCACATTAATATTTACATAATCATTTGGCAGATGGATGCTTTCATTCAAAGCGACTTACAATAGATACATTCTATTATAAAAAAATATATATATTACACATATATATAATGATAGAAGTTTTAAAAGAGCATCTTAATGACAAACTCTTCAATTAACACTAAATCAGCCATCGTATTTTGAGTTTATGTTGACTTAAGGGAGCTGTTTTGGTCCCTTAAATTTATTAAGGTGAAATGGTCACTAAGGACTTTGTAGCAACGCTTAAGGGAACACTTAACAACAGCCTTAAGTTCCTTAAGGAAACCCTTAGGTTTTTTTTCTTGCAACCCAAGTTTCACTAAGGGTACCCTTAACCTTATATCTAAGGGATTTCTTATCTTAAGGAGTTTTTATGCAACCGGGCACTGGCCTATGTGACCATGAGCATCTCCAGACACTTGCCTCAGTACTGACAAGTCTGACAAGCTTTTGGGAAAATAGGCTAAGTTGAAATGGAGTGTTGTACACAATAGGATGGATTTCAGCAGTCAAAAGAAATTAATTAGTCAGCAGAAGCCTTAGTCTACTATGACTCCCAAAAGAGGGAACTGTATGAGACGTCAAATGGGGATGGGTTAGGACTAGTTTCTTAACACAAAATGGCAATGCAACAAAGGTTTTCTGTAATATACATTAAATCAAGAAACTGCACACAGTTAGACAAGAAAGGACTCATGGTTGCATTTGGAGTACACTGTTTCTTTAAAGCTGCACTGTGTAATGTTTATTTTTATGCTCAGTATATGATAATGAGTAATATAATAATGAATGTTTAATATCAAAACTGGTTTAACTACTACAGTACTTCTCCTCATGGAATGCACCAGAATTGGCAGTTCTTGCCATGAGATGTTTCCCCACACTCTTCCACCAATGTATCTATTCTCATTAGCTCTCAGACACATTTGGGGGGACACATGGTTACACGTTGTTTGCCACTACACAGGGCTTACATTAAGCAAGAATTAGGCCATAGTATGATTAGAACATTTAAGTAGTTTTTTTTTTTTTTTATAAAACAGAGCTGAAGCACAACTCATGAAATTACTAAAATAATGGTTCACCGCAAGTAACTAGTTTTATGATTTTATCTCTAGAGGGCCAAAATTTATAGTGTAGCTGAAAGTACATTTTTGGCTGGAAGTTCACCTTCCATTGCCAATTAAATAAAACACAGAAGTGGAGAATGCTCTTCCTGGGGAACCATGGGCGTAGGTTTAGGGGGGGACGCTAGGTACTAGTCCCTATCAATATTTTGAGATTACAAATTTGTCCCCACCAATATTTAGCAAGCTCCTTTGAACTGCTATTTGGATCTTTGCAGTGCTATTTCTAGTGATCGATTCTAACGGCCAGGATGACAACAGTACAAGAAACGCCATAATTTGATTGGCGGCGGGGTATCTAACAGGCTACACGCGCAGGCCGGGACCACTTTTTTTATTATAACTAATAATAAATCAAAAGTAGTGTATTGTGCACTTTTTGTGTGTGCGTGCGTGCGTGTGTGTGTGTCATGTTGACGACGCCGAAGGTAAGTTACCAGGGCTGTCTCTCTGCCACATACAAAGGCCAGAGTAAAAACATTTTAATATTCCGGTGTGACGAGTGGGGCGGGGCCGAGAGATGTGGGAACGGCGAGGCCGGTAGAGTGATTGGGAAATCCGCGACACCTGCGCCCCACCACCGGTCTCGAGTCCCACAGTCCCACTGCGGCGCCCGGGGAGCAGTTGGGGGTTCGATGCCTTGCTCAAGGGCACCTAAGTCGTGGTATTGAAGGTGGAGAGAGAGCTGTTCGTGCACTACCCCCACCCACAATTCCGTCCGACTAGAACTCACAACCCTTCGATTGGGAGTCCTACCCTCTAACCATTAGACCACGACTTCCACGACTTCTTGAATGTGCGCTGGTTCCCGCCTCCTTCTTCCCGATGAGTATGGAGATTTTATCATTACATCCGGTTTGCCCCTTTTTGTACTCTGTAGATGCCACCCAAGAAGAAGAAAGGGGACTGTAACAATATATACTTCCTAATCATCGGGAAGAAGGAGGCGGGAACCGGCGGACAATCAAAACACTTTAATATTCAAAATAAACAAAACAGCGCGTCAGCCCCTCACGGCGACTGACGCGCACAAATAAAAGCCAAACACATAAAATAATGTCCCAGGCCTGGTCCTCTCTCGTCCTTCACGGTCGTCGCTCCAGTTTTATATCCTTCCATCTCCTACGTGGGACTCGATACCGACGGTGGGGCTCAGGTGTAGCTCATCTCCAATCACTACACCTGGCCTCACTCCTCGTTCCCACGCCTCTCGGCCCCGCCCCACTCGCCACATACCCCCATCGCCCCTCGCAGGCCGGGGGGTACCCTCGAGACTGCGCTCTACTCCCCCCCCCCCCCCTCCCTCCGGGGGGGACCGCTCACGGGGACCTGCAGGAACCTGGGGGTAGGACAGACGAGGCGAGAGAAAAGGAGATGGAAGGAGGAGCGACAAGGACGAGAGAGGGGAGAGAGGAAAAAAAAAAAAAATCCGGTTCCCAGACGCACTGCTGCTCGGCCCTCCACCAGCTGGGCGATCTCCTCCGCGGTGCCTGGCGGTGGCACTGGACGGCCCTCGGCGGACGGCGCGACACTCCTCCGCCGCCCGATGGACGGCGACGGCTCCTCCGGTTTTGGGCAGCCAGCAGGAGTCCCCCGTTCCCTGCCCCTCCGGATTCCTTCGCGGAGGCAGCAGGCTCCGGCCCCCTGGCGAACGGCGCCGACTCCTCTGCTCCCTCACGGACGGCAGCCGTGCAGTGAGCTCGCCCGTCCCCGGCAACTCGCTCCAGCCCACCGCCTCGAGCGTCCCTGGAGGCACATACCTCGCCTGCTCGAGGGCACCGCGGATTCACCACAGTGGCGAGGGATCTTCAGCAGCGCGTCCCTCCTTCTCCTGGGCTTCGGCACCACTGTAATAATAATAACTCCCTAATCATCGGGAAGAAGGAGGCGGGAACCGGCGCACAATCAAAACTCATTTTAATATCCAAAATAAATACAAAACGGCGCACCAGCCCCTCGCGGACGACTGGTGCGCGCAAATAAAAAGCAACCACATAAAATAACGTCCCAGGCCTGGTCCTCTCTCGTCCTTCACGGTCGTCGCTCCAGTTTTATATCCTTCCATCTCCTACGTGGGACTCGATACCGACGGTGGGGCTCAGGTGTAGCTCATCTCCAATCACTACACCTGGCCTCACTCCTCGTTCCCACGCCTCTCGGCCCTGCCCCACTCGCCACAGGGACATAAGAAGCTTTTTCATAAAGCAGAGTCAGAGTGTAAGTAGGCAAAATAACTAGCTAGCCACACAAATAAACTAGCAGTAGTGACTGACCAGGCTTTCAAATGCAGATTCTACTGTGGAAAATAGTATTAACTGATAGTATGTGTTACCCAGGATGATAGAATGCTACGTTAGCAAGTAACTGAATGTCAATTAGCCTTTACCTTAACTTAGAATCTTGCAGTCAACATAAACGTGGGTGTACTGGAGGGTAAATAGTGTTTATAATAGAAAAAGGTTATTAGATTTATTTATTTATATTTGTTTCCTTGTGGCAGAGTATTTTTTGTTAGTGTAAATACTAATGTACATAATAATTTATGTTAATAAAACGTTTGGTTGTTCAGCATTACACAGTCTCAGGTTTTTATTTTTTGAGAGTGCATTTTTGAGATTATGCAGTTATACTAGCTCTTTAGGGACAGTATACAGGATGGTATATTGGGGTCAGGATACAATAATGAGATGAAGTAGATTCACTTCTGTATTGTGTTATTCTATATTGCCAACAGTCTGAAATAAAAAAGGAAATCACAATTAAATCACGGGTATCTTACAACAAAAGAATTCTGGGGGTGGGTTTGGGGATGTCCCCACCAAAGCTGAGACCAAACCTACGCCGATGTGGGGAACAGAGATGTGACCATTATCAAGTGAGAGCACAGCATCATGTAATGTCTGTTTTGGCTTTTGTTTCATGTTTTGGGTTTTGTTTCTTGTTCACTGTTTTCATGTCTCTTATTTTATAGTCATGTTTTTGCCGTTTGTGCCCTGTCGTGTATTAACGTATGTAACCTGCTGTCGGTGAGTCAAGTCTGTTCAAGTCAAGTCAAGTCTATTCATGTCAAGTCTTGACATTCAGCCAAGTATGGTGACCCATACTCAGAATTCGTGCTCTGCCTTTAACCCATCCGAAATGCATACACACAGAGCAGGGTACACACACACACACACAAACACACACACACACACACACAGACACACAGACACACAGACACACAGACACACACAGACACACACACACACACGATGTGTGTGTGCAGCGATTTATGCTGCGGCGCCAGTTGGGGGTTCGATGCCTTGCTCAAGGGCACCTAAGTCATGGTATTGAAGGTGGAGAGAGAGCTGTTCATGCACTACCCCCACCCACAATTCCGTCCGGCCCGAGACAAGAACTCACAACCCTTCGATTGGGAGTCCAACCCTCTAACCATTAGGCCACGACTATTTTCACTGTAAATAAACTGCAGTTGGGTTCATCTACGCTTGTCTTCAGTGGACTGATCGTTACACCTCAGTAAGATCATATACAGATTGAAAGATATGGTGCAGAGATGTTGGCCACAACTCGATGGAGCATAGATTGCAACAATAAACAATAAAATGTATTCTGTGATGCTCTTTGGATTTCATACATCCACACTTGAAACCAAAAGTCTGCAAAATAAATAGAAACATCACCATGGAAAAAGGCTAAGATATGCAGTTTCAATAATGGAGATCCAGTAGTTGCCAGACATTTCAGCTATGATAATAATTTAATTCCTGGACATACATAATTTGACTGGTCTGTTGTCATACAAAGCAATGCTGGCTGATGAAACAGTGATGAGAAGACATGAGGAAATGTTTGGGGAATTGTTACTCAGATTATGATGGAACTACTGACAAAGGCACATTGTCTGAAGAAACAGTGTCTGAGATTTCACCCTAAAAGACTGTTCAGCATAATAAGGTAAGAAAGTCACAGAAAACATCTGTAAAATTATGAAATGGAAACCGACAGAAGTAATTGATTGATAATGTAGATCCATTTCAATTAAAAATTTGATTCACCCAACATTTATATTACATTTACATTTATTCATTTAGCAGACACTTTTATCCAAAGCGACTTACAAATGAGGACAGTGGAAGCAATCAAAAACAACAAAAAGAGCAATGATATACAAGTGCTATAACAAGTATCGGTAACACTTTAGAATACTGTTTCTTACTTACTACATAACTTATAAGGAATTATTGAAGAACTAACAGGTGATTATTCATTAACACTTAACTCACTACTGTTAACTACTAAGGAAGATGTGTTAATTAATCAGTATGTAATATAATTTTATGATTATGTTAAGTAACAGTTAGCTAATCAATAACTAATGTATTCTGTCATACCTCCTGAAGAACTACTATTGATTATCTACTACTTAGGGTTCTAGAAAAATAACTATGAAGTAACTACTAATGAACAGTTTTACACTATTACATTGAATTGTGACCCTTTCATATAAATGCTATTAGCAATAATAGTAGTAGTATGAAAATGCAATATTAATAAATGCAATACATTTTATAGAGGTTTTGCCTATGTAGTAAATTGTTTTGTGAGTGTGTTTTGTAAGAAATCACCTTCTAGTAGGAACCCCACTCCAGTGCCTTGTGATAACTTACCTTAGTTTTTATATTTTATATACAGTACTGTATGTGTGCCTCCTCAGCATGTATTTTTCACTTCACTATATATAATGTGGTATATATACCACATTATATATAGTGAAGTGAAAAATACAGGTACCCAATTTGTAATTAATAAAGAATTATAAAATAATTATGCAGGACTTATTTTGAACCTGAAACATTAGGCCTATTCTAAAGTGAAAATATTGGGAACCCATTAGTAATTAACAAAGAATTATCAGATAATTCCTGAAGAATTACTTAGAATCTGAAACAGTATTGTAAAGTGAAAACATAGGCAACCCATTATTAATTAATAATTAATGATCAAATAATTCTGAATGACTTATTTTGAACCTGAAACATTTTGCAATATTTTGCTGTGCGATTTTCTCCTATCCAATGAGTGGCATTACAACCATACAAAAGCACAGCATGAAATTACAAATCACATCCATTTTATTTGTTTGCTGTACTCCATATCTTTAGAATCCAGAAGTTTGCAAGGAAAATATCCAAATTCAGCCCTTTATCAATCGATCTTCATCTTCATTCTCAGTAACAGCGACCATCACATAGTCAAAGCCCGCGCTCATTATATGATTTGAATGTGAAAATAGCGCCAGTGCGCCACCCTCGAGAAACGTTATGACACGGTTTACGGCACTGATATCAAACTCTCATTGGTTCTCACCTAATTCGTCACAGATTGCGACATGCCGTGTTTCAGTTGATAGACATTTGAAATCAGTACTGCGCCAGTGCGCCTTCACGGAGAGAAGACAGATTCATAATTTCACGGATTAATAAATTTAATTCTGCTCTGTACCTTATAAAAACTATTACCTCCAGAGAGGACTGCGACTGGAACTCATTATCATTTGAACTACTTTTGGTACCACTTTTGATCTTTTCGCAAAAAATAAATGATTAATGTTACGTTTGTTTGTCTGTTATTTGTTTATTTATAACAGTAACGTTATGTAATTTTAAGAAATGGTTATTGGTAGGTTTAGGAGTAGGTGTAGAATTAACGTTAGTGGCTCAAAATAACGTTTTAATGTTATATTTTTACTAAAATTGTGTTTTATTATGTTTTATTCTTTTAACATTCTGTATAAATTGGGTAGGTTTAGGTTCGGGTGGGGTTACACATTTTTCTATGGATAACTGACTGGTCAGAGAACACGTTCTATCTGTACGTATTTTAGGTTGTTTTTATGTAAATTTACTTACGTATCGAAACCTGTAATTACGTCCAGATAATACGTAAACAACACTGTAAATACATAAAGGCACATACGTATTGGACAGTTTTAATTTACGTCTAAATATGTACGTTTTGATTGTGAGATCAGGCTGAATTATTAGATAATTCCTCAAGAATTACTTAGAATCTGAAACAGTATTTTAAAGTGAAAACATAGGGAACCGATTAGTAATTAATAATTAATTATCAAATAATTCCTGAAGAATTACTTAGAATCTGAAACAGTATTCTAAAGTGAAAACATAGGGAACCCATTAGTAATTAATAAAGAATTATCAGATAATTTTGCAGAACTTACAGAATTCTAAAGTGAACCTAGTAAATAATAAACTACATCATTTTGACTAAGAACAACCTATAAAGTAATCATTAACTTTGTAAAATACTCTCATCTGTTTATTTCAGATGAGAACATTTCTTAATACAGCATATTTTATTCCATTTTAACATGTATACTGCCCACATTTTAATTAATGTAACAAACATTTCATAATCAAAAGTTAAACATTAAGAAGCAAACTAAATCCATATTTCATTTCCATTATAGGCTAATAATTGGGCAGTAACAAAGTTGCTACTGTAGTAGTTCTTTGTACTTGTCCTTTTACTCAAGTAATTTTGAAAATTAACAAGCCTACTTATAATTTTACTGGAGTATTATTTTATTGGGGTATCTGTACTTTTACTCAAGTACTTGATTTGTGGGACACAGCCTGATTATTATAGTTTTTTTTTTTTTTGCGTATAACTGTTCAGAAGTAGTTATTTCATAGTTATTTTTCTTGAACCTTAACTAGTAGATAATTAATAGTAGTTATTCAGGAGGTATCACAGAATATATTAGTTACTGATTAGCTAACTGTTACTTAACACAATCATAAAATTATATTACATACTGATTAGTTAACACATATTTCTTAGTAGTTAACAGTAGTGAGTTAAGTGTTAATGAATAATCACCTGTTAGTTCTTCAATAATTCCTAATTAGTTATGTAGTAAGTAAGAAACAGTATTCTAAAGTGTTACCCAAGTATCAATTAGCTTAACGTAGTACACGTAGCAAGGGCTTTTCAATAATATAATAAATAAAAAGAAAACAGATAGAATAGAAAAAGAATAGAGCAAGCTAGTGTTAGAGAATCAAATAAAGATGGAAGAGATGTGTTTTAAGCCAATTCTTGAAGATGGCTAAGGACTCAGCTGCTCGGATTGAGTTGGGGAGGTCATTCCACCAGGAGGGAACATTTAATTAAAAATTCCGTAAAAGTGACTTTGTTCTTCTTTCACCTTCACTTGCAGAATGCAATCTTCTAGAGGGCACGTAAGTCTGAAATATTAATTTAGGTAAATGGGTACAAAGCCAGTGGTAATTTTGTAGGCAAACATCAATTCCTTGAATTTTATGCGAGCAGCTATTGGTAGCCAGTGCAAATTGATAAACAGGGGTGTTACATGTATTCTTTTTGGCTCATTGAAAATTAATCTTGCTGCCGCACATTGGAAACAACTTTCTCTGAGCAATACTAAAGCCCTAATAAAGGAGTAAAATTAACTGGCTAATGCCATTTGAGCAGTAAAGATAACACAAAACTAATAATAAATCAAAAGTAGTGTATTGTGCACTTTTTTTTCATTTAAAAGTAGTCCTACTGCTATATGAACGAAATTGTACTAACATTTGGTTTGCAAACAGTTTAAACAAATAAGGTGCTTTTTACAGCAGTGTTCCTTTTACATAGAAGCAGTTAAAATATTTATTGTAGCCTAAATTTCAATTTATAATATTAATGCAATTAAATTAAATATAACACAAGCCATTTTTTCACTGCCGGGACATTAATGTTTTTACAGAAAATATTTAATAGTTTGTTATAGAAAAACAAGTTATGTTCAGAGTCCTCGATCATAACATTATTATATGCACCTTCCTATTGGAGGCCTGCACGATCATGGGACCAATCACAGCAGAATGCAGCGCGTGACAACACTTGATGAGTGGGTAGAGACTCTTGTGTGGGGGATGCGGGCGAATAATTAGGGTGTACTCACACTAGGCAATCTTAACCGTGCCGGAGCGCATTTGACCCCAAAAGTTTGGTTCATTTGACTGGTGTGATCGTTCCGTTTAGCAGTCCCTGGCTCAGTTGGAAAAGGTGGGCAAGCCGCACCGGAGCGCAGATCTGATATGTGCTGCGTGATTGCGGCAAAAGCGATAGATATGCTCCATAGTAAAGCAATATATTGTGAGAGGGACGTGTGTTACCGCTTCCCATACGACTCAAAATAATAAACCACAAAGTTAACAAAACATCTCACTACACTGTGTTGAGCGAGAGCACTTCTCTGCTGTCTTCGCGTGTTATCGGAATCTTCCTATTTCCAACTTATAAAGTCATGATTACAAGCTTATTGAATTCTTTTGTTAAACAGTGGACAGTGGTTTGTAAATGTTGATGCTTAGCTTAAATAATTTAAAATAACCCCTCCTGTGACCCATGATTTGTCTGTATGTGTATTCAGAGCCAGTGAGCAACGGACTTTCATAATGATAAGGGATGTAACCTGTTTTTGTGAGGTTATGAGATTTTTTGAGCATAGCAGAAAGAAAGATTTGTTGCAAATTGCAGCCTTTAAATAAGAAGCACTTGTCAATAAGAAGGACAAGAGTACGAGTCTCTATGGAATGATATTCCGGACTTTATTCAAAAGGAATTGCAAATTGTATTTGCAATTGCGTTTTCAATTTGTGGATGCATAAAATGTGACATAATCCAAACACAAATGCAAATCGCGCATTACCATTTTCATTTTTATTTAAGCGAACACACAGTGTCTGCCAAATTTAAAATGGAAATGCAAAGTCCGTTTGCAATTGTGTTTCCCATATCTTACAAGCTACGAGCCTGTCATATTTAAATAGCAATATGAATTACTTATTATTAATTATTATTAATTAATATTAATTATTATTATTATTATTATTATTATTATTATAAAATGTATTTATTTATTTATATTTTTTTTTTGCCATGCAATAAAACTAATTTCAAAGGCCAATTGAAAATTTTGGTACAGTAAAAAGTACACACAAATGTAATTTAAAATAATATAATAGACTTCTAGCTATCATTTGATCAAACATAGCTAGTTTTTTTTTTTTTTTTTTTTTTTTTTTAGCTTACATTTAGATTCATATGATTAGTATGACTAGCCTACTGGAAAATTACCAGAAATGATGCACAACTTTTTAAATATTAGAAGTAAAGAGAGGAAACAAATTGTTTGACTAATAGAAGTCAAGGACTTATTAACTTGTGCCGTGTAGAGTTAGACTGAATTTACATATGTAATTTACACATAATAATCTTTTTTTTTTTCTTTTGTTTCTTTCTGTCGAGGTTGGATATTGTATGGTGTTACTACTGAAGAAAAAATTAATTGTGCCCTGCCATTGTAGAAATGCAATATGTGCTATTTAGCCATTGTTCTTCTTGGTTATTCCAGGAGAGAAAGATTCCAAACCCTTGATGAGACTTGATGAGTGTTTCCATATGGTTAATAAATGCTCCCCTCTCGCGTACCACCACCTCTGACAAACTACTTTATCTTTTGCCCACTCTGGAAACTCGGTGGTAGTTCCCCATATAATCACAAATAGTGATGTCCATCCAATACTAGGAATATGGAGTTGATGTAGATGTGCCTCCTTGTTAGGGCAGGTTCTGATAAAGAATTTAGGCAATGCCACCACTCACGTTCCACTCTTTATCTGTTGCCCTGTCCGTATGGAGGCCGTTTCACTTTCCTCCTGTAAGGACCACCCAATTGGCCCAACTACGGAATCTCTCAAAAAATCTCTGATGGCATACATACTGCTCCACACAGTCATGTGCCTTTAGTCTGTCCTATCCTAAACACAGATTTGAGGTAACTTCAGCCACCACATGATCTGCAAATCTTTCAGGAGAGTTCAAAATAAAATAAATCATGCCTATTACATAATGAACCTATTAGAAGTAAATTCAGAAAGGACATTGCAATTGTGAATCACACTACAGCCAATTCTGTACTCCTGTACATGGATTACTGTAGCTATATGGGAAATACCCAAGTGTTGATATAGACTGTCTAGATGTAGTAGCACAAACAACTCATGTGTGTTCTATGAGAAAAATGTGTTAAACCCTTTCAGAGGTGAGTTTAAAATATTCTAGCGGGCCCCCAGAGTGAGTGTTTTTAAGGAGTCCGTTATTTTAGAATGTTTCCCCTCACTGTTTTTATGGCGACGCTTCATGCCTGTCACGTGACACACCGCCGGCAACAATAACACTGTATTGTAGATGGATCTGTAGATGGATCCCTTTTATTTTTTGTTTTTGCTTTTTTATTTAATATATTCACAAACTTACTTTCCATGTCATTAACAATCTGATATTCCACTCACAAATATGTGTAGATGAGTCTGTTTTATCATTTCAACACCTTTGATCTTGATCGTGATCTGTAACTTGAGATGGGTGCCGCTATGTTTGTTCGTGCTGCAGAGAATCCTGTCAGTCGGATTTACACCACATAAATTAAACAATTTCTCCCAAAACACTTGTAAGTACCGTATTTTCCAGACTATAAGTCCTATAAGACTATAAGACTTATTTATCAAAATTAATTTGACATGAACTGAGAGAAATGAACCAAGAGAACACATTACCGTCTACAGCCGCGAGAGGGTGCTCTATGTTGCTCAGTGCTCCTGTAGTCTACACTGAAGACATAGAGCGCCCTGTATACGATAATGTTTTCTCTTGGTTCTTGGTTCTAAATAAATGCAACTTATAGTCCAGTGTGACTCATATATGTTTTTTTTTTCCTCATCATGACGTATTTTTGGACTGATGCGACTTATACTCATGTGAGACTTATAGTCCATCAGTGACCAATTCTCCACACCGCAGACTGAGGACAACTTCACAATGACCGGTGCACACTCTTTATCCTCCTTCTCCCCACTCTCAGAGATGGACGTTTCCAAAATTCTCCTGTCCAATCATCCTACTACTTGTCCACTTGATCCTATCCCCACTCACCTCCTTCAAGCAATCTCTTCTTCAGTCATACCTTCACTTACTCACATTATCAACTCCTCTCTTCACTCTGGAACATTTCCCTTAGCATTCAAGCAGGCTCGGGTAAGCCCACTGCTCAAGAAACCATCTCTAAATCCAGCGCTTCTTGAAAACTACAGACCGGTATCCCTTCTTCCATTCATTGCAAAGACACTTGAGCGAGCTGTGTTCAACCAGCTTTCTATGTTCCTTGGACAGAACAACCTCATGGACCGCAACCAATCTGGCTTCAAAAGTGGCCACTCAACTGAGACTGCTCTGCTCTCGGTTACTGAAGCCCTGCGACTAGCAAGAGCAGCTTCAAAATCCTCGGTACTCATCTTACTGGACCTGTCTGCTGCTTTTGACACTGTTAATCACCAGATTCTCCTGTCCACCCTCAGAAAGATGGGCATCTCTGGAACTGCTCTCCTGTGGGCTAAGTCCAACCTCTCTGACAGATCCTTCAGTGTGTCTTGGAGGGGTGATGTTTCAAAGTCACACCACCTTGCTACTAGGGTTCCTCAAGGCTCAGTACTTGGACCACTTCTCTTCTCCATCTACATGACATCTTTAGGATCTGTCATTCAGAAGCATGGCTTTTCTTATCACTGCTATACTGATGACACCCAACTCTACTTCTCATTCCAGCCAGATGACCCGACGGTAGCTGCTCGCATTTCAGCCTGTCTGAGTGACATTTCTAGCTGGATGAATGACCAATCACCTTCAGCTTAACCTTACAAAGATTGAACTCCTGGTGATTCCAGCTAACCCATTGATTCATCACATCTTCTCTATACAGCTGGGCTCATCAACCATAACTCCTTCGAGGACAGCCAGAAACCTAGGAGTTGTGATGGATCATCAATTAAGCTTCACTGACCACATTGCTACAACGACCCGGTCCTGCAGGTTTGCCTTATACAACATTAGGAAGATTAGACCCTTCCTGTCAGAGCAAGCAACCCAACTTCTTGTCCAAGCTCTTGTTCTCTCCAGACTGGACTATTGTAATGCTCTCCTGGCGGGCCTTCCTGCATGTACTGTCAAGCCTCTGCAAATGATCCAGAATGCAGCTGCGAGGGTTGTCTTCAATGAGCCAAAAAAAGCTCGTGTTACTCCTCTCCTCATCAGGTTACACTGGCTACCAGTAGCCGCTCGCATCAAATTCAAGGTACTGATGCTTGCCTACAAGACGACCACTGGCACGGCACCAACTTACCTAAACTCACTGGTTAAATCCTATTCCTGAAACTCACTGGTTAAATCCTATTCCTAAATCCTGCCCTCCAGAAGTTTGCGCTCTGCAAGTGAACAACGCCTTGTGGTGCCATCCCAAAGAAATTCAAAATCACTCTCACGAACCTTTTCCTGGACTATGCCCAGCTGGTGGAATGACCTCCCAATCTCAATTCGTACAGCTGAGTCTTTACTCATTTTCAAGAAATATCTAAAGACTCATCTTTTTTGCATGCACTTAACCTACTAACACCAGTAATTTTCATTTTCTTGTCTTTTTCATTAAAAAAAAATAATACTTGGCTATGCTTTCTATACGAGACTAACTGAGACTTGTCATGACACTTGTATACAGTTGTTGTTCTCTTGTTGACCTGACTGCTTCTATTATTCTCATTTGTAAGTCACTTTGGATAAAAGCGTCTGCTAAATGATTAAATGTAAATGTAAATGTAATGTAGTCTGAAAAATACGGTAAGTGGCCTGTGAACTAGGTGAATAATAAAGTGAACTATAGTTATATCACACTATAGAGACTGTGTCTGTTCCCCAAACTAGAAAATACAAAAAAAAAAAAAAAACATCCAAACCAATTTAAGGATAACAATTTAATTGAGGTTAAATAAAAAACAGATGCAATACGGATAAACAAATGAAAAAGCTTGGCTTATTGAATATCAGATCCCTTTCTACAATGCACTTTCTGTAAATGATAAGATCACTAATCATAACCTAGATGTGCTCCATTTGACAGAAACCTCTCTAAAACCTGATGATTACATCATTTAAAATTAGTCTACCCATCAAAATTACTGTTAAAAACATGAGCCACGTCCAAAAGGTAAAGGGGGAGGTGTTGCTTCAATTTATAACAATGTTTTCAGTATTTCTCAGAGGGCGGGCTTCAAGTATAATTCGTTTGAAGTAATGGTGCTTCATATAATATTGTCCAGAGAAGAAAGTCAATGAAAAATCTCCTGTGATGTTTGTACTGGCTACTGTATACAGGCCACCAGGGCACCATACAGACTTTATTAAAGAATGTGCTGATTTTAAATCCGAATCAGTCTTGGCTGCAGACAAAGTTTTAATTGTTGGTGATTTTAATATCCATGTTGATAATGAAAAAGATGCATTGGAATCAGCATTTATAGACACTGAACTCTATCGGGTTAGACAGCACGTCCCAGGGTCTACTCATTGTCAAAATCATAATTCAGATTTAATACTGTCACATGGAATTGATGTTGATGGTGTTGAAATTATGCAGCCAAGCAATGGTCAGATCATTATTTAGTTTTGTGTGAACTTCATATAGCTAAAACTTTAAATTCTACTTCTTGTTACAAGTATGGTAGACCCATCACTTCTACCACAAAAGACTGCTTTGTAAGTAATCTTCCTGATGTATCCCAATTCTTTAGCATATCCAAAACCTCAGAACAACTTGATGATGTAACATAAACTACGGTCTCTTTTCTAGCATTTTAAATACATTTGCTCCTTTACACTTAAGGAAGATTAAGGAAAACAGTCTGACACTGTGGTATAATGAAAACACTTACACCCTAAAGAGAGCAGCCAGGAAAATGGAGCACAGCTGGAGGAAAACAAAACTAGGGGTATTTCATATTGCTTGGTCGGAAAGTAACCTATCCTAAAGAAAAACATCAAAAACTGCTAGATCTGATTACTTTTCTTATCTTTTAGAAGAAAACAAACATAACCACAGGTATTTATTCAACAGAGTGGCTAAATTAATGAAAAATAACGCATCAACAAGTTTTGGCATTTCCCAAAAGCATAGCAGTAATTACTTTTTTTAGGAACTACTTTACTTCTAAGATCGATACTATTAGAGATAAAATTGTAACCATGCAGCCGTCAGCTATAGTATTGTATCAGATATTGTGCTATAGATCGCCTGAGGAACAATTCCACTGATTCTGTACTGTAGGAGAGGATGAATTGTATAAACTTGTTAAATGAAACTTGTTAAAACCAACAACATGTATGTTATGCCGCATTTCCACCGAAATTACCCTGAACATTTTTACCAGGCACTTTTTTTCCCAGGAACTTTTTTCCCCCCAGACCTGTTGCTTTCTGCGTTTCCACCGCGGTGTAAAGTACCGGGAAGATTAGGCAAATGACTGGTGACGTAGGTCAATGTGCGTTTCTCAATACAAAGTACCGCTGATTTAAAAAAAAAAAAAAAAAGTACGCTGATTTTGGACGTGCATCATTGGTAGTTAGTTCAGACTTTGTGCATTTGACTGGGGAGTGTGATGTCCACAACGATGCAAGTCCGGTAAATCTATAAACAGCAGCGTTCTTGATAACTTCAGTCAGCTCGTCTTGGCTACTGCAATTTTCCTTACTGTGTATTTACAATAAAACGAAATAAGATATCAAATACCACTGCCTCCTTTGGTTTTCATTCAAGCATAATAACAGCTGCAGAAATGTACTTAGTTCAGGGATATGTGTATCTGCAGCCATTACAATGAAACGAAATATTATATAAATTTGCCTTTTTTATTTTCATTTTAACATATGGATAAATTGAATACAGACCAAATAAAACCTGTTCGATTGACCCCGCAGCTGAATTACATTTTATGTTTAACCACTAAAGACACATCAGAGCCAGCGGCACACATCAGAAGGTCTATCCCAGGAGAGGCTGCTCTCTGTGGATACATGAGGACTGAGCTCCCGCTGATCGAGTCTCTCAGAGATAGACGAAACACATTTTTAAATAGGCGCTGTCTTTATAAATAAACCACAGATTTGAGTTTTAAACAACTACATTCTCGCCTGAAATACTTTTAAAATTACATTTCATGACACAATAACAGTAATATTTGAAAATTATCCAAATAAATGGTGTTTGAACTCAACCAATGCTGCGTGAACTCAGATGGCTTTGGCTACAGCACTTTTCCCCTCAGTATATTTACAATAACACAAAATAGGATATAAAAAACTACTGCCTCCTTTCGTTTTTATTTAAACATAATAACAGCTGCAGAAATGTACTTACTTCAGGGATATGTGTAACGTTATATACAGCCATTACAATAAAAAACGAAATATTATAGACTTGCCTTTTTTATTTTCATTTTAACATATAGGTAAATTGAATACAGACCAAAGAAAACCTGTTAGATTTACCCCGCAGCTGAATTAAATGTTATGTTTAACCACTAAAGAGACATCAGAGCCAGCGGCACATATCAGAAGGTCTATCCAAGGTGAGGCTGCTGCTCAGCGGATAGATGATCACTGACCTCCCGCTGATTGCGTGGAGCTCACCGTCTCAGAGATCGGCGAAACACATTTTTAAATAGGCGCTGTCTTTATAAATAAACAAAAGATTTGAGTTTTAAACAACAACATTCTCGCCTGAAATACTTTTAAAATTACATTTCATGTCACAATAACAGTAATATTTTGAAAATGTTGATCTGAATAAATGGTGGTTGAACTCAACCAATGCTGCGTGTACTCAACCAATCAGGATGTTTAGAGCCAAAGTCCCGCCCCCGAAAGTTCCTGAACTTTGAAAAAGTACCACCTTGCCAGCAGGGACTTTCTGAAGGGCATTTTTTACCCAGAACTTTATTTAGTTCCTGGTTCCTGCGGTGGAAACACACCAAGTACCAGGCAAAAGTCCCTAGTTCCTGGGTAAAGTTCCTGCGGTGGAAACGCGGCTTTAGACCCTATTCAATCTAATGCTGTGTTTGCACCGGAATTACCCAGAACTATTGTACCAGGAAATTTTTTCCCAGGAACTATTTTCTCCCCAGACCTGTTGCTTTCTGTGTTTCCACCACGGTCTAAAGTACCATGGAGATTAGGCAAATAGTCTGGTAACGTAGGTCTGCGTGCATTTCTCAATACAAAGTACGTATATTTTGGACTTGCATCCTCGATAGTTTGAAGTTTGCTCATTCAACTCGGGAGTTTGATGTCCGCGACATCTAACTTCTGATAAATTCTGAAAAAGAAGACATAAAAACTCTGCATGTAATAACCTAGAACACTGACTTGATGGCTGCTCTGTCAATTCTTCCTCATCAGTTAGGAACCTAGGTGTGCTATTTGATAGCAATCTTTCCTTAGAAAGCCAAGTTTCTAGAATTTGTAAAACTGCATTCTTCCATCTCAAAAATACATCTAAATTATGACCTATGCTCTAAACGTCACATGCAGAAATGTTATTCCATGCGTTTATGACCTCAAGGTTAGATTATTGTAATGTTTTGTTGGGTGGCTGTTCTGCATGCTTAATAAACAAACTCCAGCTGGTCAAAATGCAGCAGTTAGAGTTCTTACTAGAACCAGGAAGTATGACCATATTAGCCCGGTTCTGTCAACACTGCACTGGCTACCTATTAAACATCATCCATGTCCATGTCCATGTCCATGTCCGCTGTGTACTCAAATCTCTGGCAATTTGATAATACCTAGAATATCCAAATCAACTGCGGGTGGCAGATCCTTTTCCTATTTAGTGCCTAAACTTTAGAATAATCTATCTAACATTGTTTGGGAGGCAGACACACTCTTTCAGTTTAAATCTAGATTAAAGACCCATCTCTTTAACCTGGTTTACACATGACACACTAATACGCAATATACAAATCCAAATGGATTTTTAGTCTTCATTAAATAGGTAATCTGGAACCGGGAACATATAAGTCTATTTCTCTCTTATTCCAACGTCACCGTAGCCACCAGATCCAGTCTGTATGGTGGATCAGCAACTAGAAAGGACCTTTACAGCCCTGAGAGACAGTGGAGATCAGGATAACTAGATGAGCCCCAGATACAGATCCCCTGTAAAGACCTTGTCTCAGATGATCACTGGGACAAGACCAC
The DNA here is from genome assembly GCF_023724105.1 of Carassius gibelio. Lineage (NCBI taxonomy): Eukaryota > Metazoa > Chordata > Actinopteri > Cypriniformes > Cyprinidae > Carassius > Carassius gibelio. The sequence continues at coordinate 9,946,063 of NC_068376.1, forward strand.
AGGAACCAGTTGAGTCCTCTGCACAATCTGACTTTGCTGCAGCCTGGAATTGAACTACTGGTTTTGTGTGGCCAAAGGAGAGCTGGCCCCCAGACTGGGTTTCTTTCATTTTGATTTAGGAAGTGTAGAGGGTTAACAAAGAGGTTATTTTGGCCTTGTCTGCACCTGACGCTAAGGCCCAACTTGTAAATAAATTATTGTTTATTCAACATTTCTCTGGTTCTGAGACTCCCTTCCTTTTCCTGTTACGGCTGACCCCTAGCGGTCGTAACAAGCGCGTTCAGTCTCAAGAAACTGGACTCTGGTGTTGCTAGAGGAGTGGATAACTGGCAGAGAATGAATGACCTGACCGCTCTAGTGCCCTCACATGAGGGGACGCGCTTTCCCTTGCCATACCGTCACTGGGCGGCAGCTGGGAATCTCGCTTGTCGGAGCTCATTGAGCCCTGAAGCACCAGGGGTATCAGTGAAGCTCTCTAAGGGGAAACTGAAGAGGATCGGGCACCGTATACAGAGGTGTGTACTTCTCCTCCCCAGGGTGGGATGTCCTTGGGGTCAAAGACAGGTATACACCTCGGTATGGCCTTGGCTTGGTATCGCTTGGCCGAGGTCCTCTTTGTCAGAACAACAGTCAGCAAATCCACTTTCTGTTCAGAGGACCCGACCAACGCTCTGTTTCTAGGTCTGGCGATTCGAGGAGCTGGACAGCTGGGAATGGAGATGGGTTGAGCCCTGGAATGTCGCTGCCTGCTTCTTCACCTCCTGAAACTTCTGCAATGTTTAGTAAATCTGCCCCAGCTGTTCTGATGTGTTTGAAGCTCTGTTCTGCATCAATGTAATGAACATCAATGTATCAGAAATGTTGTCAATTGGTAGAAAAAAAAGAGGAAACAGGCAAGGACAATGTGATGACAGGAGGAATAAAAGTGTATTAGATGGCTAGTGAGTTAGTCAAGCTCTGTGGTGTTTTGGTCAAGCTCCAGTTGATACCCCACTTCATTCTTGTATGTCTGCAATCCAAAAGTGTTTTTTTTCAGTAGTTCCTAGGTAGGGTAATATAGCACCCTAATGTTACTTTAGGTTTGTATGGCTAATAGTTTGTGCACTGATAATTAAATTTGACACGGGTGTTTTGTTCTTTCACATTTTTATATCAAAAATACAAATTCAGGCTTGCATAACCAGATATAATGACCACAAACCATTTTTGATGAGATATCCAAGGAGAGGTGGAGAATCCTAGTACTGTATATTGCCAAAATATTAGCAACCTAACAGAATCTGTTCTAATGGCAGTACTGACCTTTGCAGACCAGGCCCTCCTTCATCAAAACCTGCTTGCATACTGCACAACTCTTGGCCTTTTTAAAAGTCTTAGCCTTGAAGGTGTGGGAATGAACAGCCTCAAAGTCTTCTGGCTAAAGGGGCAAAGAGGGAGAGAGTGTTAAAATGCATCCAATGAGCTGAACAAGGGCTTCAGTGTTTTAAAAAATTTCACAGATCGTTTGAAGTGATTTCACATCCTGTATTGTTTTATTGTTAGATCGACATAAAGAAAGTCAACACACAACACACCACACACACAAGCATACTACACATTTATTGAATATTTAGTAGGAGGTCTTGGAAAATGCTGACTTGAGCCTGATAGCACTGAAAGCGAACGTCCCACCCTCTCTGCATTCGCTGTCCAAAGCCAAGTCCCCTGAACGTATATATGCTGACAGACCAGAATACCAGAGACAACATTGCTATAATACTGTAGGCTACATCAGCAGTTCCCAATTCCAGTCCTCACATCAACACCACTCTGCACATTTTGTGTATCTCTTATCACGTGTGACATTTGCTCTATTCGACTGTAAGTGCCCTGCGAAGTGGACTTCACCAGATATCCACCATGATTCCAGTTCGAAGCAAGCCTATATGTTCCATACAAATGGCATTAAAGTTTGTGAGATGTAAATTTAAATAGTATTTATTTACAGAGGTGTATTATGTCACACTTCACACTTCCCTAGTAAGTTTTGTCTGTGTGTAAAGAAAACAGCACAAATCCATGAATGAATGTTTCGAAGTGAAGTAAACTTCAACAGATTTCCCCTGCTCAGGGAGTAGAGAGCAAAAAACAATGTGGATGGATAATGTCAGTTGGAACACAGTTCATGCATATTCACCGGGGAGAAAACTTTATAATACATTTAATAAAAGTACTACAATACCATGAATGATGATCAGGTTGTTGATGTTTGCCTGCCATTTTCGCTCTGTCTGCACAGCATGTGTGAATGCACTGATGACGTATTCTGTCTCCACGAAAAAGATGTGCAGAGGTATGCAAATACATACATTGAAAGGCAGGTAGGTAAGCCAATTAAAATGCTCAGGCCACGCATTTTGATTGGACAAACATTTCTTGGTTTTAATCCTTCCAAAAAATATATTACTACATATACAATACATTTAAACCACTCAACTTAATGACTGCATTCAGAATGTGAAGAGACTTTCAACCAGCATAACAAAAAAATGAAGTCAATCACCTATTAAGTATCTGTACAGCAAATCCATCTGGTCAAGGTGATAAAAAGTGTGATCCTCAGCATTTTCAGCTGTACTATCTACCTAAATCTAAATGGCTTTTGTCACACATTGACAAGACTGTACAAATAGCCTTGCATGGGTAACCTTGGCTGTGAAAACCAGAGAGAAGTATGGACACTCATTCCCTAAAATAACACTTTGCGTAACTCACCACGCACAGCATTTATTCAGAATGGGAAATATTTGTGTGTTATAGTGACCTTGTGGAGAGGCATGTACATTTATATGCATCATTGGGGGTCCAAGCACATTTGTGTAGAACAAGCCTATCTACAAAAATGGATCCTGTTTATGCTATGCATACAGTTGTTTTGATGTCAAACAGGTCATAGACAAAACATAACAGACATGGCTCATGGCTTCCAGATGATTTAAAGGATACATAGATGATGCAATTTTAAGTTTTACTTTCTTTTTGGAGTGTTTCAAACTGATTGTGCATAGATAATATCAAAGTCACAAAGTGTAAAGTCTCAAAACCAAAGAGATATACTTGATCAAAGTTAAGACTCTGCCACTGCCCCCCAAAACTGTTCATTAAAACATGCCCCACATTGCTACATCACGATGTGGGAATATTTGCATAATGCCGCCAAAATGTTTATGCAAAGAAAGAAGTCATGGTTTCAGTAACTGCAGTTAGTGTTGAAGCAGCCATGTCAGGGAGATGCTGTGTGTTTCTAGGTGAAAGCAAAAGCACTTTATTTGGCCTTTATTTATTTGGTATTTAGGAATCTTTAAGATTACTTACAACGGAACAGTAACGCATTTTATGGACGGCCATTTTATGAACCTAGGAGAGGAGGTAATTCTGACTTTTGATCTCAAATCTTCCTTTTCAGCCCAAGATACTAGAAAAGGTAGGATCCTCAAAATTATATTCCTCCTTAGAGAAAATGTTATCTGTGAGGATTTCCAGTCAGGATTTAGACTGTATCATAATGCTGAGACTGCTCTCCTTAGAGTTACAAATGACATGCTCTTATCATCTGATTGTGGTTGTATCTCTCTATAGCCCCATTTCACACTGCCATTCCGGCAAATACACGGGTAAAGTGTTCCGACAATTATTCCCTGGTCGCTACATTTCACACTGCCAGTGATTACCCGGGATATGTGCGTGCTTTCACACATTACCCGTAAAGATCCTGTAACGACATGTGACATCAGGGCGTGACATGTAATGTACGAGTCGAAAACGTTAGCCACGTTATACTTTCACTGAAGTAAGCGAACGATCTCTGCGTCAGCAGGAGAGTGAGGAACTAACTGATCTCTGCTTCATTACAGTTAGCACATATTTTTTCATCACGAATGTTGATCTTTCTTCAAAACAGCCAGTTAAAGAGTCGCGCGATAACACTTCGACACGGCATTAGATCTGGCTTTTGTTCACACAGTGCTCGTCCCGGGTTGAACCCGGCAATGTTACTAGGTCCCCGACCTGGGTTCAATGCCAGAATCAATCCCGGGACATGGTTGCTTTCACACAGAAGGCGACCCGGCAATGTTCCGGCAATATAATGGGTCCGACGTGCAGTGTGAAAGGGGCTTATTAGTGCTACTGGATCTTAGGGCTGTGTTCGACATTATAGACCACAAATTCTCTCGAATAGACTAGAACACTTTGTTGGCATTGATAAAAGTCAATTAGCATGGTTCAAATTGTATTTATCTGCCCGCTATCAATTCATTGCAGTGAAAGAAGAGGTATCATATCAAACACAAGTGCAGTATGGAGTGCCTCAAGGCTCAGTACGAGGGCCATTAATTTTCTCGCTTTACATGTTACCCTTGGGAGATATCATCAGGAAGCACGGTGTAAGCTTTCACGGTTATGCTGATGATACTTCTCTTTATTTCTCTGCAGCCTGGAGAAACATATCAATTAGAAAAATTTATGGAATGCATAGTCGATATAAAAACCTGTATGATAAGTAATGTCTTACCACTAAGTTTTGGAAAAAAAACCAGAGGTGTTAATTATAGGACCTAAAAACTCTGCATATAATAACCTAGAACGCTGTCTAAGACTTGATAATAATAATAATTCACTACATTTATATAGCACTTTTCTAGGAACTCAAAGCGCTTTACATAGACAGGGAGTATCTCCTCGTCCACCATCTTGATGGCTGCTCTGTCAACCTAGGTGTGCTACTTGATAGCAATCTTTCCTTTGAAAGCCACATTTCTAGCATTTGTAAAACTGCATTTTTTCATTTAAAAAATATATCTAAACTATGACCTATGCTTTCAATGTCAAATGTAGAAACGTTAATTCATGCATTCACGACCTCAAGGTTAGATGTTAATAATTAAATGACTTAATGATTTATTGGGTGCTTGTATGCACAGTTAATAAACAAACTCCAACTGGTCCAAAATGCAGCAGCTAAAGTTCTTACTAGAACCAGGACGTATGACTATATTAGCCCGGTTCTGTCAACACTGCACTGGCTCCCTATGAAACATCATATAGATTTTAAAATCTTGCTTATTACTTATAAAGCCCTGAATGCTTTAGCACCTCTTGTTGCACTATAGTCCTCCATGTCCGCTGAATTCTCAAAACTTATCCAGAGATGTATAGTAACGAAGTAGAACTACTTCACTACTGTACTTAAGTACTAAAAGGCGGTATCTGTACTTTACTGGAGTATTATTTTTTTCTCCTACTTCCACTTTTACTTCGGTACATATTTTCGCTGAGTTTAATACTTTTACTCCGATATTTTTTTTTATGTGCTGCACCGTTACTCGTTACAATTATAATAATGTTACGAATCATTCCATTACAAACCACTGCCAGAACTTTAGATGGCAGATTTGATGAAGCTGGCACATCATTGAGCGAAACAAGCGATTAAGAAGACTGCGCTTGCTGACTGAACTGCTGTGAAGAGAGAAATGAACACCGAGCCGAGCCAGATAATGACTCGTTCACGAGTCAAGAACCAGTTGCATCGGTTCTCGGATGACCAGTAATGTTAGTTCTTTCTGACAGTTCGATTCAATAAACCAGTTGAAGAAAACAGTTCACGATTCTTTTGCGCTCGATGCAATGGCGTCATTGGCGTTTACTGCACCTGGGCTCATAACATTAACACAGAATCAGTTCAGAATCAATCACCAAAAGAATCAGTTCGGTTCAGACGCTCTGTGTGTCGGTTTGCTTCACGCTAAATCACACATGCGCAGTATCATCAGCTCATCGGTTCACGAATCAGACGCGTCTGACAGAAACGGTTCTTGACTCGTGAACGAGTCATTATCTGGCTCGGCTCGGTGTTCATCTTCAGTTCTCTCTTCACAGCAGTTCAGTCAGTGTACTGTTTGAGTCAATGAATTACTCCGGGATATTGGTTTGTTTTAACTCAGAGGGAGTGTCAGACACATTAAACAAGTTAACAGCTTAATTCATCTGTGGATTAATGCGTATTGGAGACGCGAACTGTTTAAAACGATTCAGTTCGATTTGGTGAACTGTTTCAAAAAGATCCGGTTACATCGAATGATTCGTTGGCGAACCAGATATCACAAACTGCTTTGTTTTTAACTGTCTTACAATAGACACGGAAGAGAAGACAATGCTGAATAAAGTCGTAGTTTTTGCTATTTTTGGACCAAAATGTATTTTCGATGCTTCAAAAAATTCTAAATGACCCTCTGATGTCTTATGGGTTTGAAACAACATGAGGGTAAGTTATTAATGACATCATTTTGCAAATTGGGCTAACTAACCCTAGTAACCGTTTTTTGTTTACAAGAAGTTACAGTCAAAGGAATTGTGATTGTCCTTTAGGTTAATCATTTGAAATAGTAAAAACGTCTCGGTTACGTACGTAACCCTCGTTCCCTGATGGAGGGAACGGAGACGTTATGTCGACCGACAAATGGGGTCTCACTTGGGAGGCCAATCATCTCTGATTTTAAGAGAAAACGCCAATGAAATTGGCAAGTGGATTAACACACCTGAGCCCACTCCCCATGCCGACGGGTATAAATAGGGCGACAGGTGCATCCACTCATTAGGTTTTACGCTGAGGAGCCGAGAACGTGTCCCGGCAACAGCGAATGGTTCAAGGTTGTGGCATGGGGACATAACGTCTCCGTTCCCTCCATCAGGGAACGAGGGTTACGTACGTAACCGAGACGTTCCCTATCTGTCGGTCACTACGAGTTATGTCGACCGACAAATGGGGTCCTATGGAAAACGCCATAACCTGAACCTCGTCACAACCCTGAGGCGCTGCAATTGTTGACAAGCCTTGGTGTGCCACAAAAGCTACGCTTAAGGTCGTAACCTTCCCAAAGCCCCAGCGCAAATTCACTGACCTTGGTACCGAAGGGGTCAAAGGGTGAGTACATCGCTGCTGGAGAAGGCCATGCTGCTGTTCCGCCCACAAAAGAAAATGGAAGGGATTTCAACCTTCGGTGAAAGATTGCTTCAAATCTTCCCTATTTGTTCTTTCAGCTGGCAAGACAATGGGGAAGCGAGCCTTTAGGAAAGGTCGCTACGGAGACCACATCCTACCCGTAGGGAGGTGACATGTGGAAATACCGATATGGACTGGCCCAGGGGGCAGTACTACATATGGAAAGGGTCTCTGAGGCAGGTCCTACCTTGGAGTAGGGATGGAACGGCTGCCAGAAGAGACTGACAGAGCGATCTGTCAAGGGAAGACACGGGTTTGCCAAGAGGGAAGCCTTACCGTGGAAGAATACACACATGGGATTACCCGTAGGGAACCCAGCCATATGGACACCTAGCCCAGTACAGGGGCTGACCGGCTCCGGGCATGCTAACGCCAGTACTGGGCCTGGCGACAGACTGCTCCGCCAAGTCTGACGCCGAGGGTGCTGGAGGATGCTCGACCAGGGTACGCCAAGCGGGGAACTCTACTGGGAGAAGAAGGCGCTCACATCCCCGTGTTAGGGGGAATGGCGCAGCAAGCGAGACACCCAGCCAGCCCTTCCCGCCAATTACCTGTTACCCAACACACGGGAGGAAACTGGCTCTACACGGAGGTTGTAAAACCTCGCAAAGGTGTTAGGTGTCGCCCAGCCCGCAGCTCGACAAATGTCTGCCAGAGAGGCGCCGTGCGCCAACGCATAGGAGGAGGCCACACTCCGTGTGGAGTGGGCCCTCACCCCCAGGGGGCACGGCTCGCCTTGGGAATGTTAAGCCAAGGCGATGGCGTCCACTATCCAGTGGGCCAACCTCTGCTTAGAGACAGCCTTCCCCTTCTGCTTACCTCCAAAGCAGACCAGGAGCTGCTCAGAGCTTCTGAAGCTCTGGGTGCGGTCCACGTATATGCGAAGCGCTCTTACGGGACACAGCAACGACAAGGCTGGATCTGCCTCCTCCAGGGGCAGCGCTTGCAGGTTCACCACCTGGTCTCGGAAGGGAGTGGTGGGAACCTTGGGCACGTATCCAGGCCGGGGTCTCAGGACAACGTGAGAGTAGGCCGGCCCGAACACAAGGCACTCTTCACTTACCAAAAATGCTTGGAGGTCCCCGACCCTCTTGATGGAAGTGAGCGCGATCAGGAGCGCTGTCTTGAGAGACAGGAACTTCAGCTCAACCGAATCCAGCGGCTCAAAGGGACCCCTCTGAAGTCCCGCCAGGACAATAGAGAGGTCCCAGGAGGGAATCAGGGGTGTCCTAGGAGGATGTAACCTTCTGGCACCCCTCAGGAACCTAACGATCAGGTCATGCCTCCCCAGGGACCGGCCGTCCACTGCATCGTGATGTGCTGCAATGGCAGCCACATACACCTTCAGGGTGGAGGGTGACAGCCCACGCTCCAGCCTACCTTGCAGGAAAGAAAGCACGACTCTGACCGGGCATCTCCGGGGGTCTTCTCGGTGAGAAGAACACCAATTCGTGAACAGACTCCACTTCAGAGCATAGGCCTGCCTCGTAGAAGGGGCTCTAGCCTGAGTGATAGTGTCTACCACCGCTGGGGGCAGATCACTTAGGTCTGCCGCGTCCCGTCTAGAAGCCACACGTGGAGGTTCCAGAGATCTTGACGCGGGTGCCAAATGGTGCCAAGCCCCTGAGAGAGAAGGTCTCTCCTCAGGGGGATGCGCCATGGAGGGGCTGTCACGAGGAGCATGAGTTCCGAAAACCAGGTCCGGGTGGGCCAGTAAGGCGCAACCAACAGGACCTGTTCCTCGTCCTCCCTGACCTTGCACAGTGTCTGTGCAAGCAGGCTCACTGGGGGAAACGCATACTTGCGTAAAGCCCGAGGCCAGCTGTGTGCCAGTGCATCTGTGCCCAGGGGGGCCTGGGACAGGGAATAGTACAGCTGGCAGTGGGAGGACTCGTGGGAAGCAAACAGGTCTACCTGGGCTTCCCCGAATCGACTCCAGATCAGCTGGACCGTCTGGGGGTGGAGTCGCCATTCCCCAGGGAAAGTGAGCTGTTGTGAGAGCGCGTCGGCCGCACGATTGAGCTCCCCCGGGATGTGGACAGCGCGCAGCGACTTGAGCCACGTCTGACTCCAGAGGAGGAGATGACGGGCGAGTTGAGACATGCGACGTGATCGTAAACCGCCTTGTCGGTTGATGTACGAAACAGCCGCAGTGTTGTCCGTGCGGACCAACACGTGCCTGTCCAAGCTAGATGCACTGCCAGCAACTCCAGGCAGTTGATGTGCCAAAGCAGTCGAGGTCCTGTCCAGGACCCTGAAGCTGCCTGCCCGTTGCATGTCGCGCCCCAGCCCGAGTTGGAGGCATCTGTTGTGACAACAACGTGCCGGGACACTTGTTCTAAGGGCACGCCGGCCCGTAGAAAAGCAAGGTCCGACCAAGGACTGAATAGGCGGCGACACATCAGTGTGATGGTGACACGATGTGTACCGCGGCGCCATGCCCATCTCGGGACTCGGGAGTGTAACCAGTGCTGAAGTGGTCTCATATGAAGCAACCCGAGCAGCGTGACTGCGGCTGCGGGTGCCATATGCCCCAGGAGCCTCTGAAAGTGTTTCAGCGGTACCACTGTCCTGCCTCTGAAGGAACTCAGGCAGTTCAGCACCGAGTGGGCACGCTCGCTGGTGAGGCGTGCCGTCATACTCACCGAGTCTAACTCCATACCGAGATAAGAGATTCTCTGCACAGGGGAGAGCTTGCTCTTCTCCCGGTTGACCTGAAGCCCCAACTGACTGAGGTGCCGAAGCACGAAGTCCCTGTGATCGCACAACTCTTCTCGGGACCGGGCCATAATGAGCCAGTCGTCGAGATAGTTGAGGATCCTGATGCCCACTTCCCAGAGTGGGGCAAGGGCGCCCTCCGCGACCTTCGTGAAGACACGGGGGGACAGGGAGAGCCCGAAGGGGAGGACCTTGTACTGCCATGCCTGACCCTCGAAAGCAAAGCGCAGGAACGGTCTGTGACGAGGGAGGATAGAGACATGAAAGTACGCGTCTTTCAGGTCGATCGCTGCAAACCAGTCCTGGGGCTGGACGCATTTGATAATGCGTTTCTGCGTCAACATCCTGAACGGGAGCTTGTGTAGGGCCCGATTCAAGACTCGCAGATCCAGGATAGGTCGAAGGCCACCGCTTTTCTTGGGCACGATGAAGTAAGGGCTGTAAAACCCCGTCCTCATCTCGGCTGGAGGGACCGGCTCGATTGCATCCTTCGCCAGGAGGACAGCAATCTCCTCGCGCAAGACAGGGGCGTCCTGGACTGCCACCGAAGTCTCGAGCACGCCATTGAACTTGGGGGGTCGCCGGGCGAACTGAATCGCATAGCCGAGTCGAACCGTCCGGATGAGCCAGCGTGACGGGTTGGGCAGCGCAAGCCACGCTCCCAGATACCGTACAAGTGGCACCAAAGGGACAGTCGACATACCCGCAGTGGTGCAGCGATGGGGAGTCGTGCCGGAAGGCCCAGAAGGCACTGTGTCCTGGGTCATCGCAACCACACTCCCCGTGTTCCCGGAGGAACTGGCCAGAGACGCGTGGAGAGGCGTTGCGTCTCCGAACCGCTACCTCTTGGCCGCTGGCGAAAGGGGGCGTCGTGGGTGAGAGTGAGGAAGCTGTGCGTCGCTCATTGTCAACCCACGAGCCTTGCCAGTGGCGGAACAGAACAAAACAGAAACTGAAGATTCTCCACCCGGCCCTCCTCCGGGGGAAGGAGTGGCGCTGTCTTCGCCATCTCCTGAAGAGCAGTTCTCCGCATCTCCGAGTTGCCCGTGTCAGGGCCGCTTGGTCGACTTCTTCGAGGACTTCGCAGCCGGGAGTGACACGGGGGGCACCGCTCTCCTGCGCGGGGCTCGACGCGCCGGCCTCGAAGAACTCTCAGCACGGGGCGGAGCTGGCGTAGAGGACGCAGGGGGGCGCCCACGGCGACGAGCAGGCTGAGGCGCTACCCGCGACGGAACGGTGGCAGCCAGAGAGACACGTCGGGGCAGGATGTGCTGAATGGCCTCAGTCTGCTTCTGTACCGCCGAGAACTGCTGGGCAAAGTCCTCGACAGTGTCGCCGAACAGGCCTGCCTGGGAGATGGGGGCGTCGAGAAAGCGCGCTTTGTCCATGTCCCTCATCTCAGCCAGGTTCAGCCAGAGATGCCGCTCCTGGACCACCAGCGTGGACATCGCCTTCCCGAGGGACCGCGCCGTGACCTTCGTTGCCCGTAAGGTGAAGTCAGTCGCCGTGCGCAGCTCCTGCATCAACCCCGGGTCGGTACCACCCTCGTGCATGGCTTTGAGTGCCTTGGCTTGGTGTACCTGCAGGATAGCCATGGCATGCAGGGCAGAGGCAGCTTGGCCCGCAGCACTGTAAGCCTTGGCAGCGAGTGCGGCCGTCAGCTTACAGGCCTTGGACGGGAGACGCGGACGATTCCTCCAAGTGGCGGCGTTTTGTGGGCACAAGTGCACCGCAACCGCCCTCTCCACCTGGGGAACCTCTACGTACCCCCTGGCTGCCCCGCCATCGAGGGTGGTGAGGATGGAAGAGGGAGAAGAGCGGCTTCTGGCCGTGAAAGGGGCCGTCCACGACTTCGTCACCTCTTCATGCACCTCCGGGAAGAAAGGCACCGGAGCAGAACGAGGTTGTGAGCCGCGTCCCGCGCCGAGAAACCAATCATCCAGCCGTTAGGGCTCGGGACTGGGCGGTGTAGTCACCTCCAGTCCGATACTCACGGTTGCCCGGGCAAGCATGGCCGACAACTCCAAGTCCGATTCGGCAGCAGCGACAACACCCGAGGGGGGCAGCCCCGCCGAACCTTCATCCTCAGAGGTCGATAACCCATCCCCCGATGCAGCAATCGACATCTGGTCTTCGGGCGGCGCACCGAAAGACACGCTGGGACCGCTATGAGACGGCCCAGCAGAATCAATCGGCAGCTGCACGGGACAGTCGCTGCATGAGGAGTGAGAGGTCCGTGGGGCGTGGCCCGGCGGAGAAGCTCTCACTGTGATCCTCAGATCTCCCAGAGCGCCAGCCGGCAGCCCTCTGCTCGAGCCAGAGAGACCGGGACGGGTGGCGACAGAGGGGTCTGCTACACTCCCCTTGAGGAGTGAGAGACGCGATCGCAGCGCTGCCATGTTCATACGCCCACAGTAGACGCATGAATCATCCACGAGCGCAGCCTCAGCGTGTTGGACGCCCAGACACTGCAGACAACGCTCGTGACCGTCAACCGAAGACAGGAAACGACCGCATCCAGAAGGACACGGACGAAACGGCATCTTGAAAAAGACGCGAATCGTCTGTGATTTGCTCTTTTAGAATTGTCTCTTTTAGCCGAAGCGCCCAGGGGAATCGCCGTCTCGCAGGGACACCGCTGTAACGCGCCGTCACACCGACCAGGAACAGTTTAAGCAAAAACAAAGATGATGGCTTTGTAGTGATTTTCTTCATCGACTACTCGGCTCCGAAGCAAAAATCTAATGAGTGGATGCACCTGTCGCCCTATTTATACCCGTCGGCACGGGGAGTGGCTCAGGTGTGTTAATCCACTTGCCAATTTCATTGGCGTTTTCTCTTAAAATCAGAGATGATTGGCCTCCCAAGTGAGACCCCATTTGTCGGTCGACATAACTCGTAGTGACCGACAGATAGGGAACAATATGTTCAAACTTTTGACTACTTTCTTTAATAGCTACATAACACAATACTTCTACTTTTACTTTCAGTACTTGAGTAGTAAATTTTAAAATAGACTACTTGCAATACTTGTACTTTTACTCAAGTATGGGTCTCTAGTACTTTATACATCTCTGAACTCAACTTAATATTGTATTGACAATAGTGTATTAACTCTATCCCAGTGTGGTATGGGAACAGCTCCAGTCAAGACTGCAAAGCCCTACAGAGAGTTGTGCGCTTAGCTGAGCGCATAACAGGGTCCGTTATCCCCTGTCTGCAGGACATCTACCTCAAACGTTGTAAAAGCAGAGCTTTTAAAATCATCAAGGACTCTATCCACCCCAGTAACCATCTTTTCACTTTGCTGCTATCTGGTTAACGCCTCCGTAGTCTGATGGCAAAAACCGAGAGACTCAGGAGGAGTTTCTTCCCCTAGGCCATCAGGCTCCTAAACTCAAAACCAGCCTCTTAACATCTTCATGTCTCCACTTAATCACTTTATCAGCAAGATATTCATCATTCTCTACCTCACATTGACATACTGAGAGTGTCAACCTGTTTGCACATTTGCCTCTTGTAAATCCCTGGATATCTTAATATTTAAGACTACAGTGTACTTCCATGCATATTATTTTGCATTCTATATTTAATTCTACAGTATACATATTTTTTATATTTTATTCTTATATTTTTATTGTTTAGTTTTATTTCATTCTTCCATAGCTATATTTATGTATATTTTCATCTGTGTTGTATTCTTTAATAATTGCACTGTCCATGGAGCGGCCCACAGGTTGAAAACCACTGACCTAGAACATCAAAATCAACTTGCGGGTGGCAGATCCTTTTCCTATTTAGCGCCCAAACTCTGGAATAACATACCTAACATTGTTCTGGAGGCAGACACAATATGTCAGTTTAAATCTAGATTAAAGTCCCACACTAACATATTTCTAATATTCAGATCAGTTAAAGGATTTTTTTAGGCTGCATTAATCAGGAAAATCGGGGAACACTTCCCATAACATGTACTTGCTACATCATTGGAAGAATGACATCTATGCTAATATTAGTCTGTTTCTCATTTATTCCGAGCTCACCATACCCACAAGATTTAGTCTGTATCCAGAACAGATGGTCACTGCAGTCATGAGCTCTCAACTAGATGAGCCCCAAACACAGATTCACATTCAAGACCCTGTCTCCTAGACGGCCACCGGGACAAAACCACTGGAAACACTTCTGCACGTCTGACTTAGCTGCAGCCTGGAATTGGACTGCTGGTTTCATATGGCCGGAGGAGAACTAGCCCCCCAACTGAGCTTAGTTTCTCCCAAGTTTTTTCTCCATTCTCTCACTGATGGAGTTTTGGTTCCTTGCCGCTGTCAGCTCTGGCTTGCTCATTTAATTTCCAGTGATTCTGTCGACTTGATCGCACAGATACTATTTAAACTGAACTGAGCTTAAGTAGATGACATCACTGAATTCAACGATGAACTGACTTTTTGCATTATTGACACATTATTTTCCGGTTTAATGCTGTTCAGTTACTTTGTCACAATCTGTGCTGTTAAAAGCGCTATATAAATAAAGGTGACTTGACTTGACTTGACTTTGCAAATTACTATCTGGCGCTTCTGAATCAGCTACTGTAAGTATTTTTTGTAATAAGTTTAAGTATTTGCTATTAACTATGTATGTATGTGTGTGTACATGCAAATTTGTGTGTGTGTGAGAGAGAGAGAGAGAGACAGTGACATCACAGTGGAGTCAGCTGTTTCAACTGTGGCTTGTGTACGGCAAAAATACAAGCTTCATCATGCAACTCTGTTGCCCCCTTTCGGGCTTGAACTGATGGTAAAACTAAGGACATTGTCCTCATTAATTGTCTTAACATTTATTTTGAAAGATGAAGCTTGTGATTATGGAAAGGTGTGTTACTTTTCCGACAACTGCTTGTGGCGTTCAGCCAATCACAATTAATTGTGTCAGATTGTTCGAAGGAGGGACTGTGTAGAAAATCACACATTTGAGAGAGGCGGGGCATAGAGGACCATTTTGTTTTTTTGAACATTAAAGCATGTCAGCATATTCTGTTACACCAAATACACCAAATAATGTTTTTATTTTTAATTTCTTTTATAATGTTTTTATTTAATTAAGTCTTTTCTTTTTTCTAGTTTATTGGAGAGATGGCCTTGAGGGAAAAAAAAAAGGTTTTTAAGTTCACCAGTGGTGGAGGAAGTACTTAAGTTTAGTACTTAAGTAAAAGTACAACTACCCTGCAAAATATATACTTAAGTAAAAGTATAATTACTACATCAACATCTTACTTAAGTAAAAGTAATAAGTACATACTTTTAAATTTACTTTAAAGTATTTTTTTAAGTAAAAGTACAATCAGTTGTCTCAATGTCTGGGCTGTTCAATTGTAACAATCACAAACGATATCTATTGTGTACTGGAAAGAGTTGTTGTGTAATACTGACACTGTAAAAATCTGGTTATTTTCTTATTACTCATTAAATAATAATTAGGCTAAGCCAATTATGACGTACAATTTATTTTATTATGACATAGAATTTATTTTATTTTTACTATACTATTAAGAGCAGTAAAAAAAAAACTCAAAAGTACACAGGTGAGTGTTATTCTGAACACTTTAATCAAATTTGTATGACCAGTTTATTCTGCACAATATTATTCTGCTCAATATTACATTTATTTCTGTATTTTTGATCAAATAAATGCAGGCTTGATAAGAAGAAGAAACTTCTGCCAAAAACATTAAAAATAGTAATGTTTCCAAACTTTTGGCCTGTACTGTGTATATATATATATAATATCATGATATTGACGAAAAACCACTGTCATAGTTCAAAATTGTTCACAATCGAATCAAACCAAGATATAGTTTTGCCTGCATGCTTATTTGTGAATGTCAAATAAATACCCAATGTTGTATGGTAAAGAAGCTAGGAGCCGACGCCGTATAAATAGTTTAAAAAAATTTTCATCGAGTCAAAACAAACAGCTTTAGCCAACTACGAATGTACAGATATAGCAGTAGTTTGCTCATCTCCAAAAATGTAACTAGCAAGCTATCGTCCCTGCTGTGCTAATAACCAGCTAAAGAAGTTGCCCTGTTAGGGTAAGAGTTACCACTAACTTACGTCAAACAAATATTATAATATCTTCGATTTAAATCAGTTCCGCTTGTGTTGTTTCAAAACACGTGCTGAGCGCGTGAGTTCTTTGGCCAATCAGATTTCCGATCTGTTTCAACGTGCATTGGCCAGCAACGCCAAAACGTCAGTCGACCAAAAAATTTTTTATGCAAGATTCGGAAGGATGTAACGACACGCATTTTAATAATGTAGTGGAGTAGAAAGTACAGATAATTGCTGAAAAATCTACTTGAGTAAAAGTATAAGTATGCATTATTTTTTTTACTTAAGTAAAGTATAGATACGTAAAAATTTACTTAAGTACAGTAACGAAGTACAAATACTTCGTTACATTCCACCACTGAAGTTCACAATGGCAAAACCTCAAAAAAAAATAAAAAAAAATAAATAAAAAAGAAAACCTCCAGGCATAGACAATTAATAAAAGAGGAATTTAGATTCTAGTCCAGTACATGGTTTCATTCAGCCATCCCTCATGCATATTGAAAGTTTCAAGACTACGAATAATTGATTAACTGGCTGCTGAATGTTTCAGTCAAGTAGATGAGAAAGTTTTTATTTTTATTATTTCTTTATTATTACACCCTATAACCAGAACCTCCTCACTTTTTGTCATATGCAAGCAGAAGGCGGCAGGTGAAACATGTATTAGTCTACCTACATCCTCTGACTAACATCAGACTGGCGTTTGTGATCGTAAGATCCACGTGAAGCTAGCGTGAGACTTAAAAGGGACATAAGGTCCCCAGTGAATGGATAATTGAAAGTATAGTGATTCCGGAATAATTGAAAATCTAAACTGATACATAATTGACCTTTGTGATTGTTTTTTAAATAGAAATTCTAAATTCAGTGATCACCTAAAACTGGTGTCAGATTGTACATGGAGCTAGACTAAAATTTGCACTAAATCCTGATAAATTCAGAAGCGCAAGTAAAAGACAGAATATTTATTAACCTGTTAACTGTCACCCAGCGCTCT
Organism: Carassius gibelio; assembly: GCF_023724105.1. NCBI lineage: Eukaryota > Metazoa > Chordata > Actinopteri > Cypriniformes > Cyprinidae > Carassius > Carassius gibelio. Next base: position 9,962,936 of record NC_068376.1, read on the forward strand.
GTGGGACGCCTACATTTACTTCACTATATTACAATTAACCCCTTAACTGTCACTCATATTTTTGAACAATGACTTTGTAGTGCACGATCCAAACTTAAATTTGTATTATTCATGAATGAAAACATTTTATAACATGATATTGATGTACCATTTACATGGTAATGCAATGTCTGATTTTAAAATTAGTTTTAAAGGATGAATTTTGAGATTTTAAGTTTTCAGTTGATATATAATTTCTTATGATTTCTAAAATGTGATAGAGAAAAAGGCAACAAAGAAGTCTTGTTTTTTTAACAAAGGTCAAAATTCCTGTTATAATGTAGATTTTTGAGGGTGCACTCTTGTCATAAATTAACCTATTACTTTTCCTACATATTTTTTAACAAAAAACATTGATAAAATATATATTTGGGAGGGAGTCTTAGACCTTTCCAACGATATATAGTTTGTCAAGATTAGATTAGATTTAATCACCCGTGTAGCATGTCATTATACAAAGGTGCAGACAAAGTAAATAATTCTATGGTGAAGCTTGACATTTTCTTGGGGGCACTAATGTTATTACCTGGCTGACCTCAGTTCATTTCCATATGAACAGCGCACTTTGAGTGAGGCGGGAACACATTAGCTATAATGAGGTGATACAGGAGAAACCGGACCTATCTGTTACAAACACGCCAGGTTCCACCTCCACACAATCACAGCGCACACCCTCACCTGAGTACTAGTCATCACCACCTGCTCCTCATCATCCACTCATCAGCGCTGCACCATATAAGCCACACACATTCACCCAGTCATCGTCCGGTCACGTTCGCGACAAGATCATTCCTGTATGCTAACTATTAGGACTAACTCCTCTTCTACCTTCTCTCTAAGGATTGCCTCCGAAGATACCGATTCCCCTACAGTGCGTGTGTGTGGTTCACCTACCCTTCCCAGCACGGATCCCAACGCCCATCCACTCCTCACTACCTGCTCCTCTGCTTGTGTCTTTAAATAAAACACCTTCATCTGTTACTCCTCGGTCTCCTGAGTGATCCGTAACACTATCCTTACTTTCATACGGATTACATTAAAAGAGATTATTTGTTTTGACTTGAATTTGCTCATTTAAAAGTAGACCTTTCAAGCTTTTTATGCATATATTTATCTTGTATTTGAGGCAAGTACACACTGAGATTTGGCTTGTTTTATTTATGTGCCTGTGAAGAGAGGTGACAGAGATAGAGATGGCAGAGAATGCACTCTGTTTATTTGATTTATTCTACAAAAGCACAGCGTTTTGTTGTTATTAGGAGTGTGTACAAATAAAACTAGACCCTTTAGAGATTCTAATGATGTACACTCTTATCTGTATGATCAAAACGGAAAGTAAAACTGAAGTTCTTTTCAGCGTATCTGCGTTAGTTGACTCCAGAGGGTTACAAAAAGGGACATATCCATGCAAAATCTAGCAAAGAGGATGGCAGTGACCAGCTGGTGGCCGCAGAAATCTCTCTTATAGAAATTCCGCTGGACCACGCCCAAAAGGAGGCCATTCCTCTGGTGGAGTGGGCTATCACCCCATAAGGCAAAGCAAGCCTTCTGAGGCATAAGCCAAGGCTATAGCCTCTATTTTCCAGCATGAAAGTCTCTGCTTCGTAACCAGCAAACCTTTACAGCGGCCTCTGAAGCAGACAAAGACCTGCTCTGATTGTCTGAAAGATGGACACTCTAAGAGCCATAACCAGGCAGAGTGGATTGGGACCCTGCTCAACATCTGCAGCAGGGAGTACTAGAAGGGTAATTACCTCGGCTCTAAACGAAGTTGAGAGCATTTTAGGTACATAACCTTGTATTGACTTAAAGATGACCTTACAGCCATTATGCCCAAATTCAAGACAGGAAAACTGATTGACAGAGCCTGCAAGTCTCCCACTCACTCAACGCTAATGCCATAAAGAGGGCGGTTTTAAGCAACATAGGCTGCAGGTCGGCCAAATTGAGTGATCCCAGGCTCGGAGCACTAGGTTAAGGACCTCTAAAGAACATGAGCCAAAACTGAGTCCCAAGGACAGCTGAGGACTGCAGATTTAACCATTTCCACCCTTGGCGAGAAATTGGCAGTTTAAATAGACAAAGTCCATGTCAGCAGGGCAGGCATATCTAAATTATATAATCTGGCAAGACTGGGTGGTGATGAATAGCCAGTGGCTGAACAAATTCCAGAGGAGGGGGCCATTCCTCTGGTAGAGTGGGCCCTAAACCCTATATGCCAAAAGGAGGGCGGTCTTAAGTGCGGCTCAAATGGAATGCCCTGTAGGGCCATCAGAACTAACAACCAAGTTGTTTTTGCTGATGAACTGGCCAGCTTGGATGTAATAAATCGAATGGTCTCTGGCGGGGGGTTATGTGGATGTGAAAGTATGGATTTTTCAGATCCACTGTCAGAAACCAGTTCTCAAGACAAACCTGCACAAGGAAAGTAGCGGCTGAAAAGCCGGAATCACTGTTTGCTAGAAGTACCATTTCCACGGCACCTTTTGCAGGCAAAGTTTGTACTTCAGACCAAAGAACATGAGCTTCATTGTCCCATACCAAAATGTGAATAATAACTCTGAAAAGAGGTGGACTTTGTAAGGATCCAACTGCTGGCCCAAAAAGCAGAATCCAGCAGCCTGGTCGAAGGTTTAAACACTTCGGATGGTTCTGGACAGTGTTGAAAGAATACTTTCTCCTCAGAGGAAGAAGATGACAAATGTTTGCATTTTGAAGAAAGTCTGGACACAGCTGAGGATATAATTCCTGTTTATTAAGCCTTTTATTATTACCTCCATGATTTAAAATGTTGCTCATCTATAGCATATTTTATATCTAAATTTGGATGTTTCCAAACAGGCTATAGTCAGACTAAAATCAGCTTTTCCGAGTAAAATTGGTAATATGAAATATCTCCTTACTGGCCACTTATATTTTTGAATGTTGTACAAAGTGCGTATTTAACTATATATAATGATATATAATGATAATATGTAGCCTATATAATGATATAATACAATATATATAATGCTTTAGGACAATATAAATATAAATATAATATTAAATATTTTACAAAAATTAACCACGTTTTTTTTTTTTTTTTTTTTGCATTTGTTTATTATTTATTTATTTATTTATTTATTTATTTATTTTTACATTGTGGATTGTTTAGACTATATCTTTCCAAACAGTGAAATTGTTTGTGTGCTTTGCACAGCAAAGTATGGTAAGAGGCAGGACACTCACTTCACTTCTGTGTTCAGGTGAAAAGGAACTGTTTCCTTTTCAGGAGTTGCACAAATATGTATCGCTGGGTACTATGTGAGAGAGTAGGTTAGTGGTCTTCTACAAACCTTAGACACTTTTTTCTTTTTTTTTTTTATCTTGCACCCTTCCTGTTCACAATTTTTTTTTTTTTTTTGCACAGTTTTGTGCACGTCCTTTCACACTGCCAGTGATTATCCAGAATATGTGCGTGCGTTCACACACAACCTTAAAAGTTCCCATAAAGACACGTGACATGAGGATGTTACTTGTAATGTACGATTCGAAAATGCTAGGCATGTTAACTTTCACTTAAGCTGGCGAACAAACTCAGCGTCAGCACGGAAAGTGAGGAACTAACTGATCTCTGCTTCATTACAGTTTACACTTTTTTTTTTGTTTTTTTTTTGCTAATGTTGATCTGCCTTCAAAACACCTGGTAAAACGGTCACGGGATAACATGCATCATCACTAAGACACACCATTTACTGCATTAGCTTTGGCTTTTGTTTACACAGAGCTCGTTCTGGGACTGAATTTACTAGGTCCCCAACCCGGGATCGATCCCGGAATCCTGTGAAGTGTTTGCGTTCACACAGAAGGTGACCCAGCAATTTTTGGGTCCAACGTGCAGTGTGAAAGGGGCTTAAGTAAGGTTATTAGGGCAGTAGGCCCCTCTAAACATGGGCATCCCTCCTCAGTGAGTCTTCAATGGAATTGTCTGACTTGTTTGTAGGCAATTTGTAGGCAGAGACCAAAAATTGCAGAGACCCCATACTTGGGTCCAAACATGCACTGCTGTTCAGACATACATCTGTCTGTGACAAGATGGTACTATATAAGGTAATACGTGCAATAATAATGTTTATTAAAATAAAAACAAATGATAACACAAAAACCAAGAGACAAAGAACATGAGAGACATAATTGAGAAAGTTGGCAGCTGTTCCTTGAAGGAACAACACCACACAATTCACCTATGAATCCAGCAGATTTAACAGTGCACTGTCACCAGGGATCAATGTCCACTGAAGAGTTCTGCCTATCCTTTTGTAGGTTTGCATAACTACTTCATTGGGATGAGGGTGCTTCTTGTTAAACCAAACTTTTATTATTGGGAGTTACAGTGAAGACCTCTGAGTTTCTCTGTAACTGGCGATAGTTTTCTCAAATCACATGTTGAAATGCAGGTGGAGTGAACTCTCAGATCAGCCCTGGAGAAGAAGTTCATGCCACAGGGTGAGGTGCTGGAAATGATGGATCCCTTTTGCTTGCCCTGGGACCCTGGCTGTCTCTTAGGCTTTGGGAGCCCCCTGAACTGAGAGCACTCTGTGTTGTGCAACCAGCAGATTAAATTATACACGAGCAGAATGGAACAAAAATAACTTAAAGATAGCTACCCTCTCACTCCATAATTCATATAGACTAACAAGAAGATAAATCCAAGCGAAATGATTGCATACTATAAGCACAAATATCTGTTATACCTTGAAAGAGCTATGTAGACTAAATGTTTTGTATAATATTCCATAATATAAATAATAATAATAATAATAATAATAATAATAATTACACACTAAAACATACTTCAGTTCCAACCCTCCTCCAACACACCTGCCTGTAATTATCAAGTCACCCTGAGCACCTTGATGATCTGGTTCAGGTGTGTGTTTGATTGTGGTTAAATCTGCAGGAAAATTATATCCCCCTTATTATATTATATTATTATATCCCCCTATAATAATACTGAGCAAAATCCATGCCATAACACTTAATCTATTTTTTTTTTTTTTTTTTTTTACTTTAACAGTCAGAAGCAGGCTGGGAACTAGAAATCTGCTGTAACTCATTCCCTGAATGTGTGTATATGTGCGTGCATACAGTACATTCACATTTATATGGGAACATGTATGTGCAATATGTACTCAGTAAAGGATCAATACAATATTAGATGCAATTTTGTCTTCATTTCTAAATATATCTGTATGTATTAATATATAGCCATGCATTATTATGGCATATATTGCTGTATTAAAAAAAAATTATTATGTAATATTACACATTATATTTTGCAGGATATATTATATATTTTTGTTATGTAAGGGTGCTCAGGTGTGTTTGAGTAGGGTTAGAGCTAAACTGCAGGAAAATGGATCTTGTGGGCCAGATTTGAGGATCCCTGTTTTATATCCTTATTCAGTCATTTTTGTGTCCCCCTCCCCTTCCTTTCTCTCTCTCTTTCTTATTCTTTCTTTTATTTCCTCTCTTATTCAAGTGCAGTTCTCTCTCTCAAGCAGCCCATTCCCAATGTTTAGTTTTCCTCTTCCCTTCTCTGCTAAGCCTCACTTTCTTCCTTCTGGCCTGCATGCCTGCTTGCATATGTCCCTGCTAACATTACATAAATGTTTCATTGCCCCTCTGCCTGCAATCTTTTGCTACTCTCTTTCCTGCCCCTGCATAGCTTGCCTGAATTTCCAGAGCAGCTCATCACTGAAGCATCTGCCAGTTTTTAAAAGAATAGAGAATTGTGAGCTACTCTGTCAAAGCAGTATATTAACTGAACAGAAGGCTTCTCCCTCTGCAAGTCGATGCTCTGTCAACATCCAGTGCAACCATTAGGAATTCTTATCCAGAATAATTGATTACTGCTACTATTACTCCTTATCATCCTCTGCATTTTATTTTTACAAATTAACAATTTTCAAAAATAATATGGAAATCACCCTGTGCCATATAATTACCCAGCTAATTTTAGATGCTTCACCGTATAATGCCTTGTTTTACAGGAACTGGTGTTTACCAAGGAACACAGTGGGAAGACCACATCTTCGAGGAGCATTGTTATATCAAGAGTCAACACAATGTATCTTATGCAAACCAGTCAACGCAGTGCGATACATTCAATCCTCCTACTCTGATAAATGACTTTGACTCAAATATGTACACTGGGCTCCCATTTCATACATTCCATACCCTTGTAGTGGTTCTGCATCCCCATGAGAATCTGGCTTACCAGACCGAAATTGAACAACAAATCTTGCTCACACTAATGAAGCTGAAATTATACCTTTTGAGAGGAGATCTAGCCATTCGATTCTGTATATAAGTGAGCCAAGTGAGCAGGATAATTTATATTTGGATTGGCACCATGGCTGTAGTCTTGAAAGATCTGTTACCATGGCTCCCCAAAGAAACAATCAGAGCCACAACACCAGAGGCATACAAGCAACATTTTCCCAATGTTACCTGCATCTTAGGCTACATTGAAAGTTAAGACTAAAGACCAGGGAACCTAGACTCAAGGTCTGAATCGTACAGCCACAACAATGCTTGTGACACCATCACGTGTTTAGTGGCTTTTGCACCATGTAGTTTAGTAATGTTTATATCTGCAACATGTGGGGAATGCTGTAGTGACAAAATGTATCACATTCGATTTTGGCATTCTCAAAATTACTCTATCCAGGAGATGATAGGAGGTGGATAGGGTTTTTTGATTGGAGACTTATTGTTTGAAAAGCAAGTCAATATGATAATTCTTCACTTCAACTAACAGAAGAAAAAGTCACATGCACCTGCCGGAATGTAAGAATACATGTTGAACGTGCAATTAGGAGACTGAAAGTATACAAGGTGTTGTCACAAATCTTGCCTTATCACCCTTTTGCCAAAGACACCTACAATTATAAATAAATATAAATATAAATATAAATATAAATATAAATATAAATATAAATATAAATATAAATATAAATAAATATGTGCAGATTTAGTGAACTAATCCTTGAAGCAGACAATTAAGTTATTTTAAAAATACATTTTGTCTTCATTTACCCCATGTTGGTCCAAACCTGTATTTTTAACCATTTTTTTTTCTTTTCTTTTTTTTTTTCTTCTACTGAACACAAAAGCAAATTTATTTTGGACAATGTTGGTAACCAGACAATTGATGGTAACCAATGACTTCCATAGTCTTTTCTCCTTTTTTTTGTCCACTATGAAGTCGGTGATTACCGTGAACTGTGTGGTTACCAACATTTTCCAAAATACCTTATTTTGTGTTTAACAGAAAAAAAAATTATAAATAAAAATATGCATACCTCATACAGGTTTGGACTTACATAAGGGTGAGTAAAAAATGACATGATTTTCATTTTTGGATGAACTTTTAATTTAATGGTAATATTTAATTAATTTAATGGTAATATTTAATTAATCTCTGTTCCTCTGTAATTCAGGCTTCCCATCAACCAATTTGATGTCACTATTTTTCCTTGTGAAATGGTCTGCTATAGAGGTGGTGTTGTTCTTGGGAACAGGACACTTTATTTCCAGAAGTTCCATACCATTTATTATGCCATCAGGGTTTGCATGCCGGCAATGCTTCATGAGTGGGAGACCTGTAGACCTTTTTCTACAAGAAGGCTTTAATATTTTGTTGCTGCATTACCCCGAAAGGTAGGAAATTGATGCTCTCTAATGAATTTATCAAGATTTGTTTTTGCTCGTACTTCATGTGAATACCTATGGCGAATCACAGCCGAGCCGATATACAGCCACATCTCATGTCTACTCATGTGTTATTGCTCATATATAAAACAACAACGCATAGAAAGTTGTTATATTGTAACTAATGTGATCATGTTTGCTTATTCACATGCTGTGGTACAACAGCTGAATCATCTGACATCATTAGTTATCTCAGGGCATTTTTCATTGAGGAGGTGTACATATTGCTCTTCATTAATATTAATTCTTGTAATTCTTATATTCACTCAATGACAATCCTAGCTGCCCATTCTGGTGTGTTGGGCTCATGACGAGTACTTGTATAGGGCCAGTTATTCACCGTTAGCAGCAAACTGGGCTAGAGGCTGCTGCTGCTAAAGAGCTACAAAAAAAGTTGCATCAATATTCAACATGAACAGTGGTTTGCAGACAACTTTGTTTAGCACAGCATCATCTTGGATTGTTCCTAAATAGCTTAACATTGCTTAATGGCCATCTCGTCTTCATTTTTTGTACTCTCACTGGTTTCAAGGAAAAATGTATAGTATAGTATAGTATAGTATAGTATAGTATAGTATAGTATAGTAGTATATTTGGCCACATTTTTGTGCTTTCTATTTTCTGTTTTTATATCTTACATATCTCCAACAACTGATATTTCTTTCTTCTTCTTTTTTTTTTTTTTTTTTGTTAAATAAGGTGCTGCAGTCTGGAGAGTCAAAAGATAATTATTCCAGACTGTGTGAAAATAATAAATAAAAAGATTGGGGCTGCTGTGAGTGTAGGCAGCCTAGTGACACCATCCAAATTTCAACCTAATGGCATGACAACACCGGCCCTCCTGGCCAAAAAAAAAAAAAAAAAAAACAGACCAGTGTCATGATAAATCGAGTCCCTCCTCGAAATCAGGTCCTCTTAGGACCCTGAGTGATCCCATTGGCTCAACAAACTTTTAATGGGTACTATTTTTAGCGCCTGATTACAATTCCTGCAAAATCGCACTTTGATTTATGTCGTTTTATAACTTCATTATAATGACCATTAATGTTTGTTTTTTTTAATTAGATGTTTCATATGCTAGTATAGAACATAAGATATAGGTTGTAAAATCAAACATTTCTATTGTTTTCCCTTGTTTTCTTTTTTCTTTTTTACAGATTACATTCTGTATGTTGCTTGTACAAAATTTTTTAGCTTGAAAAAAACAAGTTACTGTAGCTTCTATTAGCCATACAACAAGCTGTGGTGAAAACTTTTGATCAGGCATTCTAAGCAGACCAACTCTCCCGGTGCTCAGATTGGCCAATCCGGGCCTGTTTCATCATCTTTGTTCCCCATTATGATGCTCAGTTTGAACTTGAGCAGATTGTCTTGACCACGTCTACATGCCTAAATGCACTGAGTTGCTGGCATGTTATTGACTGATTATTTAAGTTAACAAGCCGTTGAACAGGTTGAAATATATAGTTCAGCCGTGAAACTCCAGATGGCACAGGCTGAAGGGTTGTTAATGTAACTGATGATATTCAGAGAGTTAAACACCTTGGCACAAGCTGATTGGTTCATGCTGCATATCCAGCCAATGAGCTTACTGCCTTGCATTCATACGGCTGGCTAGAATTCACTTGAGATTCCTGCAGCACGCTTTCAGATTTTCTCTGTACTCAACAGCTTCAGTAAATAAGTAAATGGTCTTCACTCTGATTTCAGTGCATTATTGCGTTTGTCAGATAATTATATATATATATATATATATATATATATATATATATATATATATATATATATATATATTTTTTTTTTTTTAAACTAGAAAGCATACAAGTTGTAAAACTACGAGCAGGTTGTATGTGTGAGGAGTAACGACTATGCATGTCTGGTTCATAGCAGTAGCATTAGCAGCAGCAGCAAGCAGTTTTCCTAGTTCATGTATGCGAGAATACAATGTCAAGCTTTGTGTATTTTAGAACAGTAAAACGAATTGGGGATTACTTTATTTGCCTGAAATCTCCAATGCTTTTAATATCTTCTGTGGGTGACCTCACTAGTGGGGTCGTTTTGCAGCTTCACAGTTGTTCACAGTTTTAAGTCAAGGTGAAGGTATACACACACTCAACAGTCTCACCTCAATACATTGACAGTTTTGCAGCAGTTTAGTAGCTTCTCAGTTTTTAGCTCTGCTACCATGTCTCAACGACCAAGTTCTTCATCTGATGAGGAAGTAAATATCACCAGGGATGCACCTTCGCCTTCCACCGGTCCCACGACCGTTCCTCCTAAGCCGGACGTCGCACCTGAGCCCCAGACTTCTTCACGTGGCTGCACACCGGCCCGAACAGCCCAACGCTCACCAAAATGCCAAGACCAGTCTTCGCTGCCCCCGGTAAGACTTCCATCTTCTTCCCCGGCCTCCTCCTACCGCTCGGCCGTCCCGCCAATCCCACCTATCGGGAAATGGACCATAGCTGGATTGAGGCAAGCGCTGGGCAACTCAGACATACAGGCTTCATGAAAAATGAACAAAGCGTAGCTGTATAATCTGTATGTTTCCTTACAGTCAACTCCCAAGATGACCCACAGGCAGAAAAAAGCCAGCAGGGCCCAAAAATTCATCTACCCAGTCACCACTGTCGTTTTCCCGCACAGGATCTGGCTCACTTCACCCATCGAGCCGCAGCAACAGGCCTTCAGTTAGCCTGGGCCGCGCCCCACCTTTCGATGAGGCCCAGCTCTCCACCACAGTTTCTGCTGCCGCAGCGCCGCATGCAGCCGGGCACAGCGGCCTTCCCACAGCCACTCAGTTTTATACTCCGGCTGTTCATAACCCTTTACCTTTTCAGTGGCCGCCAGCTCCCGTTGCAGACACTTGCACGAGGATATCACCGCTAACATCACAGGCCCAACCATGTCATCAAATTTATCCACCAGGTTACAACCCCGCCCACTTCCAGTGGCCTGCAGCTCCAGTAGCTCAAACAAGGGCAGGCCCGCCTCCGCTTGAAGCTCAGGCCCACACCTCATTGTATAATCCTTCCTTTCTTCATATCCTCCAACTAACTTTACTTTTCAATCTAAAGCGGGTAATCCAAGTGTGAGGCCACCATTGCTGACATTCGCAGCTCCGGATTATACCCTTCCCAGCTCTCTCATACAAAATAAATCACTATATTCTCTCTTCACAGCAACTCCGATGCCCGTTCCGTCCAACACAGTCGCCGTGGAACCACCACCAGTATCCCAAAGTATCCGCGCACAGATCCTCTCAGAATTTCAGGATGCTGGCTCCAGAGGCGGATCAATTCCCAACTCCAGTACCTCGCTTGCGTTTTCTCATTCATCCAGCGAGCATTTGGTCTCACAGCGGACATAGTGAGAAATTCTCCCGGTCAAGTACTCATCTTCCTCTTCCCAGTTTTCTCTTCCTGTCCAACGAGCATTGGTCTCACAGCGGATGCTGCGAGAACTTTCCCGGTAGAGCACTTACTTTTTATCTTTTGTTCAGTGAGCATTCGGTCTCACAGTGGACTCAGTGTGAGAACATCTCCTGGTCAAGCTCTCATTTTGCTGTTTCCTGTTTTCTCTTTCTGTCCAGTGAGCATTTGGTCTCACAGCGGACGCAGCAAGAACTTTACCGCTAGAGCACTTAAGTTTTCTCTTTCAGTGAGCATTCAGTCTCACAGCGGACACAGTGTGAGAAAATCTCCCGTTCAAGCTCTCATTTTCTTCTTTTCCTGTTTTGTCTTTTGGTCCAGCGAGCATTTGGTCTCACAGCGGACACAGCGAGAACTTTCCAGGTAGAGCACTTACGTTTTCTCTTTCGTCCAGCGATCATTTGGCCTCACAGTGGATGCAGTGAGAAAATCGCCTGGTCAAGTACTCCTCTTCCTCTTCCCCATTTTCTCTTTCTGTCCAGCGAGCATTGGTCTCACAGCGGAGAAAGGTGCAAATTCACCTGATTGGTTGCTCCAAATTACAACAGCATGGCCAGTCAGTCCAGGCACAGTGAGCCGCAATCACGGGCCTCCCTGGCCAAACATCCAGACCATTTCTCGAGATACTCGTCACTCAATTGGGGGGAGGGGGGTATTTAGTTCGGCGGCTGTCCTATGGTATTTAGCCTTTTGGGAGAGTACTCTGGGTTCGGGCTGAACTCCGAGCTCGGAGCCCTCCCTCTGGACAGCACGCCAAATACGCATTAAACTTTACCACCTAAAATTGTATGTAAGAGTGAACTCGTGAAATAAGGTTTTATTAGCAAAGCTCGGGAGGAGCATGTTCAGAAAATTAACACAGGTGGAGAGCACTCAGATAATTAACACAGGTGGAGAGCACTCAGCAATCAATGGTAAGAGGTACAGTATATATACACTCAGCAGTCTCACATCAATTCATTGACAGTTTTGCAGCATCCCCTCACCACTCCTGCTCCACACTTCTAGTCCTAAAACATTTACATACGGGGTGGGGGGGGGGGGGGTGGTACTCTGGGTTCGTGCCAAGCTCTGAACTTGGAGCCATCCCTCCGGACAGCCTACCAAATACGCATTAAACTTTATCCCCTCAAATTGTATGTAAGTGTGAACTCTTGAATAATAATTTCCAATCAATAGCCCATGTACAATGTAGCTAATAGTAAGACACCCTTAAACTGGAATTTACTATTTGTGTATTCAGTTCAGCTTACAGAAATTACAATACTCTAACGTCGTCATGAAGTCGTTTAAACAACTGGTTCTGGCTTATCAGAAGGACATCACTGGACCCTTACTGGACTCCCTGCAGTTTTCTTACCGAGCAAACAGGTCTGTGGATGATGCAGTCAATATGGGATTGCACTGCATGTCTAAAGACCCTTCTGTCAAGCTCCTGAAGTTTGTAGATGACACTACAGTCATCGGCATCATCCAGGGCAGTTATGAGTCTGCTTACAGACAAGAGGTTGAGCAGCTGGCTGTCTGGTGCAGTCTTAACAACCTGGAGCTGAACATGCTCAAAACAGTGGAGATAATCGTGGACTTCAGAAGAAACCCCCCTGCACTCCCCCCACACACCATCATGAACAGCACTCTGACTGCAGTGGAGTCATTCAGATTCCTGGGAACCACCATCTCTCAGGACCTGCAGTGGGACAGTCACATTGACTCCATTGTGAAAAAGGCCCAACAAAGGTTGTACTTCCTTCACCAGCTGAGGAAGTTTAACCTGCCACAGGAGCTGCTGAATCAGTTCTATTCAGCCATCACTGAGTCTGTCATGTGCACTTCAATAAAAGTCTTGTTTGGTTCAGCTACAAAATCAGATATTAGAAGACTACGGAGAACAGTTCAGACTGCTGAAACTATTATTGGTACTCCCCTGCCCACCCTTCAAGAACTGTATACTTCCAGAGTGAGGAAAGGGGCTCAGAAAATCACTGAGAAGGATGGATCCCTCACATCCAAGTTGACCCATCTTTGAACTTTTGCCATCTGGCTGGTCTTTTAGAGCCACAAATACCAGGACAGTCAGGCACAAGAACAGTTTCTTCCCCCAGGCAATCTACTTCATGAACAGTTAAATGTTTCCCACTTTTGCAATAAAAATGTGCAATATCCTTATATTTATTTGTTACCCTTCCATCCTAGTACATCCCTGCATCTTACTCAATCCTATTCCATAATTAATTATAGCACAATTGTTTATAGACTTTTTTTTACACATTTATTTATTTATTTATTTTTGTCTGTGTTGTTTTCTCTGTGCACTGGAAGCTTATGTCATTAAAACAAATTCCTTGTATGCGCAAGCATACTTGGCAATGAAGCTCTTTCTGATTCTGATTCAGCAGCAGTATCATATAATTCAGATCGTGTTATTAATTTCAGATTGCGTTATTATCAAAATTGATTTTTATTATGATATTTTATTATTGACATATTATTATGTTGTTGCCTTAAGCCGAGTTCAGACTGCACGATTTTTAAAATAGTTGGGTCACTGTTCTTTTCACACTGCATGACTATCTTAAGCCAGCATTCAGTCACTGCTGTGTTCACACTGCACGATGGATCGGTGACAGAAGGTTTCAGACTGCATGACTTTACAATAGGAAGAATCGCCCGACAAATCTGTCTGGCACGCAAACTACTTTTCACAACCAAACACCCGCAAGATGTGACAAGGAAAAAACGCAATATCACACGTGCAAGACCGGAGTTTTCATTTGAGACTGGGGTAGCTCAGATGAAACATCAAACAGACATAGGTGCTCCTGCTAAATTAATACTAATTTATCTTCCATTTCGTGGGTCCAAATAGACCAAGAAGAAAGCCATTTTTCTGAAATGAAGCCATGCTTGCTGATATTGTGGTTTATAACTCCTCGCCAAACTCCCCGCTTTTCTGTATCTTGCTCTCTCATTGGCTGTCGGTCATCGCCGCTGTAGTTTTCAGACAGCATGATTTTGAGTCGACGACAGGTTCAGATATTTAGCATGCCAAACAGGGACGGACTGGGACTAAAAAACAGCCCTGGACTTTGAATAGGCCCGGCCCAAAGCAATCGGCGCGCGTAAACTCGACAACAACAATAATAACGCCTGGCATGAGTGTCACAAGACTTTAATTGTGGTTCATGATACCATACCATCCAAATTATAGCAATAGCACTGATGTTGACTAGATGTTGAGCTGGAGTGGGTGCAATAAAAATACCACATCTAAATGAAAATACACCATTAGAAATTTAACTTCTGTATTCAAAATCTTCAGAGTTTGTAAGCATTAACTGTAATGTTAACAACATTTTTAACAGTAAAAGCACAACATATTTCTTAATATTAGCTACTGCATGTGACATTTTACAACAAAAATGTTGAAGTTAAGCTGTTTTAACTACTGTAATCATTAAAAATGTAGCAACATGACTTCCTGTAATGTAGCAATATCACTTCCTAACATCATCTCCAGGAAGTAACACTCTTTCTCCTGTCATGTTCCTTACTTGGATCTGGATCTGCCTGTGGAACCAGCTCATCTTTCTGTCCCTCATCATCATCACTGATGGCATGTTGCTGCATAGTTGTCTGGCTCACTTCACTGCTGCTAATATTTAACTGCGAGGTGCTGCTGCTGGAAAATATTGCTATATATTTCAGTTAGTTTGGAAAAAAAAAATTTCTCTCGCCTTCTCAGTCCCACCCTTTTCTTTCCGCATACGCGGTATGCATATTGTTTGTTTCTTTCTATGCTTCTTCAATCTAACGTTAACGTCTTTGCTGTTCATTTCTTCCTACTCTTCCACTTCTTATTCTTCTTACTTGGCAGCCACGGCCAGTGCAGCTGGCATCAAACTTAAAGGTGCATTGCTGCCACCTACAGTACTGGAGTGTGATACAGATTAGCAGGGGGAAAAAAAAACAGGTGATGACTGTGTGCGTGGTGGGCCGTTCTGTGATTCTCCAGATCACACAGATGGCCAGTCCGCCCCTGATGCCAAATATCTCATGGGCATCGGCAACTCATCAACGATTTTCTCAGATCGCGTCTATGCTCATACACACTGCGTGATTGTCACTCCCTAGACGAGCACAAATTTGCCTGTGATTTTGGGCATTTGTCGGTGATTTCTCTAAACCTGTCGGCGAGCCAAAAGCTGGGCTAAAATCGTACAGTCTGAACTTGGCTTTATGATAAACTTTATGATAATTACTTTTTTTCCCACATCAATTTACACTCCACACCATACTGACAAAGCAAAAACAGAATTGCGTTAACTTTGAAAATTTATTTAAAATAAATTATTAACATTAATAATAATAAAAATAGCTGAACAACAGTTAGTAGTAACACAGAAAAGCTACAAGAAATATGCCTGAGGCCTGTAGCATAAAAGACATTTTTAATAGCTACTCGGCTCCTTTTTTAGTTTTGTTTGAGCAAACTCAGCTCAAGAAGCTGAATAGATTTTTTTGCAGTATTCAACACCATTGTAACGTACACTACTCAGCTAACCTACTTTGGAGAATGTTTTATTCTGGGTTAGAGATCATTAACCAAAACCATTCAGCTGTGGGCAAAGTGATATTTATCTGATGCAAAAAAAGTCACTCCACTTTTATCTTATACACCAAATTAATGTGGTTCACACAGTAAAAGAATTTTAGAGACAAAATTGCCCATCTTTTGTCACAAATATTTATTATATTTATTTTATATTCATTATATATTATTTATGTTATATCACAATTTTATTGTTATATCACAATTTTATTATTAATATTAAACATTTAATTATATTAAACATGAATAAATATTAAATATTTAGTTTAAATTAAATATGTGCATGTAAATAAAAAGCTTTAGAATATAAAAGGCTTCGAAAATGACTGGATTTACATATTTTCTTTTAAGCCCTTTGTTAAATATATAAATGATTTATTAAATTCAGTTAATTCAAAAAATATGGTTCAAATTCTGAGAGAATGTCCACTGAACTCGATCTATGCCGGGGTGGATGTGCTCTTTTTTGTCAACACTAAATCTACTCTGAAATGTTTTCGGAGTTTGTTCAACCAGATTTGTGCAACAGGCCACTGGGAGACCTATGTAGTGGGAGCTTTCAAAGAAATCATAATGGACAGAGTTAGAAGTTTATTTTCAGGGTTAGAAGATTAACTCCCTCTCCCACTTTAAACCAAAGAACCTTGATCCCAGTGAGAGTGATCAGTACATCTGGGATGGAGTCTACTCTATTTTTCTCTTTGACTTAATTAAATAAGTTCTGGGATGAATGGGCTGACAGATCTCTACTGGAGGTTGAAGGAAGGGGGTGGGGGAAAGGGAGCTTTTATCATCCTGTGCACTCACATCAGGGACAATCCCCCTTGAGCAACCTGAGGTTAAATGGATTGCTCAAGTGACCTTAATGGTAGTTGAGCTCAGAGTGTCAAATTAATGGATCCCTTTCAAATATCTGAACACAGTATAGCAACACAGATCTTTAACCACCCACAAGGTGTACATTTATAATCTACTGGCCAAATCCCGTCTGCCTGTGGTTCTTTGGCATGCATTCCCATTCTAGCAAAAGGCTCATCTTGCAGAAAGGCAATGAGAGGTGCAGTTCAGGTCAGACCAGAGTCATATCCATCCTGGCTCAATATAAATTAATTTGTGTAATTAGAAGAGTGGACCGTGAGTCTGCATTAGGATGGCTGTAGAGTAATTTCATATTAAATGCTTATATTCAACAGAAACAAAATTATGAGTGAAAACAACACACTTCCATGGAGCTACACACAAAGGACCAGAGGGGCCTGGCATCCCCTAGGAATTGAAAGATTTCACAAATTTTTATACAGAGTTCTGGCATGAAACTCTAGATTGCAAAATCCGATAGGTCTAACTCAATCAGACCTAATGACATTATTATCACATGGCACAGCTGATCTCTCTCCTGTATCAGTAGCCATTGAGCTCGCTGCTATGCATTCAAATATATGACTAGGGCTTACCATAGCAGTTGCTCACCATGTTTTGTATCTATTGACAGCAGCAAGTCTCAGTACTTCTGCCGCAACAGCGTAGCAGATCTATTCCGCCAAGACCAAATTCATTAACATCGTCATATACATTACCATGCCAATCCCTCCAAGATTATCAAAAGTTTATTTACTTTCCAATGTTCTTTTGTACTTTGCTTTGTTCTGTGGTATTGTACTCTACCACACTGTTTGCAAACATGCATTTTTTGTAGTCCTTTGTAATTTTGAAATCTTATCTAATATTTTCTTATTTAAAGCTTACTTCGTTAATTTAGTTTTTATTTTAGTTATTTTTAATTAATTTAGTCTGTTTAATCTAGGGTGATTTTTTTTCAATTGCTTTGTTCCGAAATAGGGATTAAAATTATTTATGCTTTTTATTCTTGGTGAGGTTCGCTTTCACATGGCAAAGTTTCTAAATGGACCAAAATTGTTAATACAAGTCACATGCGAGTAAACAGTCCTCTCACTGGTCAAAGTTCCATGGTTTATTTTTCAGAATTCCGCTCATCATCATCTGTTGAAATGGAACGACAACAGCTTCATGGGCTTTTTTCTTTATTTTGCATTTTTTTGTAGCTGTCATTATATGAATTTATCATTTTGAACAGGAGTCCAGGATTTGTCTGAAAAACATTTTTAAAACGCACCTAACAGTTGCGAAGAAGAGCAATAAGACAGCATTATAAAATGAAAAGGCATACTTTGATTTTGAATTGCGAAGACGCGCTTCCCCACAGATATCGCCAGCTTCCCAATGTGCATACTATCCATCCTAAATTCTATGTGGTATTAGTTTCCCTATCTGAAAAAAATAAATACGTTTTCACCAAATAAAAAGCACAGCTTCAAAACCAGGAAAAGTGTAACACTTACTGTGTGTATGTACTGAATAGATTCAGATGCTGATGCTCCCATGGTTCTTTACCTTTCCTTACGAGTCTTTACAATTGACACACAAATGAAATGGTTATCTCATCGGATAAGGTAAATGCTTTCTAATGCAATTATCTCAAGAGATAACACATTTTCTCCCTATTTTTTAAGATTGAGTTATTAACATTATTTATATGATCAGTTTTCTAATATCAGCACATGTATCTAAAAACTATGCGTCATATAACTATAATATAATATAATATAACTAGCTTTTGTCTTCAAATAGCAAGTTTATACATTGATTGTCTTGTACACAGGTGTGTTTCACATATTCTACTGTTTTACATTTTTTGGCCTATTGTTTCAAAATAATCTAAGCAGCCTCTTATTACTTTACACTGTAAATATATATATATATATATATATATATATATATATATATATATAATAACAGACAATTACTTTGAAACCTCTATATTTCTATTTAAAATGTTTGTATCTACATTGTTAGTGGTGATTGCATATGATCATATTTAATGCCATTTTGCTGTATTAGTAATACTGGCATTTATTTATTATTCAAGCTGGATGAATTTATATATATATATATATATATATATATATATATATATATATATATATATATATATATATATATATATATATATATATATATATATATATAATAGTAAGTTATTCTACAAACATGCAAAAATGGCCATTTGTCCAGAATTATGAACTGCTGTATTAGTGGGGTTAAGCATATCCTATGGTAGCACTTTGATTGAGGTTTTGACGTTTAGAATAATTTAGTATGATGGAAAATTCCCCGGGACCCTGAAGCAGCCTAACACCCTGAACCACAACACTAGCAACATCCATGCTTCAAAAAATAACAGGTCCCACTTTATATTAGGTGGCCTTAACTACTATGTACTTACATAAAAAAATAAGTACAATGTACTTATTGTGTTCATATTGTATTGTAAAACATGTCACCAAACAACTCATTTGCCAGGATAAATTGTTCCTGTCTTGCCTTTGACTTTTTTTGTTGTTATTTTTGTTGTTATACCTTTCACATGCCTGTGAATCCTTTGCTCTTCGGGCAAAATTTGATGGATTACCTGGCCTGTACAGATTTACAGTGGTCTGAACCCTTCTGTATATATTTCCATTCCAAGTGTCATTTGTGAAATTATAATGACACACAATTTAACATTTCTATAGGTTGTTTTATGCATTGTGTGCCTTCTTTATTAATCCATATCATGCATAACTGGGGAAATTTAAGTTGTTAATGCTTTTGTAATGTAGTGTAATGCTTTTCTTCAATTTTTTGTTGGGGAAGGGAGGTATCAAAGTAATAACTGGTAATATGGTTAGGAAATTGCCAGTGGTTTGATGACTAAAATCTAAGTCTAAAATCTAAAGTGTCTATTAAAAAGAACAAGATATGATGATGTCTTGCTGTGAGCTGATGGGGAAGTTGGATGAATAGTACTTGGTTATGGTCTTTGCAGGATCTGAAGAATGAGAATGTGTGCTGGGACAGATTGAAATTTGGGGGTGGGGTGAGTGGTACAAGAAAAAAAACTGTAGCTCTGCGGCAAATTTTTATTTTTTTTTCTGCAGGAACATCAGCACTGACAAAACCACTGAGGCATGAAATGAGCAAACTAATGAAAACTTGACCACTAATCTGACCACTCTCATTATCTTCAGACTCGGATTCTCATGCTACAAAGCCAGTACCACCAAGCACTCTCCTAACATACTCTTTCCTTACATACACTCTCCTTATCATACAAGCAAAACTGTATATGTGATTCAACATTTGTCATTAGTAACACTATCTTTCAAACAGGTTAAATTAAAGTGACCATGCACAGTGTACAGGACAGTTTCTTGAACACAACATTTTGGACACCCACAGAAACAGAACAAGACTTCAAAAAGTAGATTTTTTTTAACAGGCAATGAGAGGCTCAAAACCCACCACAGGTAAAGGAAGACTGAAAAAATAGGGCATCTCTGAATGACCAGACTGTTGTCTGGTACCACTCACATTCAGCTGTGAAAGGTGACCCCAGTTTGTGTGTATGTTTTGGAACGAGTCAGTGCTGAGTAGGTCAAACAAATGCAGCCTTACCTTATCTTTCCTAGCAGCTCTCAATGGAAAGAAACAAGAGAAGAGGAACTTCCCCCAGCTAATCACTGCGGCCAGACACCAGTTCAGCCTGGCCATGGTTGCCTTATCACACTTTTGCTTCCTTAAAATCACCCTTTCTATTCTGTGCTTATTCTCCAGGTAAATCCAATAGCAGAGAGCTGATGGGAGGAAAGATCCCCTGAGCTACAGAGCAGGTAGCAAGAATGAACCTACTCTTGCTTGCACACACATTACCTTACTCAGTGGATACTGCAGCATTCTGTCTGTCGAAGGAGGATGAAGAGGAAAGAGGGAGGGAGTGAGAGAAAAAGCAAAGAGAGGGAGGGAGAGAGGAACATGCAATGGGAGAAATAACAGAGAGTCAGGTTGCTTCTGATAAGGAGAGTAATTAACAGGATAAACAAAGCATCACACTCTTAAAAAAAGGAGATGTAAATAAGACAGGATGCAGGCTAAAATATAGAAAGAAATAGGAAAAGAGAGAAAGGACACAAGAAGGAGAGTGAGGGAGGAAGCCAGAAATAAAGTGAATTTCACTCTCTGAATTCAAAGCAGATAATGAATGCATGTCATCAGGCAGCCTTATACGCATACAAGCACACAGATGCACGCATGCAGTCTCACACGATGCTGTGCGCACAAGGGAGATAAACAACGTGCCGTGTGCAACTGGGTTTCTGTGTAAATGCATTTGTGAGCTCTCTTTAATACGCTCTCTGATGTCAAGTACTCATTCAACTGCAGGTTCACCGCACCACTGCAGAGTCGCCACGCTTCACTAACAAACATACCCTCTCACTGCATAGTGGGTGGGGGGGGGGGGGGGTGAGCAGGATTAGTAGAGTGCAAGCAGAGAGATAGAGAGGGAAAGAGATGCCAAAAATTGACAAGAGAAAAAAGCAGAAATGAGGGGAGAGATACAGATACACATTCAAACAGTTATCAGTCAATATGTATAGTAAAAGACAGAATCAAGGAAGTGGGTGTAAAACATCAGAATATAGATTAAGTGCTGCATATACGCTTTGTAGCCCAGCTACTTCATCCAAGCTAAATCCATCATTAAACACAACAGACTCCCATAATCACTGTGCCGCCATATTGACTGTGCTGTCACATTCACTTTGAATGTGGGGTGCTTTTTTATATGAACAGACTTTGTGCCAGATCAGTGAAACATGAATCTCCCCAGCTCTTTTGCCAATAAAGCTGCCTATTACCATAGTCTATATTGCAAATACAACGCATTTGCATTGCATATCTGATTTGATCTTATTTGCTTTGGCATAGATTTATTTAGGGTTATGATAAATGTTCTTCATTAAAAGGATGAGGATTATTGAAATTATTGAAACAAATGTTTGGGTGTAAAATGTCCATCTAATCCTGCCAATCACGATGTACAAGTAGGCATAAATTACTTCTTGCCTCACTCCAGGGACAGTTCCTCTGGCATTCTTCTTCGAGACTGCATTCACATTCATTAAACCAAACAAAAACGACAAAACGAAGAACAAACATGGAATATCTCTAACAAACTATTTCTTTAGGATCCTGAAACTTTTTCTCTAGCTGGCCAACCTACACCTGTTAATGCTTTATATCTATTCACCATGACCTTTAATTTAAACTTAAATTTAAAGCAGAACCATTAAAAGAGTTTTTAAAAAGCTCTGCAATGGAAGGGTTGCAATATATTATGTTATTATTATTCAAATTAGAGCATTTATAAATGGTTATGGTGATTAATGTACATTTGCATATTGTGTTGTATGAATAGGTGAAACTAAGTAAAATCGACAAGAAACAACTGAGGCTCTGTAATTTTTTATTTTACTTTATTTACCTTAGGATAATTCCTATGAGGCTGTGCATAGGAAAGCATACAAGATAAAACCACTACAATCTTTTGACAGTCTAAACATATACATTTGACTATATTTATTAGATATATAATTGTTTATGTATTTTATATGTATTGTGACACATGTCCCGAGCGCTCATCAGCGTCGCCCTCGGATCGGAGCAGGCACACCTGCACCTGTTTATCACGGGTTGAGTGGCCACACCTGCACCCCATCACCCATTTATAAACCCTGCAAACGGGCACAGAGGTGAGAGATGGACAGTGTTTTCTCTACTTCCTGTTGGCCTTCTGTAGCTAATCGTAGCTCCGTGTAGCTGTTTTTATTTTTATTTTTTTCTCTATAATCTTTCTTACTATCACTGTCTGTTTGTTTGTTTTTTTAAGTTGTAAAATATAACTTAATTCACACCATATTTCTGATATTATCGATCAATCTTATGAGATTAACTTTGATCATTCACTTTTCCATGAGTGCAGTAAACCTGCAAAGCGTTAGCACTCGTTAGCTTGTCATTAGCGTCCTGATGTATCCAAATTCCTTAGCATATCCAAAACCTCAGAACAACTTGATGATGTAACAGAAACTATGGACTCTCTCTTTTCTAGCACTTTAAATACAGTTGCTCCTTTACGCTTAAGGAAGGTTAAGGAAAACAGTTTGACACCATGGTATAATGAACATACTTGCACCCTAAAGAGAGCAGCCCGAAAAATGGAGCGCAGCTGGAGGAAAACAAAACTAGAGGTATTTCGTATTGCTTGGCGGGAAAGTAGCATATCCTACAGAAAAGCATTAAAAACTGCTAGATCTGATTACTTTTCTTCTCTTTTAGAAGACAACAAACATAACCCCAGGTATTTATTCAATACAGTGGCTAAATTAACGAAAAATAAAGCCTCAACAAGTGTTGACATTTCCCAACACCACAACAGTAATGACTTTATGAACTACTTTACTTCTAAAATCGATACTATTAGAGATAAAATTGCAACCATTCAGCCGTCAGCTACAGTATCACATCAGACAGTGGACTATAGACCCCCTGAGGAACAGTTCCACTCATTCTCTACTATAGGAGAGGAAGAATTGTATAAACTTGTTAAATCATCTAAACCAACAACATGTATGTTAGACCCTATACCATCTAAGCTCTTAAAAGAGGTGCTTCCAGAAGTCATAGGTCCTCTTCTGACTATTATTAATTCCTCATTGTCATTAGGATATGTCCCCAAAACCTTCAAAATGGCTGTTATTAAGCCTCTCATAAAAAAACCCACAACTTGACCCCAAAGAACTTGTTAATTATAGACCAATCTCGAATCTCCCTTTTCTGTCCAAGATACTAGAAAAGGTGGTATCCTCACCGTTGTATTCCTTCTTAGAGAAAAATGGTATATGTGAGGATTTCCAGTCAGGATTTAGACCATATCATAGTACTGAGACTGCTCTCCTTAGAGTTACAAATGATCTGCTCTTATCATCTGATCGTGGGTGTATCTCTCTATTAGTTTTATTGGATCTTAGTGCTGCGTTTGACACAATTGACCACAGCATTCTTTTGCATAGACTTGAACACTTTGTTGGCATCAGTGGAAGTGCATTAGCATGGTTTAAATCGTACTTATATGACTGCCATCAGTTCGTAGCAGTGAATGAAGATGTATCATATCGATCACAAGTGCAGTATGGAGTACCTCACGGCTCAGTACTAGGGCCGCTACTCTTCACGCTTTATATGTTACCCTTGGGAGATATCATCAGGAAACATGGTGTTAGATTTCACTGTTATGCTGATGATACTCAGCTCTATATTTCCTCGCAGCCCGGTGAAACACACCAATTTGAAAAACTAATGGAATGCATAGTCGATATAAAAAAATTGGATGACGAGTAATTTCTTACTGCTAAATTCAGAAAAAGCAGAGGTGTTAATTATAGGGCCTAAAAACTCTGCTTGTAATAACCTAGAACACTGTCTAAGACTTGATGGTTGCTCTGTCAATTCTTCGTCATCAGTTAGGAACCTAGGTGTGCTACTTGATCGCAATCTTTCCTTAGAAAGACACGTTTCTAGCATTTGTAAAACTGCATTTTTCCATCTCAAAAATATATCTAAATTACGGCCTATGCTCTCAATGTCAAATGCAGAAATGTTAATCCATGCATTTATTACTTCAAGGTTAGACTATTGTAATGCTTTATTGGGTGGTTGTTCTGCACGCTTAATAAACAAACTACAGCTAGTCCAAAATGCAGCTGCAAGAGTTCTTACTAGAACCAGGAAGTATGACCATATTAGCCCGGTCCTGTCCACATTGCACTGGCTCCCTATCAAACATTGTATAGATTTTAAAATATTGCTTATTACTTATAAAGCCCTGAATGGTTTAGCACCTCAGTATTTGAATGAGCTCCTTTTACATTATACTCCTCTACGTCCGCTACGTTCTCAAAACTCAGGCAATTTGATAATACCTAGAATATCAAAATCAACTGCGGGCGGCAGATCCTTTTCCTATTTGGCGCCTAAACTCTGGAATAACCTACCTAACATTGTCCGGGAGGCAGACACACTCTTGCAGTTTAAATCTAGATTAAAGACCCATCTCTTTAACCTGGCATACACATAACATACTAATATGCTTTTAATATCCAAATCTGTTAAAGGATTTTTAGGCTGCATTAATTAGGTAAACCGGAACCGGAAACACTTCACATAACACCCTATGTACTTGCTACATCATTAGAAGAATGGCATCTACACTAATATTTGTCTGTTTCTCTCTTGTTCCAAGGTCACCGTGGCCACCAGATCCAGTCTGTATTCAGATCAGAGGGTCACTGCAGTCACCCGGATCCAGTACGTATCCAGACCAGATGGTGGATCAGCACGTAGAAAGGACCTCTACATCCCTAAAAGACAGAGTAGACCAGGACAACTAGAGCCCCAGATACAGATCCCCTGTAAAGACCTTGTCTCAGAGGACCACCAGGACAAGACCACAGGAAACAGATGATTCTTCTGCACAATCTGACTTTGCTGCAGTCTGGAATTGAACTACTGGTTTCGTCTGGTCAGAGGAGAACTGGCCCCCCAACTGAGCCTGGTTTCTCCCAAGGTTTTTTTCTCCATTCTGTCACCGATGGAGTTTCGGTTCCTTGCCGCTGTCACCTCTGGCTTGCTTAGTTGGGGTCACTTCATCTACAGCGATATCCTTGACTTGATTGCAAATAAATGCACAGACACCATTTAAACTGAAAAGAGATGACATAACTGAATTCAGTGATGAACTGCCTTTAACTATCATTTTGCATCATTGAGACACTGTTTTCCAAATGAATGTTGTTCAGTGCTTTGACGCAATGTATTATACTATATAAATAATGGTGATTGATTGATTGATGTCTCCGCAAGAGACTTTGTCTTTTCCTTTGCCCACAGAGAGCAGCGTGTGACCGCCAGCCCCAACGCCACGGGAGAGCGCGGACCCACAATGCACTAGCACACCGGCAAGCCAAGACAAAGGTTTATTGTGGATAATGGCCTGCTATACTGTGTCGCCCAGCGGCGGAGGAAGGAGAAGACCCTGCTGGTGGTCCCGCGCAGCAAGTTTTGTCCAATGTGCCAACGGACGTCACCTCGGTCCCCTCCCCCCAGCCCGCTGATACCACTGCCCATCATAGAGGTGCCTTTCAAGCAGATGGATTTGGTGGGGCCGCTGCCGAAGTCCGCCCGGGGGCACGAACACATCCCGGTCATCGTGGACTATACCATCCGGTACCCTGAGGCCATCCCCCTCTGAAAGGCCACGACGAAGGCCATCGCCCAGGAGCTCTTCCTCCTCTTCAGCTGGGTCGGCATTCATTCGCAGATCCTGACTGACCAGGGTACCCCCTTCATGTCCCGGATGATGGCGGGATGTGTGCAAGTTACTGAAGGTTCAACAGCTCTGCCCCAGACCGACGGGCTTGTCAAGCGATTCAACCAGACCTGAAGCAGATGTTGCGCCGAATGGTGGCCAAAGACAAACGGGACTGGGATCAGATGCTCCCCTATGTGAGAAGAAGGTGGCAGCTATCCTCTCTGCACCGCAGCCCTCCTCGAAAACACAGGTATGGGCCTTTTTGGGGTTGGCGGGGTATTACCACTGCTTTATGCCTAAATTCTCCTCCTTAGCTTCTCCCCTGATAGACCTGACTAGGAAGGGGCAGCCGGAGAAGGTCCTGTGGAACTCCGAGATGGAAGCAGCATTTCTCAAGGTCAAGGCCACCCTGACAATGTAACCGGTCCTCCGTGCCCCCGACTTCAACTGCCCCTGCTGCTGTACACGGACAAATCCGACACCGGGTTGGGAGTCATCTTATCTCAGGGCCACGACGGTGAGGAACACCCGGTGATGTTTATAAGCCGAAAGCTGACCCCTGCAGAACAGCAGTACGCCACAGTAGAGAGGGAAGCATTGACCGTCAAGTGGGCAGTCCTGGAGCTCAGGTATTACCTCCTCAGCCACCATTTCACCCTCCTCACAGACCATGCTCCCCTGCAGTGGATGGCCCGGGCGAAGGAGACCAATGCCAGGGTGACGCGTTTGTTCCTGGCACTCCAGGACTTTAACTTCATCCTACAACATCGAGCGGGGACGGCCAACACCCTCTCCTGCCTGTGGTCAGCTTTCACAGGTCTGTCAGGCTCCACTCCCTGCCCTCCCCCGATTTCCCCCCGCTTCTCCAGAGTAATAGGACGACGCTTGGAGGGGGAGGGGGGGGGTGACACGTGTCTCGAGCGCTCATCAGTAATGGTGTCCTTGGCGCGAGCCATCCACTGGAGGGGCGCGTGGTCTGTGAGGAGAGTAAACTTCCGCCCGAGGAGGTAATACCGCAGCTCCAGGACTTCCCACTTGATGGCCAGAGCTTCCTTCTTGATGGCGGCGTAGTTCCTTTCGGCCGGGGTCAACTTCCTTCTGATGTATAGGATGGGATGCTCCTCTCCTTCTTGAACCTGTGACAGGACGGCCCCCAGTCCTGTGTCAGAGGCATCCATCTGCAGCAGGAAGGGGAAGCTGAAGTCCGGGGCACGCAGGACTGGCTCCGAGGTGAATGCCAGCTTCACCTTTTTAAACGCCTCCTCTGCTTCCAGTGTCCAGCATACTTTTTCCGGCTGCCCAGTCTTCCCAGCATTCAGAGTGGATGACCACGTCATCCAGGTATGCCGCGGCGTAGGCCTGGTGAGGCCGCAGTAAGATGTCCATCATCTGTTGGAACATGGCCGTGCCCCGTGTAGGTCGAACAGGAGGGTCCGGTATTGCCAGTGCCCACCAGGGGTACTGAAGGCGGTCTTGGGCTTGGCGGCTTCAGATATGGGAACCTGCCAGTATCCCTTGGTGAGGTCCAGAGTGGAGATATAGCGCGCCCTTCCCAGGCGATCGAGAAGCTCATCCACCCGAGGCAGGGGGTAGCCGTCGAATGCCGAGACCTCGTTCAGGAGGCGGAAGTCATTGCAGAAGCGGAGGGTGCAGTCGGGCTTGGGGACCATGATGATAGGGCTGGATCAAGGGCTGTTCGATGGCTCAATTACCCCTAACTTCAGCATTTGTTGAATTTCCTCTTCAATAGCCTGCCGACGAGCCTCTGGGTCAGGGTATGGCCGTTGCCGGACGATGACTCCGGCTGGGGTGTGGATCTTGTGTTGGATCACGTGGGTCCGCCCGGGGCCGATGAGAACACATCTGGGAACTGACCGACCAGGTGTTGCAGCTCTGTCTGACAGTTCCAGGTTGACATCCACTATGACCGAGTCCCTGGTGGTGAGGGCCGCTAGCTGGTCTCTGGTCCTGACCCACCTTTTGAGTAAGTTGATGTGGTAGATTTGGTCTGGTTTCTGCTGCCCCGGCTGGCGGACTCGGTAGGTGACGGGCCTGACTTTTTCAGCAACAGTGTACGGGCCCTGCCAGCTGGCCAAGAACTTGCAGGCGGAGTTGGGGATGAGGATCATTACCCGGTCTCCAGATTGGAACTCGCGGCTGGAACTCCGCTTCCAGGCCGGGCCAATGGGGGTGCGAGTGAGCCAACTCTAGCTCCATTTCCGTCTTCGTCCGGGGTACCACTAATAAAGTTTTTTCCTCCCCCCTTCGCTGTGTGACACAGTAGAGTAGGCCCAAGTGCGGGAGAGGATGGGGCCCCGGTTTTAGTTCCTTTAGTTCCGGCCAGGAAGCGGTCGAACCCGGCCAGTCTTGGCCAAGAAGGAGGGGACGGGAAGATCCTTCAGCACGCCCACTTCAAGGGGTCAGGCGCCCAGGAAGGCGGAGATCATCACTCTCCGGGTCGGGACATGGCGGGTGTCTTTGTGCACGCAGGTGATGGGGCAGGCCTTGGTTTCTCCACGTGGCGTGAGGATGCGAGATTGCACCAAGCTGACCGCGCTGCCGGAGTCAAGGAGGGCTTGGACTGGACAGCCGTTAATTTTCACCTCCGCTTCCGGCGCCCCCTTGGGCAGGTCGCGGTGTACGATACAGCCCACCAACCACGTCTGCGCGGGAGATGCAGGGTCCACATGTGGGCATCAGTTCTTCCTTCGGGGAGGGAGCCGCCGGCCTAGCTACTGGTCGCAAGGTGCCCTCCGGCATGCGTCGCTCCTGGACCACCCTCCAGGGAAACGGCCTCGACTGCTCCCCGGTGCCCTGTTGTTGGGCAGCATCTGCCAGTTCCACCACCTCGACGAGCTCCATTATTGTGGTAGGGTTCCGCATCCCAACTGCTTGCTGGTGAGTCCGGGGATGGGCCCGGAGGAATCGGTCCACAACGACACGTTCTACACATTGGGCTGCCGTGGGCTCCCCGGCGAGCAACCAATGCCGTGCGAGGCGGGACAGTTCGGCCGCCTGGGCTTGGGCTGGGAGGCGGAGTTTATAGTCCCACTCATGGACCGAGGAGAGCCCCAACCGGGACTGGATTTCCTTTTTGAGCTCGCCATAATCGTTTGCCACTTCTGTTGGCAGGGCGAAGAAGGCCCGCTAAGCTTCACAGGTGAGGAGAGGGGTGACCAACCGTGCCCAGTCATCGCTCTCCCAGCCCTCCTGGGCGGCTGTATTTTCGAACATTTGGAGAAAGGCCTCTATATCGTCATC
The DNA here is from genome assembly GCF_023724105.1 of Carassius gibelio. Taxonomy (NCBI): domain Eukaryota; kingdom Metazoa; phylum Chordata; class Actinopteri; order Cypriniformes; family Cyprinidae; genus Carassius; species Carassius gibelio. The sequence goes on from NC_068376.1 coordinate 9,992,298, forward strand.
AGCGGTCATCTTGGGGAGAAGCTGGGACCCTTTTACTCGTGGATCGGGCAGTGGAACGCGTCAAACGGGCGCCGCCCGCAGCTCGCCGAGTTCACGCTCGATCTGGTCCACTCGAGCGGCTAGGTGTTCCATTATCTGTTGCTGGCGGATGCTGACCTCCATTAGATGCTGGAGGATTTCTTCCATTCTGGAGGTTCGGGGAGCAGTGGCCGCCTGGCAGAGAAAAACACAAAAAAACAAGGAGTGTGAGTCGCTGGGGAACCGCAGATTTGTATTCCTTCCACGGTATTGCCCGCATTCTCCACCAGTGTGGCGGGGTGGAAGGAATACGCAGGAGCAAACTCAAAAATAAAGCCCCGGAGGGTGGATTTTATTGTAAAGTGAAGGGTTGCAGGGGTGATGACGGTGATTCGGCGTGCAAAGGGTGCTCTCACTCGGGTCCAGGTGCAGGTGAGTAGGTGGAGTGCTCGTGGCAAAGTGTTGCGGTCACAGGCTGCTTTCTGGTGGCAGAGAGAGGAGAGTCAGTGTGCTAGCTAGCGGAGAGGCTTTTCACCCTTTTCCTGTGTGCGTGCTGTTTATATGAGGCCCGTCAGATAAGAGGCAGGTGCGGGTGATCAGCCCATGAGTCTCGAGCCGGTGCTCCTCGTGAATTACAAGGGCGATGCTGATGTGGAATCGGGACGCTCGTCACATTAAATTATCACAGTTTGATGGTATTTACACAAAAGATTCAATTTATTTGAATACAAATCAATATTAAACTTTTTAAAATAGTTTTATCCTACCAACAGCAATCCCAGGTTGACTAATCACTGATGTGCATCCGATTCCTAGCATCCTCATCTACTTGTGACTCTTTAGTCATGCAATCCTAGCCTGCTAATACCAAACTCTGCTACTTCACTTTGCCTCGTAGACAGAGTCTGGAAGGGCATAACTGACAAGCGTTTACTTTCTTGTGTGTGTGTGGGGGGGGGGTGCGCTTGTCTGAAATAATTGGTTACCTGTAACATTTGGTTATGATGTTTGTTATTCACAGGCTCAGCAACCTTGAACTTCAGCTGTAAACACAGGAATGCTGCGAAAACAAAACCATTGAGGGAAATACCGAGTGAACATGGCAGTTCACAATCACAGTTATTACTTTTGTAAAAATATATTTTTTACATATTTGTTAAACCTGTCATTATGTCCTTACAGTAGAATATGAGACAGATAATCTGTGAAAAAAATCAAGCTCCTCTGACTCCTCCCAGTGGTCCTATTGCCATTTGCAGAAAGCCATCCGCTCCCGGTAAGAAACAACCAATCAGATGTCCGGTCCTTAACTTTGTTTGTGTTCAAAATTATATTCGAGATTGGGGTCTAGAATATTCTCAGAATTTACCCAAGAGCACTCCTCTGGACCGTACCCCTCCCAGTTGACCAGATACTGTGGGATTCTTCCCCGATGTCTGGAATCGAGTAATTCCTGGACTTGGTAAGCCTCCTCGCCCTCTATGGAGATGGGTTGAGGGGCCTGTGCACGGGACCTCCCCTCTCCCTCATCTCTAGTACCAGCAGTGGGTTTTAGCAGGGATACATGAAAGGTAGGAGAAATACGATATTTGTTAGGGAGTGCCAGCCGGAAGGAAACTGGGGTTATCTGTCTAGTGATCTGGAATGGACCCACGTACCTTAGACTCAATTTGCGGCATGGAAGCCGGAGACGGAGATCCCGTGTTGACCATCCCCTGACCATGGGAACATTGGTGGTTGGAACCCCGGTACACATTTTAAGGGAGTCAGACCAGTTGAGGGTTTGAGAAGGGAGTTCTGCACATATTCTGCCCATAGTAAGTATCGAGCCCAATCCTCCTGATTCAGATTGCAATAGGTTCTAAGGAAGCGGTTCAATTCTTGGTTGAGCCTCTCCACTTGTCCGTTTGCCTGGGGATGATAACCAGAGGTGAGGCTGACATTGACGTTCAGAGCTTTGAAGAAGGCTGACCATAATTGAGAGGTGAATTGAGGTCCTCTGTCTGACACGATGTCTTCGGGTAAGCCATATAATCGAAAGACCCAATTGCAAAGGTTTTCTGCAGTCTGGAGAGCTGTAGGTAGTTTGGGTAGTGAATGAGTCTACAAGCCTTGGAGAATCGATCTCTGATGGTATGGTAGTGTGGCCCTGGGAATTGGAAAGATACGTTATAAAGTCAATGGCAATGTGAGACCAGGGTCGTTGTGGAATGGGAAGTGGTTGCAGGAGACCGGCGGTAGATTGCTTGGATGATTTGTTAATGGTACAGTTGTTGCATTGCTGTATGTAGGTGGCTTTTTCCTCGTGCCGTGATTCCCACCAGAAGCAGTTCTCCAGCTGATTAATAGTGGCTGTGATACCTGGGTGACCGGATGATGGATGGCTGTGTACTTGACCTATGACTTGATCACGAAGATGTTCAGGGACGAAGATCCTGTCAACTTGGCAGGCCACTGGGGTTTCGTTCTGCTTCCTGTATTGTTGAAGCAGAGTCATGATGTCCCATTGAATGGGGCAACTACTACATGAAACGGCAGAATGGGTTCTGGATCTATTGGAATGTCGTCCTCCTTGAACTGACGTGAGAGAGCATCCGTCTTGGTGTTCATTCCACCAGAAGGGAACATTTAATTTAAAAGTCCGTAAAAGTGACTTTGTGTTTCTTTGGGATGGCACAATCAAGCGACGTTCACTTGCAGAACGCAAGCTTCTAGAGGGCACATTAGTCTGAAGTAACGAATTTAGGTAAATGGGTGCAGAGCCAGTGGTAGTTTTGTAGGCAAACATCAATGCCTTGAATTTTATGCGAGCAGCTATTGGAAGCCAGTGCAAATTGATAAACAGAGGTGTGACGTGTATTCTTTTTGGCTCATTAAAAATTTATCTTGCTGCCGCGTTCTGAATTAAAGGTTTGATAGAATTGGCTGGAAGACCTGCCAAGAGGGCATTGCAATAGTCCAGCCTGGACAGAACAAGAGCTTGAACAAGGAGTTGTGCAGCATGTTCCGAAAGAAAGGGCTTGATCTTCTTGATGTTGAATAAAGCAAATCTGCAGGATCGGACAGTTTTATCAGTGTGGTCTGAGAAAGTCAGCTGATCATCAATCATAACTCCAAGGCTTCTAGCCGTTTTTGAAGGAGTTATGGTTGATGTGCCTAACTTGATGGTGAATTTGTGATGGAACGATGGGTTTGCTGGAATCACAAGCAGTTTTGTCTTGGCAAGGTTGAGTTGAAGGTGATGGTCCATCATCCAGGAAGAAATGTCAGTTAGACAAGCTGAGATGCGAATAGCTACCGTCGGATCATCAGGATGGAATGAGAGGTAGAGTTGAGTGTCATCAGCATAGCAGTGGTATGAAAAGCCATGCTTTTGAATGACAGAACCTAATGATGCCATGTAGAAAGAGAAGAGAAGTGGTCCAAGAACTGAGCCCTGAGGCACCCCAGTAGTTAGATGTTGAGACTTGGACACCTCACCTCTCCAAGATACGTGAAAGGTAAGACTCAAAACATTGAAGTGTTGTTCCTTAGATGCCTTTCGCCAGTAGCGTTGATAGGAGGATCTGGTGGTTAACCGTGTCAAAAGCAGCGGACAGATCAAGCAAGATAAGTACTGAAGATTTGGATTCTGCTCTTGCCAGTCTTAGAGCTTCAACAACTGAGAGCAAGGCCGTCTCAGTTGAATGTACACTTCTGAAGCCAGATTGGTTGCTGTCAAGGAGATTGTTGTGTGTGAGAAATGTAGAGACTTGTTTGAACACAGCTCATTCAAGTGTTTTTGCAATGAAAGGAAGAAGGGAAACTGGTCTGTAGTTCTCTAAAAGAGATGGGTTCTGGTTGGGTTTCTTAAGTAGTGGAGTTATACGTGCCTGTCTAAATGATGAGGAAAAAACACCAGTGTGGAGGGGAGTGTTGATGATGTGAGTGAGTGCAGGTACAACTTCAGGAGAAATGGCTTGAAGGAGATGAGATGGAATTGGATCAGGTGGGCAAGTTGTAGGGTGATTAGAAAGGATGAGTTTTGACACTTCTGCCTCAGAGAGTGAAGAGAAGGATGTAAATGAGTGTAAGTTTGCTGGTGATATGAGCTTGACTGATTGTGGTGTGGAAAATTGTGCACTAATGTGTTTAATTTTATTAATGAAAAACGTTGCAAAGTCGTCAGCTATTAGAGATGAAGCAGGAGGAGGAGGAGGAGGACAAAGAAGTGAGGAAAATGTTTTAAAAAGCATGCAAGAGTTAGATGAATTGTTAATTTTGTTATGGTAGTATGTCCTTTTAGCAGAGGAGACATTAGCAGAGAAAGAAGATAGATGTGACTGATACACAATAAGATCAGTAGTATTTTTGGACTTGCGCCACACCCTTTCAGAAGCTCTAAGCTTAGAACGGTGTTCGCGTAGAACATCAGATAACCAAGGGGCAGAAGGGGTGTTACAGGCTGGCCTGGAAGATAAGGGGCAAACAGTGTCTAAACAAGAGTGGAGCAGAAAGTATCAGTAGCACTGTTAGCATCCAAAGATGCAAACAGTTTAGGGGAAGGAAGTGAAGATGAAACCATTGCAGATAGCCGGGAGGGTGAAAGTGTGCGTAGGTTACGTCGAAAGATGACATGTGGAGGGGTAAGTGATGTGTCAGGGATCATGTTGAGGTTAAGAGTGAGGAGGAAGTGATCCGACGTGTGCAGTGGAGTAACCAGAACATGATCAGTAGAGCAGTTTCATGTATAAATAAGGTCCAGTTGGTTGCCTGATTTGTGAGTAGCAGTAGTTGACACTCGGTTGAGATCAAAAGAGGCAAACAGAGGTTTATCTAGATGAATGTTGAAATCTCCAAGCATAACTAGGGCAGTACCATCCTCAGAAAAGGTTGAGAGCAACACATCTAATTCATCCAAAAAGTTACCCAGTGGTCCTGGGGGTCGATAGACAACTAAAAAAGGTATTTTAAAAGGGTAGGTAACAGTAACTGAATGAGATTCAAAGGAGCTGTTGATACCCAAAGATAGTAAAGGATTAAATTTCCAATCATTAGAGATGAGCAGACCAGTACCTCCACCTCTTCCAGTCAAACGGGGAGAGTGGGAAAATGAGAAATTATTGGAGAGTGCTGCAGGTGTAGCAGTGTCCTCTGGTTTGATCCAGGTCTCTGTTAGGGCCATGAGATTAAGCTTTGACTGACTAATAATAGAAGTAATGAAATCGGTTTTGTTTACAGCAGACTGGCAATTCCAGGGACCAATAGGAAAAGAAAGTAGTGTATTAGCAGACATAGGCAAAGTATGCAGGTTGTTAAGATTGTGCTGTCTACATTGTGTGTTGCATGGTTTACGAGTGGTACTGATAGTAGGGATCTGGAAAGACATAGTAAGATTTGGTTATAAACAAAAAACAACTGAAACAGAAATGAAACACGGAAATGAAAAAGAGTAATCAAAAAAATACTTATATCCCCTGCTGGTGTCCCTGCCCGGTTGAGTCGCACGGTAGAGTCGATGGTCTTTACACTCTTCGGTCTTCACACGAGGAGGGCTTAACTGGAGGGCTGCCGCGATATACTAATCTTTTTTTTTAAACCCGACAAAACGGAAATTGAATTCAGCTGAACGTACTTTACTGTTTATCACAACAAAGGTCTAAGCAAGCGCACAACACTGACAATGGATGCGATAGAGTACGAGACCAAACGCAGCACGTCTCAACACAGTAAACAAACAAGTGTTTCCTAGCAACAACAACTGCGCTAAACACTAATGAGACAAGAAATAAATACACTTACGATCTGCTTTTAACTGCCGCAGATTTATCTGCTTCTCACAAAGGGTATTTCTTTACACTCTCTTGGCTGGTGCTTGAACACACTTTACTGTTTATCACAACAAAGGTCTAAGCAAGCGCACAACACTGACAACGTATGCGATAGAGTACGAGACCGAACGCAGCACGATATATACAACATATACGATCACAGATATGTTCAGCATGTCTCTGAAGATCTCGTTAATAAATTGACTGAAACACAGATGGACTATTGGCCAGTCCGAACGGCATCACAAGATATGCATAGTGTCCAGTGGTGGTGGAGAAGGCGGTCTTCCATTCATCTCCCTCTCTAATGCGAATGAGATTGTATGCGCACCTCAGATCCAACTTGGTGGTACTGGGCAGTGCGAAGCTGTTCGAGGGCTGAAGGTACCAACGGAAGTGGGTATCTGAATTTCACAGTCATTTTCGTTTAGTCCACGATAATCAATGCAAGGACGAAGACCACCATCCTTCTTTTTCACGAACAAGAACCCGGACAAAGCAGGGGATGTGGACGGTCTGATGAAACCTTTCTGGAGTTCTTCATTGATGTAATCCTTCATTGCTTCAGACTCAGGCTGAGACAATGGGAAGATGCGACCCTTTGGGGGAGAATGCCCTGGCAGAAGATCGATTGCACAGTCATATTTACGGTGAGGAGGTAAGGTGTTGGCTTGCTCCTTACTGAAAGCCTCCATAAGATCAGCATATTCCTCTGGAAGGTCGAGAATGGACTCTCGTGCTGGAGAGAGTGACACGGAACAGACAGGAATGGGTTTGACCAGAGAGAGACAGTTCTGTTGACAATGAGTGCTCCATTTCACAACTTGGCCCTCTCTCCAGGAAATCTGTGGATTATGCAGACGCAGCCAGGGTAATTCAAGAATCACGGGAGTGTGAGAGGTGGGGAGAATGTAGAATTGAATCCTCTCCTTGTGAAGTAAACCAGCCGCCATCAAGATTTTGCGAGTGAGGTGAGTGATGGATCCAGAACCCAATGGTCGACCATCTATTGTCTCCACTGAGAGAGAGGTGGAGCATGGAATCAGTTGAATGTTATATCTCTTAGCGAACTCCTCAGAAATTAAATTGCCAGCAGCCCCAGAATCGAGTAAAGCAGAGGTAATAACTTGTTTGTCGTTTATCCATAATTCAACGGGAATGCTTACACACTGGATATCACACATGGAAGTGAGAGGAGTACTAACCGAGCGTTGTGAGGAGGTAGATGCACGAGTAGGGCAGTTGTTACGTTGATGGCCAGGTAAGCCACAGTACATTCATAGTCTGTTGGAGATGCGTCGATCTCTCTCCTCAACAGACAGATGGGAGGTGTTAATCTGCATGGGTTCAGTATGTTTATTAGATGGCATGAAAACTGGGTGGTCGGGGCAACGAGAACTGGATCGTCGGGCACGTTGCAGATTGTCAATGGAAATGGTTAGTTCAATGAAGCTATTAAGATATCTGCCCCTGTCTCTGCATGTTAGCTCAGCTTGAAGATCATAATTCAGACCCTTGCGGAAGATTACCTTTAACATGTCATTCACCCAGTTGGTTTGTGCCGCCAGAGTGCGAAATCGTAGAGCATAATCAGCCGCCGTCATTCTGCCTTTCGATAATTCCAATAAGCGATCTAAAGCTCCATTTCCCTCTTTAGGATAATCAAATACTGCTCTGAACTGTTGTAGGAAGTCATGAAAGGAAGAGAATGCAGATCCATCGGAGCCCCATACATCAGTAATCCATTCCAGTGCAATATCAGCAACGTAGGGAGAACAGATAATCAAAATACAGTAAACAAGCAAGGGTCGGTAGGCAGGCAGCAAAGGTACGCAAAGGATATCAAACAGGATCGGCAACAGAAAAACAAACACGGGTAGTAACGCTCAGAAATGACAGACACAGCAAATCAAGACTTCGCGTCAAACTGTTGTAATAGTCCAGCTTATATACACAGTCCTGATGAGTTGCACCTGTGATGGTGATCAGAGTCCAAGGACGGGGCTTGTGGGAAATGTAGTGTAGTCAGTGTAAATGAATGGATGGATGTGTATGTGTCAATATTCAGGTGAGGGGGTACAGAACAGATCCAGTATATGCATACATAATTACAATTCACATACAAAAATACATGATAGAGAATGCTTTCAATAGAGAAATGTATATGAAGAAGAGAGAAAAAAAAATATTCGAAAATAGGGTCATTTAGGTGGAGTTGGGGTTGGAGGAGAGAGTTGATTTGTGAGCAGCGATGCGATAGAAGAGATGCTGGAGAAAGGGAACCTAAATGGACCACTATGATAAGTGTCAAAACTGGAATGGTATACATCAGGAACAGCTGACTATCAGCTGATACAATCTTGAATGACGTGGCTTGCCTGAACTAACATGATGCTTGGTTATCAAAAATCCGTAGACTGTGCAGTTATAGGCAAATCTTGGGAATATTTTATGCCAGGTACATTTTTATGTGAAAGTGAACGTCTCCCCCAACTCCAAAGTACTGAGAGTAGAACATTTGTCATCCCACGGCAGGGGTGTCGCACCCGTGGGGGATGTGAGTGTTTTAACACCCACACTTTTCCCGGTGAGAGGGTTCAACACCCACACGTTTTCTGCAGTTTTTCCGCAGTTTTGCACAAATATATATATAATATCTGATGTCTAATATTAGACATCATTTAGTCACCAGAATGAAGATTTAGTAGCATATGCGAGTGATTTACTCGCAATGTAGAGGGTTGGGTTGACAAGAAATGGATAGCTGTCCCCTTGGTTCTGTCCCTAGCGCGCAAGCGCAAGGCAACACGGAGTTGTAGTGTCATATTGTCACACTCGGACTGGGGGTAAAACCAGTATTGATTACCAGGGCCCCAAAGGAAGAGAGGGCCCTTGAAAAGTCTGGAATATATATTTTCAAGGCGGGGGAGGCTTTAGGACTGCCTATGCATGGGGCCCGGGATCTTGTGCAGCGCCCCTGGTCACACTGCAATATGGCTCATTTCAGATGCCTTTTAAAATCAATACAATTATTGATTGCTTAAGTGTCTATGTGTCTAATATGAATAATTCCTCTTGATACTGCTCTACATAGTTTTGAACTTTGAGTTTTCTTTTAAATTTTGTTGTAAGCTTATATTTACAGATTGTTCTGTAAATTTCCAGGGTGGCATCGTTGATATTGCCACAATGGGTCCTATTTGAAACTTATGCTGTGTTTCCACCACAGGAACTTTACCCAGGAACTAGGGACTTTGGCCTGGTACTCTTGTGTTTCCACCCCAGGAACCAGGAACTAAAAAAATGCCCCTCAGAAAGTCCCTGCTGGCGAGGTGGTACTATTTCAAAGTTCCGGAACTTTCGGGGGCGGGACTTGTGCACTAAACATGCTGATTGGTTGAGTTCACGCAGCACTGGTTGAGTTCAACAACCATTTATTCGGATCAACATTTTCTAAATATTACTGTTATTGTGTAATGAAATGTAATTTTAAAAGTATTTCAGGTGAGAATGTATTTGTTTAAAACTCAAATCTGTGGTTTATTTATAAAGACAGCGGCTATTTAAAAATGTGTTTTTCCGATCTCAGAGACGGTCAGCTCCACGCGATCAGCGGGAGCTCAGTGATCATCTATCCGCCGAGAAGCAGCCTCACCTCGGCTAGACCTTCTGATATGTGCCGCTGGCTCTGATGTCTCTTTAGTGGTTAAACATAAAATATAATTCAGCTGCGGGGGAAATCTAACAGGTTTTCTTTGGTCTGTATTCAATTTATCTGTATGTTAAAATGAAAATAAAAATGCAAATCTATGTAATATTTTGTTTCATTGTAATGGCTGTATATACACATATTTCTGAACTAAGTACATTTCTGCAGCTATTATTGTGTTTAAATGAAAACGAAAGGAGGCAGTGGTATTTGATATCCTATTTTGTTTTATTGTAAATATACAGAGAGGAAAATTGCAGTAGCCAAAGCTAGCTGAGTTCACGTACCATTGTTTGGGTTCAACCACGCATTTATTCGGATCATTTTCAAAATATTACTGTTATTGTGTCATGAAATGTAATTCTAAAAGTATTTCAGGCAAGAATGTGTCACGCCCCCGGGCTGATCTGTCTGTTTTTTTCCCCATAGTGTGTGTTGTTTACACTTACCATGTGCTTCTGTGTCACCGTTGTGCCCGTCTCCGCCCTCTTGTTTCATTATTATCTTGTTATTGGTCACCATCACCTGCTCTGCATTATGATAATCACTCCTTCTCTATTTAGTCTCCTCATGTGTGCTGTCTGTTGTCAGATCGTCAAGTTGTTCTCGTCCATGTCTCAACTTTGTCCACATCTCTTGTTTAGCCTGCACAGAGATCGTGCCCGTTTTGTTTTCATCCTCTAGTTTTGTTTTCTCCCGCTTCCTCCTGCTTTCAGGCAGCGCTACTCCCCAGCCTTCCGTGTTAGTGATCACCGATCGCTGTCACTCCTCTTCTTCGCCGCGCCACCAGTTCCCCGCCTCAACAGCACCCCCGCTCTGCTCCAGACTGCCCTGTTCCTGGATAGTTTTTGTTGTTAATTATCTTTATTTTTTCTGTCCTTTTTTAAATTAAGCCCATCTAATAAACTGACCTTTTGAGCACCTGCAACTGAGTCCCAGTCTCGCCCTTGACAGAACGATCTAACCACCATGGACTCAGCAGGTGCAGAACCCCTCAGATCAGCCGTCACCCAGCAGGGCATTCTCTCGGGCCAACATGCCTCCCAGCTAACATCCACGTCCCGGGAGGTTGAGTTCCTTAATGCCAAGTTGTCGGAGCTGACTGCCCAGCTCCAGGAACTTCGGAGACAGACGTCTGCCAGATCGGAGGACCCCACTTGCCTTTCCTCTACCCGTCATGATCCTGAGCCTCATGCCAACAACCCACCTCCCTATGATGGGAACCCTAATTCCTGCAGGGCCTTCCTGTCTCAGTGCTCCCTAGTCTTCGCCCTCCAGCCCCGCCGGTATGCCCAGGAAGAGACTAAGGTTGCTTATGTTCTAACCCTCCTCACAGGCAGGGCCCGTGACTGGGGAACTTCGGTATGGGAGGCCCGGGCTCCCTTTTGTGCTTCTTTTGAGTCTTTTCGACAAGAGAAGACAAATGATAAACAAATGATAAAGATTGGCTTATTGAATATCAGATCCATTTCTACGAAAACACTTTTTGTAAATAATATGATAACTGATCATAATATAGATGTGCTCTGCTTGACAGAAACCTGGCTAAAACCTGATGATTACATTATTTTAAATGAGTCCACCCCCCAAGATTATTGTTATAAACACGAGCCGCGTCTAAAAGGCAAAGGGGGAGGAGTTGCTTCAATTTATAATAACGTTTTCAGGATTTCTCAGAGGGCAGGCTTCAAGTATAACTCGTTTGAAGTAATGGTGCTTCATATAACATTATCCAGAGAAACCAATGTTAATGATAAATCCCCTGTTATGTTTGTACTGGCTACTGTATACAGGCCACCAGGGCACCATACAGACTTTATTAAAGAGTTTGGTGATTTTACATCCGAGTTAGTTCTGGCTGCAGATAAAGTCTTAATAGTTGGTGATTTTAATATCCATGTCGATAATGAAAAAGATGCATTGGGATCAGCATTTATAGACATTCTGAACTCTATTGGTGTTAGACAACACGTTTCAGGACCTACTCATTGTCGAAATCATACTCTAGATTTAATATTGTCACATGGAATTGATGTTGATAGTGTTGAAATTATTCAGCCAAGTGATGATTTCTCAGATCATTATTTAGTTCTGTGTAAACTTCATATAGCCAAAATTGTAAATTCTACTTCTTGTTACAAGTATCGAAGAACCATCACTTCTACCACAAAAGACTGCTTTTTAAGTTATCTTCCTGATGTATCCGAATTCCTTAGCATATCCAAAACCTCAGAACAACTTGATGATGTAACAGAAAATATGGACTCTCTCTTTTCTAGCACTTTAAATACAGTTGCTCCTTTACGCTTAAGAAAGGTTAAGGAAAACAGTTTGACACCATGGTATAATGAGCATACTCGCACCCTAAAGAGAGCAGCCCGAAAAATGGAGCGCAGCTGGAGGAAAACAAAACTAGAGGTATTTCGTATTGCTTGGCGGGAAAGTAGCATATCCTACAGAAAAGCATTAAAAACTGCTAGATCTGATTACTTTTCTTCTCTTTTAGAAGAAAACAAACATAACCCCAGGTATTTATTCAATACAGTGGCTAAATTAACGAAAAATAAAGCCTCAACAAGTGTTGACATTTCCCAACACCACAGCAGTAATGACTTTATGAACTACTTTACTTCTAAAATCGATACTATTAGAGATAAAATTGCAACCATTCAGCCGTCAGCTACAGTTTCGCATCAGCCAGTGCACTATAGACCCCCTGAGGAACAGTTCCACTCATTCTCTACTATAGGAGAGGAAGAATTGTATAAACTTGTTAAATCATCTAAACTTACAACATGTATGTTAGACCCTATACCATCTAAGCTCTTAAAAGAGGTGCTTCCAGAAGTCATAGGTCCTCTTCTGACTATTATTAATTCCTCATTGTCATTAGGATATGTCCCCAAAACCTTCAAACTGGCTGTTATTAAGCCTCTCATAAAAAAGCCACAACTTGACCCCAGAGAACTAGTTAATTATAGACCAATCTCGAATCTCCCTTTTCTGTCCAAGATACTAGAAAAGGTGGTATCCTCACAATTATATTCCTTCTTAGAGAAAAATGGTATATGTGAGGATTTCCAGTCAGGATTTAGACCGTATCATAGTACTTAAACTGCTCTCCTTAGAGTTACAAATGATCTGCTCTTATCATCTGATCGTGGGTGTATCTCTCTATTAGTTTTATTGGATCTTAGTGCTGCGTTTGACACAATTGACCACAACATTCTTTTGCATAGACTTGAACACTTTGTTGGCATCAGTGGAAGTGCATTAGCATGGTTTAAATCGTACTTATATGACCGCCATCAGTTCGTAGCAGTGAATGAAGATGTATCATATCGATCACAAGTGCAGTATGGAGTACCTCAAGGCTCAGTTCTAGGGCCGCTACTCTTCACGCTTTATATGTTACCCTTGGGAGATATCATCAGGAAACATGGTGTTAGCTTTCACTGTTATGCTGATGATACGCAGCTCTATATTTCCTCGCAGCCCGGTGAAACACACCAATTTGAAAAACTAATGGAATGCATAGTCGATATAAAAAATTGGATGACGAGTAATTTCTTACTGCTAAATTCAGAAAAAACAGAGGTTTTAATCATAGGGCCTAAAAACTCTACTTGTAATAACCTAGAACACTGTCTAAGACTTGATGGTTGCTCTATCAAGTCTTCGTCATCAGTTAGGAACCTAGGTGTGCTACTTGATAGCAATCTTTCCTTAGAAAGCCACGTTTCTAGCATTTGTAAAACTGCATTTTTCCATCTCAAAAACATATCTAAATTACGGCCTATGCTCTCAATGTCAAATGCAGAAATGTTAATCCATGCATTTATGACTTCAAGGTTAGACTATTGTAATGCTTTATTGGGTGGTTGTTCTGCACGCTTGGTAAACAAACTACAGCTAGTCCAAAATGCAGCAGCAAGAGTTCTTACTAGAACCAGGAAGTATGACCATATTAGCCCGGTCCTGTCCACACTGCACTGGCTCCCTATCAAACATCGTATAGATTTTAAAATATTGCTTATTACTTATAAAGCCCTGAATGGTTTAGCACCTCAGTATTTGAATGAGCTCCTTTTACATTATACTCCTCTACGTCCGCTACATTCTCAAAACTCTGAACTACAAAAATAATTTGTAAGCTAGATTTATGCCTATTTTGTTCACATCTTCGTGGCACACCACAATGATTTCCGTCATCTCATGTGTTAATATTTTTTTTGTATAACAATTTATGATTTGCAAAAATAACTGTTGCATCTGTGTAGATTACATGAGCAAAGTGTATGCGCGTTGTGCACGCTATACATTATGGTCAAGCATGCGCCCTTAAAATAGCATAATGAACAACGCGCAACGCGCCACTGACTTTAGACTAGGTTTTTTCTGGTCAGTGGCGCAATTGTTTAATGGAACAGCAAAATAGCACCAGGGATTGTTTGTGCCGGAACACGCCTCCTTTTTTGCGCTGAACCGCCCAGGGAGCGCAAGTTCATTCACTAGTTTAGCGACGTGCTTCTGTGGAGGGAAAAGCGCGCTTTGCGCGGGTGCAAAATAGGAATGACACATGCGTCGGTGTACAAAGTCAATTGCGCTGGGTGCAAGATAGGGCCCCTTGTCTCAGAGGACCACCAGGACAAGACCACAGGAAACAGATGATTCTTCTGCACAATCTGACTTTGCTGCAGCCTGGAATTGAACTACTGGTTTCGTCTGGTCAGAGGAGAACTGGCCCCCCAACTGAGCCTGGTTTCTCCCAAGGTTTTTTTCTCCATTCTGTCACCGATGGAGTTTCGGTTCCTTGCCGCTGTCGCCTCTGGCTTGCTTAGTTGGGGTCACTTCATCTACAGCGATATCATTGACTTGATTGCAAATTAAAACAGACACTATTTCAACTGAACAGAGATGACATAACTAAATTCAATGATGAACTGCCTTTAACTATCATTTTGCATTATTGAGACACTGTTTTCCAAATGAATGTTGTTCAGTGCTTTGGCGCAATGTATTTTGTTTAAAGCACTATATAAATAAAGGTGATTGATTGATTGATTGAAGAGATGGTCAAATTATTCGACCGTTCTGCTCGGGGTGATGAGGCAGCAGCCCAGCTGGCATGGCTGCGGCCGTTCAGTGACTGAATTTGCTATTGAATTCAAGACCTTAGCAGTGACCTGTGACTGGAATGAGGGGGCTTGCAGAGCTGTGTTCCGTGCTGGACTAGACGAGGAGATCCAAGACAAGATCGCCACCCAAGAGCTTCCACGCAGTTTTGATGATCTGGTTGACCTGGCCCTCCGTGTTGAGAGCCGCCTTCGCCTTCGTCACCAACAATTGACTGCTCACGCTTCTTGGAGGGTGGGTGAAATGACCAGCGAATCCACCCCGGTCCTGCCTCTGCCATCTCCTGCTGACCCTGAACCCATGCAGGTGGGACGTCTGCATCTTACCCCTCAGCAGAAGCAAGAGAGACTCACCCGGGAACTCAGTCTTGTCTTGGAAACAGTCTTGTCTTGAGTTTTGTTTGGGTTCTGCCTCTTTTCCTGGTGCTGTGTCTCCTGTTGTGCACGTGGATGAGGCTGATCTGTCCGGGGTGCCGGAGGAGTACTGCGATCTGCGGCAGGTCTTCAGCAAGTCCCGGGCTGTGTCCCTGCCTCCTCACCGGCCTTATGATTGTGCCATCAACCTCCTCCCAGGCACTTCTCCGCCCAGGGGTCGGTTATATTCCCTGTCTGGTCCAGAAAGAGAGGCTATGGACAAATATATTTGTGAGTCCCTTGATGCCGGTCTCATCCGTCCCTCCTCGTCTCCTGCTGGCACAGGGTTTTTCTTTGTTAAGAAGAAGGATGGCTCCTTGTGCCCTTGTATTGACTACAGAGGTTTGAATGACATTACCATTAAGAATAGGTACCCCCTGCCCTTAATGTCATCTGCCTTTGAACTTTTGCAGGGAGCCAAGGTCTTCAGTAAGTTGGACCTCCGTAATACTTATCACCTGGTTCGGATTCGAGAGGGGGATGAGTGGAAGACAGCATTCATCACTCCTTCGCGACATTATGAGTACCGGGTGCTACTCTTTGGCCTGACAAATGCCCCAGCTGTCTTCCAGGCCCTGGTCAATGATGTGTTGCGAGACATGGTTAACAAGTTTGTCTTTGTGTACCTTGATGACATTCTTATTTTTTCTCCTTCACTTCAGGTACACACCCAACACGTGCGCCATGTGCTACAACGGCTGCTGGAGAACCAGCTATATGTTAAAGCGGAGAAGTGCGTTTTCCACTCCAAGTCAGTTCCCTTCCTGGGCTATATCATTTCGGCGGAGGGAATCAAAGCTGATCCCGCTAAGGTAAGGGCCGTAGCCGAGTGGCCACCTCCAGACTCACGAAAGGCACTGCAGCGGTTTCTGGGATTTGCCAACTTCTACAGGCGCTTCATCAGAAACTTTAGTCAGGTTGCTGCACCCTTCACAGCTCTTACCTCCACTAAGGTACCGTTTAGGTGGAATTTGAAGGCTCAGGAGGCCTTTAATGACCTAAAGTCCCGATTCATTTCTGCTCCTGTTCTTTCATTTCCAGACCCTGAACGTCAGTTTATTGTGGAGGCGGATGCTTCTGAGATTGGAGTAGGTGCGGTCCTTTCTCAGAGATCCCCTAGAGATGGGAAGGTACATCCCTGTGCCTACTACTCTCACCGCCTGAGCCCAGCAGAACGGAATTATGACGTAGGGAACCGGGAACTGTTGGCGGTCAGACTGGCCTTGGGTGAGTGGCGTCACTGGTTGGAGGGGTCAGCACAGCCCTTCTTGGTTTGGACGGACCATAAGAACTTGGAATATGTCCGTTCAGTTCAGTTCACGCCAGGCCCGATGGGCACTCTTCTTTGGCCGGTTCAACTTCTCTCTCTCGTATCGCACAGGCTCCAAAAATATAAAACCTGATGCCCTCTCCCGTCTTTATAGGGATACAAAAAGAACCGGTGTATCTACTGAAACAATTATCCCTAAAGAAATTGTGGTAGGGTCCCTCTCCTGGGACGTGGAGAGGAGAGTGCTGGAAGCCATACGAGAGAGGTGCCAAGGGAGTGCCCAGAGGGTAGACTTTTCGTGCCGGCTGGCCTGCGCCCTGAAGTCCTCCAGTGGGGGCATTCATCCAAGTTAGTCTGTCATCCTGGGGTTCGGAGATCTCTGGCTGCCATCCGCCAGCGATTTTGGTGGCCATCCATGGCCCAGGGCGTCAGGCAGTTTGTGTTTGCCTGCCCAATTTGCGGCCAGAACAAGAGTTCTAATCAGCCTCCTGTTGGTCTGCTACACCCCTTACCCATCCCCTCCCGCCCTCCCGTCCCATAATCCGAGTTCTTGGAGCCAACAGTTATCCTGGATTGAATATGCCCATAACTCCTTGCCAGTGGCGGCCACAGGTATGTCTCCATTCCAGTGCTCCATTGGTTTTCAACCTCCTATGTTCCCCACACAGGAGCCCGATGCTGCTGTTCCGTCTGCCTTAGCCTTCGTCCGCAGGTGTCGCCGCACCTGGAGTAGGGCTGAGGAAACCTTGGCTCGGGTTTCCAGACGAACCAAAGCAGCGGCTGACCGTCACCGTATTCCTGCTCCCCGCTACGTATGTGGTCAGAGAGTATGGCTGTCTACCAAGGATCTTCCTCTCCGGGTGGCTTCTCGCAAGTTAGCCCCCAGGTTCATGGGGCCATCTAAGATCACCAAGGTATTGAGTCCGGTGGCGGTAAGCTCAAGTTACCTCCCATACTTGGTCGGGTACACCCAGTCTTTCATGTTTCTCGGGTCAAGCCTGTGTTTCATTCTCACCTTAACCCATCTGCTACTAACCCTCTCCCTCCCCCTCCCCGTCTAGTGGATGGTTCCCCAGCCTTCACTGTAAGGAGGTTGCTGGATGTCAGATGTCGAGGTCGGGGATTTCAGTATCTGGTGGACTGGGAGGGATATGGTCTGGATGAGAGGAGTTGAGTCCCGGCTCGGGATATTCTGGATTGGTCGCTGATCGAGGACTTCAACCGGCAGCGTGGTGGTACCTTCCCTGGAGTGCCAGGGGGCGCTCCTGGGGAGGGGGGTAATGTCACGCCCCCGGGCTGATCTGTCTGTTTTTTTCCCCATAGTGTGTGTTGTTTACACTCACCATGTGCTTCTGTGTCACCGTGGTGCCCGTCTCCGCCCTCTTGTTTTATTATTATCTTGTTATTGGTCACCATCACCTGCTCTGCATTATGATAATCACTCCTTCTCTATTTAGTCTTCTCATGTGTGCTGTCTGTTGTCAGATCGTCAAGTTGTTCTCGTCCATGTCTCAACTTTGTCCACATCTCTTGTTTAGCCTGCACAGAGATTGTGCCCGTTTTGTTTTCATCTTCTAGTTTTGTTTTCTCCCGCTTCCTCCTGCTTTCAGGCAGCGCTACTCCCCAGCCTTCCGTGTTAGTGATCACCGATCGCTGTCACTCCTCTTCTTCGCCGCGCCACAGCACGCCACCAGTTCCCTGCCTCAACAGCGCCCCCGCCTCCCTGTCAGTTTATCCGGGCATTGCATCAGAGGATTTCCAAGTGGAATTCATCCAGGAGGCTCTTTTGGATCTGCTCCAGACTGCCCTGTTGCTGGATAGTTTTTGTTGTTAATTATCTTTATTTTTTCTGTCCTTTTTGAAATTAAGCCCATCTAATAAACTGACCTTTTGAGCACCTGCAACTGAGTCCCAGTCTCGCCCTTGACAGAATGTAGTTGTTTAAAACTCAAATCTGTGGTTTATTTATAAAGACAGCTCCTATTTAAAATAGCCGCTGGCTGTGATGTCTCTTGAGTGGTTAAACATGAAATATAATTCAGCTGCGGGGTAAATCTTACAGGTTTTCTTTGGTCTGTATTCAATTTATCTATATGTTAAAATGAAAATAAAAAAGGCAAATTTAAATAATATTTCGTTTCATTGTAATGCCTGTATATATATATATACATATATATATATATATATATATATATATATATATACATATATATATATATATATACATATATATATATATATATATATATATATATATATATATATATATATATATATATATATTCACACACACACACATATCCACTATTTGCCTAATCTTCCCGGTACTTTACAACGTGGTGGAAACGCAGAAAGCAACAGGTCTGGGGGGAAAAAAGTTCCTGGTACAAATGTTTTATCTTGGTCCATGTCTCTTAGTTCCTTTCTCTTGGTTCATGTCAAATTAATTTTGATAAATAAATAAGTCACACCTGACTATAAGTCGCAGGACCAGCCAAACTATGAAAAAAAGTGTGACTTATAGTCCGGAAAATACGGTAAATGCTCTGTTATAAATCCGGAGTGCCTGTGCCTGCTCCACATCAAGCTTTTTACGGTTAGTGTGACGAGTGGGGCGGGGCCGAGAGACATGGGAACAAACATAGTAAAAGGCAGGTCCATATCTGCTTCTGATGCAGATATTCTTTCTTTTATTCCAGGGTTTTCCAACAGTGTCTGATTCCTATGCTGCTTATCTATTGTGGATACATTTCAAGAACTGTGGATTTTCATAAAAGTTTCTACCAAAAGCTTTACTTTTACTGCGATTGTGGTGATGTAGTTAGCCATCAAAGGGTTAATTCCTAAATATGGCGTCCTGCGAGTATAAAAGAGACCCGACAGGTATCTAGTCGTCGTCTGATCCCGGGTCCGATAAGGGACGTCATTATGGGGCGCCGGTTTAAGCTCAGGAGCGTGGCTGGAAAAAAAGACGCGGAGTAAACGCTTATCATGGCGAACCGTTTTTTATTAGCACGTTCTTGAGGGCACGGCGCGGAGTGAGTTCTCTGCCGCTGTGGTATAAGGCGTGGAAGTGTTGGAGCAGGCTTAGCAGACTTTGTAGACTTTTGAAGACTCTGTTGGCCCGTGCTATTTCCTGAACATTAAACCTGATCGGCGTGTGACACTGAACGACCATGGACAGATAAGATGGTGTTTCACTTACAAGATGTAAGTTCTGTTTGTGATTTTGGGTTTATCTGCTTGTCAAGAAGTAAAAGAATGATCTGTTATCGCATGCTAATTGTGCCGATTATGATTCATGAGCATCAGCAGGTTAGCTGGTGTCATTATTGAAGGACAGGCTCCCTTTTTCGAGCGTGATTTTATGCTTCATTGACTGAGGTTTATGTAAAGTGTATGTTTACTGTGTTTATTGCTTTTGTATTGATTATGTTTTTGTCTTTTTCCCTTCAGAATCTGGGGTGTTAGTGGTTCCTGAAGCCTTTTAGGTGTGGTGTTGGTTTGATTGACAGTTGTAGTGTTCACAACGGGTGAAGTGATGTGAGAGAGCACAAGTGGTTGCTGTGATCTGATAGTCAGGATAAATTCCCCAGGTTCTGAAGTGGTAGGTGTGTGTGTGTGTGATATGTGATTTATAATATTTTTATTTTACAATTTATTATTGATTGGTTTGTATTTTATTAAATAGTGTGTTTTAGAATAAACTGTTTTGTATTATCATTGTTGCCTGTTATCTTACTCAGCCACTAGGTATCTGCGTGCTTTGTGTATCTGGATAATCTGTGTTCCCGGACTATTTCCGGGTGGCGTAGTCTGACTTAAGTTAAAACATCAGCTGCATTGCCACACATTACTATTTGCATTCTTGTTATTTCTACATAACACTGGCATTTCTACCTTTCTACTTTAATCCATTCATTCTTCTGATTGTTCGCCATATGTCTGACAACTGAGTTCCACTTCCAATTTTATTGCAGTACTGTCTCTGACCTAATCGTTTTTCTAACTACTGCTTGAACCCTTTTGTAGATAATTAAAGTTTCTAGTGCGTGATGAGCTTTAAGCTGTCTAAATGCTTTATTACTTCTTTTAACTGCTACTCTACAGCTCTCATCCCACCATGTCATGTTTTCCCCCCATTTATTTCCCGTACTTTTAGGAATTGTTCCTTCTGCTGCCTGTATAATGGTTGCAACTACAACACTATACATTCATGTTCTTTGCCTTTACATATAAGTTTATATTTTACCCCACATTTAACAAAAGTTGCTACACCTCCACCTTTTCATGTTTCTCTATCTCTCCTAATTGAAATATATCCATACAATACAAAGTCGAAACTGTGGTTTCTTGCACACATATTACATGAGGTCTATCTGCTAAATCTGAGACAAAACTCTTGAATTCCTGTCCATTCGCTATAAGACCCCTGGAGTTCCATTGTAATATAGCTAATATCATAAAGAGCCACCAACCCATGTCTGCAAGCTTGTGCTTCCTGCCACTATCATTTCTTCCACTACCTCTCAACTAAGCATTTTTTATTCCTAGATATTTTTCCGCTGATTTAACTATTATTTTATCTTTTCTGTCTTCGTGTCTGTCTGTGCCAAGCAGTTTATCAACTCGACCATAAACAACACAAATCAATTTTTGCCCATAACTAACAAAACCTTCTTTGCCTAATTTTTATCATACTTCCCACAAGACCTACTGTACTTTTATTTTCTTTGAGCTCTGGTTCATATGCTTCCTTTTCCTTGGATACTTTCTTTACTTTTTCTGCATGTTATTCCAGGCAGCAATCTCACTCGTGGTACCTCCATTTCCCTCTTGCTAACTTCACATCCACAGTAGGCTGAACTGTGCTCTCATCCACAGTTACAGCATTTCAGCTTTACTTTTTCTCCATATTCCCCATACTCATGCTCTCCTGAACACCTGACACATCTTTGTTTACCCTTACAAACTGCTGCTACATGGTCATATCTTTGGCACTTAAAACATCTCAGCGGGGGAGGGATGTATGGCATGACCTCAAAGCTCATGTAACCTATGTATAGCTTACTTGGAAGTCTTGCTTCATCAAACTTAATCATAACAGACAGGCTATCGCACTTCTCCGCGTTTCTGGTTGAAACTGATATAAGGCGTTTAACCTCCAGCACTTTTGCCCCTGTTACACAAAAACGCTCCACTTCTTAACACTTTCACATTTTTGACCTTGCCTAACAATTTGTTTATTGACTTTGTTAATTCCACTCACCAAATGATGAACCCTCCTGAGTTTCATAATCACTTTAAAGTCTTCTTCTTGTTGTTTACTTGCTATTGTCATACTTTGACAATAGCACTATATGCATACTATATATATACTCTCACTATATGTTTCATCTATATTAGATATTACTTTCTAACATAGTACTTTTATTTTCTTGATCACATTACATTCCACATATTCCTTTCTCTCTCGCTTTCTTCTTCAAATCCTATCTCACTTCCTGTCTCCTCACTTCCTTCCATGATCTACTGCCCAGTCACAGTCTAGCTGTTGGCAACCGCCTTCAACCACCTTCCCGCGTCCTCGGTCTGGTTTTAATTCTAACTTTAGAAAGCCCTAAATAGACCTGACCGCTCAACAGCACATTTAGTCTGAGGATATGCGTGTGTTTCATAATAAAATTCCTTGATTGAAGAAAACTCTCCTCTTAAATGACTACTAGCAGTATTAAGCTCCTCCCATCTCTGGAGCGATTCCACAATTTTGTTTTTGATTCTTTTCCAATTCTTTTTATTTATTTATTTTTTTTAGATTAAAATGAACCTAATCTCACCATGACTGCAGGATAGGTCGTATAATGAATCCTTCCTATAATATGAAGCTGAAAAAAAAAAAAAAATGACGATAAGAAAATGTTAGTTCCTCTTCAGGAACTCACAAGTGAGAATACTCGGTCTGTGCGCGGTCTGCCTGGGATTGAGGCACGCTGTTTCGGCTCTTGAGGGAGCCGACTGCCTGCACTGGTACAAGCCAGTGTGTACGCTTCGATCCCAGAGGACTCTCTCGAGGGGGAGTCTTCGCCAGCGTTCCTCGCGGTGTCGGTCCTGCTTTCGCCGAGGTGGAGCGGCGCCTGCACTCGCTGGGTTCGCAGATAAGATCTGCTGGAGGGTAGGGAGACGGGCGCGTCCCCATCTCCTACCTCACCCGCCAGATCTGCCCGATCTCCGGGTGCGGAAACCCGAGTGCAGCGGTCCTTCCCACCGGGGTGACGGCCGTGACGCACCGCCTTTATTTCTCCGAGGAGATTAAAACGGAGGGTGTCGATGAGCTTGCAGTTGCACAAACATAAGCTGCATAAACATCAGCTGCACAGACAAACAGTTACACAAGCATCAGTTTCACAAACAAACTGTATAACGAGCAGCATTAATGAGGAGCGCAGCTCACGCAGCCAGCTCTCGAAATAAAAATAAAACTAAGGGGGCTGACTGTGCTTCTCGCATATCTAGGACGGATCGAAGATGGCTCTGCCTATCTCCACCCGTATTCCCTAGATTTAGAGTTCATCGAGGTTCGGAAGCACGCAAAGCGGTTCCTTCCCCCTCTGTGAACTCGCAGCTACAGCTACTTATCTCCGAGGAGATTTATATTGTTTGTGTGATTAAGCGGCTCGCGTGTTGCCGAGGCAGCGCGTGTACTACATAATTTTCAGTTTTGATGTAAACCTTACCAAATCCAGACCGTCTTTACTCGTCTGATTGGTTAACTGCATTAATTCTGAGGAATTCAATTCAGTATCTATCTGACTATGAGAAGTTAGATATGAATTATATTAAGAATGCAGACCGTGTTTACTCGTCTGATTGTTTGTTTGCATTAAATTCTGAGGAATATAATGACACTTATCTCACTCTGAGAAATTATATATACTGGAGGGGCTGTTGGGCTAGAGCAGCCCTCCCAGTCTGTAGTCAGAGAGTCGGGACCGGAGGCTGAAGCAACGCTCTGAACCAGGGGTTTTTTCCAGCCGAAGGTGGATCTGAGGGCCGTACTTCAGGCTGTGAGGCCCTCGGTTAAGAAGTCCTGACACGTTTTGGTCACGACTGCAGAGGGCGGCCCCTACTGGGGTGGAGCGGCGTACACCGCATTACACGGTTTCCGTCTCGCTTCAGCACCCTCTGGGGGCCGGTCTGCCAACCCTGCCAGTGTTCCAGGGTGCAGCGGTCCCCAGCGAGCATCATTCTCAGTATTTTTCCACCCGTGCGCGTAGCTGGGCTGAGACGCTCGCTGCCCCTGCGGTGGCCTATTACACCAGAGGTCAGTCTCGAGAGACTGATTCCCTTAGTCGATTATTTAGCAGCGTGAAAACTACTGTCAAATGTATCTCAATGGGTCCTGCACACAGTAGAAAAAGCTTCCGTATTCAGTTCGGCTCTGTACCACCGATATTTAACGGGGTCATTCCGACGATGGTTGTCCCCGGGCAGGGTCTGGTTATGGAACACGAAGTGAAACCCTATTAGAGAAGGAGGCCATCAAAGTGGTCCCTTCTCAAGACAGGGAGTCCAGGTTCTACAGCTGGTATTTCACAGTTTCAAAGAAGGATGGGGGGTTGCGTCCGATTATAGACTTGAGGGTCTTAAATCATTCAGTTATGAGATTGAAGTTCAAAATGCTCACGATCAAGCATGTTGTAGATCAGATCAGGTCCGAGGACTGGTCTGTCACAATATCTCTCAAAGATGCATACTTCCACATTTCCATCCATCCGCTTTCGGGGGCAAAGCCTACCAATATTGAGTACTTCCCTTCGGCCTTGCACTCTCACCCCGCATGTTCACAAGATGTGTAGACACGGCTCTGGTCCCCCTGCACATGTAGGGCATCCGCATTCTCAACCACATCGACGACTGGTTGATTTAAGCTCAGTCAAGAGCAGGTTGCGGCTCGGCATCGAGGTGTTGTTCTCGCACATATGGGGGAGCTGGGTTTGAGACTGAACGCCAAGAAGAGTGTGCTTTCTCAGATTCAGAGAACCACCTATCTAGGCGTAGTATGGGATTCGACTGCGATGCAGGCACGATTGTCCCCTGCTCGTATCGAGTCGATCCGCATCTCAGTCGAGAGAGTCAAAGAAGGCCAGTCACTCACTGTCAAACAATCTCAGAGATTGTTGGGTCTGATGGCAGCTGCGTCCAACGTGATACCTCTTGGCCTGCTGTACATGAGACCCCTACAGTGGTGGCTCAAGACCAAGGTATTTTCCCCGAGGGGCAATCTACTTCACACTATCAAGGTCACGCGGCGCTGCCTCTGTGCCTTAGACATGTGAAAGAAACCTTGGTTCTCGAAACAGGGCCCGGTTCTGGGAGCTCCTTGTCGCCGTGTAACACTAGCGACGGCCGCATCCCTCACCGGCTGGGGTGCAGTCATGAGTGGCCACCCTCCCTGTGGTCTGTGGAGCGATCGCCATCTAACATGGCATATCAATTGTCTAGAAATGCTATCAGTTTATCATGCACTTAAGCACTTCCTCCCAGACCTAAGGGGTCACCATGTGTTGGTGCGCACCGACAACAGATCGGTGTTCTCTTATATCAACCACCAGGGAGGTCTGTGTTCGCGCCCTTTGTACAAGCTGGCGCACCAGATCCTGGTGTGGTCCCAGAAGCAAACTCGTCTCATTAAGAGCAGTATATATTCCTGGGAAACAAAATATGGGAGCAGACATACTGTCGAGGCAGGGGCTGAGGCCCGGGGAATGGAGACTTCACCCAGAAGTAGTGAAGCAGATATGGAGAGTATTTGGCAGGGCTCAGGTAGAACAATGCCCCCTTTGGTTCTCTCTAGTTCATCCAGCTCCTCTGGGACTGGACCCCATGGTACAGACTTGGCCGAGGCTTCGTCTGTACACATTTCCCCCTATCGCTCTGCTCCCGGGAGTTCTGGCGAGAGTACGCCGGGACGGGGTCCGTCTGTTGTTAGTAGCCCCGTTCTGGCCGGGCCGAGTATGGTTCTCAGATCTAGTCTCGCTCCTCGACGGCTCTCCGTGGGAGATACCGATCAGGACAGACCTACTCTCGCAGGCGCAGGATACGATAATTCACCCTCGCCCGGAATTGTGGAAGCTGTGCTTTAGGCCCCTGAGGGGGCACAACTGTTAGCAGCCGGTCTCTCAACCGAGGTTGGTGAGACCCTTCTCCAATCCAGAGCTCCCTCAACGAGGAAACTGTACGCCCTGAGGTGGAAACTCTTCACCTCATGGTGCAGAGAATGCCAATTAGACCCAGCAAACTGCCCAGTTGGTACAGTTCTGGAGTTTCTACAGGCTAGGCTCTCTGCAGGGTTGACCCACTCCACGTTGAAGGTCTATGTGGCGGCTATTGCGGCCTACCACGCCCTTCTCAATGGCCAGTCTTTGGGAAGACACCCCCTAGTTACACGTTTCCTCCGCGGTGCGCTGAGACTGAAACCTCCAGTACGCTATTAGAGAAGGAGGCCTTTTGGGAGCCCGACCAAGAGAAGCTAAATTTTGTGTGTCCAGCTCGAGTGCTGGATGCATACGCCCACAGAGCTGCCCTGTGGAGAAAAATGGACCAATTGCTTGCATGCTGCGGTCCCCCCAAGAGGGGGTTCCCTGCTTCTAAGCAGACTACTAGTCGTTGGATTGTTGAGACTATCAACGCCACTCTGAACCCTCTGGTCGTCCCCCGCTGTCAGGAGCCAAAGTTCACTCTACATGGGGTATGGCAGCCATGCTGGACATCTGCAATGCTACGGGGTTTCCACACCTTCTACTTTTGAAAGATTCTATGGCTTAGACTGATGATTTTGGCATACAGCTCATAAAAACCAAAAATTCCTATCTCTAAACAAGCTATTAACCTAATCATCTGAATCAACTAATTAACTCTAAACACCTGCAAAAGATTCCTGAGGCTTTTAAAAACTCAGTTGGCGATGCTTCACCAACTGAGCTATACAAAACCTGAATTATGATGCAGATTAAAGAGTACAAAGCACTGATATGAAAGGGTCGTGTTGCAGATTGGAGGCACACTTGTAGTATATGCATGGGTCATACTTCAGGGATTTTGACAAATGACCTATGAGACCTATAGGAGGACATGTTGCATCTCAAAACACAACCCTTAATTTTTAACTAGCTTTTTGAGGCATAATAATATTGGAATAAGACCTCAAAGGTAGGCTATGGTAAATAATGTTAAGCTGTTATCAGCATTTCTGATTTTTATTAAAAAAATATATACCCAGGGAAGTTATTTTAACACAGAAAAAAACTTAAAAACTAGTGAAAGTAAAATTTTCTAATATATTATATTATTATATTATATTATATTATATTATATTATGATATGTATCAAGGCTATTAACAGATGTTTAATTAAACATGAATAACATGAATCCCTAAAACAAGAAGATATATACCTAGGCTATGGCACTGAGCCAGAGAAAGACATGCTTAATGCTTTTCATATATTGCAACTGTTCAGTGTTTTCAACCACATAAAGTTTTAGGTTTTAGACATTCAAATAAACATTTCAATTAAGTACATAGCAAAAAAAAAAAAAAAAGGTTAAATACATACTGATTTCTATGGAAAGCGGCAATAATAATCCTTTAAATTAAAATTTGACAATGCGTTTTTTCCTATCCAATACACATTGTGTTGGTAACCATAGAGTTTACTGTTTTTCTTCCAGTTCACTGGCAACATACTTTCATGTATTTCCAGAGAAATGGGTGAATTTATGTGATGTTAACCTTGATATATCCACACAACTGCATCCAGCATGCATCATACTTGATCAACTAAATATAACTGAGACGTTCCCTATCTGTCGGTTACTACGAATTATGTGGAACGACATATGGGTTCCTATGGAAAACGCCACAACCTGAACACCGTCACAACCCTGTGGCGCTGCAATTGTCGATAAGCCTTGGTGTGCCACAAAAGCTATGCTTAAGGTTGTAACCTTCCCAAAGCCCCAGCGCAAATTCACTGCCCTTGGTACCGAAGGGGATACCCGTAGGGAATCAAGCCATATGAACACCTAGCCCAGTACAGGGGCTGACCGGAACTCCGGGCATGCTAACACCAGTACTGGGCCTGGCGACAGACTGATCCACCAAGTCTGACTGGCGAGGGTGCTGGATGATGCTTGACCAGGGTACGCCAACTGGGGAACTCTACTGGGAGAAGAAAGGCACTCACATCCCTGTGTTAGGGGAAATGAAGCAGCAAGCTATTGGCAGCCACATACACTTTCAGGGTGGAGGAAAGAAAAGCACGACTCTTTTGCAGGAAAGAAAGCACGACTCTGACCGGGCATCTCCGGGGGTCTTCTCAGTGAGAAGAGCACCAATTCATGAACAGACTCCACTTCAGAGCATAGGTCTGCCTCATAGAGAGGGCTCTAGCCTGAGTGATAGTGTCTACCACCGTTGGGGGCAGATCCCTTAGGTCTGCCGCGTCCCGTCCAGAAGCCACATGTGGAGGTTCCAAAGATCTGGACGCGGGTGCCAAATGGTGCCAGGGGGATGCGCCAGGGAGGGGCTGTCACAAGGAGCATGAGTTCCGAAAACCAGGTCCGGGTGGGCCATTAAGGCACAACCAACAGGACCTGTTCCTCGTCCTCCCTGACCTTGTACAGCATCTGTGCGAGCAAGCTCACTGGGGGAAACGCATACTTGCATAGAGCCCGAGGCCAGGTGTGTGCCAGTGCATCTATGCCAAGGGGGGGCTGGGACAGGGAATAGTACAGCTGGCAGTAGGAGGACTCAACTCCAGATCAGCTGGACCGTCTGGGGATGAAGTCGCCATTCCCCGGGAAAGGTGAGCTGTCATGTGGGCACGTCGGCTGCACGATTGAGCTCCCCCCGGGATGTGGATAGCGCTCAGCGACTTGAGCCGCGTCTAACTCCAGAGATGACGGGGGAGTTGAGACATGCGACATGATCGTAGACCGCCCTGTCGGTTGATGTACGAAACAGCCGCAGTGTTGTTCGTGTGGACCAACATGTGCCTGTCTAGCAACAGAGGCCGAAACCGCTGTAAGGCTAGATGCACTGCCAGCAACTCCAGACAGTTGATGTGTCAAAGCAGTCGAGGTCCTGTCCAGGACCCTGAAGCTTCCTGCCCGTTGCAGAAATCTAAAAAAATGTGACAATGCCAGAATTTTGTGCTAGAATCATTTCCTACTAGCATTTTGAGCACTGTTGTGTGGATTCTTAAACCTCTTGTAGGCCATTGCTTCAAATGCTAGTGGGAAATGCTGATACTGTCATATTTTTTAAATTTCAGTACCGACTGGTGCTGACATCAGTACTTTTGACAACACAATCCCTATATAAAAAGTTCCATCTGCAAGATGTAAAAACAGACCATATCTTGTTTAAAATATAACTATATTATGTTTATTGAACTGATGAATAAAATCAATATTACATTTATTTGCACTCGTGGGAATGCATTCGGGACAAAAACAGAACTTGTGTGATATTGCATTCTTGCTCATGCATATTGCTTAACTATAGCATCATATGATCTAAATATAAGACAAAATCTCATACAGGGGCATTTTTCCCCAATGTCTTGTATTTTAAGGGTATATAAGGGTATATGCATCATATTTGTCACCAATCAACCATACAGGTGTGCTCGACTTGAAGCGGCGCTTCACCGACCGATCAGTATTTGACTTCAGAGTACCATGATAGCTATAGATAGCAGATGACTTTGATGCCATACACTAATAAATATGTGAGCACCACTCAAGGCATGAATGGATGTGATGGATTTTAAAGATGAAATCCCAATCTCTAATTCAATTCATATACTAACTCATGAACCCAGGTTCTTGCTGGGTTTATAAAGAGGTCAAATGGTGGATGATCCCTTCGATGGGAATGTGGCCACAGGAGGTCACCAAAGCCCAGTTTGTCTATTTATTGAAAAAGCTACAGAACAGAACTTAAACAAGTGACGGAAAAGAGAAGTTGTGTCTGTTAACAATCAAAATGACAACTGGGTCAATATCACTGTAGGGTGCCTTTTGCTGTCCTGCACATAATTAATTTGTCATGATGACATAAAAAATGACTATGAAAGGGTGTGTTATATTAGGCTATGTTTTATATTCATAACAAAAGCATTACTCTTTAGATACAATTTTTTTTTTTTTTTTTTTTTTTGTAAAAGAATGCCCCATGCACTGCTCATTAAATTTGAATGAGAGTAGAATATAGTCAATTTTATAAAAATAAAAAAAAATCTGCTTTTAATATTTTGTAACATTTTTGTTAAGCTCCATTTAAGTGTATTGATCATTTGATAATGAAAACAATATTTCATTTAATAAAAAAGAATAACCTTAGTTAATGCATTGACATTCAATGCTTTACATAAAATAAAGTAAAAAAAAAAAAAAAAAAAGTAATGAAGAAAAATAATCACAAACATAAAACAAGCAATTTAAGCAACTTGGAAATGAAAATGATGTAAAAATTGACTTAAAATGAATTTAAGACAGTTTAAAAATAAAAAAATGATTTTACATAAAATACAGTGCAATACATAAAATATAGTGTAATCAGTTCGGACATCGCATAATACTCATTCAATAAGTGCACAGCTAAACAATGAGCAATAGCTACATTTACTAGAAGTTATTAATCTTTGTTAAAAATACAAGTCTAAGTTCATGTTAGCTCATTAAATAACACAGTTGCAACTTTTAATTTTAACAATGTGTTATTAAATACTGGAATACCTAAGATTAATGAATGTTCAGAATATTTTTTTAATTGGCAGTTTATATTAACAAATGAAGCCATAATGCAAAGTGTGAATGAGCAATAAAATATCAAAACACTTTTTAAACAATATCTAGGGCATATTTATAGTCCAGATTAAAAAAAAAAATAATAATTATAATGTTTGAAGATAAATAGCCTATTAAGTCTAAATATTTCAGTAGTTGGCTCTGTAATAAACACCATAGGGAAAACACATATCTGAATGGTTATTTAAAATTATTTAAATATGGTTTTGAAAGTAATAGCTGCTTTATTTACTGTGTTTACAGTGTAGGGGCTGCATTTAGCACCATCTGCTGTCAACGAAGTGAATGTGCTTTCATTCAGCATCACTCACTTATTCCTCCATGTGTTTCTCATGTGTGCTTGTTTACATCAGAGCGCATGTTCTCTTTCAAGCAGCATACAGCAATGTTGTGCATTTTAAGCAGCTGATTGGAATACTATTGTTAAAATGCATTCCAAATTCGTAATAATCTGTAATGTATATTCACGGTATTTTGAAGTGCCCACGATAACAATATTGTGCATATTAATCACCGCAATATATTGCATTACCGAATACTGGCAAAAGTCTAGCCATGACATATATATGACGTTCCCACGAGTTAATATGAAATTCCCACAAATTAATATCTCATGGCCACAACATATTATCACATTCCCACAAGTTATGTCATGCCAATGACAAAGCTAAGTGAACCGACCATGGCATTTCCCGGGCACCATAGTGCTAGGGTAACTGAGACTTGTCACATCAATTGTATACAATTGCTCTCTTGTTGGTCTGATTGCTCTGTGAAATTCCCTTTTAAATCGGAATATAAAAACCCAAAGGAAGTCTTTAGAGAAAATTGATATGTCTGTCTAATGGGATAACTTATTCTCTCTCTCTTTCTGTTGCAGTTCCTTAGGGAGCTTTAACAATGATGTCTGGGTCATTTGGACACCATTGCTTAAGCTGTATAAAAGTTAAGGCTTTGTTATTGTTTAATGATATTGAAACCACAACAGTGAAACAGTGAAAATAAGTAAAGCATAAAGTGACTAAATCACAAGTAATTAGGACATGACCCAGGCTGGATTCTGAGTCCCTGTCGTTCAAAACCTCTTATATGTAGTATGTGTACAGTATAATATTATATGCACTTTAATGCAATATGTCACTCCATAAACCAGATCTGCTTCAACTTTCTGCAATTTGTTAAATTGCAGGTTTCCTTTTGTCCCACTTTTTCTCCAAGAGTATGCTATGGAATTACATTTGTTTCAATAATAATGAAAGAAACTTTATAAAACTGAAAGTAACTTTTTCAGAAACTATCAAAAATGTGCCATTACAAATGAAGAAAAAACAATGAAAATGAAAAAAAATTAACTCAGTCGCACAAATTTAACAGGGTCTTCAAATATAATATTTGAAGAAAAACTGCGAAACGTAAGTGAAATCTGTGGCAATGCATTCAGAATCCACGATTAGAGAAAACGAATCTTTGAAAAACATTAACAAAGAATGAAACATATTTGAGGAGCCTGTTAAATTTGTGCGACTGAGTTCATTTTTTTTTTTCGTTTTCATAGTTTTTTTCTTCTTTTGTAAGGGCATATTTTTGATAGTTTCTGAAAAAGTTATGTTCAGTTTTATAAAGTTTCGTTCATTATTATTGAAAAAAATGTAATTCCATAGTATGCCCATTATCTACTGTTTCTTTGTAATTTACTTGTTCAATAAGTACCATTCCCCTGTAATTCAGACTCCCTTGCAAATTAGTAATTTATTGTCATGCACAATACATTGAAAACATGATTTTTAACTATATTGTTTTAGTTTCATTTCAGTGTGCATGTAAAATGTCCCAGTTTTTCAGAACGTGTTGATAAATATATGCACACCACAAATATTTGGTTACTGTGGTATATGTGACTGTCAGACAGCTCAAATGACCCACACAATGATCACAATGAACCTTGACTTTCCCATGCTCCTCACTTACAAGTACAGTTTAACTTTTGCTCCTATTGTTTGCCTTTTCTTTGCGTGTTCAAAGAAAAGCAGTTTTCTATTGATTGCACATGTCAAAATGTGAGCTGTTTTTCTAAAGGATGTTTTTTCTATACTTATACTGCAATAACTGTTGATTGTCACAATGAAACTAACTGGATAATGCATACTGACTGTACATGTGGGTTCCAGTATCCAGATAATGGATTCCCATATCAGCAGTATGGGAATCTGGAGCTTAGTGATCAGAGGAACTCAATGATTTACATCAAATTTAACTTAAAAACCGAAGCACTTTCACACACTAAATGAAGAAGCATGGATTTAAATAATAATAATAATTAAAACGAGTACACAGACCTGTTGTAAATAAATAAATAACCTTGAAACACCTGCATAAATTTGTACTTGACCTTTGATTGTAATCCATGACAGTCAGAAAGTCAGAGATAAGGAGATATAAAAGCCCCCAAATAAGCAGTAATGTCAGTTATTTCCGCTGATAGAGCAGATTCTTACCAGATTTGCTGTGAGAGGAATGCTCACCTCAAACACAGGGAAGGAGCTTCATATGCAAGCCAATCATAACTTCCACTAAACTGTGTAACCAGTTTCTTGCTCTGTGAACTACGTGGTGATGTTTAACAGACCATTTCTTTTAGACTGCATGCTCAGCTGGAGAAGTCCCCCCAGGTCTAAAGATGCAAAGTGTGCTGATTAGCAAAGGTGACAAAGTTAAAGTGCCAATTAATAATATAGAAAAAGGTCATTATTCATTCATTCATCATGTCACTGCTCAGAATAAACCATGATGTAACAGTGAGAAACAGGAGAGGATACTTCTGAACCTGCTTGGTTCCATGAACTTTGGTTTAGCTTTATATATATATATATATATATATATATATATATATATATATATATATATATATATATATATATATATATATATATATATATTATAACTTTACATTTTTATATGTAATAAAAAAGGTATATCTATAAAGTTGGCATATTATAACATTTGTCACAGTGCATATTATTTAAAAAAAGATTAACAGAATTTTTTTTATATAAAATATGTAAATAACTAATTTAGTTAACAACATTGAAAAATAATTAAAATGTACGTTAATTTTAACATTTAGGCAACTGACACATTAATAGGATCAAAAGTTTTTTATATTATTTCATTGACCTGAGCTGACGTGTTACAATTAAATACAATGACCATGAAGAAGATTCATATTGAAAGGTTTTAATTAAAACCAAAGTAACTCAAAAGTAAGCTCTAATTGGAAACATAATGGATAACCATGACAACTGATGAATGATTTGCAAGCCAAGTCAGAGTAAACAGTCCAATGAACAGCAGTGTAGCTGAGAGGTCTGGAGACCCTGGTGGAGCTGAGAGGCTGAAGGGACCAGGCAATAACTGATGTTCTGGAGGACAGTATTGAGCCGCAGCAAAAATCTGCCATTCATCCAACTATGGGTTGGTATAGCACCTTCCCATCTATGGGTTATTTCAACCCAACCCATTGGGTTAAAATCCTGTTGGGTTAAAAGTTACCCAACAGTTGAGTTAATTATTTATATTAATTGACATCAGTATTTTTATTAAAATTACTTAATACAACCATATTTTGAAACTACTTTGTTGTAAATTACAGATTTTATTTTAATATGTAAATAACACTTTTACACAGTAAAAAACGTTGGGTTGTTTTTTTAACCCAACCGTTGGGTTACACATATTGGGTCAATGTGTTGGGTTATCTTAAAAAAAAATTTTCGTCGTTGGGTTATTTTTAGTTATAACCCAACTGTTGGGTTAAATATGTTTCCCGCTTCACTCCTGTTCAAATTTTAATGGTCCAGTCAGCAACTCAGCGCGGACATCAGTGGCAGCCTGCATGATTATGAAGGGTAAGTAAGTGTTAATATGATCGTATGGTGTATATAACTGTTATAACATTAAAGGGGGGGGGGGGGGGGGTGAAATGCTCGTTTTCACTCAATATCCTGTTAATCTTGAGTACTTACAGAGTAGTACTGCATCCTTCATAACTCCAAAAAGTCTTTAGTTTTATAATAATCCTAAGAGAAAGATAGTCTGTACCGATTTTTCCCGGAAAAACACGACCGGCTGGAGGCGTGACGTGTGGGCGGAGCTAAAGAATCACGAGCGCCAGTAGGCTTTTGCGTTGAGAGCGTTTGGAAGCTGTGTCTCATTATCGTGAGGACAAAACCAACCAAAACAATCCATGGCTAACAGTCAGATTCAGCGTATATTTATGATCCAGAATCAGATCGAGAGGCTGAAATTTAACAAGAGCAGCATCAGCAATGACATCTCTATGTGGTATGTACTGAAACTGTATATATTTGCTTAGCGGTTTTGGAAAATGACTAAGTTCCACTTTGTCGTCTTTTTTTTTTTTTTAAGCTGTACATGTGGAAAGTGCAGTTTAATGACAACATCGCATGTTGTTTACTTGATGTGCTTAACGTTACGCGCCGATAGCTAAGTTAACAACACAGAGATATTTGAAGCAGTTTTACTCACCGCCTGCGGTTCCAACACACGATCATGACCCTTTTTCATTGGGATTGCATCATCCTTAAGAAATAAACGATATGCAAATCAGGCGTCAAACTGGGCCTTGTTTGTAAAACAAGCATCTTAGAAATGCAGGGAACAAACACAAAACACTTGCACAACTCGTTGATCCTCTGTAAAAATAAACTCCATCCACTGGTCCCTTAATGCTGTTTCTCTTTTGGTAATCTGTGCAGGGTTGTCTTGCCCTGGCAACCAAAAACACACTCCTTTTGTGACATTTCGCGATGCTCTCGCTCTGATCAGTGAATGCCTGTAGTGCTCTAAGTGCTCTGCTATACGGGAGCGCACGCTCTTCCGGCAGACGTGCCCTAAGGACCCATATAAGGAAATTCCACTCCATCTAACTTCACACAGAGCCATACTCGAAAAAACTTTCCGAAACTTGTGACAAACCGGAAGGAGTATTTTTGGAACAGAAATACTCCTTCAAACGTACAACTTAATTTTTGAAACTTTGTCCATGTTTAGCATGGGAATCCAACTCTTTAACAGTGTAAAAAACTCAGTATGCATGAAATAGCATTTCACCCCCCCCCCCCTTTAAGTAATGTGTCTGATACGTTAATTGTTATTTTTTTATTCGTTAAAAATGTTTGTATTCCCTTTAGTCCAATCATTTCCCCCAGAGAGGAATCCAATTCCTGTTTGTTTCGCCAGCATTAAAGCTGTGGTAACTTTTGACGCTCTAGCGGTTAATAAACAGAACTGCTTGCGTCTTGCGGAAAAACATTGTAGCCGGAACTACTTCTCTCTGTTTATGTCTATGAAGAATCACAAAGGTACTGGGTTACTCCGCCGCGGTACCCCCGAAGCAATCTAAAATAGTCTGAATATAAACACTTATTATAGGTGCACCCTAGTGATTCAGTACAAGTTAAAAACACGGTTTGGAAAATGGATTCATGGTGTACTCGCTTATTATATACATTTTTCTACATTTTGAACACAATCAAAGTTACGGACCGCAGCTCTGATTGGTTGTTTTCTTACCGGGAGCGATGGATTTCTGCAAATGGCAATAGGACCACTGGGAGGAGCCAGAGGAGCTTGATTTTTTCACAGATTATCTGTCTCATATTTTACTGTCAGGACATAATGACAGGCTTAACAAATATGTAAGAAATACATTTTTACAAAAGTTACCTACTGCAGCTTTAATACATTAAAAGATTAGCTGCAAAACTTTTTAGACAAGTGTTACTTAAAGTTGATAAAAAAGTTGACACCAATCTGGTGTCTGGTGAAATGTGAAAGTTTGACGAAATCATTAGAATTAAGCTAGAAAAGCCGCACGGACCATTTATCGGAGCTGACCAGTGAATGAAGCTGCTCGAGCGACCTCTGAGCTCACACACATCAGTCATGCAAACAGACAACAGACTCCGCGAGAATCGTTTTTGAATGAACCTGCAATTTTCTGTTATAAAAGTTCAAAACCCAGACGAAAGAAAAATGCGCAGTCGTGAGGCAATCCGCTCTTTCAGCAGAAATTTATACCAGTGTCCCAAATTTACATAACGTTAACGTTACTCCTACAACCAACCTTTAAGAGGGGACCGTAAAACAGAAGCCATATTCGTCTTAACGCACCAGCACTAATTATTTGTACAGTAATAGTGTTTTTATGGTTTATTCATATTGAATATTGTATGTATCTATCAGAATACCCTATAATTACAGCAATTTCTCTTATGAAGCTAGATTGATTGACATGTTTTTTAAATGTGTTGTACTAAATGTGTTTATACTTATGTTTTAGACAATGGACTTTTTCGTGAAGGAAAAATTGCAACAATAGAATTTCTGCCTGTTAATTGAAACATTTCAAGGTAAGTAACCAATTTAAATTAATGATACATAAGTTTTCAATTTTACTTAGACCTATGACTTCCAAAAATTATGAAAAAAAGACAAATGAGGTGAAATAAGTGTATTGTTGCATTCTGTCCAACAAAGCTTCCTTTCATTTACACTGTACTTTTGTTCCTCCCTACAAGTCCAAATCAGTTAAAGGGTAAAGGGTGGTAAAATTTACTCACATTAGCCGCAAATATTGCCACAAATTTTCTGGAGGGAGTGAAAACTGGTTTAGTCTGTCTCTTGGTGCAAATGATAGTAGATCCCCACAAAGACTGTAAAAATTTAAACTGTAAGCTTAGTTTTTTTTTTTTTTTTTACTTTGTGCTTTCTCTGTACTTTTGAAAAGGCCTTCGTGCAGAAATTGTCTTTAAAACCTTTCCTGCGTTCTGCACCATACCACACAAATGGAACTATGGTGTGCACATCATACACGGAAATTAAGCTTTTAATTGACATTCAACCTGTAAGTAAAAGCAACACTTAAAATTACAGTGCCCTGTGTAATCAATTTACCTTTATTTATTTTGTATAAGACACATGTTGTACAATACAAATTTTTCCCAGAAGATATTTTGAAAAAAAATGATGACAGAATTTTAATTTATGAGTGAATTATCACTTTAACCAATTTAAATTCACTATAGCTTTTACCTCATTTAAATTCACTCATTTGTAAAGTGAGTGTATCAATGAAATATCATCACAATGCATGTTAACTGAACTTTTAAAAAATATATATTTTAAGGTTGGCACTAATTAGTGCTGTACTTGATGAAGGAGACAAGCCAGAATCACATCTCCTGGTGCTTGGTGACAAGGAAAACTCCTCCCAAGATATTATTATTATAAACGCGGAGGCGATGGAACGAAGTCGATACTACAAGCAGTCGATCTATGTTTCAAACTTTTCTTTGTATATGACATCTACTACCTAAAGCCCTCTGCTCCCATTTGAGAGTTTTTGGAACACACAGTCTTTAGTTTCTTCTGCACACTATCTCCTCTTTAAAAACGTTGTATTTTGTAATCAGTAAAAAACTTTTTTTATTTTATTGATCATCAGTAGGTCCAGCAGCTGGTATATTTGTATTATTATTACTTGATTTTATGATAATTTTTTTATTTATATGTTAGGTTCATTTTATTTGAAAGTCGTAATATTTGCCAATTATGGTAACCCATATTCGGAATCGGTGCTCTGCATTTAACCCATCCAAGTGCACACACACAGCAGTGAGAAGTGAACACACCTGGAGCAGTGTGAATATGAATTGACACATTTGTACATCTTGAAAATGTCAGTTGTATTTTTACACATTCTTGTACACTTAAATAAAATATTTTAAAATATATTTGTAAATGTGTGTGACGAGTGGGGCGGGGCCGAGGGCGGTGGGAACGAGGAGCGAGGCCGGTGGAGTGATTGGAGATGAGCGACACCTGCTCGACCCACCGGTCTCGAGTCCCACGGAGGAGATGGAAGGATAAAAAACTGGAGCGACGACAGTGAAGGACGAGAGAGGACCAGGCCTGGGCTTTTAGTTGTGTTTGCTTTTTATGTGTGCGCATCAGTCGTCCGTGAGGGGCTGATGCGCTGTTTCCGATGATTAGGAAGTTTTATCATTACATTTGGTGCCGAAGCCCGGGAGAAGGAGGGATACGCTGTTGAAGATCCCTCGCCGCTGTGGTGAATCCGGGGTGCCATCGAGCAGGCACCAAGTGGCCACCATGGACGCTCGAGGCGGTGGGCTGGAGTGAGTTGCCATGGACGGGAGAGTTCACTGCCGGCCGCCCCAGATGTGGAGGGGCGGCTGATGTCCGTGAGGGAGCAGAGGAGTCGGCGCCGTTCGCCAGAGAGCCGGAGCCTGCTGCCGTCCGCCTGAACGGGGAGGAGCAGGGAATGGAAATAAATGACAGAATTTTCATTTTTGGGTGAACTATATGTTGAACTACCCAAGCAGTGCAAATGGAGTCTTTATATTCTTGATACAAATTTTAGGACATCTTTAAATGATTTTACATCCTCTTTTTAAAAGTTTAATTGTCAATGTCATTTCACTGTATATTTAAATAGCTAAACATGTCAAAATTTTATAGTTAAACAGCTAAACACAGGTCATTCAGAACTATTTTTCTTATTTATTGCAACTGTATTTCAGTGATTTTTTGCTAGAAACATAATTTAGAAACATATAAGACATTTTTCACAATCTAAATAACCTATATTCTTCATTATTTATTAATTCATGATTGTCTTGTTAAGCATAGGCAAAATTAAGAGAATAACACAGCAAGAATAACCAAGAACCACAAAAATGCAAACACAAAAATGGTAAAAATGAATATATCTTGGGTTTTCTCAACAACCCAACCTGCTGGGTTAAAATGTGTAAACCAGCATGCTGGGTTACTTTAACCCAGCATGTGTTCTGTCCAATATTTACCCAGTGCTGGGTTGCCAATTGGGTTATTTTGAACTCAGCCATTTTTAGAGAGCAGTCAAAAAGTAACATGCATGGAAGAAGAAATGCAGAAAAGTATGGCATTAAAGGTACAATTTGTAAGATATTTGCAGTAAAATATCCAAAAACCACTAGGCTAGTGTTATATATTTTGTCCAGCTGATTACTCACAATATCTCTAATGTTTTCAACTACTTGTAAATTATGAGAAAATTCCCATTCTAAACAGTGATACGAGGCAGTGTAGTCGCCTGTCAATGACGTTATAGTTACCCTTTGTTTCCACCTTTACTGATGTAGAAACCACATGACAACAGTGTCGTGGAAAAATGCGGAAGTGGTGTCTAGCATCCAGCAAACCACTAGCTTGCTTCTAGCAGTTCCTTATTTACTTCTTCTTGCACTTTTTATGGTGGATTGTGTTACTTATTTATGGAACATAATTACTGTTTACCATCTGCCACTGGTTCTGTTGACAAGGAGAGCTCCCATAAACGTAAGCATAAGCGTATAGGCCAACAAAACGAACCAAGAAGAGTTTGGGACAAGAGGAGAGAAAGAGCGAGGATTAATATCGGTGTTGCATTTTCTAGTCGGAGAGCTTCACGACAAACTTCTACTAGAAAGAGATGCCGATCTCGCTTGTATTTTGCTCGTCAGTTGAGTTGTTTTGATTCGTATCTTTACAGAAAACGTATGCTATTATAATGATCAACAAGATAAGTATTATGGGGCATAACACACCAAACCCGGGGCATCGCCTCTCTAGACACGCAAGAGGACGCGTCTTTGCATTGACTTTTGTATGTAATCTACTCGCGCAAATCGTTGAACTCACGTTAAATCCATGACTTATCTTTCCGTCTGATTGATGGCCGTCAGCGGTTGGGTAGAAGACAACAAATCCCATCATTTCACGCTCCTTCTTAGTGTCATCAATCCACACGATTGTTATTGTTTTGGTAGTGCGCCCTCTCGTGGCAGGTCCTGCAACCTGTACCTTTAACAGCTACAAAGTTGATAAATAAAGCATTGAACATTTGTTGAATATAACTTTAAGATCAAATTTGACTTTTTTGGTAAATTTTATATATTGTATAAAAATATACAAAAACACTACTATACACTAATTGTACAATTAGTGAAGTTCTTTACAAACTATTCTGGCATGACAGTAGACAAATACAACACAACATTAACAGTGATATTATAACAGGCGGGTGTGTGTGAAAGAATGTGAGAATGTGTATGGATGACAGAGTGCAAACTCCATTTCTACTAAACAACATAGAAACAAGCATTTAACATTTTGTTTTTACAAATTACACACTTACAGTTTGTTTCATAGTCCATGAATACAGATCATGCATCACTGTCAGTTTTCATGATCTCTTTACCATAACTGATGTAGTCATGAAGAAGCCCCATCAGCACAGCATGTAACATCTTTTACATCATCCAGGGCAACGTCCTCCTTTAAAACCACTGTTGCATCAGTTTAGAGGAAAGGACATTCTCTTTTTTGACCAGCATTCATCCCAGTCACCACCTGTTCTTCATCAGTGGCCTAAAAAGAGAAACACATTCGAAAAAAGAAAACAATTTATTAAACTCTATCCATTTTCAGATAGAGGTGTATTCACATCCATAAGAATATGTAAATAGTCTGTTTTAACATTTCAACACTTTGTGTGGTTGTTTAATGTCTCTAGTGTGAGGGCATGCAATATTGTTTGAATAAATGTATTGCTTAGGTAGCGTAGGCAATTTCTAGGTTAGCAAAAGCAAGGTCATTTTGAAAGCATAAGATCCCATCCTCCCTGCAAATCTCTCTCCAAAGATCCTCTAAAATACATTAACTTGAACAGGCAGAGGCTAACCAGTGACATTTTTTTTTATGTCCTACTATCGTGTACTGAATTTACTTATTTTTGGAAAAAAGAAATAGACATGAAAGTGCCATGCACACTTAAAGCCCCGAAGATAGAAGTATTTTTTTTTTTTTTTTTTTTTTTTTTTTTTTAAACCTGGTTCTCTTTGTCCGTCTCCAGTGAATTATGCTGAATCAAATATTGAATCATCAGTTTAGGACATTTAACCCTTTGAACTGTTTGGTCCCACATATGGGACTTAGAATGTTCATTGACATCACATAACTGCAGTAATGTTTTTTTTTTTTTTTTTTTTTTCATTTAAATACACATAAGTATTAGTAAATCATTACATGTAGAGCTTAGAGTAAAATACACACTGATGTCTATGGAAGCAGCAATAATATAATTTGCAGACGTATTATATTCATATCAGATACACATAGTGCAATAAAATATAATGTTTTCTTTATTCTTCTCCCAGTTTACCAGCCACTTATTTGTATGCATTTCAGGAGAAATTGATGAATTCACATGCTGTAAATCCGACTGACAGGATTCTCTGAACTGCAGCACGAACAAACATGGTGGATTCTATCTCACGTTATAGTTCACAATCAAGCTTGTTTATGATGTTTTTTAAACAACACAGCACACTCACTTCAGCCTGTCTTACATTACAGGATTTTTTGCCCAATTTAGACACAATTTTCCCCTCTCTAGATTCAGAGTAAAAATCTTGTTGACCACCTCGGTCAGTCCTGATGTTTGTCACGGATTATTTGGTAAGGTGAGGTGTTCATCAATTGGCCTTCCCTGATCATATCAGATATATTTGATATTTAGGATTTAAATCGGGATGATGATGGCTATATGATTATGTCAGTACTTTTTCTACAGCCAGTGATGGCCATAGTAACACAACTGTCTGTATAATGTGTTGAAAACGTATGACAACTGTAAGGAAAAAGAGAAGTGCTGAGGTGAAATCGCCTCAGTTTTGAACGTACCGTAAAGTGCGTAAATTGACCCTATTATGCCATTTTTATGGTTTCTTTTATTGTTTTGGGAGTCTTCTACAATAGAATTACATTCATGCAAGATCAAAAAACTCATTCTCAAACGATTCATTCGAAGCAGTTCAAAGATTCAGTCTCTCTGAATCACTCCTTTCCGTGAGCCTGTTCTTCTCTGACTGATCAGATGGCCCATCCTAATGTGAATGGTCTATGGTGTACAGCTGTGTCGGAAAATGTACACCATTTTCAATGGTTATGAATTTTGAAAGCTCTATAGAAAATATAAACATCTATTATTTATCATACTTACTGGTTGTGATTCAAATAAACAAGATAATGATGTGGACTTTCAACAGCAAGCGTTCTGTGAATCCTGCATTGAGCTCCCAGAGATTACGGAAGCAGTCATCAGTAGAATGATAAGTTTGTGGGTGGGGTCAAGTTGTTTGTGTCCAACATAGGCACGCATTATGCAAATAAGTTATCCCAAAGTGGGATTAAAATAACTAACAACTCATTTCAGCTGTACAGAGTCGATTCTTTATTTTAAGAGACAATAACTTTAATTATTGTGCACTTTCAACTTTACAACTTTGCAGATTGTTTACATTCACATACAGCTATATCACACACTGCATAAAAGGCAAAATTGGAAAAAGGGCACAATAGGGGCACTTTAATACCAGACATAGTTTACTATACAAATATGATCTCAGATGACTGCATTATCTGGCTGAGCACAAGATAAGATTAGTTGGCAGGTAAGCTCAACTCCTATACTAAAAGAGTCATGAACTTGCGTTTTTTTATTTATTATTTTATAGTCTACTGTTGTCTGAGGTTGACTTAAGATGTTTGCGTGGTTTTTACATTCAGTAACATCTAAATCAATAAGCAATAGGCTATTTTTTGCACTGGTTTTGAGGCCGGCTCTAGAAATGCTTAGTTTTTATTGGCGTGCTGCATTGAAGACTCGAAAGTAAACGGCCACTGCTATAATTGGATAACAATTTTACGTAGTCAACTATAGTGCCTGTTTGACAAGCTACACCATTCATAGATGGAGCCTTCTGTAACTTTGGTTAGACACATACACAAAATTAGGACATATCAAGTGATCTCTAACAAAACAGGTTTTACACACATAAGCATTCTGCGCCATTCCCGTCAGATCCAATATAGATGGCACAACATTGCTTTTTTAATCTCAGTTTCTCTGCAAATCCAGTGTCAACCTGTGTCTTGTTTAGAAAGGAATCCACGGTGAAATGAAGTGAACAAATGCTCAATATTTTACTCACATGAGCTGAAACTTCCTAAAAATAAAGCTCAACCATGCATTTCTAATATTTGAATCCAAAGGAAGTTTATGCAGTGACTGTGTTCTTACACAACCAGGCACTGCACAATATTTTGCGATCTTTAATGACATGTTTATTGCTCGATCTAGGTTTAGTACCATTTACATTATTTCCCTTGTATGTGTGAATTAGTGGCTACAGAATTAGGAGGCGGTGTTTAACCTATCTATTACGTCATAAGTAGGAACATTCCAGGATCTGGCGTTTCCTAGGCCTGGTGTCAATAAACACTTTTATTTCAGTAACAAGGATGTATTCAGTTCTGAAAATTGCAGTTTGCAGGTACGATAACCTCTTATATATCAGAACCTCAAGTAAAAGTTGATTTCTCAGTTCATGACCCCTTTAATAGTTAACTTGGTGACATAAAAAAAAATGAATCATGAGTCATAAGTTTCATTAAAAAAAAGTGTGGATTTCATTAACGAAATTGTGATTCAGTGTTGTACAGAAAATGTTGAAGACTTTTTACTAATAAAACCAAGAGATGTGTTTTCCTCATTTTTTTCAGGAGACTAAGCAGTTTTTGGTGCTTGAATTGGGGGACTGATTAAACTAAAACAATTAAGGAAAGAAGGCTGCCTATTTATTTATTTTGAATTAGCTAAATTTTTGCAGTTTTATTTTAGAGGTGATTGTTAGTTCCCAGAATGCTTTGCATATGGATGGATATGGAGAGTCAATTTTTAAATTAAATGCTTCTTTATATTTTTGAGTGAAGGGAAGCATCTAATGTTTAATGTTCAGTTATGTTTGACATTTGTAAGAGTTTCTGTTACATTGAAGTTTCGAATTGCACAGCGCAGTCGTTACCACTGTGCAGAAGAGTAGAGTTATGGTTATGGATACTACTCTTGGTTGCACTTTATTTTACAGTACGTGTACTAACATGTACTTATAGTTTACTTACAGTGTATTTATCTAAGAAAGTTCTGGTAACACAAGGTAACTACATGGGGTAGGGTTAGGTTTAGGGGTAGGTACAGAGTTAGTACCTAGTTATTACATAGTTATTGTAATTACTATAATAAGTACATAGTATGTACACGAGGAACAGGACTGTAAAATAAAGTGCTACCCTACTCTTCTAAGGCATTGAGCCTTGTTTAATGAGCAGTAGCTTTGCTAGTGCTAGTGCAGTACTTTCTAGTATTTATCAAGCATTTTCCTACTTGAGCTGTTTGGCTGTATACAGACTTGTAAATGTATAAAATAACAAAATACAAACAGACCTCACTCAAAATAACAGATTTTTGAGAATCAAC
Organism: Carassius gibelio; assembly: GCF_023724105.1. Classification (NCBI taxonomy): domain Eukaryota; kingdom Metazoa; phylum Chordata; class Actinopteri; order Cypriniformes; family Cyprinidae; genus Carassius; species Carassius gibelio. The sequence goes on from NC_068376.1 coordinate 10,036,967, forward strand.
TTAAAATAAATGAGCACATTTCCCTAATTATATTAAATTCATTGTGCCATAGATTAATTAATTTAGGAGATTTCACATTTTTTATTCAGGTAGATTCCATAAAAAAAAAAAAAAAAAAAAAATCAAGCCTGAAAACTACTCAACACTATTAACAAATATTGTTTTAATATTGTTACCTTAATTTTTTAACCATGTGCATAATAAAACAAATACGTAATAAAATATTGTTTCATTAATCTGATAATTAGCTAATCTAATAATTAATCTAATTTAATTTTACAATTTAAACTGAAATTTGCTATGAATTTGTGCATATTAGTGTTCACAATACTCATTTACATATGAAGGTAAAACTATAGGCTACGATAAAATAATATTTGTTATTTATTTCTGAACTATTAAAGAACGTACACGGACCCCAAAAAAGAAATTCGTGAGCCTGAACAGAAATCTTAAATCTTTTTATATAGCCTTTAAATTTATATAGCTAACTTTATGTTAAATGATTAGTAACCATAATTTCTAGCACTCTTCTATGTGATTGCCAGATTGTTACTGTTGCAGTATTCCATTATCTCATATCGTTTCATTGTTAGCGTTTCGTTTAATCTGAACCTGCTCCGAATAGCTACGTTTTCGCACAGCATCACTCCGGGATCCGCCCAAGAAACACCAGTGCCTTTAAATGAAGTGCAGTGCGCCTCCCTCCTGCACGGTTAACATGAGCAGATCTTCATACTGACAGCAGCTCTCGAGGGTGAATACTTCATTAAGCTGCAGAACCTCTAATAGAACTGGCACATATTGATTTATTTTTTTAATATAGGGGTGAAGGTGTTGACTACACGTATTTTGAGGTTTGTGCTCTTCCCCCGAATTCCGCTGATAGTACCATTACATCTCAGGGCATTGCCTTATTTTATAGATCTCAGGTGTTATATGCAACATTGGATTCTTCTACCAAGTGGTGAGAGGATTAATATTTTCAAACACCGGCACACTTTTTTCCCTTCAACCGGACGCTACACCTTCGTTCTCCGACATCTCAAACGAAAGAAAGCGTCGGTTCTACTAATTCAAGGCTGGTGGATAGGTTCTCTATTGTACAATGCTGATAAGTTTGTATACTCTGATGGCATTTGTATGGGGACTACCCGGCTTTTCGGCCTCTTACGTTCCCTGTGAGCCGTGCGATCAGAAGGCGATGTCCATGTGTCCTCCGGTGCGGATGGGGTGTCAGGTGGTGAAGGAGCCCGGCTGCGGATGCTGCTTGACCTGCGCACTGACCGAGGGGCAAGCGTGTGGAGTCTACACGGGCACTTGTGGACAGGGACTGCGCTGCTTACCTCGAAACGGGGAGGAAAAGCCGCTGCACGCGCTGCTTTACGGCAAAGGAATTTGCATGAATGAGAAACAAGGTGTATACAAACCACTGCCTAGAGGTACGTTTTATTGACATGCAGTAATTAATGATTGAAAATATTTTATTGAACTATTCTATCTATCTATCTATCTATCTATCTATCTATCTATCTATCTATCTATCTATCTATCTATCTATCTATCTATCTATCTATCTATGCTGAATTATCTAGGTCAGAACATCCATAACAGAACATTCATAGGATTTATTTGATATCATTTGGATGAGTTTTTATATTTATTGAAAACAGAATTGGTATTCAAATCAAACTCCTTCTCAGCAATTCCCCACCCACCCACACACACCAGCAGATCTAGGCTATCTCTTCATCACACTCTTTCACAGGCTTTAGCCTCCCCTACCCTTCTTTTCAGGTCCATAAAAATCAGCGATTAACTCGACTGTCAGCACTCTTAAAACTGTGATTATGCGATCTCATCACTTTTACTGAAAACAGCTGCTGCAGCTATTTAACGCTGAACCTTCATTTTGCAAGTTATCACAAATTTTAACTGATTATAATAAGTCTAATAATAAGTCTGGCATAATATATATATATATATATATATATATATATATATATATATATATATATATAGTGGATATAAATTAAGAAAGTGTTCCTGCAACTTATTTCTGTGTGTAGTGATGCGATACATCTTCATGATTGAGTTTAGTTCTGTTGTGAATATTGAATTCTTCCCCAATTCAAAATAAAAATATATACATATTTTCTAGCCAATTGTCTCTGCCTATAACATATATGCATCTTATCATACATATTAACTGCAAATGGGTCATTTTATTATTTGCTTCATGTGTCAGCTGTGTGGACAATGCAAGTTTTGAGGACAAAAATTGATGAAACAGTTTAGATACTCTAAAAAATAATTAAGATGTTGTTGCAATTTAACTAAATTGACGTAAGGAAAAAAAAAACATTCTATAGTAATCATTTGTGTGAATGGTTTCTAAATACATGCCCACAATAATTATTTCCCATGCATGTCATGTGTGGTGCTCCATATTAAAAATTTTGTGTAAATGCACTTCTTTGGTTCCTGTAACAATGAGATTTTAGTGATAAAAGGCACGTTAACAGTATGTAATGGAAGACATTTAGAACACAAAGCATAGAGAAAGAATGAGCACACCTCCTCTCTCAGGGCTGCACAGATCTCAGATTAGCATGCATTCCCAGAACAATACCCCCCCCCCCCACACACACACACACACCTCTGATTAGGATACGTGGAAGTGCACTTGTAACATCACTCATAAATTCAGTGATTTCCAACATTTGCTGAGTTTTTTTTCTCTGATTTGTCAGTGATGTCATCACAAATGGCTTGAGAGATTTACTCATCTGTTCTGACCCCTGGCTGCTTAGATTTTCCACTGAAGACACAGAAGGGGCACGGAATGGGTCAAGCTGTTGAATCTGATTACTCACTGTACAGCTGGGCAATGCAGTGACGTGTTAGAGAGAGGACGAGGGTATAAACTAGGCAAATTGAAGATGGCATATGGCATAGAGACAGTAGTTGAGTTCAAACTGTTGATGGCTTATTGTCATGCTTGATTAGATTCTAGATTATTCATTCTAGATTAGACTTGAGTTATTCAGTTATTTACTAAAAAAGTTTTCATTATGAGATGACATGAGAGAAAGCCAACAGCTTAAAAAAAAAAGAAAAAAAAAGAAGAATAAATCCGTTGTCTCTTCTCAAAAGTAGTGGCTCGCTCTCAGATGATAAACATTTGCTAAGCCATCTTTACAAGCAACATACCAATAAATGGATACAAATAAATATACTGTAAGACCAGCACTGAAAGATAAAAGTATTTGTTGTGGATATATGATTACAAAGTGACTGTAGTCAACTTGAAGCATACCAGTACAATGTGGCCTTTTTTGTTTGACATAAAGATGTCTTGACAGTGCAAGCAACCATGGTGTATTTGTTACATCCATCTCAGTTATGCCATTGCATCTGACTATTGTCCGTTATTGTGTTTCAGATCATGAGTCACACGAAGGCACACACGTTGCAGAGGTAACAGAGGATCTGCTTCCCCAGGCCAAAGTACCATTATTCCAAAGAGACCACGTTAACAGCAAGAAGGCTCAAGCCATGCGAAATGATCAGAAGAGACAGGAGGCTAAACTCAGGATGAGGGGCAATTTTGAATACCCACTATTCAGAAAGGACAAACATCAGTCTGACATTGTAAGTTTGTTTATCAACGTCCATCTGATAATTGTGAAAAATACTTCTGATTTCATGCTGATTCTGTTTATATGTTTTATATGCTATAATGTTTATATTAATACCTAACACCTTTTCCAGAGTGTTCTGTTAATGATGTTTGTGCTAACTGTAGGGTCCATGTCGAAGAAAACTGGATGGAATCGTCCAGAGGATGAAGGACAATTCCAGAATAATGGCTCTTTCACTGTACCTGCCTAACTGTGATAAGAAAGGCTTCTTCAAGCGCAAACAGGTTAGTTCTGCACTTCAGCATGTTTATAGAAGTCAGCTGCTGGCAAGCTTAGTTGTTGGAAAGTTTTCTTTCCTATAAACACATGGCTCTTGGCTGAGGGCAGGGTCAAGTTACATTGCTTACTTTGTTGTCCATTTTTGGTTTTATGTTGCAGTGTAAACCCTCCAGGGGGCGCAAGCGAGGCATCTGCTGGTGTGTAAACAAGCATGGAGTTCAGATGCCGGGCACTGACTTTAATGGAGGCAACATCCAATGCAAAGATCTTGAAAGCAACAGAAACAACAACGAATGAGACAACTCAGTTTTCGTCACATAACAATGAAATTGTCTTTCATCTACCATATTATGTGATTTGCCAATTATTTCTTATCTTAATCTGAAGGAGTCTGACCTTTATTTGTGGAAAATCCATATTATATAAAAACAGCCTCTTTTAAAGCTAGGCAGGGGATATGCTCAATACATGCAACAGGTGATCTTCATGTGTCATTAAGGTTGGTGGGATGTATCAATAATTATGTGGGAAATGTACTAGAGTCATGGACTTGTTTCCACTGTTTTTTATATAACAGACACATTTAAAGGTTTTATGAGCTTATAGGAATAGTTCACCTAAAAATAAATGTAATTATTTACCCATTATTGTATATGACACGCCTTCTTCTGTGGAACACAAAGTAAGATTTCCAACAGTTTTGTCCATACAGATAGTTGGGTCCAAAGCATCAGTCCTTTTGTGAATTATTTTGTCTTCCACAGAAAAAAAAAAAAAAAAAAAATTCCATAAAAGTTTGGAATGATATGGTGAGTGAATAATGGATGAATTTGCATTTTGGGTGAACTATCCCCATGTATTAATATGACTGTTTCATATGACTTATTCACCTAATAGTACTTGTATGCACTGTGTATCAGTATAACCCTTTCCAAAGTTTTTGGCACATCAGTTTTATTGTCTTGGCATATTGTTTTGCCAGGCCGAATGATATAGGGAAATATATATTCTAATAACCACTGTTACAGTGTACTGTAAAAAGAAACACACAAAAGTCCTATGAAAGAACACAAAGCACAACCTCTCAAAAATTGTAGACACATATATAAGCATGCAGTTTATATAAATCACTATGGAATAAGAAAGGCTCACCATCTGAGTGCACAAATGTGACAAAGCAACCAGCCATTTTTCTAGTTTTTCAAACTTTAACAGATCAGGGTCCTTGGGCTCTTATGGAAATCTCAGTGCCTTTTTCTACTCAATATTTGAATACTGATTTACATCAAAGTCATCAAAGGGGCCACAGAGGGGAAATACAAACACTCAAAATGCTGACCTTTAGTTCGCAGGAGTGTAGATTTAAAAAAAGCAAATTCAGTGTTCTTAAAAAGTAGGCAAATTGAAATTATTTGCATTATGAAAATGCTATAGTAGTAAAGTACCAAAGGCACCATTAGGTGTTGGCCCGCATACTTGAATTTGGTGCAACCACTCCCCATTTTATTTTAGCCCTAATCCTCAAAGTTTCTAGGCACATTAGTGATTCTGTGAGATTTTTAAAGGACAATATTCCTCTTGTTACTCATGAGTAACATGAAAATAATTCTGGATGGTACCACCCCATGTTAGTTAGGCTTACTGTTATGAGACAAAAATACAAAGCAGAGCAGTGTGACAAGTTTTGTAGGATGCCGATCTAATAATGAAAGGACTTTGATGTGCATAAAAAAAGTAAATTTTCCCATAACCTTTTCAGTTTAAGATTCTTATTCTTCTTATTTTAAAAGCTTTAAATAGCTTATTTAAGCTGACCTTAAGTCAAATAATATGGATTATCAAATTATGTGTATGACATCTAAATACCTGCGTGCAATATTTATTTGCCATGTAATTTAATTGCTCTTATTTTTTGTCTCTTTTGTAAAGACAAAACTTTTATTTAATAAATATATAAAGATATTCAGATATAATCATATAAACTCTTTGTCTGTGTACTGTGCTTCATCAGATACCGTTTGATAAGAACATACTGAGGGGAGGAATTTCTGATATTTAATTGATACATCACTAATTACATGTGCAGCATACAGTATGTGATGTGATCTGGAAAAACGCGTTGGATATCACCTGGGATGTTTTCAGGTAATTCTAAAAATAGGTTGTATGTAAAAAAAAATGTCAAAATTAGTGTTTCATTCAATTATTATTCTAAACCATCTTATCTATCATCTCTGAAAATATCTTGGCAAAATTCACTTGTTTAGTACAGAAAAATAGTGATTTATTGCAGCAAGCAGAAAAGACTAGCTGTCAGGGTTAGACAGAGGAATCAGATGCCGAGTAGTGAAAATGAGAATCTTTTATTCTTGCTTCAAAACACAAAATAACATAACAAAATAATTAAATGCTCACAGAGATCTCTGAACTGGCCGGCACACTGCGGACCACTCGCGCTGCCGGATCTCCAAACTACGGGTCCTTAAACAGGAAAACAGAAGGTAAGACTGAAGCTTGGCCACCACACAAAACAGGGGCAAAGACAAAACAATCTACTCAGGATGACCGACAGAAAGGCAGAGACATATAAGAGATTGGGGGAATGAGCAACAGGTGAGGAAGAATCTGCTTGTGATCTGCACACCCCTGCCACGATCAGTGCTGATTGCCCAGACCATGAGCTACCAAACAGACAGGACAAAAGGTGGCTTTTATCTTCGAAACATGGAATACAGAGTGGATCCTTCTAAACTGAGGGGGCAATTTGAGCCGCACCGACACCGGACTAAACACCTTGGCAATAATAAATGGTCCAACAAATTTGGGTCCCAGTTTATGTGAGGGCAATCTGAAGTTAATGTACTTAGTAGACAACCAGACTCTCTGACCACACACATAAAGTGGCGGCTTAGTATGGTGACGGCCTGCCGACGCCTTGTTCCTCTCACCAGTCCGAGTGAGGGCTTCTCTGGCATTCCTCCAAGTACGGAGGCATCTCTGAATAAACCCATGTGCAAAAGGAACAATGGCATCAGATCCTTGAGAGGGGAATAAAGGTGGCTGGTAGCCTAAACAGCACTGGAAGGGAGACAAACCCGTACATGAGACCTGGAGGTAGTTATGCACACACTGTACCATGGTCAACCTGGAACTACAAGATGACGGTTCAGCAGATGCCACACAGTGCAGAACACTCTCCAAATCCTGGTTGGCATGCTCGGCCTGACCATTAGTCTGTGGGTGATAACCAGAGGATAGGCTCAAAGTCACTCCCAGCTGTCGACAGAACTCTGTCCAAAACCTAGACACAAACTGGGGACCCCTGTCAGAAACCACGTTAACCAGGAGGCCATGAATATGGAAAACGTGATCTAACACAATAGTCACTGTCTCCCTCGCTGAAGGCAAATTGGGAAGGGGAATAAAATGGACCGCCTTTGAGAACGTGTCCACCCCAGTGAGAACTACCATCTTGCTAGCCAGTAACGAAGTCCATCGCTATGTGTGACCAGGGCCGCGAAGGGGCCGACAACAGCTGGAGTAGCCGTGCTGGGGGTCGATTGGATCCCTTGCCCGCAGCAAAAATTGGACAGGCCAACACAAACCGTCGAGCATCCCACGTTACGGTCAGTCATCAAAACCTCTGCTTGATTAACCTACAAGTATGAGTCACTCCAGGGTGGCAAGCTAGACTAAAAGAGTGGCCCCACTGTAGTACGCTAGTTCGGACTGACTCAGGGATGAAGAGCAGACCGTCTGAGCATCGAGTGGGAACAGAAGCGTCGCATACTGCTGTGCGGACCTTGGACTTCCCCAACCCCCACCTCAGACGCATCCACCTCCACAATGAACTAATGAGATGGGTAAGGGGTCGTTAAAATGGGGGCCGAAATAAATAGACTCTTAAGGCTCGCAAACAAAGCTTGGGCCTGTGACGACCAACAGAATTGTTTCTTTGCGGCTAAAGAAATCTGGCTAAAGTACCGAATGAACTGCCTGTACAAATTGGCAAACCCCAGAAAGTGCTGGACCGCTCTATGACTATCTGGGGCTGACCAATCAGCAACTGCCTTTTCATTCGGATACCCTCAGTCGAGAGAATAAGACCCAAGAACTAAACCAACTGTGCTCGAAACTCACACTTCTCCAACTTGACGAATAAACGATTCTCCAGCAACCACTGGAGCACTCACCTGACGCGCTGGACATGATTGCACTCGTTCTAGGAGAAGATCAGGATGTCGTCGATGTAAACAAAAACAAACCAATCAACCATGTCTCGGAGCACGTCGTTGATGAGTGCCTGAAAGACCGCCGGGGAGTTGGAAAGCCCAAACGTCATAACTAAATATTCAAAATTCCCCATATGGGTGTTAAAGGCGGTCTCACATTCGCCCCCCTCCCTAATCCGAACCAAGTGATAAGCACTGCAGAGGTCTAACTTCGTAAAGATGGTTGCCCCATGTAGGAGCTCAAAGGCCAATGATATCAACGCCAAAGGATAACGATTCTTTACCGTAATGTCATAACCCCTGATAGTCAATACAGGGGCACAACGATCCATCCTTCTTCTCCACGCTGTAGAGGAAGAATGACAGATAATGCCTGCTACCAGAGAATCATGTATATACCTCTCCATGGCCTCCCTCTCCGGACCCGACAAAGAGTAAAGTTGCCCCTTAGGTCGTACGGGCGTTGCGAAGGCAGAGATGAAGCTCGGTACTTACTGAAAACAGCTCTCAAATCATGGTAAGCCTCCGGTACATCCGCCAGGTTGACCAGCTCCTCCTGCAACACAGAATGAGACAAGACTGGGGAAAATGCAGCACTCAAACACTGAGCTAAACAGAAAGGGCTCCAAGCCAAAATAGAACCACAAGCCCAATCAATATGGGGGTTATGTTTAACCAACCCAGTTTGACCCAACACCACTGGAGTGGTGGGCGTGTAAATAAGGTGAAATCTAATCTCCTTGGCATGATTACCAGACAAAGTTAATATGACAAACTGGGTGGTGTGAGTAATATTAGTAAGATGGGTGCCACAAAGGGTCCTGGCAGAAATAGGTTCAGCCAGTGCAATGGCCGAAATGCCCAGACGTGTTGCCAATCTGGAATCCATGAAGTCACCCTCTGCTCCAGAGTCAATTAATGCAGAAACCTAGAAAACAGCTCCCCCAAACTGTAAAGAAGCTTGAAACTCTGAACGACCACCAGGTGGCAGTAGAGTTGCAGTGACGCTCATCATGTGCTCTCTCCTGCATGAAAAGTGTCGCCCTGCCACAGGGCACACCACTACCACATGACCCACCTCACTGCAGTACAGACACATCTGATTATCCAGGTGACGGTGTCACTCCCCTATGGGCAGCCGTGCTCTCCCGATCTGCATAGGCTCCTCCTCCGGGAGGATACAGCGGTGAGACATTGTGTTACATGCTGCTCCAAACACAACCCCGGTGAGGTGTTCAGGTGAATCCCCTCTCTTCGGTGCTGAGAACAGAGGGCAATCCGGTCGTCATCTCGAATGGCGAGGTCGATTAGTTTATCCAAGCCAGAAGGCAGCTCCAGAGAATAGATCTTGTCCTTCACATGCTCAGCCAGGCCGTGGAGGAAGTGACCCCAGAGAGCCTTCTCATTCCAGCTGCAGGACTTGCCGAATTCAATGGAGTATCCAAACACTGACTGTTCTCCCTGCTGAAGCAGCGACAATGCTCTTGCTGCTTTAGTACCGTGTGCAGAGTGAACAAACACCTTGTGAATTAAAATGACACAAAACAGTCCTGCTTGCTGTCCCACATGGTGGTTCCCCACTCTCTCGCTTGACCTACCAAGAGAGTGATGACCAACGCTATCCTGGATTGCTCCGTGGGGAAACAGGAAGGCTGGAGAGTGAAAGTCAGCGAGCATTGGGAAAGAAATGACCGACATGAGTTGGGCCAGGTGGATTAAGCTGTGGTTCTACGTGGCATGGAACTGCTCCTTCACGACCCGGAGCGGGTGGGACAGCCTGGGCTGCTGAAAGGCAAGCCATTCTGCTAGCTGGTTGAGTTGGAAAGAGATTTCCGAATAGGCGTCGACCCAGAAGAGAGCCCTGCTGCAGGAGAGCTCGGCGCAGCTCTGTTTCCTCTGCTGAATCCATTTAATGTTGAATAGATTCTGTCAGGGTGCAGGCTAGACAGAGGACTCAGATGCAGAGTAGTGAAAAGGAGAATCTTTTATTCTTGCCACAAAACACAAAATAACATAAACAATAATTAAATGCTCAGGTGCACACTGCAGACCACTCGCACTTCCGGATCTCCGAACTACGGGTCCTTAAACAGGAAAACAGAAGGTAAGACTGAATCTTGGACACCACACAAAACACCGGCAAAAATAAAACAATCTACTCACAATGACAGACAGAAAGGCAGAGACATATAGGGAGTGGGGGAACGAGCAGGTGGGTGTTGCGTCTGAACAATGGTGCTACTTTTAAGGCCTCCCCTAGATGACACTGTTGTTCATACATGTTCTATTGTAGGATAGCAATGTGGAAGAAGAGAGTTAAGTAAAGACCAAATGTGGTTCAGTTCTACTTGTTTTCTGATTCTTTATTTTACTGATTCCCAACATAACAATTGGCGACGAGGATGCCAAGATGTCTCTGCTCTCTCTGCAACTCCCAGTAGCATTTCTGGATTGCCCAGGTTAACCGAAAATTCCCTTTGATGCATGGGAAAAGTTATTTAAAAATTACTTGCTTGCTATCGGTGCCAAGGAGCTTCCACCGAGAGGAAGAGAGCACTACTAAAACACTGTTTGGGAACAGAAGGTCAGCGAATTTACAATACTTTACCTCTTACTGCTGATACATATAATGGATCTTTAAAAAGCACTGAAACAGTTCTTCTCCCCTAAACTGAATGTTGTTTCCAAGAGATATTGCTTCAGGCAACGCACTTAAGCTGTGGGTGAGTCTACAGATCACTACGTTGCAGCGCTTCGTGATTTGGTAAAAATGTGCTTTTGGTGAATTTGTAGCATGAAATGGTCCGCGATCAGATTGTGGAAAAAACATGCATGCCCCGAAATTCGTGAAAGACTGTTATTAGAGCCAGATTTAAGCCTGGAAAAGATGCATATTATTGAAAGACAAATTGAAGCAGCCATTGCAGATGCCAAAGTCATTTTTGAATGGGAATCGAAACAAGCATCAGCAATTCAAAAACAAACATGCGAATGCAGAAAAGTAAACAAAAGAGTAAGTCGAGAGAGGAAAGATGCATAAAGGGTCAACAGCAATGTTACCGATGTGGTTCTGTGAATCACCTTGCAAATGACAAGTCCTGCCCTGCTAAACACTGCAAATGTAGAACGTGCGGGAAAATCGAACATTTCTCAAAAGTGTGCAGGTCATCACCGAAGTCAGTTACTGAAGTAAGCCTACCTGAAGTGACGGTCCTCAGTGTGAATAATTGTAATACAGATGATGGAGCTCCAATGGGCACTTTTACTGAAGCCACACCCATACGCCCTGCACAGTCTTGCACCATTAAGATGATGGTAGATACACAGAAAAAGATCTTCAGCTCTAATCCACATGCGAATGGAGAGGATGAGAGGTTTAAGAGGGTCCTAAAAGACTGTTTGCAAACTGCTTCAATTCAGGGGGAGCCTTGGAAATCATTCACTCAAACATTCCTGATGAGAAATGGCGACACCATCGGCAGATGGAAGAAACACGTGAAAGTGAAAGTGAAAATGACAATACTGCCTCTCATAAATAACATGAAGACTTCACAAAGCAAGTCTTACAATTAACAGCCTACACGAACGCCCGTTTGATCGATCAGCAGTGAAACAAACAAAAAAAATCAAACGAAAATTACAACAGAAATTCAAATGAACACATATTTGCAAAAAGAAAAGTGAAATATGTTCTGCAATATTGGCATGTTGTGCAATTCATCCTCATAAATAATATAGTTAACAGAACGAAATAATGTACTAAACTGATATTCTCGTCAATGTGTCCGTCTGGCGGAGCAGATATAGTTGCAATTAGATAGACAGATAGATAGATAATTAAGGAGATAGATAGATAGATAGATAGATAGATAGATAGATAGATAGATAGATAGATAGATAGATAGATGTATTAATTGTCCACTGAGGAAAGTTGTTTTCATAGTAAAACATTTCTTCATAAGCTACGGAATTATGGTATTCATGGATATGCCTTTAGTTTGTTTTATTTTTGATAAAACAATGTATGGCGTATGTCTCAACCATTCAGAAAGCAACAAGAAATTACATTTGCGCTGAACAATTTCCCATTTCCACGTCGATTATTACCGACATCTGTAGCTTGTCAGATGCAATTAAATGGATGGAAATAAAATGCCCCATCACAATGCATAATGACACACAATGGCTGATCTTGCGCTCTTAGAAGATGTGGCAAATGGAAGAGTGAACGCATCTTTAGACAGCAAGAAGACTTGCTGGCAAACGAGGACGAGTGGCCTATGAGCCGGCTCCGACTTCCTCGAGCCGTCCTGTTGGACCTCTGCGGGCTTTTGGGCCCGGCGTTACAGAGGAGCACTCGGAGGAACCACGCCGTGCCAGTCCCACTTCAAGTCCTAACAACACTAGGATTCCTGGCGACTGGCACTTTTCAGAGGGAATTGGCTGACAGGTCAGGAATATCTCAGCCGACCCTTGGCATAATAGCTTCGTCCCATGATTCCATAAAGTTTCCATACACGGCGGGTGAACAGGCAAACAAGAAAGCTCAATTTGCAGCTATGTATGGTTTCCCAAATGTCATCGGTGCTATTGACTGCACTCATGTTGCCATAAGGGCACCGAACGTTAATGAAAATACTTTCATTAATAGAAAGCATTTTCATTCAATCAATGTCCAAATTATTTGTGATGCAGACATGTTGCTCACTAATGTAGTAGCTCGGTGGCCTGGGTCAAGCCATGACTCATTTATTTTAAGACACAGCAGTGTTGGACGCAGACTCGAGGCCGGTGCTATATGTGATGGCTGGCTTCTAGGTACGTTTGATTATAGACATTCACATTTTAATGTACTTCAATGTCTTAACCCTTTCACTATCCTTGCAGGGGACAGTGGATATCCCCTCAAACAGTGGCTGCTTACGCCTTTCCTCAACCCACATAGTGCAGAGGAAAGGCACTACAACATGTGCCACAGCCGAGCTCGCGCTATAGCGGAGCGCACCATCGGCCTGTTTAAGGGCAGAAGGCGCTGCCTCGACTGCACTGGAGGGAGGTTATTGTACACGCCTGAAAAGGTGTGCCAAAACGTGCTGGCATGTGCTGTGCTACACAATGTGGCACAGCTTAAAAACGTGCCTCTACCCCCTGGCGCCGATTGCTGTGTTGGCCCCGACCCTGAACCCCATCCCCACGCATTTGAGCCAAATGCTGCTGCTGTGCGCCAGCGTTTGGAAGTGATGCGTCGCTTGTAAAGAACAACAAAAGGTGTGGAAAATATTATTTATTCAAGAATTCCCTCATCGTGCAGTTTATTTCAGTCAGGGCAGTCTTGATTTCGCCCAACTCCTTGGCCACCTCTCTGATTGAACTAATGACTTCCCTCTGCATTTCAAGGACTGCATCGGTGAGGACACGTCCACTGCTGGAGGGTTGAGAGCCGTGTGCCGTGGAGACGCTGGGTCCAGATGGCTGCTCAGCTGCAGCATCGTAACCACTGGCCCCGCTGGAACACCCAGCTACTGAAATAAAATTGTTCTATATTAATAAACTGTAATTGTGTAGCCTGCATACATGTGACTTGACTGCATTCATTTTACTTATATCTCTTACCTGTGTCACCCGGTGCATCTGGCGCGTGAGTGTCCCCCTCCGCCTCAGTCACCACTCCACTTAATAGGGATTCCCCAATAATTGCCGCCAGTCTCTCATCAAGAGGGGTCAGCTCCGGTGTCCCCTTTCCCCCACCCGTGGCAGACACACTCTGGCGATGGAGCGCTAGACGTTTTTTTGCGTGCGCACGGTTTTATAAATCCGAATATTTCTGTGCGTACGCACGTCCTATGTTTCATCCGTACGCCACTTCTGATGCAAATCCTACGCAAAGTTTTATAAATGAGGCCCCTGGTGCGGATTAAGACACCCTGAAAGTAAGGAAAGGTGACCAAAAGTTCATACGACCAAGATCTGTTGTGCAGAAGAGAGGTGAGGATTCCTACCTCCTGGATATGACAGTAAAATATGGAATGCTTTATGTCTTGCTGGAGTGCCAGAACCGAGAGGTGCTGACACTTATGAAAAGCAACAATCTGCGTCACCAATTGTTAACCCTCAGAGTGTGCTATTCAGGTGTACTAAGGACTATGTTTTACATGTTGAAACAACGTTGAATTAAAATAATGGAGTCAAGAAGATAAAAGTCAAAATATTGTGATAATATAGATAATATAATATAAGATGTAAAATATTGTGTTTCACAGTACATGTTTATTCTTGGCTTATACATATTTATGTTATTTAAAGTCTACTATATTCTTCCTGAAAAAGGGGAAGATGTTGCTTCTGAATAATTGTGCTACTTTTAAGGCCTCCCCTAGATGGCACTGTTGTTTATACATCTTCTATTGTAGGAAAGCAATGTGGAAGAAGAGAATTAAGTAAAGTACTACTTGTTTTCTGCTTCTTTATTTTACTGATTTCCAACATAACAGTGGGGAAGAATAAGCTCGTGATTTGCGCATCCCCGCCATGATCAGCGCTGATTGCCCAGACCATGAGCTAGCTACAGACAGGACAACACAGACCGCAGCGGAAGCCAATAAGGCACCCTGACCCTGCACCGTGACAGTAGCTTGCTCTCATGTTAAGAGTGCTGCGGAGATGCTTTCTCTTTAGGGTGACCATATGCGCCGTTCATACGGGACACGTCCCAGCCAGGATTTTAATATTGCCTAAAATATCCAGGTTTTAACTATTTGCACTGTTGTGTAACATTCATGAGAGCTATAAAGAGCAGAGCTGATGGCTCCTTATGATTTCGAATCGCTTTCACAAGGTTGTTCGCTCATTTGACTTGAAGCACTGTGGCCCACTTTGTTTTTTTTTTTGGATTTGTGCGCAGCGACACTTTAAGTCAATTGAACAAACAAACGTGTGTGCATATTTGCATCGCTTTGATCATTCTCTCTAGATTTCACCTTCTCACACGCAGCCCCACGATTGGTCGATTATGTACAATACCTGCATGTTATTGGTCAAACTGCTCTGGATGTTTAAGGCATTATTCTCCTGGCCGGGACATGTCCCTTATGAACGCGCATATTGTCACCCTACATGTATTTCTCTTAGCACCACAAAAACAGTTAACCTATCAAAATAAATCAAGTAACATATAATAAAGGTGTATCAATGCACATTTCCCGCCAGTCTTGTGTAAACTACGCCATGCAAAATTGTATTTATTTATTAATATCGTGAGATGGCGGAGCGCATGTCTGAAGCTGCTCACTTAGAGACGATCTTGCTCGTCTCAGTCTGCTCAATCGTGGTGATGTCATTGCCCTAAAAAGATGTTATAATGGACTATTTCACATTCAGAGATGAAGGATCGGAAAATGTTATAAGAGGAGGAGTCCGATGACAGTCTGTAATATGCACAGGTGCGCTTCACTCGCTTTACTATTGAGATTGAGGAGTCATGTGCCGATTTGGGTTGATTTGGGAGGGGTCTGAGCCGGTCGGCCCTGATGGCAGGATATGCTATCTGTTGCCAGGGGCAATGCCTTCAGAACTTCACAGAGGCGCGACTAAACATTTCAGAGCGCTTTCATTTTTGCGCATTTATTTTGTCGGCGGAACAGATTGAGACGGATCTACGAATAAGAGAAAGAAAAGGAAGAAAGTAAAGCAATGCAAAAACATAAGGCGAAAGAAAGGGGACCTTACAGGAACAAGCTCACACCAAGCGCAAAACAGCGGTGTTTGGAGAAGCTCTCAGGCAGCTCCCTGCAGCGGCACAGAGACCTAAACAATTTACCTCCATGCACATATATGGACATTGGGAATTATATTGTTTACAATGTAAGTCACTTTGCATTCACGCTGTTAATGGCTTAATCTAACCCGGACATTTACATCTCGCAATCACAAATTTAACTACCCTAGCTAACCCAGAACTGGTTTGTCCACTTTGCAGCCCCCAACAAAAAAAACCTGGTACAGTATGTGTCATTGGGTTAAAATCAAATTATAACTAAACATACACAGCTTTAGCCTACATCAAGACATGTTGGAAACGTTCGTTTACATTGAACATCTCGTTACAATCTAGTGTTCAGTCGCAGTTAATAACTTTGTCATTTTGGTCAAGAAGTGCATTCTAAATGCAATGTAATTACAATACGCTAAAACGCATGTGAATAAACTTACTTTGGCCAGTACAACACTGTTTTCTTCACCTGCTGTAGATGCACAGCAGAAAGCCTCGTAACTTTCCAAAGACTTGTGGCTTTTAAACTCCTGCATTGTGTAGTAACTTAAACCAAAAAATATATAATTCCCAATGTCCATATGTGTGCATGGAGGTAAATGGTCCAGGTCTCTGTGCCGCTTGAGAGCGTCTCCAAATACCGCTGTTTTGCGCTTGGTGTAACCTAAAAAAAACTGTATTCCACTGTTCCTATGTTTTCCATATGTATCGTGTGAGGTACTGCAGTAGTTTTTAACGCAGCAGTAACTTCCAGGCATGGTAAAACAGTGCAGAATTGCGAGAACCTCCTCTTAACAACACATGTAAACAATCCTGTTTCGCCGCCGGTATCCTTCCAACATGGCGGAGACCGTGATATCGAGGGAGGGGCTTTGTGCTATGACGACAACTTCTCATTCTCAATACAAGGTCTACATTATTCGTGCTATCCAAACATACAAGGGGTGATCAAAAGTTCAGAGACTATGTCCATCATGATAAGCAACCGAAAACCATCATCTTCAGGGTAATGTTAGTCTGTTTTTGTATGATGCCTGACAGACAGCGATCGGTAGAAGTGAAAGTGAAACCCGTCTCACTTTAAACCCGTTTTTTCGCAAAATCATAGCTATCAAGCCAACTTCAGATAGCCATAACTTTTGTTACGTTCAAGCTATGGACAACATAAAACGGTTTCACCATGTGTTGGATTTTCTTAGATCGCATTACACATACACACACACAATATAACATATATATATATATATATATATATATATATATAAACACACACACACACACACACAAACTCACTGGCCACTTTATTAGGTACACCTGATAAATTGCTTGGTAACACAAATTGCTGATCAGATGGCAACCAGTAGATGTGGTTAAAGGTGCCATATGCAGAAATTGAGGTAAAAATATCCATAACATGACCTACACGCATCAAAAGAATGAGAAGAAATAAGGGCGATGATGTCATTAAAAAAATGTCAAGTTATAGTGCTGCAGAGATATCAACCTTAATTAGCATTAGCATTACTAGCCCCGGCCCGACAGGTGTTGTAATACCAGTTTCGACCATGGGAGGCGGTATGCGGGCAACATAACCAACCTGCAATACACGAATAACTCGCACGGCTTGTGGGCGTGTACTTGAACCTGATGTCAATCGTGTGGAAAGTACAGCCCAGTACTACTTCATTTCAGTTCAGGGAAGAAAGAGAAATGATGTCTCAAGCCCTTGGCAAGAGACCCCTACCACCACCACCCGGTACAGGGAAACAACTGCGCTCGGAATCACAAATCAAATCCGATAAGAAAAGGAGCCGACCCAGAGTTAACATCGGCACTGTTTTCAATCGCTGGAGACAACTGATGGACCATAAAGAAATGAAGCTCGACTCCGAACTTGCAACATGTCTAACAGTAAGTTAGATGCTGTTAGTATTTCGCTAGAAGTTTGTTTTATGTGTTTGTGTATTTGTTTTCGGGAAGTTATAACATAGCAATGTATCAAAGGCTGTTAGATAAACGTGCTAATGTTAGCGATGGCTAACCGTAGCTGCATTTGATAATTAGCTAGCTATAACTTAACTTTACCCATTTTATTATATCATAACTAACCTGCTTTGTCTAGTATGTTGGTCTCCGTGTCCTGTTTGCTTTGTGGTTTTTCTGTGCGTGAAAAAAATTGATGTGTGGCGTGAAAGCGTGTGAAAAGAGTCAAAAACGCTGAATGCTTGAGAGTTGGCACATTATTTCCCAAGCAGAATAAAGTTAGGATAGTTAGGTTTCCCAAGCAGAATAAAGTTAGGACAGTTAGGCTTCGGCTATGGCTGTAGTGTTGTTGTGAAAGTAGGGGCGGAGCATAGAGACTATGCCGTTTCTCGTTTGTTACTCTAGAGTAGACCAATTCACTTTATTGAGGCATACTGCCCCCATCTGTTATGGAATGTGGAGTATGACTTGATTTTTTTTGCCAAACATTACAGATGGCACCTTTAAGGCGAAGTGCTGAAGTTCAAACCAAGCATCATTAAATGACTTTGAATGTGGAATGGTTGTTGGTGCCAGATGTGCTGCCCTGATTATTTCAAAAACTGCTGATCCACTGGGATTTTCATGCACAACCAACTCTAGGGTTTACAGAGAATGGTCTAAAAAAAAAGAGAAAATATCTACTGAGCTGAAGTTGTGTGGACGGACATGCCTTGTTGATGTCAGAGGTCAGAGGAGAAGCAGACTGGTTAGAGAGGAAAGAAAGGCAACAGTAACACAAATAACCACTCATTACAACCAATGTATGCAAAAAACCACACCAGGTGCCACTCCTGTCAGCTAAAAACAGGAAACAGAGGCTACATTTCATACAAGCTCACCAAAATTGGACAATAGAATATTGGAAAAAAAGTTTCCTGGTCTGATGAGTTTCAATTTCTGCTGTGACATTCAGATGGTTGGGTCAAAATTTGTCATAGAGAGCATGAAAGCATGGATCCATCCTGGATTGTCTCAATGGTTCATGCTGCTGGTGGTGGTGTAATGGTGTGGGGGATATTTTCTTGGCACACTTTGGACCCCTTATTACCAATTGAGCATTATTTTACATGCCACAGCCTACCGGAGTATTGTTGCTGACCATGTCCATCCCTTTATGACTAACTACAGTGTACCCATATTCTGGCTACTTCCAGCAGGATAATGCACCATGTCACAAAACTCAAATAACCTTAAACTGGTTTCTTGAACATGACAATGTGTTCACTTTACTCAAATGGCCTCCACAGTCACCAGATCTCAATCCAGTAGAGCTTTGGGATGTGGTGGAACGGGATATTCACATCATGGATGAGCAGCCGACAAATCTGCAGCAACTGTGTAAAATCTCTGAGGAATGTCTCCAACACCTTGTTGAATATTTGCCTTAAAGAATTAAGGCAGTTCTGAAGGCAAAAGGGTCCAACCCGGTACTTTCAAGCTGTACCCAATAAAGCGGCCAGTGAGTGTATATTATATTTAAGATTTAGGTAACGTGTTTGTTCTGCCCTCATTAATGAATTGAAGACACCTGACTTTTGTCACTTGGAAAAAAACAAAGCTGCAAGTAATTCCTGGAAATACTTCTTTATTCGTGTACACTTAAAAAAATCATGTCCAAAATACCAAGTGACAATGACACCTAACAGAGTAAATCACAGTGTTAAGTAAAAATAGTTAGTGAATGGTTTTATGCTGTATTATAATTGTTTTCTCTTCCTTTGTGTGACCACCAGATGTCAGTAGTTACATGGAATTGGAACAAAACATCAACCGCATTAGTACAGACTGTGTAGTCCTAAAGTAAAAATAGTGAATGGTTTTATGCTGTATTATAATTGTTTTCTCTTCCTTTGTGCGACCACCAGATGTCAGTAGTTACATGGAATTGGAACAAAACATCAACCGCATTAGTACAGACTGTGTAGTCCTAAATAAACAACTTTTGTTAGCACAAATCATTTATTTATTTTTTGTCTTTTAAACTAAAATATTTTAAGACCTCATAAGCAGCCCAATATAACTTATGTAAATCATTTAAGGTAAGGCACTAGCTGACCCACTTACAATGTAGTGCTACAGTGTATGTCAAAAGGAGCACTGTCCTGTCCTATAAAATCCATTACCATAGAATTCCCTGCACAATATGAGAGGAGACAACCTATAAAAGAAGTGTATTGAAACAAATAGCACCAGTAACATCATGAGAGGAATACAACTTATATATCACGATTAGCACTAGATATTTACGAAGTATGTTAAAGTATTAAAGCTAAGTTCACAATTCTAGACATTTTCCTACAGAAAAGAAGTAGTACAAGCCTGCTAATCTCAGTCCTCAGGTCATATGTCATCACTTAGCTTGGATTTAATGAGTACTATAAGCTCAGTTATCAGTACTTTAACTAACAATACTGTTTCAAACCATCTCAAACCCAGAAGCACAAATATGTATAAACACACAAGTTGTATAGGTAGCTTGTTTAGAGTGTGTAAAACACTGACTCATTTAGGGGCATGGGTGATTGTAGGCTTGAAGGTCAGGATGGGGAGGGATGGGAAGGTTCAGAATATCAGTAGTTTTGAGGGTCCACAGAGGGATCCATCTCTAGGGCATCAAGGTACTGGCTGCAGTTGGGATCACCCCTCATCAGTGGAGAATTGAGGATGGGTCTTCCTGTGTGTGGATCCACACACCAGCATTCACCACGATGTCCATTCACAGACATCTTACACTGAAACGCACACAAAAGTCAAAATAAGTATTAAGTAAAAATAAGTTTTATAAGTAAAAAATATGTTTTTAGAACTGAAATAAACAGTTTAAAGATTTGAAAGGAATGTGTTTGTACAACAAGCTGTACTGTAACTTTAATCGACAGCATTTCTAATAGAATGTTGATTACCACAAGCACATTTTTATAGTATTTTAGTATTTTCTTTTACAGTTAAACACACACACAATGGAAGTGAAGGGGAATACAAAAAATACTAAAGATGCATCTTTAGGCGGCTGCTCGCACTGGAGACATACGATTTTGACGTGACGTGCGTGCTCTCCTTCACGTCCGCGTCCTCAACCCAGCCCCGCTGGGTTAAAGCAGAGACATATTTTCAACCCAAACCAGCAGTTGGGTTGAAAAAACAACCCAGCGTTTTTTAGAGTGTGTGTAACATGCTTGTGTTTACATAATAAGATGTAAATAATATGCATTTTTTACCCTGATGGAAAATATTGGTTACCTTTTTTTGTGTCAAGTAATATCCAATTTTGACAACAGAATGCGTAAACTCTAAAACTTTAATGTGTGTGTGTGTGTGTGTGCGTTCTGATCCTAAATTATTCAACATCAAGAAGATCAGGCCCTTTCTTTCGAGAACGTGCTGCACAACTCCTTGTTCAAGCTCTTGTTCTGTCCAGGCTGGACTATTGCAGTGCTCTCTTGGCAATTAATCCAGAACGCAGCAGCAAGATTAATTTTTAATGAGCCAAAAAGAATACAAGTTACTACAGGTCAAAACAGGTCAAAAGTCTGGGATCAGAATGATTTTTTTTTAAATGTTTTTTAAAGTCCCTCTCAATTATGCTTTTATTTGATAAAAAAATCAGGAACAAATAAAATAATATTGTAAAATATTATTATGATGTAAAATAAAGTTTTTCTGTTTTAATATACATTCAAATCTATTTTATTCCTGTGATATTAAAGCTGAATGTTCAGCATCATTGCTCCAGTCTTCACTGTAACATGATCCTTATAAAATGTTGATTTATTATCAGTCCTGGAAAGGTTTGTGCACTTGAACCCATGATCATTTTTTTCAGGATTCTTTGAGAAATAAAACGTTAAAAAGAAGAGCATTATATTTAAAATACAAATATTTTCTAATAATCTACACTACAGTTATTTTCTTTTTTAAGAAATTAAAACTTTTATTCTGTAAGGATGTGTCAAATTTTTAAGAAGTGATAGCAAAGATTTATATTTTTAGAAAATATTTATATTTTGAATAAACGCTGTTCTGTTTAACTTTTTATTTATCAAAGAATCCTGAAAAAAAGTATTGCAGTTTCCAAAAAAATATTTGGCAGCACAACTGTGGTCAACATTGATAATTCTAATAATAAATCAGCATATTAGAATGGTCTCTTAAGGATCATGTGATACTTTAGAGTAATGCCTGATGGAAATTCTGCAGAAATAAACGATATTTTAAAATATATTAAAATAGAAACCATTATTTTATATTGTAATAACATTTTGCAAGATTAATGTTTGGTTTTTCTTCTGTATTTTTGATCATATAAATGCAGCCCTGATGAACATAAGACATTACTGATCCCAGACTTTTGAATGACAGTGTATATACATATAGAGTCAAACCAAAATGTATTCAAACCCTTCAACATTTTACACATTATCACAGTTTATTCACTATAGTTTAGAAAATGGTAAAATAGGACAAGAACTCTGAGTTAAACTGTGTCAGGACGAATTAATCTTGATAATGTCAGATGACACTTACGCAAAACATGATCAGGTTAAAGTGTCTGAATAACTTTAGGTCCCAAATTCGTATCTACAAACGCGATTCCAAAAAAGTTGGGACACTGTACAAATTGTGAATAAAAACAGAATGCATTGATGTGGAAGTTTCAAATCATATCAAATGTTTCATATCAAATGTTTAAACTGAGAAAATGTATCATTTTAAGGGAAAAATAAGTTGAATTTTACATTTCATGGCATCAACACATCTCAAAAAAGTTGGGACAAGGCCATGTTACTACTGTGTGGCATCCCCTCTTCTTTATATAACAGTCTGCAAATGTCTGGGGACTGAGGAGACAAGTTGCTCAAGTTTAGGAATGGGAATGTTGTCTCATTCTTGTCTAATACAGGCTTCTAGTTGCTCAGCTGTCTTAGGTCTTCTTTGTCGCATCTTCCTCTTTATGATGAGCCAAATGTTTACTATGGGTGAAAGATCTGGACTGCAGGCTGGCCATTTTAGTACCCGGATCCTTCTTCTACACAGCCATGATGTTGTAATTGATGCAGTATGTGGTCTGGCATTGTCATGTTGGAAAATGCAAAGTCTTCCCTGAAAGAGACAATATCTGGATGGGAGCATATGTTGTTCTAGAACTTGTTCTAGAACTCTTTAGTATGGATGACATGGCATCCCAGTTTTCCAAAAAGAACTTCAAATTTTGATTCATCTGAACACAGAACAGTTTTCCACTTTGCCACAGTTCATTTTAAATGAGCCTTGGCTCAGAGAAAATACCTTTGCTTCTGGATCATGTTTAGATATGGCTTCTTTTTTTACCTATAGAGTTTTAGCCGGCAACGGCGAATGGCGCAGTGGATTGTGTTCACTGACAATGTTTTCTGTAAGTATTCCTGAGCCCATGTTGTGATTTTCATTACAGTAGCATTCCTGTATGTGATGCAGTGCTGTCTAAGGGCCTGGAGATCATGGGCATACAGTATGGTTTTCCGGCATTGACCCTTTACACATAGAGATTGTTTCAGATTATCTGAATCATTGGATGGTATTATGTACTGTAGATGATGATAACTTCAAAGTCTTTGCAATTTTTCTGTGAGAAACATCTTTCTGATATTACGCCACAATTTTTTGCCGCAACATTGGGGGAATTGGTGATCCTCTGCCCATCTTGACTTCTGAAGCACTGCCACTCTGAGAGGCCTTTTTTTTATACCCAATCATGTTGCCAATTGACCTAATAAGTTGCAAATTGGTCCAGCTGTTCCTCTTATGTACATTTAACTTTTCCGGCAACTTACTGCTACCTGTCCCAACTTTTTTGGAATGTGTAGCTCTCATGAAATCAAAAATGAGCCAATATTTGGCATGGCATTTAAAAATGTCTCACTTTCAACATATATGTTGTCTATATTCTATTGTAAATAAAATATAAGTTTATGAGATTTGTAAATTATTCCATTCCTTTTTTACTCACAATTTGTACAGTGTCCCAACTTTTTTGGAATAGGGTTTGTATTTTACTGGTAGTCCACTGTATGCAGAATTTGGTGGCATAATATGTCACAGTTTACTTTATTTTGCTATCCTCACTTACATACTGTAAATGAACTATAGTGTCCTGCACCCACTAATAAAAACAAATTTGTTTAAAAAATGATATCTGGTGTCTGAATGATTTTTGGTTTGACTGTACGTCATGCATATATTCTTTTTTATGCAATTAAAATTTGGCCACAAATTGATTTTTACTTGTATTCCTTTAATATTCCTTTAAGGCATCTATTTGTTTGTATTCCTGTAAAGTTAAAAGTAAAACATGACATTAGTAATGCCAAGATCATGGGTTTGATTCAAGAATGCATAAACTGATCAGATTTATGCCTTAAATGCATCATAAGTTACTTTGTTTAAAAATCCCTGGTAAATGCATACATTTAAATGATTTCTATGGATGAGCAGAATAAGTTCTCCACATTAAATGAATCAAATGAGGCGTGACAATAAATAAAAGATAGCGAGAGAGATTAAGAAAATAAGTTTTGAAATGGGAGAAATGTCACCAGAGTGAGGTAAGCAGAGCTAGGCTGACAAAATTTAATAAAACATTTAGATAATGTATTTAATGTGCATCCAGATATGGCAAATCTACAAAAATGAACTTGAACTTTTGCTGCTAAATAGGGAATTAAATACCTGTTTAAGGTTGTACTGCCCCCTCTTGTCACAGTTGGGTATGTGCAGGGAATAAAGGTCCTCCAGGGGGCCCCTGTTATCTCTGAAGGGCATTTTTACAATCCTTTCCAGCACCTCGTCAAGCTCCTGCTGACACTGGCTCTAAAATATATAAATAAATGTGTGAATGTAAATTGTGGCCAGATTGCTTGGTCCTTAATGTTGTCATACCAAATCCCCCTTTGAGAACAGAGCATGCAACAATGACAAGAGAATGGCATTGTTTAAGTTAACACAAGTTAAAGGAGGAGCTGGGGTGGAGATGTATTGCAAATTGCAAAGCTGGATTTAAGTAAGGCGCAATGTTTAAGATTTGCCAAAGAGTGCATTGGAATCGGATTAGCTGATAGGGGCTGGCTTGAATTTTTGAATCAGCTGATGTTAGCTGATAGCGGGCTTCACTATGAGGCCTGCCTGAACTAACGCAGAATGCTTGATTTGTGGGTGTTTAGGTAATATGACCTGACAGTACAACCTGCAAAGCATTGGGTGTGTGAGCCTGAAAAAAAATGCTTTGCACATGTTACTGTGCATTTGAAGTTTGCAGACTGGTCAGATTTTATCACAGTATTGTGGTCAAAGCACCCATTGTGGTAAGCTAAATTATTAATCATAGGCCAATTGGTACGTGTTTTGTCTGGGTTTGGAACAGATATGGAAGATTTAGAATTTACGTACTGAGACATTAGAATGCATAAATGTGTACCCCACTCTAAAATATACACTCTAGGCAAAATATAATCTTGTCTCTGCAATTCAGCATGAGCAGTTCCGCACAAAAACACTCAAACATCAGAGAGAAGATTTTATTGATTTTGATTTTATTTTCATCACCTACCTGTTTGGCATAGGGCACTTTAGGATCCTCAACTTTATTGTACCTCATCTTGGTCTTCTGCTGCTGACGGTGTTGAAGGACAGCACTCTCCTTCCAGGTACTGTCTTTGGTGGGCTTCCTTATGGGAGGAACCTCAGTCAGACCAATGTCCAAAGAGTCCTGCACCTCACCTAATGATATTACACATAGATTTTTTAAATTAGTCAAAACGTGATCTTAATATGCTTATCTTTTATGATTGATTATTAAAAGTAAGGTTATTCATATATAATAACCTATATATATATATATATATATATATATATATATATATATATATATATATATATATATATATATATATATGTATGTATGTATGTATGTATGTATATATATATATATAATAACCCCTCCAGATGAAGCTACCTTTCTCTGTGCAATGCAGGATCAGACAAATTGTCCCAAAATAAAAAATAAATAAAAACAAGTTTCCAAATTAAAGCTGCAGTAGGTACCTTTTGTAAAAATGTATTTTTTACATATTTGTTAAACCTGTCATTATGTCCTGACAGTAGAATATGAGACAGATAATCTGTGAAAAAAAATCTAGCTCATCTGGCTCTTCCCAGTGGTCCTATTGCCATTTGCAGGAATACATCGCTCCCGGTAAGAAATCAACCAATCAGAGCTGCGGTCCGTAACTTTTTTATGTGTTCAAAATTTACAAAATGTATATAAGTGAGTACACCATGAATCCATTTTCCAAACCGTGTTTTTAGCCTGTCCTGAATCACTAGGGTACACCTATAATAAGTGTTTATATTCTGACTATTTTAGATTGATATATATTCATGTTCATGCATAATTACGTACATAAAGAAATATATTTTATGTTGGATCAGTCACCTTTGTCGGCAAGTGTGCAGCTGACACACCCACCTAAACGATTTCAATATAGCGCTTATCTGGCCCGAAAAGAACACTAACATTGCAGAAAACATCTTAGTATGAATTTATTTCCATACACTTATCCTAAAAATGTATCCTTTGTGACTAATACACTTAAAATCAGGTGATTTTTAGTCAGTGTTTTAGCTGTTAGTCAATGGTGCTCTCCACCGGTTGGGAAAAGTAAGATGGCCGCTCGAACGGCTTTGCCGTTGAATGGAAGTTTAGAACGCAATGAACAATCCAGTCAGTTTCATCAAGCACACATGCCTGACCTGAAGCAGTGTTGCCAGCTTAGCAATTTTGTTGCTAAATTGAGCAACTTTTCAGACCACCCTAGCAACTTAAATTTGACAACTTTTAGCAACTTTAGATAAGTGACAAATTTTCCAAACACATTTTCCATCCAAATTACAAAAGAGAAAACCAAAAATGCCTATCAGTACAGACATCAAGTGAATAAAGTTAGCTGCTATTTGCAGTTGTTCAATTTAATAGTAATAACAATAATTTAATAATTGTTGAATGATACACTATGTTAGTAGCTTCTAACTTGTACTTGCAATTTTTGATCAATTAGTACACTGTAAGAAAAATAGAAAAGATACTAGAAATTTTCTAGGACATTATCCATTAATCATTGTAACTGTTACAAACTAAGGTAGTGCTAAACGTAAAACAAAGTGCGAGAAGATCTGGAACAAATAAGGAGTTTAATGATGAAGAAGGGGAAAACAGACAATATACAAGATTACATTTAGCATTAACACATTTAGGTTAGGTTGCAACCATCTATATTCAAACATACAAACAATCACGGACGAGGGAGAACTCAACAGAACGGGTATTTAAACAATCAGGAGGTGATGAGGGAACTGGAAACAGGTGGGAAGAATCAATTAACCAAAACTAGGAGGAAGGTGACCAAAAAAGGAAACAGAAAGTTCATAAACGTGACAGTTCGCCCACTCCCGGAACGGTGCGTCCTCGCACCGCAAGAGGAATACCAGCAGAAGGCTCAGGCGACCAAGGCGGAGGCGGGGTCCTGGCAGACCACTGTGGAGCCGGAGAGACCGAGGATGGAGGTGGAACCGGAGGGAAGGAGGAGCCTGACGGAGCCGGAGGGATGGAGTGACGAGGTGGAACCAGAGGAGTGGAGTCCCGAGGCGGCGGATGGTCGACGACTGACCAAGGTGGAGCCGGAGGGACAAGGGAGCCCGGTGGAGCAGGTGGGATGCTAGGCCACGGTGGAGACGAGGGAGCTAAGAGCCAAGGCGGAGCCGCTGGGTCGAAGGACCGAGGAGGAGTCCAGGGCTCGGAGGCTGGAGGCTGAGACAGGGCCTTAACGCGCCAAGGAGGAGCTGGAGACTGGCAGTCCAGCGGTGAACCATCGCGCCCAGATGGCGTGGACTGAGGGTGAGCTGCGGGACTGACTGGCACCAGCAGGGATGACGAGGAACTGGCTGGTCTGGGAAGAGAAGGAGAGAGGAAGGATGGGAGGAAAGACAAGAGGATCAGGGCTGGACGGAACCAGCGGAAGTGGAGCAGAGGGACCAGCAGGTCCTGGAGGAGGTGGGAGAGGGAGGCCGGGAGGGAACACAGGAGATTCAGAGCTGGGCGGAACCAGTGGAGACACAGAAGATTCAGAGCTGGGCGGAACCAGCGGAGACACAGAAGATTCAGGGCTGGACGGAACCAGCGGAGAAACAAAAAATTCAGGGCTGGGCGGAACCAGCGGAGAAACCGAAAATTCAGGGCTTGGCGGAACCAGCGGAGAAACAAAATTCATGGCTGGACGGAACCAGCGGAAATGGAGCAGAGGAAATGACTGGAGGAGGTAGAAGTGGGAGACTGAGAGGGTATACAGGGGGATCAGGGCTGGACGGAACCAGCGGGGAAACAGGAAAATTAGGGATTACCTCCATAGACCAGTCCATCAGATCCATAAGTTGCTCCATGTTTTTTCCCGAGATCGCATACAGCTCACCCTCAGTCGCAGGAGTGTGGGCAGGGCTTTCCTCCACGCCCTCGATCTCCACGAGGACTCCCACGATGCACGGTGTTGCCGGCTCACACACCTGGTCAGTTGCGCTCTCAAGGTCCTGCTCATTGTCCATGAATGGTTCGGGCTCTGCGGCTCACACATGACGGTCCATGAAGATCCGTTTTTCTCCAGCACCCACTCCACAAAAGCAGCGAAATCCTCTTGGGGACCATTCGCTGGTAGGCTTGCCTTACACCGCTCGGTCAGGCCGGTGTAGAAGAAGTTAGAGAGCGAGCGGTCAGAGAAGTGAGTAAGGCATGCCAAGGTGGAGCCGGAGGGACGAGGGAGCCCGGTGGAGCAGGTGGGATGCCAGGCCACGGTGGAGACGAGGGAGCTAAGAGCCAAGGCGGAGCCGCTGGGTCGAAGGACCGAGGAGGAGTCCAGGGCTCGGAGGCTGGAGGCTGAGACAGGGCCTTAACGCGCCAAGGAGGAGCTGGAGACTGGCAGTCCAGCGGTGAACCATCGCGCCCAGATGGCGTGGACTGAGGGTGAGCTGCGGGACTGACTGGCACCAGCAGGGATGACGAGGAACTGGCTGGTCTGGGAGGAGAAGGAGAGAGGAAGGATGGGAGGAAAGACAAGAGGATCAGGGCTGGACGGAACCAGCGGAAGTGGAGCAGAGGGACCAGCAGGTCCTGGAGGAAGTGGGAGAGGGAGGCCGGGAGGGAACACAGGAGATTCAGAGCTGGGCGGAACCAGCGGAGACACAGAAGATTCAGGGCTGGACGGAACCAGCGGAGAAACAGAAAATTCAGGGCTTGGCGGAACCATCGGAGAAACAAAATTCATGGCTGGACGGAACCAGCGGAAATGGAGCAGAGGAAATGACTGGAGGAGGTAGAAGTGGGAGACTGAGAGGGTATAAAGGGGGATCAGGGCTGGACGGAACCAGCGGGGAAACAGGAAAATTAGGGATTACCTCCATAGACCAGTCCATCAGATCCATAAGTTGCTCCATGTTTTTTCCCCGAGATCGCATACAGCTCACCCTCAGTCGCAGGAGTGTGGGCAGGGCTTTCCTCCACGCCCTCGATCTCCACGAGGACTCCCACGATGCACGGTGTTGCCGGCTCACACACCTGGTCAGTCGCGCTCTCAAGGTCCTGCTCATTGTCCATGAATGGTTCGGGCTCTGCGGCTGCGGTGGGCTCTGGCTCCATGCGGCGTGATGGTGGCTGGCTGGTCTCTGGGTCGGGAGTGGGGCTGGAGATATCCTCTTTGGCGGTGCTGACGGTCCATGAAGATCTGTTTTTCCCTAGCACCCACTCCACAAAAGCGGTGAAATCCTCTCGGGGACCATTCGCTGGTAGGCTTGCCTTACACCGCTCGCTCAGGCCGGTGTAGAAGAAGTTAGAGAGCGAGCGGTCAGGGAAGTGAGTAAGGCACGCCAGATCTAAAAAGTCCCTGGTATGGTCCTCCAACGAACAGTTCAGTTGCTCCAGGCATAGGAGACGGACTGCTGGGATGACCATTCCGGGAGAGGAAAAAAAGAAAGAAAAAAACAAAAAGAAAGAAAAACGCAGCTAAATTAACTATACTCTTTAGGTCCGTGATTCTGTTACAAACTAAGGTAGTGCTAAACGTAAAACAAAGTGCGAGAAGAGGATCTTGAACAAATAAGGAGTTTACTGATGAAGAAGGGGAAAACAGACAATATACAAGATTACATTTAGCATTAACACATTTAGGTTAGGTTGCAAACATCTATTGTCACGGGAGGAGCACAAGACAGACACAGTGGGCGTGGCGTCAGGCCTCAGAGAGGCTTTTATTAACAGAAATCATAAAATAACAGGGAATAAAAGTGGCCAAAGGGGGAAAGTGTCCAAAATAACAGGGAATCTGGTGTCCTCGTTGTGCTGCGGGGTTTGTGTGGGTCGGGCAGTGTTCACCGAGGAAGGGTCCAGGCAAGGGGCGGAGTCCGGCGGCCGCACGCGCTCCCCTCCTAGGTCCGGGGCGCGAGGGGCGGCGGCTTCTCCTAGCGGCCGCGTCTCTCTCATTGGCCGCGGCACTGGTAGGGGATGGACGGCCCGGCATCCTGGCCCGTCGGCCGTGTAAACGGGTGCGGTTCTCCTCCGGATCGCGGGTCCGGCAGCTCACGTCTTGGTGGCGCGGGAGTCCCTCAACGCTCCCTTCCTGGACCCACGAGGACACCAGCGTGCATGCACGGGGAAGAGACCGGTCTCCTGAGGAGAGGCGCGTTGGGCTTTTAAACAGCGGCGGTAATGAGGCTCCACTTCCTTCAGGTGTGCCCCATCACACGCCGCCAGCCCTGACTCATCCAGCGCCCCTCCTCTCACACACCCACTCCAGTCGGGAGCCTGGTGAAGGGCGGCGATTTAGGACGGGGTGCCGGTGATAATCAGGGAGGAGGCAGCTGACTCGTCACACTATATTCAAACATACAAACAATCACGGACAAGGGAGAACTCAACAGAACGGGTATTTAAACAATCAGGAGGTGATGAGGGAACTGGAAACAGGTGGGAATAATCAATTAACCAAAACTAGGAGGAAGGTGATCAAAAAAGGAAACAGAAAGTTCATAAACGTGACAGTAACCATGTAACCCGAAAACACATGTGTAGTTTAAAATGTAGGTAAAAAAACAAAACAAAACAAAAAAAAAAATCGGAAAATTCCTTCATATTAACATAATAGATTGTGCCCTATTCTTACAGTCTTTGCTTAATTGTAGCATACTAACTACCAATACACTTCAAAAAGCCTGCAAAGCTCAGTACTTTGCAAAGTTTTAGGTACTTGCTGTAAAGTGAGGTTCCCGTCAAAAATAATGCCATAAATAGATTTTATTATTTAACTTCTATTAACATAACTCAATTAAATAAACATTTGGTGTTACCACACTATACTGTACATTGAAAAAAAAATTGTCTTAGGTGCACTTGCACATTGTTTTCAGGTAGCTTTGCAGGTACAGTAGGTTTCTTGAAGTGTCTTGGAGACATTGCCACAGTTCTTCTGGATTTAGTCTCAGTTTCTTCATGTTATTTCAGACAGACTGGATGATGTTGAGATCAGATCGCTGTGTGGAGCATTGGCTACTGTAAGACTCGTTGTGCAAACAAAAATGTCACTGGATTATTACAATTCATGGCAAAAATATGCCTCACTACAGCAAAAGATAGAAATAACTGACTTAAAACAATTTTTTGTTGGTGAAAATTCTAGTGGCCTAAGACACTTGCACACAGTACTGGATATTAAAATGAAATATTTATAGCTTTTCATTCTTAGATTTTCAGATACTCAGTTGAACCATCTTCTCTTTGAGCAATGACTAGAAACCATGGAGCATATATTTTTTTTAATTTTAATTTTTTTAAATGTTCAAATCTTACTTTAAGTACATACTGTACCAAGAACAACTTTAATCAAACCCAGAATCTATGTTCAAAAGTCTTATCTTCATGTTTTCATATATTTGTGTTTACAAGCCACCCTTAATAAGCTGCAGTGGACTTTTTGGAAGTCTCCACATGTTCCCCAAGTACAATCATTCAGTGGAAAGTGGAATGAACTGTTTTAATTTGCAGATGTTTTCCAAGTCCTTCAGGAAATAAAAGGGGGTGCGATGCATCCACAAAGGATGGCAATTCTTAAAATAATCCACATGTAGGGGCCAATCATCACTGTCCAGCAGGAAAGAAAATAACACACAACTAATTTGATTCATTTTTACAACCGGGGGGCTGGTTGGTAAGTTGTTTCCATTACCTTTACATCTACCATGAGAATATAACTGCATGGATGCTCAAAAGGCAAGCTGGTTTGAATGGGATGCCAAGTTGTTGGTGTAGGGTCATGCCAACAAGCTTAATCATTACCATCGTATCTGGCATCATCCAATGCAAACTGCACTGGAACTCTAGCATGGTGGTCAGCACTGATGGTACATGGGAACTACATGCTCCTTGCCTTAATAACATTTTTTCCTCTCCATCTGTTTGGGATCAAAAATCTCTGTTCTACTGTTTACTGATGGGATGGAATTGAAAACCATAAGATAGAGATCTATTTCACTGCTTCAACACTAATTTAATATCCTATGTACTTTGCAAGGATCTTTTTTTTTCTTTCCCAGTGACAGAAGAGCAGATTCAAGTTCTCATCAGTAAGCACATGGCTGGTTTACACACAATGGTTATGAAACAAAAGTTTCCTCAACTGACAATTTAAATCTTTATCAGGATTGTTATTGTAAGCCAATGACAAGCCTTAAACCTGTCATAACCTGTGCCATGCTACAGAAGTCGTACATATTCTATATAATGACAAAGCCCATAATAATAGATTTAATAATACAATGAATCTGATCCTGAGTTATCCAACATTATTATAGTTTTGCATTTTCAAATTAGTTGTATTTATATATATTTTTTTATTATTATTATTTATTATTATTAATTATTATTTTTTATTCTTTTTTCAGTCAGCTTTGATTTTATTTTTTTGTTTAATTTTTGGTTTAATTAAAAATAGTCCAGCAATTAACAGAACAATTTTACATTTAAGCAGATGGTTTAGTACATTTACAGCAAGTACAGTTGAAACACTTCAATATTTGCATAGTTAACTTAGATTCAGTATATGCAGAATGTGCATAATAATAATAGGATAATAAGATTTCCTTCACTTGCTGTGTTGTCTTTTTTTTTTCTTTTTCAACACATCATCACTGGATATTTGTCATTTTCTCTACATTTTTTTTCTTTTTTTTACTCTTGATAAATCTTGACTTCAAAATGAATTGTATGCATAAATTAAATCTAGCACGGGGGCATGGCCACAGTCTAATTTAAATCATTTAAATTATTTTCAATGCATGCACACTGAGGATTAGGCTAGTGCGTCACCCCCCATTTTTGAAAATAGACGTGAAAGTGCACTATCCAAACTTAATTTGATATAATTAATGAACACTTTAGAATACAGACCTATGGTTGGACTCTTTTTAAAGAATTTTATTGTAGAAGTAAAATCATTTCAAAATATGGAAGTATCAAAAAGTCATAGAAGTTTAAATTTACAGTAAAGAAATTACAGTGTACAATTTTTATTTTATTTTACATAAAATAAATATTTTTAATCCCAGGTTTTACTCTTAAAATGCTATAAAATTAAAGCCTTATATCTAAAAACACTATGTTCCAAATCTGAAGTTGATAAAAAGAAAATTGAGGTTCCTGTGGGATTTCTTTTAGGGCACCATGCCACAAACAGCCACCAGGTGACACCCAAACTCCTTTGAAATATTTTGATGCATTTTTCTGTCACAAATATATATATTTTTTCTTTACCACCAAATATGGAATCTGGAGAACATTCTAACAATACTGTCATGATTATACAAATATTGACTGTAAAATACCGTAATACATTTCGTATTCTGGGACTTGACAAGGCCACTTAGGGGGAGGAGACCGCCAAAAGATTTTAAAGTACCATTGTCACACGTTTTTAACGAAAATAACCGTATATATGAACCCAAGATTTAATGCAACATAAAACTAATGATAATGTGTTATTAAAATCCTTGTATATGCTAAAAATACTTATATTTATGGGTCTCTCTGCTTGATCGGGTAGCCATATTGATGTATGCCGGGAAATTTATCATACTCCTTCGTGTTAAGTGGGGTCCTCAACAATATTCGTTTGAAGGACTATTTGGCCCTTCCGCCCTTCCCCTCCATCCAAATTAGAATTGAGACACCCCTACCCCTTCAAGTGAACGCACAAAACAAAGGAGTAAGGGGGAGAACTGGGATTGAGCCTAACAGAGGTTGACTTTTTCCACCCGAAGTGCCATCATTTTTATTGTTAGTAACAGTTCTTAACTTCATCCCATCAGGAGCAGACTGGAAAAGAAAGATTATGGTGTCCTTCTCATTGTTTGTATCTATTTATACTACTATGCTTGAATCTGATTTGCTGATGAACGTTCTAAAGTGTGCAATTATTTTCTGGGAAATACACGGCAAACATAGTTCCAGGCAGCTCTCTTGACCGCATTACAGTTCCATCTCACTTCGCATAGTTAACAGTAATAACAGTCACACAGTTTGCACAAAAAGGTGTTGTAGTTGACGATTTGATCAGTTAGCCTATATAGTGTAGCAACTTAAAGGCTACACATGACATTTCTCACTAACGAGGAGGCAGCGCTGTTTAGAGATGCAAAGAGGTAGCCTAATTTACACAAGCTCTCTCTTTGTGTGTGTGTGTGTGTGTGTGTCTCTGCCGCTCTCGCTCTCTTTCCAGTAACTTAATTAATAGATTAATGATCACCCTAAGGGTTGTTGGACAGCGATGTCACCTGCTGGCTGCCTGAGTCGATAACCCCCTCTGTCCCCCTTGGAGTCCCAGCGTTTTGTGTCAGAAGTCCCATACTGCCCAGCGGTATTGCAGTGCTCCAGTAAAGAGCCAACCTTTCTTGATACAGTTCCACTTTGTGCCCCTTATGAGGCAACTGTACATGATAACCTCCCCCAGCTTTTTCAATAATGGGCATGGTCCCACCCAGTGGGTGTCCAGCTCCAGCAACTCCCTTTTTTCCTCAGTAGGTTTTAAATCCAAACTAGCTCCCCCACCCCAAAGTCATGCCCCCGGACATACAAGTCATAAGCCCTCTTTTGCCACATACCTGCAGTCACCAGCTGCCTCCTGGCATATCCAAGGGCAGAGTCCAAGCGGTCCCGGACCTGTCCACCATATTTTGGGTCCAGCAGGTACAGGTGGAGCATATGGGGGCCGACCAAAGGCCAACTCTGCAGGGGTCCTAATATCCCTTCCCAAAATGAGCAGGGCTAGTGTTCATGAGGTAGAGTCCTGAATAGCAGAGCAACAAGCCTGCCTGATCCACAGGAGCCATGCATGCCCTTTAACACTGCCTTTTGCATGTCTCCAGGCACCATGACCTGTCTTCTATTTTCTCTATTTTATCTTGTTTTCTTGTTCCCTTATTTTCTATCAATCCCTTGGTGAATGTGGAGAGGGCAGCTACCACCTCCCATGATTGCCGTTGCTGTGCCTCTATACACAGTCACTGTAGGCCCTGTGTCAACTAGGATGGTGCATTCAATGTCATAAATGCAAATGGGGATATGGCAAAAATCGAATATGGCTGTTCTGCCCACAAAGCCCACCCCATGTTCCTTTGATCCATTATTCATTTTGCTCAGTCTGTTTGTTCTGGTGATGATCAGGACAAGACACTGTGCCCCCTTCCTGTTTCCTGAATTCTTAGCCAGCGTAGGGCATTCCTTAATCTAGGAGTGGGGAACGTTGATCCTGGAGGGCCTGTGTCCCTGCTGAGTTTAGCTCCAACCATAAAAAAAAAAAAAACCTACCTGTATTCTGAAGACTTTGATTAGCTTGTTCAGGTGTGTTTGATTAGGGTTGGAGCTAAACTGTGCAGGGACACAGGCCCTCCAGGATCAACGTTTCCCACTCCTGCCTTAATCAGATGTCTTGGCTGAACACACCCCGGCAAAGGTGGGCCTGTGTCTACAGCCTGGGTGTAGGCAATGCCATCCCACAAATCATGTCTGTAATCTCATTCAGACACTTTTGGAGATGCCATTTCACCCCCTCCAGCTGCCCTGATGGTGGAGAAGGAGTCAATTGCTGACCCTCACATTTCTGCTTCAACTGCTATTTCCGTCTCCAGTGCCAACTCCAAGGCCTCAGCCAAATCACATGGGTTGTGTGATCTGGTTATGTATGCGCAGCTCTGCTGGGGAAAGAGCTCTAATGAACTGACCTCGGGTCAGCTCGCTCTGCACTGATGGTGATCTGTGCATAAACTAGCCTGGCTAGATTCAAAATCATTGGCTTAAGTCCATAGTGGTTCTCCTGGAATTCTCTGACCGCTGTGTAACTCAGAACAATACTGGAAAAACTGTGCAAAGTAGCATCACAATGCACCAACCAATGCACCATACTTAGCCCTCTCACTAATGTCAAGCAGCAAAAAACATGAAAGTGCATCATCTGTCAGCAAAGAGGGAAGGGCTTTTTGTTCCTCTGATCAAGCAAATGCATGAGCTAATAACTCAAATTGGGCATTAAAAGCCTCACAGTCTGATCTGCCAGAGTATTTTGATGTTTTTATTCCAACTGGCTGATTCAGTTCATGTGCGCCATGTTTACCAATATCGATGTGCCAGCTCCACCAACGGCTGAGGTCATGGCATTCAGCAGTGCCAGGTAATGCCAGCTCACTTTCTCACTCATAGCCGCAGCCTCAATTTACCATGTACTGACTGGAAATCACTGCGGTGTGCAAACCAAACATATGCCCTGCCCCAGCTCCCGCATAACCTTCATCTTCTTTCATCTTAGTATGAACTGATTTATCCATTCTCACCAATGGACAATATAATTTACTTGGCTAATGCACACTCTTCCCACTGTCTTCGATAATTTTTCTTCTGAAACCAACTTTCTCAGAAAAGGACAAGATGTTTTGATACACGAGGGGTGTTTATTAGGGCTGTTGTTGGCCACAACCCACGCTGTACACACCCCGACTTCCAAGAGGATGGCACTTGAACCAGCAAGGCATTCTTCTGCCCCCATCCCTTATGAAAAAGTAGTATACTTTTAAGTTTATTTTACTAAGTATACTTAAGTAAAGTTCAAGTATATTTTTAAGAATACTTTATGTAACACTTTTTCTAGTATATAAAAGTATACTTTTAAGTATACTTTAAGTTTAACAGTAGCAAACTTTGAGTACACTACTAGTTTACTTCTATGTTTGTAGTTTGTACTGCAATTTTACTAAAAGTGAACTTATAGGTAAACTTACAGTTTAATATTTAAATACTTTTGAAGTATAGTCTCAGTAAACTACTAGTCTAGTTTTCTAGTGAACTTTACATCATACTTCAAGTATACTACTATGTTCCTATTTAGGTTTTAATGTGTATATATTTTGTTACATAATATCTGAACATACAAAACATCCAAAGAAAGAACAAACAAATATGCTTGTAAACAAAAACATTTTATTCAGGCTTCACTTTAATGTGTTTCATAAAAAATAAAAAGTAAACTAAAAGCAAACTTATTTTTAGTTTAAAAGAAGTATACTAATAGCACACTTGAATAAAATTATTTTTGATACCCAGCCTTCCCAACCCTTCTTTTCCCTTTCACACACACAAGGGGTGGAGCCTCTTTTCACATCCAACTCAATAACAGTTCACAACACAAAAATAAATAAAGTGCAACTTTAGCATTAAGCACATTGTTACCCACAACACAACAACATTTGTTGAAAATGAAAATGCTACATTATATTTTGCACAGTTATTAACAATAAAAATAATGTCACTTCAAGTGGAAAAGGTTGTCCTCTGTGTCTTTTTAACCTACTCCTCAATGTGTGGGCCTAGTGTAAATTATTAAAAGCACTCTGCGGCCACACACCTGTGCAATAAGTAAATAAATAAATACATACATACAATATAAAAAATTAACAAACAAAAATAACAATAAAAAGCAAATTAAAAATAGAAAAATAGAAAATCGGTTAGATTTTATTTAAATTATTGATTTTTAAGTCATTAAGAGGCCTGACGCATATGTCAAAGTGTCTGTGTCACCCCAGAATGGCCTGATCCACCAGGGCCATGCATGCCCTTTAACACTGCCTCTTGCATGTCTCCAGGCACCATAACCTGTCTTCTATTTTCTCTATTTTCTCTTGTTCTCTTGTTCTCTTATTTTCTATCAATCCCTTGGTAAATGTGGAGAGGGCAGCTACCACCTCCCATGATTGCTGTTGCTGTGCCTCTATACACAGTCACTGTAGACCCTGTGTCAACTAGGATGGTGCATTCAAAAGTATCTATTGGTAAAATATAAGATTTTTTTTTTTTTAAATGAATACATGGTTTCAAATACTTATTTTTGTATTTGCTTTTCATGGTCTGGAATCTGAATTGTGAAGTTTTATACGATGAATAGGATAGGATAGGATAAACTTTATTTGTCCACGAAGGGAAATTTGTCTTGGGCAAAGTGCTACAGTGTTGTTCTCTGAACAGACAATAATAATAATAATAATAATAATAATAATAATAGAATACAATACAATGTATGAGTCTGATATATAAAATACATAAAATGCAAAACACAAGGTTCTTAGTTTTACACATTGGCATTCTTAGTCTCTTTCCCGATGGCAGTGTCCAGTTGGGCAAGGTGATCCAAACTGAGTTGACCATACCTGTCCACAAAGTCACTTTCTGGTCTGACTCTACCACCGTGTTGTACTGGTTGACATCTGAATCATGCCGCTACAAAGTGTTTGTAGGGACACGTGTGGCAGAGATACAGACTTTAACAGAGATTTCTGAATGGAGGTACGTGGATTCAAATCACAACCCAGCCGACCACATCACACGAGGTCTTAGACTGACAGAATTTACAGGCCCTCATCAGTGGAAGTCAGGTCCAGCCTTCCTGAATCAGTCACCTGACAAGTCAATTCCCGAAACTGAAGTAGAGCCTGACTGCAATGAATTAAAGAAATCTGCCTTTATTGGCGCTGTTTCAATACTTAGACGTTCTCTTCCAGATCCAAGCCAATTCCACTCATGGCAAGAGCTCGTCCAGGCCACTGTTAGATCCCTGCATGGGGCGGCTACCACTGACATTGACCATCCAACAGAGGCTTCTGTATATATTGAAGCTGAAAAGCTACTTCTTGCACAGGCTCAAATGGACTCCTTCCCTACTGATGTTAGACATTTAAAGGCCGGACATCCTGTTCCACAAACCAGTCGCTTAGGCTCTCTTGCCCCTGAATATGATAACGGCACTGGTCTCATTAGAGTGGGCGGACGGCTACGGCGTGCTAGTGACCTTGACCCAGAGGCCATACACCCAATAGTATTAGACCCTAGCCATCCTATCACCAAGCTGTTAATTAAGGAGACAGATCAACGACTCCTTCACCCTGGCTCAGAAAGGGTTCTAGCAGAGCTGCGCCGCCAGTATTGGATACTTCGAGGCCGAGAAGCAGTCCGTAAACACCAGCACAGCTGTCGAGACTGTCAGTACTGGCGCGCCAAACCTCAAATCCCACGTTTGGCAGATCTTCCCCCCTGCAGATTAAATCTGTATATACCACCTTTCTATTCTACTGGTGTTGACTGCTTTGGCCCATTCGCAGTCAAAATTGGGCGCCGTCAAGAGAAAAGGTGGGGGATTATTTACAAATGCTTAACGACGCGTTGTGTGCATCTGGATCTGTTGGAGCATATGGACAGTGATGCTTTTCTGCTCTCCCTGCGCCATTTCATAGCCCGACGCAGCAAGCCCATGGAGCTGTTGTGCGACAATGGCGACAATGGCACCAACTTCGTTGGAGGTGATCGGGAGTTACGGGAATCCTTTGAAGCCATGTCACCAAAGCTACA
Source organism: Carassius gibelio (assembly GCF_023724105.1). Classification (NCBI taxonomy): domain Eukaryota; kingdom Metazoa; phylum Chordata; class Actinopteri; order Cypriniformes; family Cyprinidae; genus Carassius; species Carassius gibelio. The sequence continues at coordinate 10,076,924 of NC_068376.1, forward strand.
GGAACAGCTGGCAGAGCAGAAAATTTGGTTTCGCCATTACCCTCCAAATGTTCCTCACTTTGGGGGAACCTGGGAGCGTGAGATAAAATGAGTTAAGGCAGCACTCCATGTGATCCTCAGAGAGCAGTCAGTACCGGAACCAGTACTGCAAACCCTTCTGGTAGAAGTTGAAAGCATCCTAAACTCCAAGCCCCTCGGCTATGTATCCTCAGATATTGCGGATGTGGACCCTGTGACTCCAAATCTACTACTTATGGGTTGTCGAGATGCATCGCTGCCTCAGGTCTTGTATGACTCTAACAACCTGCTTGGAAAACGAAGGTGGAGACATAGCCAAGTGCTGGCTGATGCAGGGACGTCAAAAGTGGAGCGCCGAGGGCAGGGAACTGATAGTAGGGCAGGTTGTACTTGTTGCAGATCCACAACTACCACGCTCACTCTGGCCTGTAGGAACCATAACAGAGACCTTACCTGGAACTGATGGTAGAATTCGTACAGTCAGAGTCCAGGTTAAAGACAAAACTTACACTCGTCCAGTTGTGCGATTAATCCCTCTTCCTCATCTTGATGATAATGACACGAGCACCCCCGACAGACTTTCTTAAAGTGTTTAATTATCTTGCCAGATAATTGGGGCGGCTGTGTCAGAAAGCCTATTCATGAACTAGGAACCAAAGTTCAATTCACGTTTCCTAGAGGGACACTTATTACCGTTACCTGCCAGTGAAGATCGCTGTCTGTCTTATCCTGCTGCTATGTTTCTGTAATCTGTTCATATAATACAAGTAAGTCCGAACAATATTGTATCCAATAGTCATATGTTATGCATGCTTTTGCCATTTCTGATGTTTATACTGTTTGCAGTGTCCAGTTTGATCGGTTATTTGCGGCCGTGATTTGTTGGATTGTTCAGTCCCTTATTGTGTTGTTGTTGACCATATTATCACTTTGAGTACAGACATTTCTGTAAATTATATTTGGGTTACAAATGCCTATTTGCTGATAAATACCATAGTGGTGCTATGCTATTATATTATGTCAGTAGATGTTATATGCAATTTATACATTTGTTAATAGTGAGTAATTTTTAATTATTTTCTTTTGTTTCTTTGTAGAACACATCTAAATTCATACCAGATGCATATGCAGATGCATATATTGGATTAAATAAATGTCCCAATCTAAAGACTTCTCCTGCTCTCCTGATTCTCTGACCGGAATCTGGTCCATTGGCCGCCTCAACCAGTTGTAATTCGAATGTAGTAAGGTTTACTACAGTTTCCAACAAAGAACATTGTCCATATAAAACCCCAGGTATCTGTAATATATCACTTGCTGTATCTGTCTTTAATGATCACAGGCTTATGTTCAGATACACTTCCTGGGTCAAGGCCCATTTCTTGTGTCTTATTTACATTTAACACAAGACAGTTCTTGTCACACCACTGAGTAAAATGATCGATTTCACTGTGGTAAGATAACAGGTCCATGCCTTTTTGTAAGAAACTTAAAATGAGAGTATCATCAGCATATTTCATTATATAATTATTAGTATCTGTGCTCCTGCAGTCATTTGTGTATAAAGCAAAAAGCACAGGCGATGAAACACAACCTTGTGGAACTACTGTGCAGCTATATCTGACCTCAGAAAGTGTCCCATTAACCCTAGCCTGCTGAGTTCTGTTACTTAAAAAATAATAAAACCATTTAATTAAAAAAGTACTGACACCCATGCCATAAAGCTTCTCTAAAAGCAGATACATCTGCACTGTATTAAATGCTGAACTAAAATCCACAAATAAAATAAGAGCATAGGCTTTAGTTTTCCAAGATGCTTAGAGACAAGATGAACAATGTTAAGAGCAGCATCCTCAGTGGCAAACTGACAGGTGTCTAATAGTGGCTCTACTTCTTTTTCCAACACTGAGAATACCAATTTCTCAAAACTCTTCCCAACATTTGAAGTCAAAGCCACAGGGTGAAGGTCATTATTTGACGATGGACCAAGTTTTTTTGGAATTGGTGTTATATATTACTTTTTCCACAGCGCTGGCACAGTATGGGTATCAAGAGATCGCTGGAATAACAGACACCATGCCATTGCAAGCTCTTCAGCATAGTTTTTTAACAAGAAAGCTGGTAACCCATCTGGCCCAGTAGCTTTATTGGTGCGCAAGCAGCTGAAAAGATGCTGCACATCACCTGGATCTACTTCTACCCAGGGGGTATCTTTGATATCAGGCAATGACTGTAATATACTATGATATTCCTCTAAGTCATTTACAATGGGTTAAGGGTCAAATTAATTGTTCTAAACTTCCAAGCTAATTTTCAAGTTTCTTATGTTTTCTTCCAAACCTCAGATCTTTGGAAACACAGTGTCAAAGTCTACAGTTTCTCACACTGAAAGCTACTAGCACAGGCTGAATTTTCTGTGAAAATCATGAATAGTCATGAATAATTTGTGTATTTTGCTGTAATCACTTTGAACAATTAGGTTTGTGGTACTTTCTTTCCATTTAATTTTAAAACCACAAATCATTTGAATGGCTATGATAATGCATTAGCTTTTAACAGTTTCTTAATTAAACTGAAAATAATCCCAAATAGGGCTGTGCTGTTACCAAACAGCCGTCTCAACTCTTAAAGAGCCACACAGATGGGAAATCAAAAATTACCTGTATTACAGTGTATGATGTAGCTGTCCATCAGTGTAAACAATGTGCAAAGTAATTAAACCAAAAAGTACACGATTTATAAAATGATTGGCTTCTAAAGTAAGGAGTCGACTCTGAATCGCTGAAACGAGTCGTTAGAAATTTCAATTACTAATTGTAATAAATATTACTAATAATATTTTTCAATGATCATCCTCGTCTCCTTTATCAAGACCATCAAACGTCACAAGCACCACATGCTACATCACCATCTGAAGCTCTTTAATAAGGTTCTAATGACTAAAAATAATGACTATGATATTTTTTTATATTTTTCAGACTCTTTCAGAGCTTTCAAATTATATCCATTTTTTTTGTCAATCAAGGCAGTGGTTTAAAAATAAAACATGACTATAAATATTGTCGCAGAGGGGATGTCCTGCTCGCGGTACACTGGTTTTTAGGGGGACTGCTCAGTGCTCTTTCATTAAAAAGCTGACATTCTAACCTTTAAAATTTTACTATTTTGTGTTATTCCTTTCAAGGGTTGCTTAGTAAATTTGATTTAGATTTTTTTTGTGTGTGGGTTGTACACCTAAGGTTTAAAGAGTTAAGTTCCTCTTAAGTTTCAGTTCACTGTCTGGCATTGTAGTTTTCTAAACGCTGTTAGACTGGTAATACACTGTGGGACTTTGATATGATTTTGAGCTGAATTCATGTGCCTTCTGTGACTCATTTTTTGAATTGGGACAAATTTCAGCTGTCATGTATCTTTTGACATGTTATGTACAGGGGGTAACGAGAGGCGATTGGCCTCTCTCGAGCGGCAATTGGATGGGCGGGTGAAATTCTGACATGTCACATTAACTGAGTTACCATAATTCAGGCCTTTGGGAAACAGTGCTGCCCTAAATCCTCACCCCAAGATCAGCATGTATGAACTATAAGTCCTGAAAAAAATAATAATAAGCTAATTTAAAAAATCACCACCGCTGCAAATTCTGAAGGAGACCTTACACCATTGCTTGCTCCCACCCCGAGCTCACCTCAACATTTCTCACTTTGTTTGTGTTATCTCCAAGCTGCTGCGGGGAGCTAGAGAGTTTATTCTGGACACAGACACAGTAGGATTCTTGGTATTTGAGTTGCTCAGTCGCCCTGGGGGGGATGGCAGCCATACCCGCTCTTGCAGAAAACTGGGGGATTAGTTTGCTCTATTTTAGTCCAACGAATGCCGCTTCCCCACAGCCCTGTAGGTATTGCTCATAAGCAGTCCGTTTACTTTTGAGTCCCTCTGCCAGGTGCTGAAGGCTTTGTAAGACCCATTTTTTTGGGGTCACTGCAAATGGGAAGGGGGTCACCAGCTATTTCCCTCTTAGTGAATATGAGACCAATATATGAGGACCTAATTGGTTTGTGCTGTCAACACTCTCAGTACTTTCCATTATGGCCAAAACTTTACACTGGGGGTTTTCCATGACCCATTTTTGAATTTGCAAAGCCCCAACATTCCACCATCATCCATGTCATATACTGTATTACACTTTAGGATCTCACATGCAACAATTTATTTACCTTTGCAGCCAGGCCACCTTTGCACCCATTATAGCATACTAGCTATTATTTCTTATTTTGAACACATAAGAATCTGCTTGTCAGGTTTTTTACCTATACAGCTATAATTGTGCATTAAAAAAAAGAAATAAGAATAACGCCCTTCCATGACATTGAGGTTAGGATTTTCAACTCCAGGGCTTTTGTAAATAGCTGTGGTGGACAATGTCTACTGATTTTTAACTGCTTGCTTCGTGCTAAAAATAAGTCTATTAAGTCCAGACCTTTATCCCTCCAAGGCTTTCATTCAGTTATGTTATCCCACTTAGAGAAAGGCTAGTGAGATGCTTCTTAAAGCTGAAAGTGCTCTAAAACTTCCTTGTATATGGCTGCGTTGACCTGCGTTGACCTTGGAGCTCAGAAAACACAGTGGACCAACACCAGCAGATGACATGGCACCTCAAACCATCACTGACTGTATAAACTTTACACTGGACCTCAAGCAACGTAGATTGTGTACCTCTCCTCTCTTCCTCCAGACTCTGGTACCCTGATAACTAATCAGAGAACATAACTTTGGACCACTCAGCAGCAGTCCTTTTTGAAACGAGACGCTTCTGATGCTGTCTGTTGTAATGCGACAGCTGAAACCCATGTCTTGCATACGTCTGTGCATAGTGGTTCTTGAAGCACTGACTCCAGCTGCAGTCCACTCTTTGTGAATCTCCCCCATATTTTTGAATGGGTTTTGTTTCACAATCCTCTCCAGGGTGCGGGTATCCCTATTGCTTGTACACTTTTTTCCTACCACATCACATCCCTTTGCCTCACTATTAATGTGCTCAGACACAGAGCTCTGTGAACAGCCAGCCTCTTTTGCAATGACCTTTTGTGTCTTGCCCTCTTTGTGCAAGGTGTCAGTGGTCATCTTTTGGACAAATGTCAAGTCAGCAGTCTTCACCATGATTGTGTAGCCTACTGAACTAGACTGAGAGACCATTTAAAGGCTTTGCAGGTGTTTTGAGTTAATTAGCTGATTAGAGTGAGGCACCAGGTGTCTTCAATATTGAACCTTTCCACAAAATTCAAATTTTCTGAGATACTGGATTTGGGATTTTCCTTAGTTGTCAGTTATAAACATCAAAATTAAAAGAAATAAACATTTGAAATATATCAGTCTGTGTGTAATGAATGTTTCTACGGTGCGAGTCATGTTTCAGTCATGTTTACAGTATGTGTTCTGTACTGCCTTTGCCCCTTCCAATAAGATAATGAGATGAACATCACAGTATTATTGATTTCAAAGTATTGTTTTAAAAGTTGCTTTATTTTCTCTTTAATTTCTCTGTCATCTAATATAGAATGACTAAATGGATCATTCTCTCTCAGTTCCTGCTATATTGAATTATATGGTCTTAAACTTCTTAAGAATTAATTTGGAGCTTTATAATTCATAAATCCTTTAATAATTAGACATAGTTATATTTGAATATTAATGTGCAATGGAATATTCATCATGTTTTTGTCTACACATACCTCTTTTTATATTGTGTGTTTTTTAAAATTGCAGTTACTCAACAAAATTATTGTTTTTTGTTGATCTATTTTGGAGTGAATTAATCTGCACTGACTACCAATAGCTGCTCACATAAAATCCAAGGCATTAATGTTTGCCTACAAAACCACCACTGACTCTGCACCCCTTTACCTAAATTCATTACTTATTACTTATGTGCCCTCTAGAAGGTTGCGTACTGCAATTGAAAGTAACTTTTATTGTGCCATCCCAAAGAGGCACAAAATCGCTTTCACAAACTTTTAAATTAAATGTTCCTTCCTGGTGGAATGACCTGCCCAACTCAATCCAAGCAGCTGAGTCCTTAGTCATCTTCAAGAATAATTTAAAAACATACCTCGTCCATCAATATTTGACCCCTAACTCTAGCAATCTTTATTCTAATTCTATTCTTTTTTTTAAAAAAGACTTGCAGTCTATTCATTTACTAACTTTTTTCTTTCTAAAAACAAAACAAAACACTAACTTCTCTAATCTTTTTTGTAATCTATTTGTTTTTGTTTTTGTTATACAATTAATAAAAGCAATTTATTAATTTGTATTTTTATTATATAATAATTATAAAAAGACCTTGCTATGTTTAGCTAACTGAGACTTGTCATAGCACTTGCATAATTGCTCTCTTTCGATTGCTTCCATTGTCCTCATCTGTAAGTCACTCTGGATAAAATCATCATTCTACATGAATAAATGTAAATGTAAATCAATAAATATTTAATAAAAAGAGGAAAAGATGGAGTAGCTGGCTTACAGAGAACATTCTAAGTAGACTCCTGAAGTCCAGAAACATAAATAGAGCAATGACTGACCAACTGCATGCTTCTAATTACCCTTCAAATTATTAACATGTCAAAATGTACTTCAGTAGCACATTACACATTTCACTTGTGTCACGACAATGTTAAGTGAGTCAGATGGTGTTAAAAAGCCACACTCATCATTCGCAGGAAGTGTATGTTTTCCTGTCTTTCACCAGAAAACATGCCCTCTGCCACAACAGGATCTGGAGAGCACTGGTGTAGAGCTTCAAAGAACCAAGATCAAATATTCGCTGTGCATGTTCAAGATTTTTTAACAAAAACAATGGATTCCTATGGACCTATTCACACTGGGCTCAAATCCCCAGTCCAAAGTTGTTTGTTTTTATAGACAGCTTTTAGGCCACATTTACTGTCCAGCATATTGGTGCCACAAAAGTTACTTTAACAACACCAGCATAGGACTTGGAGATGCAGTATTTGCACAGTTCATGAACACGACAGATAAACCAGGCCTGTTTTGAAATTCTGTTAAGACAGATATATATTATTTTGCTACAACAGTGCTACAACTCTTTTTTTGCAGACCTATGGAGGAGCCTTTAGTAGCATCCAAGCAATCACACATTCACCAAAAAAGAAGATGTTTTGCAATCCAATTAAAAACAAATTATTTTGTTACCAGTTCCAAACTATGTGATCCAAATAATTTGCACTGAACTAATAATCAATATATTTAATTTGCCTAGTGTAGTCTAAACTTATTTTCTGTTTAAAAGCACTTGGAACTGCTTCAGCGTCAATAGTTTAACGCTATTTCCGACCATTTTTGTGTCGTTTCGCACTAAAAACTCATAATCCAATAATCATAATTTATTTCATATGTAGCTACGCTATTTATTTACTTAGGCTATGTAATTAGTGCATAAAAACTGAATATGCAGCAAGTGATCTATTATTAAGACAAAGCACTAATTTAAATTACTTTTGGCGTGCCACATTAACATTTTTACTAGACCCATAATGGCTACCCATTGAAAATTTTCCTAAAGGCGCCACTGCTTGCTCTTGGTTGAGAGTGACCCGTCCTCCTGTACTTTGCTCAGACCCATCCTCTCTCTCTCTCTCTCTCTCTCTCTCTCTCTCTCTCTCTCTCTCTCTCTCTCTCCCTCACACACACACACAATTTGATAGGCTACATGTAGCCTACTGCAGGAAAGGGTCAAAGCGCAAAATCTGTCTTGCTATCACTGTTGCATTCCATGTAACCTACTCCCTAGTTCTCCAGAAAACGCTTACTTTTTATTTTATGGTTCCTTCTTCACCTAATGTTTAATTTCAGAGAGACAAAACTATAAACATAGCCACTTGTTGTAGCAGTCTGAAGTCTATTTAAAAGGGTGTTAAACTATGTAAAAAGTTGTAGAGTAGGTTTCGATCAACTCATATCGAGCTCCAACCAATCAAGTCTTTTATCGATGACTGTTGATAATTTGCAGTAGAACCGCAGTATCAGCAAAACACGGAATAGAAAACTTTTGTGAAAAGCCTAGGCCTATATTTATTTTTACACCATTAATTTTTTTAAAGGAACAATGGTGTTTTATTTATTTTTTCATACAATGTGTTCTAAAAAAATGTGATGCCTTCTGTCATAATGAAATGCGTTTTTCATGTAAGAAATAAAAAGAATAATCAAACAAATAATCAATAATAAATAATAAATCTTCTAAAATGTCAACGGAAGCGTTAAGCCTAAATCATCTGATTTGTTATCATTGTGTAGCCTACCAGGAAGATCACTTTAGGTAAATTAGCTACTGCAACAAATCATGCATTTAAATCACTTAGCCTATATAGCCTATAAACCCTTTAAATCACTTACCGCTGACTTCCCGAGGCTCTGTGCTTCCTGTGGGCTCAGTGTCCACTTTACGTCCACATCTCCCGAAACCTTGAACCAGCTGTTCCAGGGGCAACTCCGAATCCGGCTTGGGATAACACCGCAGACCACTGGAGCATCTCGGTGAGTAAACGCCGCACAGCTCGCCCTCTTGCCGGGCACACACTGGACAGCAGCCGCAGCCCGGCTCGCGAACAATCTCAGCACACGTCTCCGTGAGAATCGGGCAACCCGCCTGGCGCTCCGCAGTGCAGCTCGGACAACGGAACACCATTTCCGAACGAGCGGCGTCGTGAAAAGTCACCAGTGCCAACAGCAAGCTGCAACTCCCGTAGAACAGCATCGTGTCCACGGTGTAGAAACACTGCGAATCGAAGGGGTTAACTCATGCAGATATGGAGAAAAGACAAAGAAGTGTACGCGCACAGGTGACGGCGAACTGGGGCTGATGCGGACTTCTATCAGTGTTCATATGCCGCTGACATCACAGGAGATGACAGGCAGGCTGCAGCTTTGTCAAACAAATCCTCAAAGGGACTACAGTGCCAGCGCCTTGGGTCGTTTGTGTTTATGTTAGTCCTGTGTCCTGCCTCAATTTCAGAAAAGATATTTCGTTTTAATGTGTTATGTTAAGACTGTCATTAAATAAAAGTGCTTATAGCAGCTGGAGTAAGAAAGACATGCTTAGCTCCAATAGGCATTGAGAGAATTCCTGAGCTAAGCTAAACCAGCAGGGTCTTGATCAATTAAATGGCTTAATAAAATTAAATTCTTGAAATACAAGTGGAATTTAAGTTATTAAAAATATTTATTTATTTACAACAGGGGGAGCCCGTTCTTCTCTGACAGTACACACACTACAAACATGTACCTAGTCTACATAATATGTGCAGTATGGTCACTTTTATTGAACACATTATGAAAAACAATACATTTATAATATTTGAGACCATTCTAAAATGACTGGCGTGGAGAGAGACAGTGGTCAGTGAAGTGTGCCTCACATGTTTGTTCTGTCTGGGTTCTAGTTGTCAGTAAGTAGCTCAGCAACACTGATATGAATAAACATAAGCAAACTATTCTGTGTCTTTGTAGTCATGGTTGCATCTCTGTGCATATTAAAATTAAACATCAGTGCTGTTCCTTCATGTACTTATAAGACTGGCCTACAAGCTGAATGTAATCTCTCTGTTGCCTATTGATTGCAGGGGCCAGGAGTAGAGGTATCATGCTTACCAACCAAACAACCATTAACCCGTCCTGAGCAAAGCCCAGCACAGTCTGTTCCCCTCTGAGACTAATCGTTGTTTATTTAAGGGTACAGAAATAGCTGCTCCATGTGAGACCTATAGCTACAGCGGTTGTCGAAGAGATATAAATGAGAATAATTTTTCTGTGTGGGTACCCTCTGATTTCATGGCATTTTATGTATTTCTGGCTGGCAAGCTTCCTTTTTGCCTTGGAGATTTTGATGGAGAAAAGGGACTTTTGAAATGTCAGGTCATGTGGGTGTTGTGATGAAGCAGGAGTGTTTATGCAGAACCACATAGGTCTTTTTTTTTCTTCAATTTTTTTTATTCTTTTTTTATTTTTTAACCAACTTGAGACCCACATATTCATAACCCATGTCTGTGTACACAGAGTTTGTACAGCGTCTGGGTTTCTCTAGGATTTTGAGGGCTATAAGCCACAGTATCTCCAATTGGTTAAGTGCAGTTCTCCATCAAGGACATTTCTGAGTAAACAAGTGGCCAGAAGAACGTCTATACAGCATACTCCACTGTGGAAATTAGTTAGAGAAACTTTTCACATTATTTAGATAAAAGATATGTCTGTGATTTATATTAGAGATTTAATGGGAGAGAAAGGCCTATTTTAAAGGTCAGCTATAATAAATAAATAAAAGGCATTATGTTTGGCCTGGTTAAAACTGATTTCCCAAAGAGAGTGATTTATGTGGCTTACATAGTGATTTTTGTTTGTATCTAATAGGCTTATGTCATCAGAATGAACATTATATTAATTAATATAATGTTCAAATATTAGTAGATTTGAATATGTGTGACTGTATATTAAAATGTGTATGTCAAAATACTTATTGGATTCTGTACGTGCACACTAGTGTGTACTTTGGAATATTGTTTCCTGAGGTTGTTTGATTTCCAAGAAAATTAGAGTAGATTTTTAGTCAGTGTGGGTATGAGGCAAGAGAGAACAAACATATTTGCAAGTTACACGTTTACCATAAAAACAGCAGTTACACAATCAGGTTGGTAAGGCAAGTAGATTTTGCTGTTTTGCATTATAAGCTGTAAAAATGGATGTCAACGAGATAAGGGTTTTGACAAATGATTTTTCATTAATAAACAAAAAATCACAGTTTAAGTCTTAAGGGATAGTTTATTTAACATTTTCCAGATCTTTAAACAGCTCGCCTTCAAAATACATGCTCGCTTTTTATTTTCTGTTTTTAATATATATATATATATATATATATATATATATATTTCGGGGCGCCGTACCTTTAAGAAATAAGATCATATGAAGAGATCAGGATGTCCACAAATGTGAAAGGAAATTGAACTTTCCTAATTCCATGATTTCCCAATGTCGTTTATACATAAAATATAGTTTATAAAGGGGTATGCTGTTTTGATATCCCCAAAGGGGTATGCTGTTTACCGCTTGTAATCTTAGGTATGCTGAAATTATGTTTAAATTTAACGCATGCGCAATTCCACCAATTTCACGAAGTGTATTATTATTGTTTTTTTTTTTTTTTGAACAAACATAACTGCAAATACAGTTTCATCTACAAAAACAAAAAAAATAATATAATTATAAACAGTAGACAAAGAGCAAGTAAAGTAAAAAGCAAGTAAAATAGACAAAAGTTTAAAAAAAATAATAACAAAATAAAAATAATACATTTACAAAATAATAATAATAATAATAATTATTGAGCCAGGGGTAACATATCCTTTAAATAAATTCAAGGGAGATAGAAATGCCTCGACTCCCTTTTGTTTTCATTATAAAAAAGCATAAATATTATACTTTGTGCACAATGTAACTGACTTTAAAGCTTTGGCATTGTTGGAAGAAGTTATAGTACTCATATAATATTTCAGGTTATTGCAAAAGACAATAAAAAGAGGTTACACAAAAAATTACACTTGTGTACAGAAAACTTGGCTAGAAAAATAAATAGATTTACAAGAAAATACTTGTCTTTTAGATTTTTGTCAGAGTTATAAGAACCAAATAACACATCCTTAAACCCCATAGAAAAATTTACTAATAAGGAAGCACTTACAAATAGACAACATTTTTCCCAAAAAGTAGCTACATGAACACATTCCAAAAAAGGTGAGGTATAGTATTAATGAAGGTATCCCATTCTGATGGGTATGGTGTTCCATCACAACACCGGTTCAAAACCGGGTATAACGTTATTTGAGGATGAGGGTTAGTATTTCTTGGAGCATAATTTTGCATTTCATGAGAACAGATATTCACCAACCCTTATTGTTGGAACGTCAGTAAGATTTGCCAGTTTTATTATTCTATTTATAAATATGTTATTTGATGGTTATATATGGTTATATGAAATTCTAAATATGTTATTTGTGATATTTTGATTAGAATAATTCCCCTTTTGCTTGCAATAATTTTCTGTTAACATAATATGTTTCACCCTTTTTAGGATGTCATCCACTCAGGCTGGTCTGTCAACGGTTGTACACAGACTTGCCACGTTACTGTGAAATAATGGTATAAAAGCAGTTATTTAATTTTATCATTGTATATTTAAACAGTTTCACTAGGCCCAGTTCCAGAAAAAAATCCATACAGCAAAAAATTTAACAAAGTTGAGTTGTCCGCAGTCACTCAAAGTTTGGATTTAGATTGAGTAGGAATAAGTTCAACTCTGCTGCAAGTTGAGAATTAAATGTATCTTCTGTCGCGAACACATCAGCATGGTTTTCTGGCCCTGCCGTCCCACACAGCAGACACTGCCTCCCTGCTGGAAGTCCACTTCCTCTTTGACATGCTGCAGAAGACCGTATCACTCAAGGTACTGAGTGACACAAGGTATTGTGATAGCCTGAGGAAAAATGTATTCCATATTAATTAGTACTACATTTTTGTAGGTCATCTTCAATTAAGATGATTTTCTGACTTCAACAAAGTGTCCTGATTAATCCTTATATATGTTTTTATTTGTCATTTTGTGTGTGTGTGTGTAGAAATGCATCATAATTTGCCAGTCCAATACACTGAGCTGCAATGATCTGATCATATGTGTCTGTAAAACAGCTTGTTAATCCACCTGGTGTGAAACTACAGTATGTTGTGAAAATGTGTATGTGTTCCCATTCAAGTCCCTCAAACACTTAGAGGTACTGCGCTTCCTAAACAAATTCATTCAATTGTGTCTGTTGCTTTTATTCTGCCATGTTGTCCTAAATGTTGCTTTTTGTTTGATTTATCTTTCTATTTCGCTCAAGCGTATTCTTCCTCATTGTCTGGAGGGTCTTGGAGTGTATTCTCAGCTGGAAGTCTTCACTTGTTCAAAAGGTGTCGGCTCTCTAGAGGTCATTTTTGCTCCAACAAGCATTGACACAGTGACTGTAAACTTAACCATGTTTGTATGCATAAATAAAGTAACTGTTATATGTGTGTGTTTAATAGGAGCTTTTCTCTCTGTGTGGAGGAGATCTCAGCTTAGTTTTACCCTGTTTAGAACTTCCATACCCTTAATTTCAGTTACAATTCCATTGCCGTTCTTGACAAGTCGCTAGTAAGAATCTCCTGTTTTAAACTTATGAAATATGTAAAAATAGAGTAACAAATATCGGAATCTGCAGTTAACAATTTTCAAAATTGTTTCAGAGTCTGCTTAATGTCCTAAAGTGGCTTGACTTGAGCCACAACAAGATCCAAGATTGTGCTGAATTTTTGAAGGTATGTTGTTTTTGTGCAATTTTATTTATTTATTTGCTCACCACAAGTAGAGAGAATTCGTTTTGCATTTCTTGCTCCTATATCTCCAATATACCACCTTGACTGTTTTTAAAAAAATCTCTTTTCAGTTAACTTTGGAAGGAAACCCGTTGTATTTTCAGAAGACACACAGGGCATCGACTTTCCACCACCTTTCTCCACAAGCTATTTTTCCAAGGGGTGAGTCTTTCTTAGTTTGCGAACAGCTGTAAAAAGTGCACATCCAAGTCATTACTTTAATCGGTCCTTATATTAAAGCTGTACAGTACAGTAGCAGCAGGTTATATGATGTGGCATTGAAAAACAGGAAGCAGTCTCTGAATTGTTACATTGAATTTTTAAATGGACAACTGCAATATGTCTAAATAATATACATTGATTGTATTCATGATTATCATAGCCACCACAGGGAGGTGCCAGTTCCTTTTTTTCTGATATCATTTGTAAAAGTAATAGTGAGATGTTTGCTTGTAGATATTTCTTGCTGTTGTGCAGATGTTTTAGAGTTGTAAGCTATAGTTTTAACGTCTGCTTGCATTTCAGCTCCAGCTGGATGGCACCCCTCTGTCCTAGTCTGATCGGCTGGTGGGTATCAAATGTTACTTTTTTTATCTTTTATTTTTATTTTATTTTCGTTAATATTAAAACATTTTAAGGGACTCTGTATGGAATGCATTTTTTTGTGAAAGAAATAGGCACTAAGTTTTGCTGTCAAAAAAGAAAACACATGTATGCCTATTGATCGAAGTTGCTTTATGATATATATAAATGTTGCATTCAGTGAGTTCCAGCTGCACATTTTCTGTATTTTTCCCCACATTCACTTTGAAATGGATTTAGAACAGTTTTATGTCCTTAAATAGACAAAAAAAAAAAAAATTATACATCTCTAATTCTTCATTGTCCTGTCCAGTTTGTGTCCAGAACTCTTTTTCATCGTTACACTTTGTTTAACAGTGGACTTGTGCAGACCAATGCTGGTGGGGCTGCTCTTAGAGGATGTGGAGAGATATCGGAAAAGGATCTCTGAACCGCTTTTCCTACGAGTGCGGCAGGGTTGCCTGCTGGAAGTCGACATGCACCAAGGTGTGTGTTAAAAAAAATGTGTAGAACTAGACAGTTTGCAAGATGTCATGACCACTGAGGTCAGATGGCATATTTTCTCTTCATAAGGATCTATAAGATGATGGAGCATATTTGTCTTTGTTTCACACTCTCTCTTTACATTTTATAGAACATGCAGATGACTCACCCAGCCCTGGAGTTCCACTTACATTAGTTGTGAAAAACGTAAACGTTGTTACATAATGCTGGATGACAAGCCACAGGAAGAATTACAGGTCAGAAGGATCATTCATCATTATAGAATCAAGTGTAATCAACCAGTGCTTGGGATATAATCCTAAAAATTACAACCAATATTTCAAGAATGGGTGTACGGATCCACCTTTCTTTAGTATAAATTAAATTTCTGATATAAAAAATTTTCATTTTAATAAAGGAGTCACATTATGCGATTTCAAGTTTTCTTTTATTTTAGGAATGTTACACGCTGTTCATGAATAGATGAGATCCCCAAAGTTGCAAAGACTGAAGTCTCAAACCCAAAGAGATATTCTTTAAATAAGTTAAGACTTGTCCATGCCTTCCTACAATGCTTTGTTTAAACACAGCCCCACATGTCTATGTCACTGTGAGGGAAGATTTGCATAACATTGCCCAAATGTTTATGCAAAAATAAAGTAGGCATAGCTTTGATTCTCACTGTAGTATTGTTACTGCCACCTCTGCCCTGCCATTGAGACGGTTTGTTTCGCTGTGAAAGCGAAAATACTTTGTGTGCCCTTCCAAAAGACACAACTAGAAGTTAGTGCAAGTCATATTTACAACAGTGTTCCAGAACATTTCAACCCAAATATTCAGATGTGGGCAGCGCATTTTACGGATGACTGTTTCCTGAACCTGTGAGAGTAGCCTACAATGCCGTCTGTTTTGACTCGCAGTCTGTAAGTGCGTTTTCATATTTAAATAATTTGCCACTGATGATTCGAACGCGAGTTTTGAGCAGTGTAGAGTAGCTCTTGTTTTTGGTTCTATGATAACAGATGCAGACATGGTTTTAGGTTTACTCGGCGTGATGCAATGCAACGCATAAAAAGATAGTATAAGTCATTATAATCATCATTATATAGTCATTATGTCCCCACTGGATGCAACAAATGTCTTGTTTATTATGGGTTTTATTGTTTTTGTCTCGTTGCACCACAAGGACACCGCATCACAGTATGCTAAGGGGCTAACATTTCTGTCACACTCTTGAGGTATTTGGCCAATCACAATATATATAGCTGGCAAAACACAGCACACCTCGCTTCTCAGAATGATGGGCTTTGTAAAAATCAATGCATTTTAGAAAGGCGGGGCATAGAGGAGTAATAATGTTCTTTTTTTTAGCAACGTCATATGATCCCTTTAACCGTCCCTTTAACTGAATTGTTGATAAAAATAATCTCCTGAAAACTAAAATCTGCTTGCAAAAGTATGATATAATTGAATAATTCTGAAAATTCAATTATAGATCTCAGTTATTGTTTCTGCTTAATTCGGAATTAAATTTTGATTTAATTTCTGCTGTTTATGCAATTTTTGATAGATCAAGATTTTGTGTTTTTACTAATATAAATGCCATATGACAGAAAAATTTGCATCAAGTACAACATTTGTTGTCTAGTAATTACATAAGGGAAAACTGTGGTTTCTGTTTTGTGGCAAAATTAACAAGTATGCGTTAAAATGGCCAATTTAGCATTTTGTTGATATTGCCTTGTGTTCCACAATTGAATAACAACTGATGGGACTGGTGTTTGCTGTGACGTTAGCCGTGACACTCAAAGACTTTGGAGCGATAGAAGCAGTTTGTGTGCTTATGTACAATTGCCGTCTCACTCACTCAAACTTGCTTTCTCAGTTCACCAATGTTCTTTTTAATTTACAGAGATGTATGTTTTTATAAAGATTTATATGTTATAAAGCAATAACAGTTTAACCTTCAATGCACCACGTTTGGTTATTGATTAGTGGTTTGCATCACAACAAAACTCTAAGACAGAATATTATTTTTTGAATTTATTGTTTTTCACTTATGTTGGTGCTCAGGCACCTATAGTATCCGTTAGTCTTCACTTCCTTCTCATTTATCTTCTTCCTCTTCCTCTGCTCTGTACATTTATGGAAGCCCATAGAACCATTCTACCATATAGAATATTAACCATAGCAAATTTGGAGTCTTCATCTCAAAACTACTGTATGTAGTGCAACCATAAGATCTAGATGCAAAATTCCTCATTCCTCTGATTTCTTGGGTCATGCAGATTTTTATTATATAATTATTTGTTCTAAAATAGAAGCAAAAAAAGAGTGAGAGTATCCATATGAATGTAATTTAAATATGGCCTTTATGTTAATATTTAAAGGCACAATATGTATTATCTATTTTAAAAATAGCAGAAATCACTATATCTATGTTATATATATTTTTTAGTTGTGTACTTACATTATCCCGACAGTTTCCACGAACGTTCAAATCCGGAGAAAATTATAGTTTAATTAGAAGACACGGCACGTTTCTTTATTTCCGTTGTGTCGCCCGTCTATGGCGTCATATAAACTTTGACCCCTCTAGTTTATGTAACTTCCTGCGGAACTGCCAAATACAAAGCTGAACAGAAGCAAAGACGAGAGAAAGAACAAAAAGTATTAGCTAGCCTTGATCTAGACTATTATATTTTATATTTATATTGTTTATATTCGTATTTATACCTCAATCAATAACTTAGTTATGGATCATGATTATACTTTGCCTGCACGTTCTGTGAAGCGCAAACATACGGGTGAAATAAATGACCCGAGAAGGTTTTGGGACAAGATAAGAAACAAGACACCGGTAAATATTGGAGTTGCATTTCCAAGATAGAGTTTGTGACAAGCTGAAACTACAGAGAGATGCCGAACTCGCTTGCATTCTGATAAACAGGTATGCATCCATTCAGCTAACTGTATCTATCCATATATTTTGTGAAACGATGATGTCTTGTGTAAAACGCAGACGGACTAGCTCTCATATATAGTATAATGTAAATCTACATTTGTTCTATATCTAGCTGGATAAAGTAGCTTCAAATGCAGTTCACTATCTTGTTCGATATCATAGTATAAACGTAATTATAATTATTAACGAAAGGCCACCGTGTTTTTTTTTAACATATATTACTACTAGCTAGATGGAATATTGATTTGATAGGGGTCTCATAATTCATATATCTCTCCATTCGAAAAGACGTGATTGTCAAATTACTAAGTTAGAATGAGTGAGGAATGATAGGGAGCGACAGGATTGCGTTTTCCAATGAACAACAACTCCCATGAGCCTACGCTCTTTCCCGACGTCATCAAAGTACGTATTATGTTATTATTTTGATTGAGTGACCCCTGGTGGCCAAAAATCCCATACTGTACGTTTAAAGATGGTCATTAAGCGTGACTATTGAAATTTAGACAAAAGCTGTAAAAGTTCCTTGTTAGTGTGTGTTTATTCAAAAAATTTACTAATACATTTTTATATTTTAAACTTGCTTCTGTTAACATTAATTATAAATGAACTATGAACTAAAGTTAATGATCAATATATAATTAATATTTAAAAAAAACAAATATTCATTTACAATGTCTGATTTAGGCAAGGCAAGTTTATTTATATAGCACATTTCGTACACAATGGTAATTCAAAGTGCTTTACATAAAAGAAAGTAAAATAATCATGAAGAAAAATAATAACAAAAATAAAACAAGAAATTTTAAAACTTTTAAAATGATTAAAAAATGTAATTAATTAAAATGAATTTAAAAACAGTTAGAAAATGATTTTACATTAAAAAAACAGTGAAAATATAGTGCAATCAGTTCGGACATTGCACATTGCTCATTCAATAAATGCACAGCTAAACAGATGACTTTTAAGTCTAGATTTAAATGTGACTAGTGTTTTAGCTGATCTCTTCTGGAAGCTGATTCCAACTGCAGGCGGCATAGTTATTAAAGGCGGACTCCCCTTGTTTTGTGTGAACCCTTGGTATTTCTAACTGACTCGATCATAGTGATCTGAGTGCTCTGTTAGGTTTATATTCAGTGAGCATATCTGCAATATATTTTGGTCCTAGGTCATTTAGTGACTTATATACGAGTAAAAGTATTTTAAAATCAGTGTTTTAGTGTTTTTTTTTTTTTTTTTTGTAAAGCACTATTTTAGTTTTCATTCAGTATCGGTTTTAAAAACTATAGTTGATAAATCGTATTGGCCAGTCTGGTCCTACCTATCAGTGTCAGTAAAATCAGTCGAACTCTATCAGCCATTTTAAGCATGGACGATTTTTGGTAAAATGCTGTAATTACAAATGCTTCAGTATATTTTTTATGCTATCTTATGAATATTATAGAACTGCTTGTGGGAAAGTTATGAAATTTGGCACACAGATAGAGGACAGTCTCAATATTAACCATAGCAAATGTGGAGTCTCTGTCTTAAACTATGTAGCGCAACCATGGGCCAAATTTGCACTTCTTTTATTTCTGCTAATAAATGTTTAACCCTAAGGTCTAGAAGCAAAAATGTTTTCCTCTGAAAAAAAAAAAAAAATCAGCTTTTTCAAACTTGTCCTAGACAGTTCAGATCATCTTCAGAGAATTTTGGAAAAAGTTATCAAACACTTTTTGTTATATCAAACCATTTCAGTTAAAGTGTGTTAATGAATTTGACAAAATATGTGCAAAAATGGCCACGAGGCTATATCTTAGCAATGCTTTAGTGCAGGGGTCTCCAAACTCCATCCTGGAGGGCTGGTTTCCTGCAGAGTTTAGCTCCAACCCTAATTATACACCCCGGACATGCTAATTAAGGTCATACTAGTCATACTAGAAACTCCAGACAGTTATTTTGAGGCAAGTTGGAGCTAAACTCTGCAGGACTCTGGCCCTCCAGGACTGAGTTTGTAGACCCCTGCTTTAGCAGATTCTGACCAAACTTGGTATGCATAATAACTAACATAACCTAAGGGCACATGAGTAGTTTCGGCACAGTGCCTCCTTCTGGTCAATAGCTATAAAAATTGCATTTCTGCTTATAACTTCTGACCGAACAATACCTAATTTTCCTACGTCAGCCTTTTTGGACGTCATCCATTTTGAGTTTTGTAGTAAAATGCTATATCAAATGTCTTTAACAGGGGTCTCCAACCCTGCTCCTGTTCGGCATGCGGTAAATAAAAAACATGTATGTTAACTCATTAAAGCTCTTTGGAAAATTAACCATGTTTTTACTATAGTAACTAGTTTAACTGCAACTAGCTTTTTTTGCAAACAATAGATCAATAAGTAGGCTAAATGATCACACAGGTCAATATGTTTTACTATATTTTTCTACAACTTTGAAATCTAAACTGGAAATCCATAAGAATTTAAATCAATAAGCAGAATCAGAATGGATAAAATCCGAACAATATCCAACCCAAGCCACATGTTTTCTGAAAAGACTAAAGATTTGTTTTATTTTCAGTGTTTGCATTGTTTGCCTTAAATGAGGCATTTCATATCCTTCAATATCTCATTGAAAAAGAACTTTGCAACTTTTAAACAAGTATTAAAATGAGTTCATTAGTAATTAAAAAGCATGTGCATTATTTCTATGAATAAATCTGTGACAGAGACCCCTCCACTTGTGTACGTAGTTAGTAAGCATTCTGACGTCATCCATAGCAACGAGGTCAATCCCTCCCTAGTCTCAGCCTCAGACGCCATGCCCATGGACCGTGGAATAAACGTCTGATGCATATGGGACACAAAAGTGGAAACACTTCAGGAATGTCGAAGTGGAATTTCCAGGAATTTCCGCTAGACGTGTGTGTCACGTTCTTTAATGTTAATATAAAGATAATTATTTGTGTGGCATGAGCAAGGCCCTGGAAGCATAGGCGGACATACTGTCCTGCCAGAACATTCCAGGGAGTGGTACAAACACATTCAACTCCCAACACACTTCTCATTAGTATTACAGCAATTACAATTATTACAGCATGACTACCTTGTGGTTGCCTAAACCTCATTGTACTAAAAAACAATATTCTTATGTTTCTTAACAGTTGAGATTACACCCGTTGATTGATACTGGTTATAAGCATGGTAAAAAAAAAAATAAATAAATGGTCCTGATTTATTTATTTTTTCATCTCAGCTTTCAACACAAGATCAGATGAATCATGTTTACCATGAGTGGGTGATCATCTTGTTGGAACATGAGAGAACCTGGATAAAATGTGCTACTAAAGAATTTCATGAATATGGAATGGTTGCCAAGCACTGGGTGTGAGAGCCTTTTATCTTGGGACTACATCAGGCAGCCAATAATTTTATCATACTGTATGACCTAATTTCAGCGTAACCAGCTTTATATGGTTTAGCTTTTTTTTTTCTTTCTCTCCCCACTGTTACATCCTGCAGGCCATTTTCTTTTTAATGACTAGTCCAATACAGTTCATCCTCCTCCTCTGCAGTGGTGCATAGTTTTAAAATGTGCTTTGACATGCAAACCAGAGGTTCTGGGACATTTGTTCAGCTGCTTTCAGTCTGTTTGCTTGGTGTCCTGCAGATCATCTAGGCCAAACACATAGTTGGATATGCATGGGGCAGAGATCAGTGAAGTTGTTTATTTTAGGAGCATTAACATCCTTAAAATAAATCTGAGGAAAGAGTAATGTTGAATACTCTGTATTGAGTATACCTTGAATGGCATAGGTGCATCTCTTTGATTTTCTTTTTTGCTGTCATTTGAACATGTGAACTGTATTATATGTTCTTGGATGTCTCAAGATAGCAAGAGGGTCTGGCTGCAGACTTGCACTTGCACTCTCAGACTTGCATTCTCACACTTGCACTCTCAGACACTTGCACTTCCGCTTGTGACATCACTTGCAGTATTTTTTTTTTATTTTATTGATATTTTTTTTTTTTACTTTTTGTTTGAATTTGCCAACTTACCAGTAGCCAAGTGGCGAAGACAAGAAAAAATTAACTAAATTACAATGTCACTTGCAATCGCTACTTGCACTCTCTGCTACCTGCGACACTTGCAATCGATACAAATCGTGCTTATTGCCAATTTTCTATAGGAGGAAAACATTTAATGTACAATTTAACGCACTGCGTTCTGTACTCGTCTGCTTGCATGTACGGAGCTGATCCTTTTAAAATCACTTAATGCATTTCATAATTCACGTTCATATTTGCTGGTCTGTATATACGTTGAGTCAACAACAAGACATAGGCTATGCCTACTGAATTGTCTTTATCATCTTAGTCTGTTATTAGGCCACATTAAGTGTTCGCATTGTGATCATAGCCATCTGCTTGCCTAGTTGTACATTAAATAATAACTATATATCGAATTTGGTCTTTTAATTGAACTTAACGTATCCTAATACATTATGCCATATTAAGTTTTTGTTTTTTTCTACAGGAGGAAAACGCTTAATGAAAGACTTTGTGTATAGTAATAGGCCTACTAATTTAGTTTTAATCATGTAAAGGGGGGGTGAAATGCTATTTCATGCATACTGAGTTTTTTACACTGTTAAAGAGTTGGATTCCCATGGACAAAGTTTCAAAAATTAAGTTGTACGTTTGAAGGAGTATTTTTGTTCCCAAAATACTCCTTCCGGTTAGTCAAAAGTTTCGGAAAGTTTTTTTCGAGTATGGCTCTGTGTGACGTTAGATGGAGCGGAATTTATGGGTCCTAAGGCACTTCTGCCGGAAGAGCACGCGCTCCCGTACAGCGAGGCTGAGCAGCACAGACATTTCACTGATCAGAGCGATTCACTGATCAGAGCGAGAGCATCACGAAAAGTCACAAAAGAAGTGTGTTTTTGGTTGCCAGGGCAAGACAACCCTGCACTGATTACCAAAAAAAAAAAAACAGCATTAAGGGACCAGTGGATGGAGTTTATTTTTACAGAGCATCAACGGAGTTGTGCAAGTGTTTTTGTTTGTTCCCTGCATTTCGAAGATGCTTGTTCACAAGGCCCAGTTTGACGATGGATTTGCGTATCGTTTATTTCTTAAGGATGATGCAATCCCAAGGAAAAAGGGTCACGATCGTGTGTTGGAACCGCAGGCGGTGAGTAAAACTGCTTCAAATATCTCTGCGTCCTTGTTAGTGCGTCCCCTCCCATGCCAGAGCGAGTCGTTGCTGCTGCTGCTTTTGTTCAGTTTCAGCCTCTGGATTTGATTCTGGATCATAAATAAACCGCTGAATCTGACTGTAAGCCATAGTTTGTTTTGGATGATGGGTTTTCCCTCACGGTAATGTCACAGCTTCCACATGCTCTCAACGCAAAAGCCTATTCGCGCTCATGATTCTTTAGCTCCGCCCACACGTCACGCCTCCAGCCGGTCGTGTTTTTCCGGGAAAAATCGGTACAGACTATCTTTCTCTTTTGAATATTATAAAACTAAAGACTTTTTGGATTTATGAAGGATGCAGTACTACTCTATATGTACTCAAGATTAACAGGATATTGAGTGAAAACAAGCATTTCACCCCCCCTTTAATCACCACCACAGCTTCTTGTCTCCATTGGCAACATGCACCATTTGTGATGATTGCAAGTGACGTCACAGGTAGTGGAGAGTGAAAGTAGCAATTGCAAGTGACATTGTAATTTAGTTTCCTTTTTCTTGTCTTCACCACCTGGCTACTGTAAAATGTTGAGAGATTCAAACAAAAACTTATAAATAAATAGAACAAAAAAAATAAATAAATAAAGACTGCAAGTGACGTCGCTAGTGGAAGTACAAGTGTCTGAGAGTGCAAGTCTGAGAATGCAAGTAGCGATTGCAAGTGACGTTGTAATTTAGTTTCTTTTTTCTTGTCTTCACCACCTGGCTACTGTTGTAAAATGTTGAAAGATTCAAACAAAAAGTTGTCAATAAATGGAAAACAACAATAATAATAAAGACTGCAAGTGACGTCGCTAGCGGAAGCACAAGTGTCTGAGAGTGCAAGTCTAAGAATGCAAGTCTGAGAGTGCAAGTGCAATCTGCAGCCAGACCTTTCTGCAAGATAGGGACGTTTATATACCTTACTTTATTTTATTATTATTTATTTACATTTGCAGGTTATCCTGTCATCTGCTTAGAGTGCAATAGTGATCATGTAGTTCAGTTGGCTGCCCAATCAGCTCCTTCCACTAGTACACCATTTGAACAGAATGATGCCAGATACTTTACCTTTGATGACAGTGACAACATGGTTCAACCCATGCTCAATGAGGTCTGGGTTTATGCTCTTTTTGACTTGATATTTCCAAGGCAGTATAATGTTAATGCTTTCTTTTCACTCACTGAATTTGCTTAATTCCCTAGGCGTTGGTCCCAGGACAGTCTTCGCTATGCCATGGCAGTCCCCTCCATTCGCCTCAGCATTCAGAGGGAGCCACAGCTTACTTGACTAACCATAATGAGACATGGGTTCATCAGAGAACCTCTCAACTAATCAACTTCAGCACAACTGATGGACAAGTGCAGGGTCACTCAGAGGAGATTAAGGAGAAGGTGGCTGTTAATTCCTGCAACAACAGTCAACAAGACCAACAGTCACCAATGTCCACAGAATGCTCCAACAATGGTAGGTGATCCACTCTTGGGATGAAGATCAGTGGAGTGGTTAGAAAGGGAGACAGTAATGAGAATTTGTTTAAAGAGGAAAAACTACCCTGAAAAGGATGGATTCATACTGTGATTGGAAATGGCAAGAAAAGCTGTAGTTACTGGACCCAGTTCAATTTTAGGATTTCCAGTTACGGCAATAGTGTAGTGTAGCTTTGAAACTCATTGACCAAACTGAGTGTTTCCTTTCAAGGGAACTTCGAACTGCGTCCTCTAGGGGTCGCTTTGGGGAACACCTCGTAGTGACCCGTGTCTGAAGCATACTTTGAAAAAACACCAATTCGTTGGCCGGCGACAGCCTCTGACGTCACTACTGGTGCGACTATAAATAAGCGCCTGGAGAGCACGTCATTTATCTTCTTCGTCTTCATTCACTGTTTTGTTTGAAGCGTGCATCTGAGAACAACCACGGTAAAAGCGATCTTTCTTTGTTTATCATGGCATCCACTAGCAAGGGGTTTAAACAGTCAGCATTATTTGACACCTGATGACCCACATAGTCTTTGCATCTCTTGTTTGGATGAGGAGCACACTCAATGTTCTTGAGGGGGCGATCTGCATGCATTGTGAGTGTTTTCCTATGAAAAACTCAAAAAAGGAAAAAAGTATGAAAAAAGGAAAGAGGGACAGACATTTGTTTCCCGCGGCTCAGGACCAGCCGCTGTTGAGGCATAGAGGAGAATGAGCTTGTGGGGATCACAGGTGGATCTCGTTGAGTTGTTTAGAAAGGGACTTTCCCTTTAACACTCTTCGGCGGCAGACGAGAGTGAACTTCAGGAGGAAGATGTGTTGTCATTAACCCTTTCTGATACTGAAGTTAGTGCTCTGCTGGCTTCTGCCCGGAAGAGGCCATTTTCTTCTCACATCCATTCCTCCACTCCCTGTGGAGGAAACATCCACTCTTAAATCTCCCTCTTTGCCATCTAAGCCCCTCCAGGATACACACGATGGCAGTGCATCAGGCCTATCAGGCTGACCTGGTGAAGGACCTGGATAAAGGCGAGGGCCTTTCAGCTGACCAGGTAGCCGAGCTGTGCCACACCACAGACCTCTCTCTCCATGCTACCAAACAGGCCGCCTCCGCCATGGGTAGGTCTATGTATGCCATGGTAGTAACGGAGAGACATCTGTGGGTGAACCTGGCGGACATCAGGAGGAAAGAAAGGGGCTTTCTTCTCGATGGTCTGGTCTCGCCTTCTGAGCTTTTCGGTACCTCCGTCGAGATGCACTCAGCTGCCTTTAAATACTTCATCCCACGAAGGTCCAGGTCTGAGCCCGAACAACATAGGGGTCCTGGCCTGTCTCGTTCTGAGGATCAAAGAGAGGCGCACAAGGCTAGTGCCCACCTGTGGGCAGGGGCAAGAGGCATCGTGGGTCACGAGGAAGTAAGCAGGACCTGAGGGATGTGATTCAGACGAGGCAATGTTCTCATTCGAATCGGAGCGATACCTAGGTAGCTACTCATTCCCCTGTAACCACCAGCTCTCCACCTGATCGAGGTTAGGTGGAAAAATTTCTCACATAACAGTCTCATATGCTGGACCTATGATGTTTTTGGTTGGTTCTATATTCATAATAACCACCTTACTGATGGTCTGGACTATAAGGAGGCGCCCCGTGAGCGGGGCTCCAGTACAGGAGGGTGGGTGAGTATGTAACCCTTTCTGTATATACTTATGGGTTAAATTGCTGGTGGTTATGTGTCTACTAACATTCTGTGAGTCTCTTTTACAGTGCTCAGTTGTGGCATCTACTAACACCTGTCAGCACCGACCTTCCGGCCTCGTGCTCTGGTATTAGGCGGGCGAGATCACAGGCTTCTGCAGGAGTCTCACTGATCATCAGAACTGGCACAGCACTGCAGGGGATTTCATGAATGTCCGGCCAGATCACCCTGAGGGGCCTCATGGCCGCTTATATTCAGGTGATGCTCCCCTCGCCAGAGGTTTGTAAAATTGGCGCTTGCCTCCCCCATGCGGTTCAGTGCCTCTGCAATGCTTAGGAACCTCTAAGTACACACGCTACGCTCTGTGTACTTCCTAAAGTGGTAAGTGTACACGCAAGACTCTGCACACTATTCTGAAATCATGTACGGTAAGGGATACGCACTCAGCTTCGTTCCCTTTTCGAGATGGTTAGACCTTGGTTCCTTTGGCTCCATTCAGCCAGAGTGTATTTGGTTATACACTAGCATTGCTTCCCTCAACGTGAAGGGATATCTGGGCGGTTCTCGTGGTAGTTTAACAGCGGCCCCCTTTCCAGGAAGGGTCCTTTCATATGAGACTGCGTTCTCTGTTTTTTCCCTAGAGCGCTCCTCCATTAGTTCCACAGATCGAGTTGATATTCTCAAAATATATTTTTGACATACATCATTCCATCTGTGAGCTGCTCGATCAGAGTGCCATGAGAATCCCTCCTTAGAACAGTATTTAAAAAATCCATATTATGGTAACTGTGCATGAGAAGTCTTTGCACACTTTCTGAAATCCACACTGTGGTAAGTTTGCACACTAGTGCTCTGCGTTCTTTCTAAAAATCCTTTATGGTAAGGGCTTCGCGTGGTTGCTTCGTGCCCTTTCTTGAGTTGGTAAAAAGCCCGTTCATCTTGGGCACCACTCCATTTATGTATCCTCGAATACCTATCTAAGCAGGGTATTGCTACCAGGGATCTGTTGAGACAACTCCTTCAGAAAACTTGTGCGAAAGCAAGCGGTAGCCCCTGTGTGACAGGCAAGACCTTTATAAGACCTATAATACTGGGTTCTTAGCCGTATCCCTTTAAAGGAATCCTTCCTGATTCCAAGGCTTTAGCTCTACCCCAGGCTGAGGCCTTAACAAATAAACTGGCTATGCAGCTTAGGCTTTTGGCTGTAAGGTATAATCTCACAGACAGCAGTCTAAATGTCCCAGGGGCAACTCCCATGGAAATGGTAGAGTTGGTACTAAATGTTTGCCATGATCCTGGCCTGCACTCCCCTCAGGATGACGGCTGGGTATACTGTTCCCCAAAGCGACCCATAGAGGACGCAGTTCGAAGTTCCCTTGAAAGGGAACTGTCTCGGGTTACGAATGTAAGCATAGTTCCCTGAGTAGGGAACGAGACACTGCGTCCTCTAGCTCCCTGCCATGCTTTGGACGGAAGCTTCAGAAGAAGAAGATAAATGACGTGCTCTCCGGGCACTTATTTATAGTCGCACCGTTAGTGACGTCAGAGGCAGTATGCTTCAGACACGGGTCACGATGAGGTGTTCCCCACAGCGACCCTTAGAGGACGCAGTGTCTCGTTCCCTACTCAGGGAACGTCTTGGTTACGTATGTAACCCTCGTTCCCTGAAGGAGGGAACGGAGACGGTACGAATGGGATCTCGCCCGAGAGCCCAATCACCTTCGAGTGGTACAAAACGAGCCAATGGTACACAAAGTACCTTGGTCTGCGGAATTTGCATCGCGAGCTCCGCCCCGCAGAGCGGGTATATAAGGAGCAACGCGAGCAACTCGCATTCAAGTCTTCGCTGAGGAGCCGAGCCAGTGACCCGGCCGTTCAGCGGAACAGCGATGTGGCAAGGGGACGTAACGTCTCCGTTCCCTCCTTCAGGGAACGAGGGTTACATACGTAACCAAGACGTTCCCTTTCAGTCGGTCACGTTCGACGTTACGAATGGGGTCCCTTACAAAACGCCACATGGCTGTCTTCCAGCGACCCGTGTGAGTGATAGCACCCTGTCGTGAGGCCAGCACGAGTGAGGGCCTACAGCTTGCACAGAATACGCTGGGTAGCACATTCCAGCTGGACATATGCTAGCAGGCTGCCTGCCCGTGGGAGGACTTACAGAAGTAGGTATCTACCAAGGTGGTGATACATAAGAACTCTGAGGTACCCAGCCCGCAGGGTGGAATTTTCAACGACAGAGCTGGCAAGGGCTTGCCAAGGGAAAGACACATGCTGCGGAGAGACTTACTGTGGACATACACACGTGGGATTACCCAGAAGGGGAATCACGACACATGGAGGCACCTAGTCCCACACATGGCTGACCAAAGGGCATGTACGCAAGTGTTGGACATCAACAGTGCTGGAGGAACCCAGGGTTCTGACTGAGGAACTCACCTGAGGGGAATAGCGCACGCATCCAGTCCGCGGAGTGGAATGGCGCAGCAAGCGGATTGACACCGAGCAGGTCCTTACTGGCCCGAAGGGGCGAGTATCTGGGAGGACACGGGCTCTACACGGAGATTATAAAATCTTGCGAATGTGTTAGGTGTCGCCCAGCCCGCAGCTCTACAGATGTCTGCTAGCGAGGGGCCATGCGCCAACGCCCAGGAGGAAGCTACGCTCCTAGTTGAGTGAGCTCTCACCCCTAGGGGGCATGGCAGGTCTCGAGCCTGATAAGCCAGGACAATAGCATCCACTATCCAGTGGGATAACCTCTGCTTGGAGACAGCCTTTCCCTTCTGCTGGCCTCCGTAACAGACAAAGAGCTGGTCTGAGGTCCTAAGGCACCGAGTTCTGTCCACGTAGGTGCGGAGCGCACGTACTGGACAGAGCAGCGCCAGGGCTGGGTCTGCCTCCTCCAGGGGCAGCGCTTGCAAGTTCACCACCTGATCCCTAAAAGGAGTGGTGGGAACTTTGGGCACGTACCCAGGCCGGGGTCTCAAGATAACGTGAGAGTTAGCCGGCCCGAATTCCAGGCACGCTTCGTCAACTGAAAATGCCTGCAGGTCCCCGACCCTCTTCACCGAAGCCAAAGCCGTCAGGAGCGCAGTTTTCAAAGATAAAAACTTTAGCTCTACTGAGAGCAAGGGTTCGAAGGGAGCTCTCTGCAGTGCTGATAGAACCACTGCGAGGTCCCAAGAGGGGACTTGCTGAGGGCGAGGCGGATTGAGCCTCCTTGCTCCTCTCAGGAACCTGATGATCAGATCGTGCCTTCCAAGAGACTTACCTTCAACAGGGTCATGGTGAGCCGAAATGGCAGCCACATAGACCTTGAGGGTGGAAGGAGACAGCCTACGTTCCAACCCCTCCTGAAGAAAGGAAAGCACTGACCCAATCGGGCACTTCCAGGGGTCCTCACGCCGTGAAGAACACCAAGTGACGAAGAGGTTCCACTTCAAGGCATAGGCATGTCTGGTGGACATGGCTCTAGCTGAAGTGATGGTAGCTACCACCTGTGGTGGCAAGGTACCTAAACCTTCCGTGACCCGTCCAGAACCCACACATGTAGGTTCCATAGATCGGGACGTGGGTGCCAGAGGGTGCCCCGTCTCTGAGAAAGAAGGTCCCTCCTCAGAGGAATTGGCCAGGGAGGGGCTGTCGCGAGGAGTACAAGTTCGGGGAACCAGGTCCGGCCGGGCCAAAAAGGCGCAACCATGAGGACCTGCTCCTCGTCCTCCCTGATCTTGCACAACGTCTGTGCAAGAAGGCTCACTGGGGGAAACGCATACTTGCGCAGGCCCAGCGGCCAGCTGTGTGCCAGGGCGTCCGTGCCGAGGGTGCCCTCGGTCAGGGAGTAAAACAACTGGCAGTGGGAATTTTCTGGAGAGGCAAACAGGTCTACCTGGGCGTCTCCGAAGTGTTCCCAAATCAGCTGAACCGACTGGGGGTGGAGTCTCCATTCCCCGGGGCGAGACTGCTGTCGTGAGAGCTCGTCGGCTGCACGATTGAGCCTGCCTGGAATGTGAATGGCACGAAGCGACCTCAGATGCTTGTGACTCCACAGGAGGAGATGGCGAGCGTGTTTCGACATGCGGCGGGAGCGTAGACCACCCTGACGGTTGATGTACGCTACGGTCGCAGTGTTGTCCGTACGAACCAGAACGTGCTTGTCCTTCAGCAGGGCCCTGAAGCGGTGCAGAGCAAGACGTACTGCTAGCAACTCGAGGCAATTGACATGCCACTGAAGTCGGGGTCCTGGCCAGGAGCCTGATGCAGCATGCCCATTGCACATGGCACCCCAGCCCGTGGCAGAGGCATCTGTTGACACAACAACATGTCTGGACACCGGTTCTAGGGGCACGCCGGCCCGTAGAAACGAGGGGTCCAACCACGGGGTGAAGTATCGACGGCAGGCCGGAGTGATGGTCACTCGGAGCGTGCCCTGTTGCCATGCCCATCTCGGGACTCGGTCGTGAAGCCAGTGCTGAAGCGGTCTCATATGGAGTAGCCCGAGCGGTATGACTGCCGCCGCGGACGCCATATGCCCCAGGAGCCTCTGAAACAGTTTCAGTGGAACCGCTCTCTTGCCCTCGAATTGTCTCAGGCAACTCAGCAGTGACTGCGCGCGCTCGTTTGTAAGCTGCGCGAACATGGCGACCGAGTCTATTTCCATACCGAGAAAAGAGATCCTCTGCACAGGGGAGAGTTTGCTCTTTTCCCAGTTGACCAGAAGACCCAGTCGGGCGAGGTGTCTGAGCACCAGATCCCTGTGCTCGCACAACCGCTCTCGAGAGTGAGCTAGGATCAGCCAGTCGTCGAGGTAGTTGAGGATACGGACACCCTGTTCCCTGAGAGAAGCCAGGGCCCCCTCCGCAACCTTCGTAAAGACGCGGGGAGAGAGGGCCAACCCGAATGGGAGAACCTTGTACTGATATGCCTGCCCCTCGAAAGCAAACCGAAGAAACGGTCTGTGTCGAGGAAGAATGGAGACATGAAAGTACGCGTCCTTCAGGTCGATCGCTGCAAACCAATCCATCGGACGAATGCATTCGAAAATGCGCTTGGGCGTTAGCATCTTGAACGGGAGTCTGTGTAGAGCTCGGTTCAAGGCACGCAGGTCCAGGATTGGCCGTAACCCACCTGTCTTCTTGGGTACTATGAAGTAAGGGCTGTAAAAGCCGGACTTCATGTCGGCTGGAGGGACCGGCTCTATCGCGCCCTTTGCCAGCAGGGTCGCGACCTCCGCGCGCATGACAGGGGCATCTTTGCCCACCATCGTCGCGTGGACACCCCGAAACCTGGGGGGACGCCGGGCGAACTGAATCGCGTAGCCGAGCCTGAGCGTCCGGATGAGCCAGCGGGAAGGCCTGGGGAGCTCTAGCCAGGCTCCCAGGAACCGAACCAGCGGGGTCAAGGGGACTACAGGCGTACCCACAGTGGGGCAGCGTGGTGGAGCAGACAGCCCCGGCATGGGAGGCATAGCGTCCCTTAGCGGGGGCGGAGTGCGGGCACTCGTCTGACTCCAAGTGGCAAAGAGGGCATGAGAAGGCGAAGCGTTCTTGAGCCGTCTTTGCATGGAAATTGGCAAGGGGAGAGGGGAACGAGAGCGGCGAGGAAGCACGTCGCCAGCTGTCATTCGTGGCCTCTTGGGACCCGGAGGTAGAGGAAACAGCTCTTTTAGTGAAGATATGGGTACCACTGGCCGCAGGGCCAGTGGCGGAACAAAAGGAAAACGAGAACAAAGGATTCTCCCCCGGCCCTCCTCCGGGGGAAGGAGTGGTCCTGCTACCATCTCCTGATGAGCTGACGTCTCCAACTCCAGGTCGCCCGTCTCAGGAACGCCGCTTGGCCTGGCGTTTGGCAGGTTTAGGGGCAGAGACGGGTTGCGCCGCCCTTCTGCGGCCGTCTCCTCGCTGCGGCCGGGGTGAAGGCTGCTGCTGTGGCCGAGCGGGAGTGGAGGAGGCCGCAGGGGGGCGCCCTCGGCGACGAGCAGGCTGAGGTTGCGCCGGCGGCGGGGTGGAAGCAGCAGAGGGCCGCCGG
Source organism: Carassius gibelio (assembly GCF_023724105.1). NCBI lineage: Eukaryota > Metazoa > Chordata > Actinopteri > Cypriniformes > Cyprinidae > Carassius > Carassius gibelio. The sequence continues at coordinate 10,108,842 of NC_068376.1, forward strand.
GGCAGGATGTGTCTGAAGGCCTCAGACTGCTTCTGGGCGGCAGAGAACTGCTGGGCAAAGCTCTCTACCGCGTCGCCGAAGAGGCCATCCTGGGAGACCGGGGAGTTGAGGAGCTGAGCCCGATCAGACTCCCTCATGTCTGCCAGGTTCAGCCATAGGTGGCGCTCCTGGACCACCAAAGTGGACATCACCTGACCCAAGGAGCGCGCAGTGACCTTCGTCGCCCGGAGAGCGAGGTCGGTTGCAGTGCGCGCCTCCTGCAAAACCCCTGGGTCAGCACTGCCCTCGTGCAGCTGCCGGAGCAGCTTGGCCTGATAGACCTGCAGAGAGGCCATGGCATGCAGGGCAGAAGCGGCCTGGCCCGCAGCTCTGTAAGCCTTGGCCACAAGCGTGGATGAGAACTTACAGGCTTTGGAGGGCAGCTTGGGACCACCACGCCAAGCGGAGGCGCTCTGTGGACACAGTTGCATCGCAACAGAGCGCTCCACCGGGGGAATCCCAACATACCCCTTGGCCGCCCCGCCATCGAGGGCAGTGAAGGCGGAGGAAGAACCAGAACGGTTTCGGGCAGTTAAAGGTGCCCTCCATGAACTAGTTACTTCCTGGTGCACTTCCGGGAAGAAAGGAACCAGAGGGGGGTGCTGGCGATCCGCACGAGCAGCCCCCAGGAACCAATCATCCAGCCTCGAGCGCTCAGGACAGGGCGGAGGATTCCACTCAAGCCAGATGCTCTCCGCTGCCCGGGAAAGCACGGCCGTCAGCTCGGGATCAGACTCGGACAACGCTGGCACTCCCGAGGGAGGCAACGCAGCCGAACCCTCATCTCCCGAGGACTCAAGCCCGCCTTGTGATGCGGCGATCGACATACGGTCCTCTTCGCGAGCCCCGAATGAGATGTCAGGAGCCTGAGAGGGTCCAGCAAACTCATCCGGGAACTCAACCGGCTGCGGCGTATGTGAGGGGGGTGTGGCCCGAGGAGGTTCGCTCGTCGGGGAAGCCCACACGGTAACCCTCAGATCACCCTGGCCACCAGCCGAAGTAGCTCTCTTACGAGAAGAAGAGCTAGAACGGGGTGTGGCAGAGGGGACTCTATACCTTTTAAGGTAATCGAGTCTCGATCTCAACGCCGAGATGGTCATGTCCCCGCAATGAGAACATGAGCCATCCACGAACGCAGTCTCAGCGTGCTGGAAGCCCAGACACGTGACACAGCGATCGTGACCGTCACGAGGAGCGATATATCGACCGCACCCAGAAACACACGGGCGAAATGACATCTTTAAAAAGACGCAAATCGGCCCGTAACTCTTTTGTGAGAGAAATTTGTCTCTTTTAGAGGTGTTGAAGCGCTCAGGGGAACGCGGGAGCTGTCGCAGGAAACCCAGACGAACCGCTGAAACGCGCCGTCACACCAACACCAGCTCTTGTTTGTAAACACTCCGGTGATTGCAGCAAGCGATGTGCTCGGCTCCGAAGCGAAAGCTTGAATGCGAGTTGCTCGCGTTGCTCCTTATATACCCGCTCTGCGGGGCGGAGCTCGCGATGCAAATTCCGCAGACCAAGGTACTTTGTGTACCATTGGCTCGTTTTGTACCACTCGAAGGTGATTGGGCTCTCGGGCGAGATCCCATTCGTAACGTCGAACGTGACCGACTGAAAGGGAACTATGGTTACATACATAACCTGAGACAGTTTTGTAAACTTGACCAAAATTATAGAAGTAATAGTTTTATTTTTCCTCTTGTATTTGTAGAAGATAATGAAGAACATTTTAATTAATTTAAACAATTTAATGCAACACATTAAACGGGAACCAGGGAATGAATCCTAATGTCTGGCATAGTTTATAGTTTTTATTCCAATGAGGGATATAAACATAAACATTATTTTCATTTCAGCTCATTTTGACCAGCTGTCACTGTTTCTGGATGTGGAAGTGTTTGGGGGAAAGAGGAGTTTCGCTTCTTTTTAAAGGCAAGATAACATGTACCTGTACACAATGCCCACAGTACACAGTTTTTTTTTTTTTTTTCAGTAATGGTGATAAGAGTTTTAAACACATTTGTGATGTTTCGATACCATTGTTTGCCTTACATTGATTTATTTGTGGCATTTGACTCCTTTGAATAAACATGAGCACTGCACGATTAAAAATCAAAACTCTTTTTTTTCAGGATTCTTTGATGAATATAAAGATCAAAAGATCAGCATTTATCTGAAATAAAAAGCTTTTGTAAAATTATACATTATTACATTCAAAAGCTTGGAGTCAATACGATAATTTTTTCCCCTTTTTTTCTTTTTTTGGAAATAAACTATAGAAATTAATACTTTTATTTATCAAGGATGCTTTAAATTGATCAGAAGTGATGATAAAGACATTTATAATGTTACAAGATTTCTATTTCAAATAAATGTTGGCCTTCTGAACTTTCTATTCATTAAAGAAACCTGAAAACATTTCACTCAATTGTTTTCAACATAATAATAAATGATTTTTGAGTAGCAAATCATAATATTAAAATGATTTCTGAAGGATCATGCGACTGGTGTAATGCAAAAATATATATATATTGCTTTAAAATCACAGGAATAAATTATATTTCAAATATTTTCAAATAGAAAACAGTTATTTTAAATAGTAAAAATATTTCAACATTATTGTTTTTGCTGTATTTTGGATCAAATAAATGCAGACTTTGTAAACAGAATAGAATTCTTTAAAAACATAAAAAATCTAACTGTTCAAAAACTTTTGACTGGTAGTGTATGTTAACCTAAAGTTTTAAAGGGGGGTGAAATGCTATTTCATGCATACTGAGTTTTTTACACTGTTAAAGAGTTGGATTCCCATGCTAAACATGGACAAAGTTTCAAAAATTATGTTGTACGTTTGAAGGAGTATTTCTGTTCCAAAAATACTCCTTCCGGTTTGTCACAAGTTTCGGAAAGTTTTTTTTTTTTTTTTTCGAGTATGGCTCTGTGTGACGTTAGATGGAGCTGAATTTCCTTATATGGGTCCTAAGGGCACTTCTGCCGGAAGAGCACGCGTTCCCGTATAGCAGAGCACTGACTGAGAGCACAACAGACATTCACTGATCAGAGTGAGAGTGTCGCGAAATGTCACAAAAGGAGCGTGTTTTTGGTTGCCAGGGCAAGACAACCCTGCACAGATTACCAAAAGAGAAACAGCATTAAGGGACCAGTGGATGGAGTTTATTTTTACAGAGCATCAACGGAGTTGTGCAAGTGTTTGTGTTTGTTCCCCTGCTTTTCGAAGATGCTTGTTTTACAAACAAGGCCCAGTTTGACGCCGGATTTGCACATCGTTTATTTTTTAAGGATAATGCAGTCCCAACGAAAAAGGGTCACGATAGTGTGTTGGAACCTCATGCGGTGAGTAAAACTGCTTCAAATATCTCTTGTGTTGTAACTTAGCTATCGGCACGTAAGCACATCAAGTAAACAACATGCGATGTTGTCATCAAACTGCACTTTCCACATGTACAGCTTAAAAAAAAAAAAAAAAAAAAAAAAGATGACAAAGTGGAACTTAGTCATTTTCCAAAACCGCTAAGCAAATCATATACAGTTTCAGTACATACAACAGAAATGTCATTGCTGATGCTGCTCTTGTTAAATTTCAGCCTCTGGATCTGATTCTGGATCATAAATATATGCCGAATCTGACTGTTAGCCATGGTTTGTTTTGGTTGGTTTTTTCCTCACGGTAATGTCACAGACACTCTCAACACAAAAGCCTACTGGCGCTCGTGATTCTTTGGCTCCGCCCACACGTCACGCCTCCAGCCGGTCGTGTTTTTACGGGAAAAATGGGTACAGACTATCTTTCTCTTATGAATATAATAAAACTAAAGACTTTTTGGAGTTATGAAGGATGCAGTACTACTCTATAGGTACTCAAGATTAACAGGATATTGAGTGAAAACGAGCATTTCACCCACCCTTTAAGTTAAAGATATTAATATTAATTAAGTGAGTCTGAGACGATTATTTGACAGTGATTTCACATTTCTTCTTTGTATGAAGGCTAAATACAAATAAAAGGTGAACATTTATTTATTTGTGCTGTTTTAAAGACTACTCCACTGCTGTAACACAGCATGTTGTTGCTGTTAGCTCATAGCCTACCACAAAAAGTTCCTTTGGTAAATTGATATAATAATAATAATAATAATAATAATAATAATAATAATAATAATAATGCATTTTATTTACTTTTAAGGCACCTTCCGCACCTATCAGTCTCTGCAGAAAACGAGGGAGATGGTTCTCGTGGGAGTCTGCCTCGGAATCCTCAGCATTGGAGTCAACCCTGCCTGAGACTGTCCTTCCACTACCAATTGTAACAGGGAAAACAGAATAAGAGTCTAGTGTATTTACCCAAGAAAGGTTAAATAAGGCCTAGGTTCGACTCTAGGAGGATTTAAATGAAAAGTTTGAGACAAATGTAAATTTAAGCAATTAACAGCAATTTTACAAGGAATAAAATAAAATAAAACCAAACAAAAAGTCTCAATAGTCCTTCTGGATCCCTTGTGTGTATGTGTGTGTAAAATGTTCAAATGTCCATTGTGTATAAAGGCCTCTTTGTGTTTTCTACTTGGGTAGTGTGTATGTGCTTAGCTCGCAGTTCGGATCCGTGTTGAATCAAGATGATTCTTTTGAATCGTAGATCAGGGTCTGGCTCGCCATTCAAAAGGTGAATCCTCAAACAGAGTCAGCATACAAAAAAAAACAATCTGCACAAAACAATGCAGTCACATTAAACATTTCTAAATGTCAACAATTTCTACACCGACATTCACTATCAGCTGCACAAAATGTCTGTGAGTACAAATGTTAATCTAACATGTGAACACAAAAGTGCACATAAGCATGATTAAACACATAAAAGTGCTTAAATATACAAAATATCTTGTTGTACAACACCTTTTTTTTCCATTTGGTGCATTTACATACTTATAGATGCAATCATTTAACCAAAACAGTTAAACTAACGTTGTACACAAATTAATTAACTCTATGCCAATTTGACCTTTTAAACATACAAAAATAATTCCTAAAACGTCATATATAACTCTGATTGGTTTTAAGGACATATAAAGTGAAAGATGAATGTCAATTTGAATGTCAAAGTAATGCATACATAAGCAAAACTCACCAGAGTTCTCGTAAAAGACAAACCAGTAATCAAAAGCATTGACTGGTGTTTTTTTCCCTCAGTAACAGGATGAATTAACAACCTAAACGATCAATAACATCCTTTATAAAAGAATATACACATAAAAACGAAGAAACATATTGAAATTAAATCGTTTGTGCAATCTCATGCTAACCTCGTGCGTGCATGTTCAGCTGGCTTCTTCGTCTGAATTCAATATACATCGACTCTCAACATATCGCAGAGTTAACCACCCTCTAGTGGTTCATCAAAGTACTGAACCAAAGATACCAGTTTCTTTTTTTTCTTTTTTTGTAGCACAGGAAACAAAAATAGTTATGAATAATTTTACTGTAGGACTAAAAACAATAAGAAAATATGAATGTACAATTCAAAGGGGTTACATCCTCCCCTCCTGAACCTGCAAGCGTCTCTGCATGCAGTGTACCTATAAAATCACTGATCTATCAGGGGTCAGTATCCTAACCTCAGGGAAATCATCTGACTGAAGGGCTTGTGTGAAGGCTTTGTTTAACCACTTAACAGGGATTGCATAACTAACACTAAGGGGTTTCCTAATGATGTGTAAGTTAGCCAACCAGGTGGCTCCCTGATTCTGGTAGAACGTCTGGACTCTGGCTCAGGTATTTCCTGCACAAGTGTATTTCCATTTCTTTCGACATTCTCAACTAGTATTTCACTGTCATCATCCTCTTTCCTCATTCCATTTATTTTTCCATCAACAGGTTCCATCCGATCCATGATCAAATCCTCAGTACACTCATCATCGTTGACATAAACAGCCTCAGAATCCAGTTCCTTGACAGGTGAGTTTCCCACATTCTCTTCCAGGATGTCATCAAGTAAGTTTGTTTCTCCCTTTTCAGATAAAGCTACTTCTTCCTCTGTGTTTCTCCCATCCAATTGCACATGCTCAAATTCAACATCAAGACTTTCCACACCTCCAGAAGGTTCCAATGGTTGTGCATTTGGATTCAGTGTTGTCTCACAGGAACTTCCTTCCACCTCTTTTATGTAGGGCACGTCCTTGACAATGGTTATGGTAGGATATGTCTTATCCTGCATTATTTGGGGGAAGTAGAAATCTGGTTCTCCAACACTATCATACGCTTGTTCGTCGTCATCCTCTGGAACTATTAGCGTTTTCCTAGAACAAGTCGTTTTTTCCATTCCCTCCATCCTGTTGTCCTCATCACTGGAATAGGTGGGGGTTAAGAAACCACAGGGCAGGAGTAAATCTCGATGGAGGGTTCTTTCAGGTCCGTCAGTAGTAAGAGGCTTTATGACATAAACTGGAGAATCAGCTATTTGCTTGACCACTTGATAGATGGTCTTGCTCCATCGGTCAGGTATCTTGTGCTTGCCTCTTATGCCAACATTCTTGACAAGAACACGGTCTCCAGCTTGTAAAGTGGATTCTCTCACCTTCAGGTCATATCGTTGCTTGTTGCGAAGAGCTGTCTTCTTACTGTATTCAACAGCAATTTTGTAGCTTTCTTGCAGGCTCTCTTGAAGCTTTTTGACATAATCAGCATGACTTACTCTCTTTTCCCCTTCAGGCTTGATACCAAAGGCTACATCTATGGGAAGGCATGGCTGTCTTCCGAACATTAGCTGATAAGGAGAAAACCCAGTGGTGTCATTTTTCATACAATTATAGGCATGTACCAGAGGCTGCACAAAATCACGCCATTTTATCTTGTCTTCTTCTTGAAGAGTTCCGAGCATTTGGAGAAGAGTTCGGTTAAACCGCTCCACAGGATTTCCACGTGGGTGGTAAGGAGTGGTCCTAGTCTTCTTTATACCCAGCAAAAGACAAAGGTCTTTGATCACAGCAGATTCGAAATCTCTGCCCTGATCGCTGTGCAGGCGTTCTGGTATCCCATAATGAATGAAGAAGTTACCCCGAAGTGCTTTAGCAACTGTCCCTGCTTTTTGATCAGCGGTTGGAATTGCTACAGCATACTTGGTAAAGTGATCAGTGATGACTAAAATGTTCTTGGTACCTTTGCCATCTGGCTCAAGAGAAAGGTAGTCCATGCAGACTAGTTCTAAAGGTCGGCTGGTCTCGATGTTAACAAGGGGAGATGTTTTTTCTGCTTTTGCCTTCCTTCTGATACACCTCTTACAGATACTGAACTTGGTTTCGACATCCAATGATATCCTCGGCCAATAGAAACGTGTACGAACTAAATCCAAAGTCCGCTCCACTCCCATATGACCTACTGAGTCATGCAAAGCTTCTAAGACAACTGCATTATACTTCTGTGGTAGAACTCACTGATAGAAGGGCTCTCCTCTATTCATTCGCTTCCTGTAAAGGACTCCGTCAAGAACTACAAGTTGGTGAATCAGTCGAAGCATAAGTTGGACTTCTCTGGTTTCTTCCTGTCTGACACGGTATGAAAGACGTTTCCCAGTGTTCAAGAGGTGAGTCACTCTGCTTATGACAGGATCATTTGCTTGCTCTACAGCCCGATCATGTTGCGACATCCTAGGAAGGGTGCTGGAACCAGGAAGAAATTCAGCTTGGGAGAATTCAACTGGGATGGCGTTGGCATCAATGGCAAGACATTCCAGAGCAACAGGCAAATTGGCACCTCTGTCTTCCACAATGCTTCTGTAGAGTTGATGCTTTTGACAAACGGCTCCCACGGCTTCCTCAGGAAAAGAAACTCTATTTTCCTCATTCAGAAACCGGGAAATGAACTGACTAATGCGGTCATCTTCAACCTGGGAACTGTTATCAGTGTCTACTTGATCATGTGGACGCCTGGAGAGACCATCAGCATCTTGATTTTTCTTTCCAGCCCTGTATTGGATGCTGAAATTGAAAGTAGACAGGGCTGCAAGCCACCGGTGTCCTGCAGCGTCAAGCTTGGCAGATGTTAATATATATGTGAGGGGGTTATTATCAGTCATGATCGTGAACTCAGCCCCATACAGATAGTCATAAAACTTATTCGTCACTGCCCATTTCAAGGCTAAAAATTCCAACTTGTGGGTGGGATAGCGTTTTTCACAGTTTGACAACCCTCTGCTGGCAAATGAAATCACCCTCATGTGACCATCTTGTTCCTGGTACAAGGCAGCACCAAGACCATGGAGACTAGCATCTGTATGCAAGATGTACGGCAGTTTTGGATTCACAAATCCCAACACCGGGGCTGTGGTCAACTTCTGAATTAGTGCCCGGAATGCGGTGTCACACTCAGGCGTCCATCTATCACCAAAAGGTTTCTTGAAATCAGAATTGGAGACAGGCTTAGAACCCTTTGCATTCCTTCGAAGTGGACAATAGCCAACTGTTAATGCATTTAATGGTTTGGCAATTTTGGAGTAGTCTCTTACAAACCTCCTATAATACCCAGTGAAACCCAAAAAGGACTTCAGCTCACTGATATTTGTCGGCTTTGGCCAGGTGGTGAGTGCAGAGATTTTCTCAGGGTCTGTTTCTACACCTTTCTCCGATACAATATGTCCCAGATAATTCACAGATTTCATGAAAAAGTGGCATTTGCTTGGAGATAGTTTTAGACCAAACTCTTTCAGCTGGTTAAGGACTTTCATGAGGCGCTCTTCGTGTTCCTCCAGGCTTTTTGAGAAAACATTGAGATCGTCGAGGAAGACAAGGAAGACTTCTTTGAGATGCAAGGTGCCCATGCACTTTTCCATGACTCGCTGAAATTTACTAGGCGCATTAGTCACTCCCTGCGGCATCCTATTAAATTCCCAGAATCCCATAGGTGTTACAAATGCCGTTTTATACTTATCTTCCTCTTCAACCTCCACCTGATAGTAACCTGACTTAAGATCCATGACAGAAAACCATTTGGATCCTGTCAATGCAGAGAACGTTTCCTCAATGTTAGGCAGTGCATAGGCATCTTTGATCGTCTGATTATTTAGTTTTCTGTAGTCTATGCACAGGCGGATAGCACCGTTCTTCTTCTTTACGATGACTATTGGCGAAGCGAAGGGGGTTTCCGACTCACAAATTATGTTTGCATCTTTAAGCTCCTGGAGATGAAGCCTGACAGCTTCATAATCTGAGGGATGGATGGGCCTCACTCTCTGTTTAAAAGGAGTTGGATCTGAAAGCCGAATTCTGTGTTTGACAGCTGAAGTGTGCCCATAATCAAGGTCACCCATTGCAAATACTTCAGGAATGGAGTTGAGCTTTCTTGTAATTCTAGCTTTCCACTTTTCAGAGAGAGATGAGTCTGTGAAGTCAAACGTCATCTTATTTTCAGGATTTGTAGAACATACTGCATTGCAGCCGACTTTAGCAGTGGAAGACACAACACTTGGCTTCTCCTCTTTAATTGAGGTGTTCCTTAATGAGGACAGAGCTGATGGAGAATAGAGTTCAGCTAAACAACAGTTAGCTGGAAGTGTGATTTTGTGTTTCGTTTCATTCTGCAGGATAATGGGTACTTTAAATGAGGTCCGTCTGGCACTGGTCAGGATGTAGCTGCACAAAAGCAGACCACTGGTGAGGTTGGAGTGAGTGGATGGCTCTACTACAAGTGGAGCATCAGCAACCGTTGCCACATTCCTAGCATACCCATCCAGGACCATCTTTTGACCCGTTGGAATGGTGATGCATTTCTGACCCTGTAGTTTGACTTGGCCCACTTTACCATCACTTTGTCCCAGGATGTATCTGCGCAACAAAATTTTCAAAAGGGGTGCATGTTGGAATTTGTCCTTGGGAGCAGCATAACTGTTGTCGTTTGCAACACAAGATTTAAACAATGTGTCAAGGGTGTTGGTACCAACCAGTACTGGGACTTCAGCATTGAATTTATAGTCAGGTATGACAAGTGCAAGGGTGGAAACAGTTTCAGATTTTCCAGCAATTTTCTCTGGAAAATGTATGCTAACTTCAGTATAGCCCAAGTATGGTACATTCTGCCCCCCAGCTCCTTCAATTTCAATAAGATCATCAAGAGAGAGGATTGGAGAGGATGACAGATGTGTGTCATAAAAGGACTTGGACACAGAGGTCACCTGTGACCCTGAATCAAGAAGAGAGTTGCAAACCTGTCCTGCAATGATGATTTCAACTGTGCATTTAGGACCAATTATGCTAGAGATTAACTCACTTTCATGAGAAGGAAGACATGAGTGAGCTTGACACTTTGCTTCTTTTTGGTTCAGTTCATTGGGACATTCTTTGCTGCAATGGGCCCCAGTATGTCCCGTTACTGAAACCCCGTCCAGTTTAACGGTACTCCATTTTTCACTTTCCATTCATCTTGTTTCACTTTGAGCTCTTTGTACTTTTGGTCCACAAGCGCTTTGTTGATGGAACCTTCACATGTCCGAGCTATGTGGCCATCTTCACCACATCTAAAACAAAACCAGGGTTTTGGTGGTTTAGCAGTCACTTGCTGAGCTTTCATCTCCAGTTTAGGTGTCACCGTGCTTGGGTATTCTGTCAATTTGGACTCATGTTTCTTCTTTTTCTCAGATTTGGAGGATCTAAGCTGCATCTGGAGATCAGCCACCTGTTTTCTCAAAGCCTCTGTTTCTGAAATGTAGGTCTGCAACACACTTGAGTCACTGTAAGGAGACATGTCAACAACAGATTGTTTATGAATCGCAGCTTTGTGCTTTGAACTGCCTAAGTGTCGTTGCATTCTGTCCAATTTTGCTGCACGTCTGTCTTCCTCAGTCCTAAGCAGCAACAAGAGCTCTGCAAAGTCAGGTGGTGTCTTGGCTTTGGCTTCCAGCTGAAGGGTAAGTATTAACGAGTGATCCCAGCAACCACGCTGAAATTGTTTCAGCAACTGACGATCTGCAGATGACTGCTTAACACCATTTCTCCTCACCGCAGTGCTGAGCAGTGTTTGCAATCTTTGCAAGTAATCGGATGCTTTCTCACCAGGATCTTGGTTGGTGTTCAGGAAACGGGCAAAGATTTCGTCACCATCTTCAACTAAGCCGTATGCCGAGTCTAGAAGCTTCACGTAGTCTCTAGGAGGAGCTGTAGAACCAAGCTGTTTAACTACATCAGAAGCTGGTGGCAAGAGGCTTTCTAAGATTTTCCTTCGCTGGATATCTATTGGGAGAGAATCCTGCAACAGAAGGTCAACATGAAGACACCAAGTATCAAAGTCAGCTTCACCTGGGGGCTTAGGTACTTTTCCTGAGAAGGAACGCAGCCATTTGGAGTGGGTCTGCGCAGAAAAAGCATCATTTTTGATGACATGCTCAACTACTATGCGCTGGATCTCGGGAGGGTTTAGATCGTCATTGGTAAGTGTATTAAAGGCAGGCCTTGGTGTTTTTTTTTTCCTCACAGCAGGACCAGGCTTGCTGTCTGAACTAAGGGCACTTGACTTTGATTTTGGCTTTTTCAGTGGTTGTCTTTTTATATATATCTTTGGGATATAGTCACTATTGTCAGAAGACACCTCTTCGGAAACAGCATTATCAGTGTCATCATTTGACTCCATGGATAAACTTTGCGCTTGGGCAGGGGGCTGTGATAAGGGCTGTGCTAGCACTTTGATGTTATCTGCATACCATGCAACTGCTGGATTTCGCACACTCTTAATTTCTAGGGGGAAATTAGGCTCAAGACGTGTGACTGGAGTGTGTGAATCAAACTCCACTATAATGATGGCCTGTCCCGTCTGCTCAGTAGAGGAGGCTACTCTCACTACTTTCACAATGACCCCATAATTCTCAAAAGTTGCAATAATGTCATCATCTGTGTCATTATCAGTAATGCCTAACACACATAATGAATGTCGTGCTTTCACATTGTAACACTTCTCAATATCAGACATACTCATTGCGCTAAATCACAAAAAAAAGAAATTACTTCAGATAATAAAGCTTGGAATTTCACTACTGTCTCAATGTACTTGTAACCGGCTATTTAGAAAAATAATCCTGGCTGTGCTCGCCACAAAAAGATATGTAACAGGGAAAACAGAATAAGACTCAGAATAAGGCCTAGGTTCGACTCTAGGAGGATTTAAATGAAAAGTTTGAGACAAATGTAAATTTAAGCAATTAACAGCCGGCAAATTTTATTGCAGAGACTAAAAAAACTTTGAGTGAACAATTCTTCACAGTGTGCATGAAATCACAATTTTCTGGTTTCCACTCAAGAATGTGAAGTCAAGGAATAAAATAAAATAAAATAAAATAAAACCAAACAAAAAGTCTCAATAGTCCTTCTGGATCCCTTGTGTGTATGTGTGTGTAAAATGTTCAAATGTCCATTGTGTATAAAGGCCTCTTTGTGTTTTCTACCCGGGTAGTGTGTATGTGCTTAGCTCGCAGTTCGGATCCGTGTTGAATCAAGATGATTCTTTTGAATCGTAGATCAGGGTCTGGCTCGCCGTTCAAAAGGTGAATCCTCAAACAGAGTCAGCATACAAAAAAACCCAATCTGCACAAAACAATGCAGTCAAAAAACAATTTCTACACCGACATTCACTATCAGCTACACAAAATGTCTGTGAGTACAAATGTTAATCTAACATGTGAACACAAAAGTGCACATAAGCATGGTTAAACACATAAAAGTGCTTAAATATACAAAATATCTTGTTGTACAACACCTTTTTTTTCCATTTGGTGCATTTACATACTTATAGATGCAATCATTTAACCAAAACAGTTAAACTAACGTTGTACACAAATTAATTAACTCTATGCCAATTTGACCTTTTAAACATACAAAAATAATTCCTAAAACGTCATATATAACTCTGATTGGTTTTAAGGACATATAAAGTGAAAGATGAATGTCAATTTGAATGTCAAAGTAATGCATACATAAGCAAAACTCACCAGAGTTCTCGTAAAAGACAAACCAGTAATCAAAAGCATTGACTGGTGTTTTTTTTCCCTCAGTAACAGGATGAATTAGCAACCTAAACGATTAATAACATCCCTCCAGAATATACACATAAAAACGAAACATATTGAAATTAAATCGTTTGTGCAATCTCATGCTAACCTCGTGCGTGCATGTTCAGCTGGCTTCTTCGTCTGAATTCAATATACATCGACTCTCAACATACCACAGAGTTAACCACCTCTAGTGGTTCATCAAAGTACTGCACCAAATATAACAGTTTCTTTTTTCTTTTTTTTTTTGTAGCACATGAAACAAAAATAGTTATAAATAATTTTACTGTAGGACTAAAAACAATAAGAAAATATGAATGTACAATTCAATGGGGTTACACAATCATGGCTCTTTCTGAACTTCCCCAACCAGTCACAGATCTGGCTATTACCTCTGCTCTGCGGCCAAGGAGAAAGAGGAGGAAGAAGGGTCCTTTCTGTCCTCCATCCTTGTCTCCCCCCTGAGTCCGTGATGCCTCTACAACTCGCCGCTGTAACTGAGAGCGCTGTTCCTGAGAATGCTGCTTTAAGAGCGGTTCCAGAGGTTGCTGCAGAGAAGGCTGTTCCGAAGACTGTGGTGGAGAATGTTGTTCCTGAGATTACCTCAGTAAAGGAGGTTTCTGAACCAGCAATGGAGAGAACTGTGTCTGAGTCTGCAGTCGTAAGTGCTGAGGAGAGAGCTGCAGCCGACTCGGCTGCTGAAGTGGTGTTGCAGTCTGTCTCTGTGAGCCATGCTCCTTTTCCCCACTCCACAATTGCCTCCTGCACCCCCTGTCATGGTCCAACCCTGGACTGTTTCTCCCAAGCTCATTTCCCACCCAGACATGCCCGGTCCCCTCACCATCAGCCATCGTCCCGTCAACTTAAGACCTCCGCTCCACCCATCCACCATGGACACCCCCCCCCCCATGAGCTTTGCTGTCCCACCTCCTCCTCTTCCTTGTTTGTTTGTTTCTTCTGATGTCACCCAAACCCTGTCGTGGTGTATTATTGTTTTACTTTATTGTTGTTTTTTAGGGGAAGTCGTGGCTTAATGGTAAGAGAGTCGGACTCCCAATCGTACAGTTCTCTCTCCACCTTCAATACCATGACTTAGGTGCCCTTGAGCAAGGCACTGAACCCCAACTGCTCCCCGGGCGCCGCAGCTTAAATGGTTGCACACTGGCAGAATCATGTGTTTCATGGTAGCCAATCAGAGCCAGTGTTTTTACACACATGCCGGCTAAGGGGTCATTCACATATCACGTCTTTTGCGCGCGCAAGTTCGTTATTTCCAATGTAGGCGTGCGGCATGCGTGCTCATAATGGAAGCGACGTGGTCGCGACGTGCACGCGGTGCGACGCGCCCGTTTTTCCCAGGCGCGTCCGCACCGCATCGAGTTAAAAACATCACAACTTTTCAGAATGCCGCAAGTGCACCGCAGGTCATGTGACAAGAACTAACCAATCAGCTTCATCCTTTCCCGTAACAATGTTGAAAGCTCAGCCAAGATGAAAGGAACAGCTGATCATAGTTGTATATGGATTTCCATTTTGAAATAAATTTAGTAGCAGAGCTACTGCAAGCGATTTTTAGAGCTGCAAATCCATATATCCTTTGCTAAAATTTTCGCGTCTTCATGGAGAGAGCACGTCATGTTTGCTTGCTGAAATTTCTGCGTCTTCATGGAGAGAGCACGTCATGGTGGCTTAGCAAAGGCAGACGCCTCAGGGGCGCAATTGCCCAAGCGCTTTGGAAAGAAGGAGAAAGCGGCACGCCTAGCGTTTTCCACGCGTTTTTAGGCGAGATATGTGAACGGCCCCTAACGCGGCAGCGCCAGCGGCGCCAAACACACACACGCGCAACAGCTACACAGATATTCGCAGCAGCAGCAGAAATGGCGAGTCAGGAGCAATCCGATGAAAAGTTGGCATTTTCAAGGTGGAGATATAAGCACTACTTCAAATTAATTGTGGACAAAGGCAAGAGCGTGCATGTAATGTGTACATGTAATGTGTGACACGCATCTACAAAGCTAGTGGCCAAAAACGCTTTTCTTACAAAGATAATACTTGGAAGTGCAGGATAAAACTCTTGCTGTCTGTTTCACATGCAATAAATATTGAAAGTTATGTACGAACACCTGTCTGTTCTACTCATTTTGTGTAGACTTGTGAAAACTGCTTAAAAAAATACAAATACAAATTCTGGAACAAGTAGTGAGTAACTATAACTAATTACATTGTTAAAGTAATGTTCCCAACAGTGCCTATGATGCACTGCAGTGCCTGAACTATCTAAACTGTATGTCTCCTTAAAACACTGTTTCAGTTTCTTTCACAGACAGATCGTTTTGTGTCTTTATACATCAGTGTATCGACATAAGCTGCAGGGTTAAAATTGGTTTTGTTTATGTATGTTTTTTTTTTTTTTTTTTTTTTAGCCGTGATTCCCATCCACTTGCATTATATGAATAACAGACTGTTTTGTTTTTAAAATCTTTGTTTGTGTTCTACTGAAAAAACAAGGTCACCTACATCTTTAGATGCCCTGGGGGTAAGCAGATAAACATCAAACTTTAATTTTGGGGTGAGCTATCCCTTTAACTTTATGGCTGACAGCCCTAATTGTTTTGTATTATATATATTTAAGCAATATCACATGAATAAAAATGCTGTATTTTTGTATATCAGCAGACTCACCATAGCTTTATATAGAGAATAAAAGCACTCAAGCTCAGGCAGATCAAAAAATTAATAATAATGCAGACCATGCCAATTGCAATACAGAACGTACATGCACTCAAGTCGGCCTATGTTTATCGTGTGTAAATTGTTTCATGTGTTTTTGTTGAGAAAAATAATAATATCCACGTGTCCAGTTGAAAGTTGGCTCCTCAGTTTAATAATAATAAGAATGTGCCAACACAGAAGTTCCAAAGACACAAAGATAATGCTGTGCTAAGCAAAGTTTCTTACAGCGCTTTGTGTTTTCTGTTCTTTAACCACTCTCCCTGGAGGAAAATTAAAGGAATTAAAGGATCATAGTATCAGATAAGCTCTCTTCTCGACTCACTCAGGATACAGCTGCGATTTCTCATTGTGGTGTGGTGATATTACAATAGTTTGACCGATTTATTTGATCAAAAGTTATTTCATTTTGTTAGATCAGTTAGTAAGACCAATGTAAAATTCAAAATAAAATTTGAACAAGATGGTGCCGTGCATGGCTACCTTGGTTTGTAGCTCCTTGGTACTTTAACTATTTTTGTTTGTCCGTTTTTTTTTTTTTTTTTTTTTTTTTCTCTGCTGTCCAATCCTTGTACTTCCTTCAGAATTTCAGTCTGTCATTGACATTTTTCTTGGAGAGAAGTGGCTTCTTGCTGCCCTTGCTGACACCAGGCCGTTTTCCAAAACTATTGGCCTCACTGTGCATGCAGATGCTCTCACACCAACCTGCTGCCATTTCTGAGCAAGCTCTGCACTAGTGATGACATGATTTCATAGCTCATTCCTCAAGAGGAGACAGTCCTGGTGCTTGCTAGACACTCTGGGATGTCCTGAAGCCTTCTTCACTGCAGTCAAACCTTTCTTCTTGAAATTCTTAATGATCCAGTAAATGGTTCTTTCAGGTGCAATATTCTTTGTAGCAATTTTCTTGCATGTGAAGCCATTTGGATGCAAAGTGATGATGGTTGCATGTTTCTTTGAAGGTAACCATTGCTAACAAGAACACAATGATTGGAAGTGCTTCTTCCCTCCTTTTATAGTGATCAGTCTTCTCTTACAATCTAATTAGTGTGATAGGGATTTCACCAGGCTAGTACTCATTCACAATTAACTTAATTTGTTGTTAACTAGTTAAGTATTCAAATAATCAATAACTTTTTTAAATTATTTTATTATTTTTTAATGACATGAGACTGTGTACTTTGTGACTTACTGCACTCGCTATACTTTGTCATTTTGTAATAAAAAATAAAAAAGTTGAAATGGCAACTGAGCTGATGAGTGATCCGCTGCTGCTATCTGCTGGCTATAATGTTATTTTCATATTGTGTTTTCATTCTTACAATTTGTTTTCCACCAGGTGACATTTTTTTTTAATGTCATCTTCATGAATGATTTGTGAGTCTTTAAAGTGAATTTTACTGCAAGTCTGTCACCTTTTTTAACCATAATGAGTTTGCATCCCTTCAGAAGACAGTAGTGCCATCCTCCAGCATTGCAAGCATCATAATATTCCACAAGTAATCGACATGACTACAGTCCATCAATTAACCTCTTGTAACGTAAGAAGCTGTGTAGTTGACATTTTTAACATCAGACTGTTGCTTCTGGCTAAAATAGTCCTGTATACATAATATTGCTTTATTTAATGAAAAAGTCAGTTTCAGTTTATTCTGCATCAGGAGAGAAATATGCACAGATTAAGTATAATTTACAAGCAAAAACAGTTCTAACCAAATTTGTTTGTGGTTTTTAATGTGATAGGACAATAGCATGCAGCTGCCATTCTCATAGCACCTATTCAATGTAGAGGTGAAGTAAGTAGCAATGTGACGTAAATTCTCCAAATCTGTTCTGATGAAGAAACAAACTCATCAACATCTTTGATGGCCTGTTGTGTAAATTTTCAGCAAATGTTTGTTTAGGTGGACCTACATAAAACTTTAAAGGAGGCAGCACACATCTGGTGGATGACTCAAAGTTTCCTAAAAGTTGAACACATTGTTTTCTATGAATTTGCATGTACTGTGCCACTCACACAACTATGACTTCTGAGGCTGCTCAAAATCCTTTCACACCACGCAGCCTTTTTTTTCTTCTTTAATTTCTTTAAATATATTTTTCCTTGCTAATGTACATACTGAATTTACACTATAGGTTAGGAACATTAGTATAGACTTTTTTTTTCCCCCAAGTTTTGTGATTTCACAGCATAACTTCAAGTAAGGTCACCTTTATTTGCATAGCACATAATGCAATACAGATTTTTTTTGGAAACAACTTTACAAGGATAAACAGGAAAATAATGGTTTAATGATTGTTTATAGCTAAAGCTTGCTGTAAAGCAGCTCTGAAAAACAATAGTGTCATTGTTCAGATGAGGTCAGTGTAGTGTTGATTAGATCTATGAAGATAATCAATTATAAAAGTAGTTCAATACAGCTGTTAAGCAGCCTTGTGGAAAACAGTGATGCCATCATCCTGTTCTGTTGAGTTATCCAATGGTGTTTGTAAAGTCAATAATATTGTTGTCTGTACAGTAAACAATTCAGTAATATTGCTGAATATTAAGGGAATAATGTATATGCAACATAATAAAGGGAAATTCTATAATCTACAGTACATCGTCCTTGTAATCTTGTAAAACTATTTGCACTGCTGTTTGCATGGCAGGGTATTTTTCTTTTATCTTTTCTTTTTTTTTTGAGAGAGAGAGCAGATTTCATACTTACCAACTTGTTCATTCTTGAAGTGAACTTTTGCCTGCATGGTGATTTGAAAGGTATTAAAGAATGATGTCTGGCATTCAATACTGCGTGTGCATTGTCACACCCTCAACATGACTCTGCATGGAGCTTTTTGTCCACTGTGTTACTGGCTTAATAAATCTAGATAAGGTTTAATCCTAAGGGATTATAGTTTTAAGCCATTACCACTAAATTATCATATCTTTAAAATCATGCACAAAGGGAATAAATCTCATTAAATATACAAAAATCTTGAATTTAATGTTTTTAACAGAAACAATTGAAATGGGTAGTATATTCGCTGACTGGCTTTACTAATGATTTTACAAGCATAATAATTTCCATATAGCTTACCTTTTCATATTTCTGACATTTTCTTACACTGTCTCTCATTTCTGTTGCAGAGGGCAACCCTCAGACTGGCTGCAGAAGAGAGAAAGCCATCGGCATCAGCACTTACTTGCTAAGAAACTGCATTAAAATCATGTGAAAAATGGTTTGTTTAATAGGTTTACAGTTGGTTAACAATTCACCATGACAAATTATTTTATTGTGAAATTGAACAAAATATTTGATTCCTGGATTCAATTAAAAGAACCGGCCAAACAAGATTTACAGTAGAAGGAAGTGCTGAATGAATGAAGGATTCATGGTTTATAGCATTAACACATGAATACAAAATACTGTATGCACATTCATTACATATTTTAATTCAAAGTTTAAATTCAACTCTTGAAGTCCATAACAGATTCACTGCTATCTTTATGGAGCAACTAACAAGGTATGAACTTTCACCAACAATCCACCAGTGCACCAAGCTTAGAAAGAAGACTTGCACTAGTTATTTTAGTCTGTGTTTATTTTCACCACATACTGTTGCAAAACAGAGTATCCTGTGTTATAAAAATATATAAAATATCTAATATATAATTATATATAAGGGTGTTATAAAGACCACAATATGGCAGAGACAAAACAAAACATCTCATTACAAAAACTACTCTGCAAATTGAGTTACATGAACAATTTGAACAATGAAACTGGCAATTTTCCTCACGGCAACCCATTTGTGCCATTTAATTCGTTTTATTTTTGTGGCTGTAGGAACAAAAAATAGCAGAGTCAAAACTGACAGGGCTCATTTCACACGGTCGCAAGCAATGTCATTATAGTTCAATATTTAACAACCACAGTTCGCTAACGATGCTTATGGGAAACAGTTTGTGAACCATTGGTTTCCACACTGGTTTCATTAAACAAAATAAATGATTATTTTAAAAGACTAACTCAAAAGAATATTCTGTTCACGAATCGGATCATGAACTTGTGTGGCGTTACCACACCAAATGCGATCTATTCTTGAACATTTTGAATGAATAAAGACTAAAGTTAATCTGTAAAGCACATAAAACTATCATTTGACTTTATAAACTTTTATTTGTTAGTTTATAAAGTAGTATGGATCTGTTAACTGAATGCAAAGTGTGAATTCTAGGGTAATTTTTGTGTCATGATGATGAGTATGTATGGACGCACACTAAGATTTGCTAAATGAACAGGCTGCTGCATGCAGATTTATTTTATTTTTTTTCAACGGAGAAATTGGTTGCCGTATTGTTGAAAATCCCCAGAATGTTTACTTGAGTATTAAATTAAGAAGTTACATTAAATTAAAAGTAATCACTTTGGTAATATAAAATACTTTTTGGATGTAACTGTAGTCTGATTACCCCTTATTTAAAATGTAATTATAACAAAATACAGTTACTCATATTTTGTATTTTAAATACGTAACGCTGTTACATGTATCTTGTTACTCCCCAGCCCTTTAGGTATGGCATATCAAGATGCTGATTAGACAACATGATTATTGTGCAGGTGTGCCTTAGGCTGGCAACAATAACAGGCCACCCTAAAATGTTTTATTACACAGCACAATGCCACAGATGTATCAAGTTTAAAGGGAGCGTGCAATTGGCATGCTGACTGCAGGAATGTCCACCAGAGCTGTTGCCCATGAATTGAATGTTCATTTCGCTACCATAAGCATCTCCAAATAGGGGTGTAAGAAAATATTGATACACGAGAGTATTGTAATGTTTTGTTTGGCGATACTGTATTGATTCATCAAAACAGAACATAAATACACAATGAAAAACCAGTAAAAGCATGGAAAGGTTCAAAAATCTGTATTTTATTGTTTTATAACAATATATATATTACTTGAGTATGTGTGTGTGTGTGTGTGTGTGTGTGTGTGTGTGTGTGTGTACTCGTACTGCACAAAAATTGGTTCAGTAATGTTGAATGTTGCAGGGACTGATTATTGCAAATGCAGATCCCACTGTGTTCTGGTTAAATTATTTGTATTTACTTATTGCTAAGGTTTGCATATGGTGGTGTGTTCTTACAACATACAGAACTACCAAATTTTGCTTTAAGTTTGATTACATCATTTAATTGCTGTTAATAGTGTTCAGCGTCTGTTTGATTATGTCTTTGATTTTTCCGTACATTTCTGCCATATGTACATAAACTGACAGTCACCACAGAAAAGCGACTACTAAATAAAAATATTGTAGAAACTAAATTTTCTGTAAAGTTGATTTGCAGTGATTTGTATTGTAAAAAGGACAATACAAATAAACTTGAATTAAATTGTGTTCTTAATGACAGCTTTCCTAAAAAATATGTCGCAATCTATCGCAACACATCATATCGCAACCCATGTATCATGACCCAGACAGCAAGCAGTTTCGGCCCAGGTCTGGCCCACATCTGGCCCACATGGATTTCATGCGGGCCAGATGTGGGTCAGTTCTGGGCCAACACTATGTTGCTGTCTGGGGATACGTATCGTAGCCCCTTCTCTTTGGGGGCTTTTTGTGCAATACAAATTGATCCTGCAAGCACTTTATTTTCCATATTAAGCAGATGTATTTCTTTTGTTTAGATCGAAATGTTATTATAGGAGGTCACTAGGTGGCGCTTTTAAGGGCAGCCGCATGACTTTTGAGCTGCTCAGAACATACCTTTTTTTAGCTTTTTAAACAGTACTAACTTAACATAGTCTAGAAATGCACGAACGGATCACCTAATGGTGTGATTTTATTCTTAAATTGGGCATCAGGACATCTGGATGGAATTACTCTGAGGAGATATGTGATGGATTCTAGGAACATTGCGGCCTACTCGACTACAGTTGGATGGATGAAAATTCTCCACTGCAACCTCTTAAGTAACTACCATTGTCTTTCCCCAAGTTAACAATGACACAACTCAGTTTTAAGAACAATTTAAACTTTATAAATAGCCTGAAAAAATATGCATTCCCTTTGGCCCCTGAAGTCAAAACCATCTTGCAGCAAACTGGGATTCTACGACTTAGATCTCGCCCAAGGGGTAAGAAAGCTGGGAAAAACCAAAGCTGGGTTTGCATATGGTGGTGTGTTCTTACAACATACAGAACTACCAAATTTTGCTTTAAGTTTGATTACATCATTTAATTGCTGTTAATAGTGTTCAGCGTCTGTTTGATTATGTCTTTGATTTTTCCGTACATTTCTGCCATATGTACATAAACTGACAGTCACCACAGAAAAGCGACTACTAAATAAAAATATTGTAGAAACTAAATTTTCTGTAAAGTTGATTTGCAGTGATTTGTATTGTAAAAAGGACAATACAAATAAACTTGAATTAAATTGTGTTCTTAATGACAGCTTTCCTAAAAAATATGTCGCAATCTATCGCAACACATCATATCGCAACCCATGTATCATGACCCAGACAGCAAGCAGTTTCGGCCCAGGTCTGGCCCACATCTGGCCCACATGGATTTCATGCGGGCCAGATGTGGGTCAGTTCTGGGCCAACACTATGTTGCTGTCTGGGGATACGTATCGTAGCCCCTTCTCTTTGGGGGCTTTTTGTGCAATACAAATTGATCCTGCAAGCACTTTATTTTCCATATTAAGCAGATGTATTTCTTTTGTTTAGATCGAAATGTTATTATAGGAGGTCACTAGGTGGCGCTTTTAAGGGCAGCCGCATGACTTTTGAGCTGCTCAGAACATACCTTTTTTTAGCTTTTTAAACAGTACTAACTTAACATAGTCTAGAAATGCACGAACGGATCACCTAATGGTGTGATTTTATTCTTAAATTGGGCATCAGGACATCTGGATGGAATTACTCTGAGGAGATATTTGATGGATTCTAGGAACATTGCGGCCTACTCGACTACAGTTGGATGGATGAAAATTCTCCACTGCAACCTCTTAAGTAACTACCATTGTCTTTCCCCAAGTTAACAATGACACAACTCAGTTTTAAGAACAATTTAAACTTTATAAATAGCCTGAAAAAATATGCATTCCCTTTGGCCCCTGAAGTCAAAACCATCTTGCAGCAAACTGGGATTCTACGACTTAGATCTCGCCCAAGGGGTAAGAAAGCTGGGAAAAACCAAAGCTGGGTTTGCATATGGTGGTGTGTTCTTACAACATACAGAACTACCAAATTTTGCTTTAAGTTTGATTACATCATTTAATTGCTGTTAATAGTGTTCAGCGTCTGTTTGATTATGTCTTTGATTTTTCCGTACATTTCTGCCATATGTACATAAACTGACAGTCACCACAGAAAAGCGACTACTAAATAAAAATATTGTAGAAACTAAATTTTCTGTAAAGTTGATTTGCAGTGATTTGTATTGTAAAAAGGACAATACAAATAAACTTGAATTAAATTGTGTTCTTAATGACAGCTTTCCTAAAAAATATGTCGCAATCTATCGCAACACATCATATCGCAACCCATGTATCATGACCCAGACAGCAAGCAGTTTCGGCCCAGGTCTGGCCCACATCTGGCCCACATGGATTTCATGCGGGCCAGATGTGGGTCAGTTCTGGGCCAACACTATGTTGCTGTCTGGGGATACGTATCGTAGCCCCTTCTCTTTGGGGGCTTTTTGTGCAATACAAATTGATCCTGCAAGCACTTTATTTTCCATATTAAGCAGATGTATTTCTTTTGTTTAGATCGAAATGTTATTATAGGAGGTCACTAGGTGGCGCTTTTAAGGGCAGCCGCATGACTTTTGAGCTGCTCAGAACATACCTTTTTTTAGCTTTTTAAACAGTACTAACTTAACATAGTCTAGAAATGCACGAACGGATCACCTAATGGTGTGATTTTATTCTTAAATTGGGCATCAGGACATCTGGATGGAATTACTCTGAGGAGATATTTGATGGATTCTAGGAACATTGCGGCCTACTCGACTACAGTTGGATGGATGAAAATTCTCCACTGCAACCTCTTAAGTAACTACCATTGTCTTTCCCCAAGTTAACAATGACACAACTCAGTTTTAAGAACAATTTAAACTTTATAAATAGCCTGAAAAAATATGCATTCCCTTTGGCCCCTGAAGTCAAAACCATCTTGCAGCAAACTGGGATTCTACGACTTAGATCTCGCCCAAGGGGTAAGAAAGCTGGGAAAAATACATTCACACAATATGTACAATTGTTGGAAATCGTCCTTCTCTCTGTGGGACTACAGTGGATGCTAAGAGCAAGCTGACTGAGTTAAGTCTGTTTGCTTCTGACTGTTGTCACCATCCCAAGAACTTAATTTACATTAAGACAAACCAACATAAATCAAGACCAATCATGCCTGGTTTTCTACTTTCCAATGTGCGCTCCTTACGCTTCAAGTGCGATGAGTTGTACAGTATAGCTGTGAATAATAACTCAGCAGTTATTGCTGTATCCGAGACCTGGCTAAATGCTGATATCCCAGACTCAAATGTAACTCTGCCAGGATATACAATACATCGGCGGGATCGTGAGGGGTGTGGGGGAGGAGGAGTCGCTTTGTATGCCGATGAAAACATCACCCAGATTCGACTGACTCATGTAGAAGAAGACAAACATGAAGCATTGTGGGTCTGGTTACGTCCCAGTCGTCTTCCTCGAGGGTTAAGCTGTATTATTGCTGCTGTGCTCTATTTTCCTCCACAATCTTCAACAACAGCACAACCTGACACACTAATCACTCAGTACCTGGATCGTTGCCTTAGGTATATTGAATGCAACTACCAACAGGCTGCAATTGTCATACTTGGTGATACAAATAAATACAAGTCTGAAACCATCTGCAGTAGACATGGTCTGAAACAAATAGTGACTGGAGCAACAAGAAAGAACAGCCAATTAGACTCAATCTTTACTAACATTTCCTCCATGTTTGAGTCACCAGAGCATTTGCCTCCTGTTGGCTCCTCTGACCATGAGACTATCCTACTAAATGCTGGAAACTGGCCCATCAAGCCCGTCAAGCACATTTTTTGTAGAAAACGTACTTCTGAAACAAACAGGCAACTGGGCCTTCTCATGAATACCTCTGATTTTTCTCACATTTATGAGGCTACGGACCCTGAGGCTAAGGTTAGTGCCTTCACTTCCACGATCAAGTCTATCTTAGATAAAACAATTCCATTTAAGAAAGTCTCTATCACAAATAATGATAAACCTTGGATGACCATACAAATCAAAGATTTGCTAAAAGAAAGACAACGTGCCTTTTGTTCTGGCAATAAAACATCCTACAGTAAACTAAAAACAAGTATTGCCAAAAAAATTAAGAACGCAAAGAAACAATATTATAATCATGAGGTCGAGAAACTGCAAAACATCAAGCCTAAGCAATTGTTTTAAGTCTGTGAAGGCTTTAACGGGGATGGATGGTTATAAAAGTGATGTGGTGTCTCAGGATCTTAACATCATGCAATATGAGTGTGACAACTTGGCAAAGCACTTTGCTTCTGTCTGGGATTATGCAAGTCATATTTCTCCGTCTGAGGAAGAGGTTGCCTGCAAGTTATCCAGTTGTAGTATACCTCTTTTGAGTATTGGACAGAGTTAAGGTCAGACTCCGCAAAGTGAAAGCAGCAAAGGCTGCTGGTCCCGACGACATTCCTCCTTGGATATTAAAGACATTTCACGAGGAACTGGCACCGGTGCTGTGTGATATCTTTAACACGTACATGCAAAATAACATTTTCCCAAAACAATGGAAGGAGGCTGTGGTCAAGGCTGTTCCCAAAAAAACAAAGCCCAGTTTTCCAGTAGACTATCGGCAGATTTCATTACTCAGCTGTGTTGGAAAAGTGTATGAAGGAATCCTCAGAGATGCAATTCTGGAGGACACCGTTGCTAAAATTCAACCATCACAACACCGCTTCATGGCGAACAGATCAACTGACACTGCTCTGATTCAGATTTTGCAATCTTGGCATGATGCACTTAACACCAATCATAAATTCGACATCCATGCTGTTTTTGTTGATTTTACTCGAGCTTTTGACACAATTGATCATTGTCAACTGCTCTATGCCTTAGCTGACATGAATATCAGACGACCGCTCTGGCTCAGTGTAAGGAGCTATCTGAGTAACAGAGAGCAAAAGGTGATGTGGGGCTCCTGTGTGTCTAACTCCTATCCAATTGCAGCTGGTGTCCCTCAGGGGGGTCTTCTATCCCCTCTGCTTTTTGTCATCGCCATAAACAGCTTGGATTCCTTTCTGCCTCCCTCAGTAATTCCGGTCAAATATGCTGATGATTTAACAATTACTGAATTTTTAATGGGATCCCTACCAGGATTAACTCAGAAGGCCTTGGACTCAGTGGAGGATTGGGGACAGGAATTTTCATTGGCAATGAACAAAGGTAAGACAGTGGATATGATCATTAGCACCAGGAAAGATGAAAACATTCCCTCCCCTCCCTCTCCCGTAATATCAGGATATGCAATTGGCAGAGTTTCCACCTTTAAATTGCTTGGAGTCCAAATTTCTTCTGAACTGTCATGGGATGCCCACGTTAAATACATGATTTCGAAGGTGTGTCCTAGAATACACTATCTCTGTGTTGCTAAAAACGCTGGTCTCCCTAGTGATGTTTTAATGAAAGTATATCTGACATTTATACAGCCAGTCCTAGAGTATGCTAGCCCGGTATGGGGTGGATTACCTAAAGGTCTCTCTGATGAGCTAGAGAGGGTCCAAAAACGTTGCTGCCGGATAATAGGTGTTCCAACTTCTACTGTCCCATTACTGAGTCAGAGGCGGAACGAGGCCACTATACGTACTTTTATAAAACTACTTAAGGACAGTTCATCACCTCTGCATTGTTTCCTGTCTGTGGCTCCCAAACCTACTTACCTATTACGGCAGCATAGGGAGTTTGTTGTGCCCAGGAGTAAATCAAAAAGACATGAACTTTCTTTTATTCCACGTGCTCTTAAACTGTTTTATAAATAATTTACAGTTTGTTTTGTTTTTTTGTTTGAAGCCTGGTTTGTTTAATTTATTTATTAATTGTATATAAGGTTGTTTCGAGTATGTGTTCTGTTTGATACATTTCAGGGTTTTGTTCTTCAATATCCTGCCTTGTCAAACTCTAAATAAAACTAACTAACTACATTGTATGTTACAATTGTAAACTTAAACTGTGAACTTTTAAAGCAGGGTATAAACATACATGTGGTATTTTAATAAAATACATTTTCTATGATACATTTAACTAAAGGATCCTGCAAGCACTTTCTTTTTTCCCCTTTACGCGTACTGCATTAAAAGTGATTGAATGTTGAATGTTACAGGGACTGGTTATTGCTTGCGCAGATTCCACTGTGTACTGGTTGAATATTTTTTATTTATTTGTTCTTAATGACTGCTTTCATAAAAATATATCCTATATCCTATTCCTAAAATAAGAAATAACCCAATATATAGCCTTTGCTTGCAGTATCACAATGTATTGGGTATTGACATATCGTATCGCAACCCCTGTATCATGATACGTATTGTATCACCAGATTCTTGGGAATACACAGCCGTAACACCAGCCCAGGACCTCCACATTCAGCATCTTACACTTCAAGATCGTCTGAGACCAGCCACCTGGACAGCTGCTGCAACAATCGGTTTGCATAACCAAAGAATTTCTGCACAAACTGTCAGAAACCATCTCAGGGAAGCTCATCTGCATGCTCTTCGTCCTCATTGGGGTCTCGACCTGAATGCAGTTCGTCATTGTAACCGACTTGAGTGGGCAAATGCTTACATTTGATGGCATCTGGCACTTTGGAGAGGTGTTCTCTTTACGGATGAATCCCGTTTTTCACTGTACAGGGCAGATAGCAGACAGTGTGTATGGCGTCGTGTAGGTGAGTGGTTTGCTGATGTCAATATTGTGATACAGGCATATGTTATGGACAACGAACACAGGTGCATTTTGTTGATGGCATTTTGAATGCACAGAGATAACGTGACGAGATCCTGAGGACCATTGTTGTGCCATTTATCCATAACCATCACCTCATGTTGCAGCATGATAATGCACAGCCCCATGTTGCAAGGATTTGTACACAAATCCTGGAAGCTGAAAACATCCCAGTTCTTGCATGGCCAGCATACTCTGAGAAAGAGGCATTTTGTGTACATAGAAAAAGAATTTCAGTTCAGTCAATTTGGAACTGCATCAATTGTTGACACTAGGGGAACTCCACCCAGGAGTGATGATCTCTGAAGCACGTACAGTATTCTTTGGCAAATGAAGCTCTACAATAGCACTTTTGCATCTTGACACATATAACCAAAGCCAAGAACCATTTTATTTAGATTTTGTGTCTTGAGAGTTGCTATAACAGTTTCTCTGAGAGTCCAACATTTCCTTATCTGTCATTATTCAGTGAAAAAAAAAATAGATGCAGAAGAGATGAAAGAAATGCTTTTGTCACATTTTGTTTGCAGTTGAACTGTATTCTGTTGTCAGGTAAAGAACAATCACTTTTTCTTCTTTTTCGTAAAAACAGATTTTTTTCTGAACTACTTTTCAGCATCGGTGTTCCCCTGCTGCTATATAGCACTGCAGCAAAATGTAGCATTTTACCTTGAGTGTAAATGCGAATGTGAATTTGAGCTTGCAGTCTGTATTTAATATGACTTAAAACAAGATTGTATTCCAAAAAATAATGGCAAAAAATATTTCTGTTGATATTTCTGTTGAGACACCCGTTGCTGGCTGAACTCAAATCAACATACAATGCAAGTAGTCGGATTTAGGGAAAATGACTCCTCTGAACAAGTTATTTTACTAAATAGTCACTGAACTGAATCAATCAGAGCATCTAATAAATCAACATCTGGTTCACTTAATCACTAATTCCCTTAACTGCAAGAACTTTACATTGAGTAATGTCCATATCAAAATGTGTCAATACCATTACTGGTAAAAAAAATAAAAAAACATCCAGGGATCTACACACCCAATTTGACTCAGAAACACTTACAGCTCAGTCTGCATTTTAAAATTGAGCATGTCATTCTAGGTCTAAGATTGATCCCATTACTCAGATCCCAACCCATCAAATCAAACAATGTGATTCAAGTTGGACAGTGCTGAGACAAGCTTATTGGCCCTGTTAGGGTCATAAAGGTTCACCAGAAAGAAAGACACGTGAAAAAAAAAATAATAATAATAATAATTATATATATATATATATATATATATATATATATATATATATATATATATATATATGAAAGAAAATCCAAACACAATCCATAAGACAACCTTTGGATAAAGCAAAGATTAAAAAATTATTTTATGAAGATGTTGTGGTCTGTCACTGGTTTCTTTAGTCTAAAATAAGTAAGTATTACCTGAAGGAGGACTTTAGGTTTTATGAGGTTTAAGTTGAGGAAAAATACATTGTCTGGTATACTGGGCCAATTACAGTCATCAGGAATTAATCCTAATGACTGACATCCCTGCACTCTCTCTACTACCAGGGGCATCATGCAGTTATTATGCAGTCAACCATCCACACACATTTCTGTAATTAATCACAATCAATCACACCTAATATTAAAACTTGTGATCATAAGCATTTTCACATTAAATCAACAAATTAACTTATGCCCATTGATTTTTTTTTTTTTTTTTTTTAATCAAAATGTTGATGCTTATTCCTGTAATTTCTGCTTTCAGCTTTGTTTGATTCTTTATTTGGTTTGCTGCAACATTTTCTTTTGTTTTTAATCTTTGTTTTAAAGGTTTAAATGAATAATTACACAAATTTATTTAATAAAATGCATGGTACATTCAGTACTTTGGATAATGTCATAAAGCAATTTCATAAATATAACTGTGTACGTAATGTAAAAAAAATATATTTTATTTTTATTAAGTTTAGAGTTTGCAAAGAGAATGTGCAGATATTCTTTCTTAATACAGCACTATGCTTTCATGCAGAAATTGCAAGGGAATTGGCCCCAAAGTACGAAAGCACCTGAAGGAAATCTCCGCCACCCGGCTCAACCCACCACACCACCTCTGGTACGCAGTGTGAAAATGTGAGGATGCCAAGGCAGGCCATCCTCACAGGATGACAGCCATCCTCCTTTCCAGTACCTTTTAGCATTCCTTCAGCAGGGTGAGTGTCTGTGTTTTCCAGGATGAAGATAAGCATTTACCTTCTTTACCAAAAATGCATCTTTTGCAAGAGCCAACAACAAGCACAGAGGAATGAGATAAGAAATGAAATGGTGGTTACAGCATGTGATGACTTGCCTGTGATGGGAAAGAGCTACAAATGGTCAGAGTAGCAGAACATGTAGTGGTAGATTCAAAGCATGATGTCTGATACATTACAGAATTCGATTAAATAAAGCTTAAGATGGGTGTGATGTTCACCTCTAGGGTATTTATGGATTGGTTTATAGCCCAGTCAATGTCCCATTCAGCTCAGTTTAAGCTCTAATGTGATTCACACATGACTGTTACAGTTCTTAAATGACTCATACTCCCTTTAATCAGATCACTGTGGGAAATATAGCTTCCCAGGTTAACACTAGGGTACAAAGGTATATGTATCAGTGCTTGCTTTTTTTAGGGTCCTACTGTTGTTGGAACCAAAATCTGAGGAATTGATGGAAAAAGGGAGAGTCACAGAAAACAGATTCATCTGATTCTTCTTGAAAAAGTGATCCAACTGTGAGCGGCTGGTTAAGCTTTCAAGAGTCCCAGTACCCTGCTGGCAGCCTGATTCTCCCCCAGAATCCCCCAACGAATTGAAAGAGCTCACAGCAGGCTAGACTTGTGGCATGATAAGCATTCAGCTGATGAGACAAAACCCAGCCAATCTTACAATGATCTTAAAAAAACTCATGTCCTTTTCTCCTACACACAAACTGTTTCATATAGTCATTTGTGTTCTCAGTGCTTATACACATCAAGCAAGTACTTTGAGCTTCCATTTATCATATTTATCTCTTTCCCTGACAGCATTTGTGAAAAAAAAGTTGCCAGCCACCGCCAGCATTTTTGATTTTCATTAAAATGTAATGGCCCCCAGAATATTTTTTTTATGAATATCTGAATATGCAATACATTAAAATAAAGAACAGATCCTCCACTTTTATTTTCAGTTTTATTCCAGCTTAATTTATATATATATATATATATATATATATATATATATATATATGAACACTTAAAAAAAAGCAACATTTTGAGCAAAAAGGAGAGAAAATCAAATTTTTATCAAACAGTGGCGGCTCCAGACATTTTTGATTGGAGGGGCAATGGGGGGTCCTGGTCATTTCAAGGGGGGTCTCATGAAAACCAACAAAAAATACAGTGGACACTGCTAATAACTGCATATTACTGCTACTAAACAACAAAAACAACAAAGCATATCAACTACTTTGTTTTTAATTAATTAATCATTTGCAGTTTGCAAACAATATGCTCAAACTTTAAAGGGTTCGTGTTTTAAATGGTTCGCGTCTCCAATACGCATTAATCCACAAATGACCTAAGCGGTTAACTTTTTTAACATGGCTGACACTCCCTCTTAACAGGGCCATGCAGAGACCTTTGGAGGGGCAGGTGCTCAAAGTATAAAAGGGGCACATGGAACAAGGATTTAAATGGCGCTGTTCAAAATATCAATACAGCAATATGTTGTGAGGCATTCGTTGCTGATTCACGTATAGATATGGATGGTTATGTATTGATACAGCAGCAAATACTTTGATGCAGTTTTGAAAAAGAAACAATAGAGAAGACAATTTTAAGTTTAAAATAATAATAGCTCTGGGATTAGAAACTGAAATGTCTTAAATTGTCCCAACCTGATGGCTTTTTCTTCTCTGTTCTACAGAATAATTAAGAACAGCGGTTATAGTTAAAACTATAGAAAACACTTGTGCCTCTACATTTTCCTCTTTCTCACCAGCCTCTGTCTCCCGGCTTGTTGTTACCTGCTCTCTCTGTCACTTGTGCCTCCACATTTCCATCTTTTTCTTCCTCTTTCTCCAACTCCTCATCTGATTTATTACTTTCCACTCTCTGTCCATCTAGGAACAAGCAGGGGCGGAGCCAGAAGATGTAAACATTCGGGGCTTAGCCCAAACCTAGGGGGCTGCAGGGCTGTACTCCGCAGGGGAGATTTTTTTCCCCCATTTATGTCAGCTAAATGCACTATTTTTCAGGCTGTTTGAGATAACAGAATGCCTAAAAATCTATACACTATCTGGGAAAATGATGGTTACTCAGAAAAAAAAAATATTCACCCAGTAGAGCCTACAAACTATTTTGTATTTAATTGTTCTCCAGCTATATTTCTCAATTAATCTATCTTCTTATCCCACTAATGTGCCGAGAACAGTTGTAAAACATGCCCTGAAATAACTTAGCATTTGATACATTGGGATATATTGCTTTTGAATCTCTCGCTGGCCGGTGAGGTTTGCTGTTACGAGTTCCTTTTAAAAAAAAATTATGTCCATAATGTTAATTTCAGGCGGTTAGTCAGTGAGCTCGCTACGACGGCGGTGAAATAAAAAGCCCACCAGCCCCTAATGACAACGACGGAGAAGATGATTTATATTCTTCTTCGTTAGTTTTTATCAGCAGTTGGCAAACAAGCGAAGTGATGCGTGATGCTTTACCGTCCGCCACAACGCACAGTAATAGAGCTTTTGTTTCTTTTTTCTTTTTTGCCGCTCCAGTCTGAGAGACTGAGAGGAAATGAAACAAAGTTGAAATTATTTTAAAAAAGCTAAAAGATTCGGGGCTTTTGACAAAACATTCGGGGCTTAAGCCCCATTAGCCACCCCCCCGCTCCGCCCCTGGGAACAAGGCTCAATTTACTATTTCAGCATTAATCTATTATTTTAACCATCACTACTACTCTTGCACCTAATCAATAAGTCCACCTTAAATATTGATACAAAACATAAAAAAACTGATACACTGGAATATAATGATTCATATTATTATTACTGTTGTAGTTGTCTAAAATTGAACACCTTTGCAATGTAAACAAATGACAGGCTACATTTGTTATTCATATCCTTCACACTGCACTTTCATGTCAGGTATATTATGTATTTTTTATTGACATTGGTATTTATACATTTATTTCAAGAGAGATATTATTGAGTTTACAGGCTAAAGTGGTCTTGCTGTTGTAAACTGTTGCTATTGTAAAAAAAAAAAAAAAAAAATATATATATATATATATATATATATATATATATATATATATTTGCGTCACATTTAAAATATAATTATATTTTAATTCATTTCTGAATTGTTATCATTGTTATAATGATAATTCAGAGAATGAAAAAATCTGAATAAGCCTTACCAGTGTTGTGATAATTATTTTTAAGGCACTCTATGTGTTAAAATAAACAAGTACTGTAATATCTCTGAAACTTTTCTCCCACAAACAGCACGTTAATGCTACTTCTACACCACAGGCTACACACAGCAAAATAAACAACATATCTGCATGTTCTCACATCACATTGTTCTTGTAAAATAATAATAAGTAAATAAACATCAAAATCACTTCGCTGAGAATGAAACACCACTTACCAGCTGCCGTGGCATTGAAAATATCCTTTAGCAATTAAAAAATGCGAGTGAGGAATCGTCCCGGTGGGATGAGGTCGTCGTCGTCAGGTGAAAGGTCATCATGTTGGTCATTTTATTTACGGCTAAATTATTATTAATAAACTGTACTAATATTATGATTGGGCGTGGGCAGGCATTCACAAAAGGGAATGTTATTACAAAAATGCTGTTTATTGTTGATGATTGCATTGTTTTTTGAATGCATATGCATACATACAAGATTGCTAGTTTCTGTGTCTTCCTCACATTTGTTTTTGAGCGGCACATTAGTAACATTGCCGGTGTTGTGTCCAATTGTGACCCCACTCCCCCCCCCCCCCCCCCCCCAACAGATTTGTACCCCCCTAGTATTGGTTGGTTAAGGAGTAGGTGTTGGGGAGGGGTTAGGATTTGGAGTGGTTTTAGGGTTAGGCAATCAGGTAGTGACTTCAACGATGTGGATAATAATTTGGCAGGGGGTCAAAACTGGATCAGTCCCAGAACAAGCCCTGTGTGAACAAAAGCCAGGACCAATGCTGTAATGGGTGTGTCGTAGTGATGATGCACGTTATCATGTGACTCTTTTACCTTGACTCTTTGTAAAGCAGCTCAACGTTCACAAAGAAAAAGATTTGCAAATTGTAATGAAGCAGAGATCAGGGAGCTCATCACTATCCACGCTGAGATTGTTTGCAAGTTTATGCCTAGTTCACACTATAGGATTTTAAGCCCAATTTGCAAGTTAATGAGCTCACTGAAAGGTTGGGCTGTGATCAGGGGAAAATAAGCGGGTGATCAGCGCTCGGCAATTTTTAAGTCAAGTCAAGCTTCATTGTCTTCCGGTACATGTGTCGACATACAACATAAATGTAAACATACACACTAGATGTACAAATTTTTAAACCTATACATAACTAACTTATTGAAAGCAGTAACCTAACTATAAATATACTATAAATAGTTGACTATACATATACATTACCTAAGACAGACTATACCAGTACTTTACATAATAACTGTGCATGATATTTGCAAAAGAGATATTTAAGGTTAAGAAGCAAATAGTTCAATATGATTCGTGCAGTGGCGGCTCCAGACAATTTTGAATGGGGGGGCAATGGGGGGTCCTGGTCTTTTCAAGGGGGGTCTCATGAAAACCAACCAAAAATACAGTGGACATGGCTAATAACTGCATATTACTGCTACTAAACAACAAAAACACCTTTGCAATGTAAACAAATGACAGGCAACATTTATTATTCATATCATTCACACTGCACTTTCATGTCAGGTATATTATGCATTTTTATTGACATTGATATTTTTACATTTATTTCCAGAGAGATATTATTGAGTTTACAGGATAAAGTGGTCTTGCTGTTGTAAACGCTGTTGCTATTGTAGAAAAAATATTTGCATCACATTTAAAATATAATTATATTTTAATTCATTTCTGAATTGATTTTATTTTTATAATGATAATTCAGATAATGAGAAAATCTGAATAAGCCTTACCAGTGTTGTGGTAATTATTTTTAAGTGTTAAAAATAAATAAGAACTGTAATATAATAAAAGTTTAGTCAAATAACATAAAAAAGACCAGACCCCTCGATGCCTGTGAAACTTTTCTCCCTCAAATAGCACGCTAGTGTTACTTCTACACTACAGGCTACACACAGCAATATAAACAACATATCTGCATGTTCTCACATCACATCGTTCTTGTAAAATAATAATAAGTAAATAAACATCAAAATCACTTTGCTGAGAATGAAACACCACTTACCAGCTGCCACGATGTTGAAAATATCCTCTAGCAATTAAAAATGCGCGTGCAGCGTGAGGAATCTTCCCGGTTGGATGAGGTCGTTGTCAGTTTATGTTATTACAAAAAAAAAATTAGAGGAAATTTTGCTTTGACAAAAGGGCACTTAAGGGGCAAAAGAGCAGGTGCTCAAGTGAACCGGTTCTTTCAGACAATTCGATCAAATAAACCAGTTGAAAAAAAAAATGGTTCACCGGTTCTTTTGCGCTCGATGTAATGCCGTCATTGGCGATGATTACCCTTCATACAAGCCTTTGGTTTACCCGCGCTTATAACATTAGCACAGAATCAGTTCAGAATCAATCACCAAAAGAATCAGTTCGGTTCAGATGCGCTCTGTGTCAGTCTGCTTCACACTGAATCACACATGCGCAGTATCATCATATTTTGAAGAGAAACATTTTTGGATCTTTATCCCGAATATATAGATTTTTTAATCAGGAAGAGGGTCAAATGGGGGGTCAAGGCATTTTTTGGCAGGGTCTTGAGACCCCCCAAAACCCCCACGACCCCCCGCCCCGCCCCCACCGGCGCAGCCGGTGGATTCGTGGTGCATTCACAATAAACATTTGTTAAGTTCTTACGTTCTTGTAACATGGAGTGTTTATAAGAAAGTGTCTGGTGCATTTAGTGAGAAAAGAGTGATTCAACATATGGTTTGTCCAACCCACTCACCTGTGTGTAGCACAATAAGAATTGCACAATATTTTCCTTGCAACATAGAGTCTTTATAAGAAACTGTCTAGTGCATTCAGAGAGAAAAGAGTTTGTTTTTACAGGTGGGTAGAGGATCCTTGTTTCAGGAGGTAGGGTTGTTGGATGAGTTTTCAGAGGGGGGTGAGGTGAATGCAATTGAGAGCTCTCACAGCCTGAGGGAAAAAGCTGTTGAGCAGAGTGGGATCTGATGCCCCGATACTGTCTTGCTGATGGCAAGAGCTGGAAGAGATAATGGAAGAGATGTGTGAGGACCTTCACCATACTGGTGGCTTTACTGGAGCATTGTGCAAGGAAAATATCCAGAATGGAGGGGAGAGGGGCACAGATGATCTTTGCAGCTGTGATCACTGTCCACTGTAGGTCCTTGCAGTCTGAAGCACTACAGGTCCCATACCAGACATGGTGCCCCTGTAGGATGTAGTTAGGATGTGTGGAGGGAGATGTGCTCTTTTAAGTCGGTGCAGGAAGTGGAGCCGATATTGCGCCTTCTTGGAGAGTGATGTAGTGTTGGTGGTCCAGGTGAGGTATTCTGTTATGTGCACCTCCAGGAGCACATTTAGTGCTGCTGACTCTCTCCACAGTAGAGCTGTTGATGGTCAGTGGGGGGTGCTCAACAGATCTCGCATTTCCACCGCTGGAACTTTACCCAGGAACTAGGGATTTTGGGCTGGTACTCTGTGTGTTTCCTCCGCTGGAATCAGGACATAAATAAAGTTCTGGGTAAAAAATAATGCCCCTCAGAAAGTCCCTGCTGGCGAGGTAATACTTTTTTCAAAGTTCTGGAACTTCCGGGGGCGGGACTTGGGTGCTAAACATGCTGATTGGTTGAGTTCACAAAGCATTATGATTTCAACCACCATTTATTTGGATCAATTTCAAAATATTACTGATATTGTGTCATGAAATGTAATTTTAAAAGTATATCAGATGAGAATGTAGTTGTTTAAAACTCAAATTTGCAGTTTATTTATAAAGACAGCACCTATTTAAAAATGTGTTTCGCCGATTTCAGAGATGGTCTGCTCCACGCGATCACTGGGAGCTCAGTGCATATGTATCTGCCTAGAGCAGTCTCGACTCGACTTAGTCCTTCTGACATTTGCCACTGGCTCTGATTTCTCTTTAGTGGTTAAACATAAAATTTAATTTGTTTTGGGCAAATCTAACAGGTAATCTTTGGTCTGTATTCAATCTATCTATGTGTTAAAGTGAAAATAAAAAGGGGCAATTGATATATTTTGTTTCATTGTAATGGCTGTATATATACACATTTCCCTAAACTTCCTGGTACAAAACGTTCCGTGTAATCTCGGTGGAAACGCGGCAAGAGTTCCTCCTGAAGTCCACCACAACCTCCTTTTTCTTACTCACATTGAGGCACAGGTTGTTTGCACCACACCTTTCAACCAGTTGTGCCACTTCCTTTCTGTAGTATTTCGTCATTATTGTTGATGAGACCTACCACAGTTGTGTCATAAGCAAACTTGATGATGTGGCTGCCAGTAGCCGCTCGCATCAAATTCAAGGTACTGATGCTTGCCTACAAGACGACCACTGGCACGGCACCAACATACCTAAACTCACTGGTTAAATCTTATGTGCACTCCAGAAGTTTGTGCTCTGCAAGTGAACGACGCCTTGTGGTGCCATCCCAAAGAAGTTCAAAATCACTCTCACGGACCTTTTCCTGGACTGTGCCCAGCTGGTGGAATGACTTCCCAATTTTAATTCATACTGCTGAGTCTTTACTCATTTTCAAGAAACATCTAAAGACTCATATTTTTCGCCTGCACTTAACAAACGAATACCAGCACTTTTCCTTTTCTTGTCTTTTCATTTATAAAAAAACCTGGCTATGCATTCTATACTAGACTAACTGAGACTTGTCATGGCACTTGTATACTGTTGTTGTTCTCTTGTTGACCTTACTGCTTCTATTGTTCTCATTTGTAAGTCGCTTAGGATAAAAGTGTCTTCTAAATGATTAAATGTAAATGTGGTTGGAGCTAAACTTGGCAGTGCAGTTGTGGGTCAGCAGCATGAAGAGCATGAAGAGTGGTTTGGATGGTATGAAAACTGGACTAGATAGAGTGTGTTGGGGAGGCTGGGTTTGATATTAATAAATAAATATTAATAAATTATAAATAACTCGGCTGGCATCGCTTGGTACAACTGCTTTTCTGCAGCATATACAGCAAAAATATCTAAGATAAATTGGTGGTTTATTCTTAAACCAATTAGCAAGCCTGAATAGTGGAAGTCAAGTCAAGTCAAGTCACCTTTATTTATATAGCACTTTAAACAAAATACATTGTGTCAAATCAACTGAACAACATTCATTAGGAAAACAGTGTGTCAATAATGCAAAATGATAGTTAAAGGCAGTTCATCATTGAATTCAGTGATGTCATCTCTGTTCAGTTAAATAGTGTCGCTGTAGATGAAGTGACCCAAACTAAGCAAGAGGCGACAGCGACAAGGAACCGAAACTCCATCGATAATAGAATGGAGAAAAAAACCTTGGGAAAAACCAGGCTCAGTTGGTGGGCCAGTTCTCCTCTGACCAGACAAAACCAGTAGTTGAGTTCCAGGCTGCAGCAAAGTCAGATTGTGCAGAGGAATCATCTGTTTCCTGTGGTCTTGTCG
This sequence comes from Carassius gibelio, assembly GCF_023724105.1. NCBI lineage: Eukaryota > Metazoa > Chordata > Actinopteri > Cypriniformes > Cyprinidae > Carassius > Carassius gibelio. The sequence goes on from NC_068376.1 coordinate 10,147,552, forward strand.
TGGTGGTCCTCTGAGACAAGGTCTTTACAGGGGATCTGTATCTGGGGCTCTAGTTGTGCTGGTCTCTGCTGTCTTTCAGGGCTGTAGAGGTCCTTTCTAGGTGCTGATCCACCATCTGGTCTGGATACATACTGGATCCGGGTTACTGCAGTGACCCTCTGATCTGGATACAGACAGGAACTGGTGGATACGGTGACCTCGGAATAAGAGAGAAACAGACAAATATTAGCGTGGATGCCATTCTTCCAATGATGTAGCAAGTACATCGGGTGTTATGGGAAGTGTTTCCGGTTCCGGTTTACCTAATCAATGCAGCCTTAAAATTCTTTAATGGATTTGGATATTAAAAGCATATTAGTATGTTATGTGTAAGCCAGGTTAAAGGGGGGGTGAAATGCTTGTTTTCACTCAATATCCTGTTAATCTTGAGTACCTATAGAGTAGTACTGCATCCTTCATAACTCCAAAAAGTCTTTAGTTGTATTATATTCATAAGAGAAAGATAGTCTGTAACAATTTTTCCTGGAAAAACACGACCGGCTGGAGGCGTGACGTGTGGGCGGAGCTAAAGAATTACGAGCGCCAGTAAGCTTTTGCGTTTAGAGCGTTTGAAAGCTGTGACAATACCGTGAGGAAAAAAACATCCAAAACAAACCATGGATAACAGTCAGATTCAGTGTATATTTATGATCCAGAATCAGATCCAGAGGCTGAAATTTAACAAGAGCAGCAGCAGCAATGACGTCTCTATGTGGTATGTACTGAAACTGTATATATTTGCTTAGCGGTTTTGGAAAATGACTAAGTTCCACTTTTTTCTTTTTTTTTAAGCTGTACATGTGGAAAGTACAGTTTGATGACAACATCGCATATTGTTTACTTGATGTGCTTACGCGCCGATAGCTAAGTTAACAACACAGAGATATTTGAAGCAGTTTTACTCACCGCATGCGGTTCCAACACACGATCGTGACCCTTTTTCGTTGGACTGCATTATCCTTAAGAAATAAACGATGTGCAAATCCGGCGTCAAACTGGGCCTTGTTTGTAAAACAAGCATCTTCAAAATGCAGGGAACAAACAAAAACACTTGCACAACTCCACTGATGCTCTGTAAAAATAAACTCCATCCACTGGTCCCTTAATGCTGTTTTTTTTTGGTAATCTGTGCAGGGTTGTCTTGCCCTGGCAACCAAAAACACACTTTTTTTGTGACTTTTCGCGACGCTCTCGCTCTGATCAGTGAATTTCTGTGTTCAGCCTCTCAGTGCTCTGATATACGGGAGCGCGCGCTCTTCCGGCAGAAGTGCCCTTAGGACCCATATAAGGAAATTCCGCTCCATCTAACGTCACACAGAGCCATACTTGAAAAAAACTTTCCGAAACTTGTGACAAACCGGAAGGAGTATTTTTGGAACAGAAATACTCCCTCAAACAACTTAATTTTTGAAACTTAATGGCTTAAATTTTTAAACATTGTCCATGTTTAGCATGGGAATCCAACTCTTTAACAGTGTAAAAAACTCAGTATGCTGGAATAGCATTTCACTCCCTCTTTAAAGAGATGGGTCTTTAATCTAGATTTAAACTGCAAGAGTGTGTTTGTCTCCCGAACAATGTTAGGTAGGTTATTCCAGAGTTTAGGCGACAAATAGGAAAAGGATCTGCCGCCCGCAGTTGATTTTGATATTCTAGGTATTATCAAATTGCCTGAGTTTTGAGAATGTATAGCGGACGTAGAGGAATATAATTGTGACTGACTCGTCACAATTATATATATATATATATATGTATATATGTATATATATATATAAATAAATAAATATATATATATATATATATAGTCACGGGGTGAAGAATCACTTTACAAGATGTGCGTGAAATCAAAGGCCCCGGAGGGTGGATTTATTGAATAGTGTGGGGTGCCTAGTGAAGTGTGCTGCTCCGCTTTCTGCTGGCCGGTGCTTCCCGTGTGTTCTCTGTGCTCTTCGGTGCCAGTTAAGGTGAAAGTGGGTGTCCTGACGTGCTCCAAAGTGGGTGGGCTTTCGGTCACTCGCTGCTTTCTGCGAAGAAATGAGACAGGGGTTAGACCAGCGTTGCATTCAGTCCGAGTGCAGCATGTGCTGCTTAAGAGCGTGTAGGCAGATGGGGAGCAGCTGTGACTGATCAGCCAGTGACGAGGAGTTGCAGCTGCTTTCTGTCGGTTGCCAGGACCACGCTGATTCCTCTGGGAGCGCTCGTCACTATATATATATATATATATATATATATATATATATATATATATATATATATATATATATATATATATGGGGTTAGAGTCGTTGGGTGACATAGCCGTTGTTCAGCTTGTGTAGTGTGTGACCCCCTGTTGCAGATCATTTATGTAGTGTTGCATAATTTGAACACCACAATGACTTCAAAACATCCAAGAAGTCATTTTATCTGAACAGCATAGCGATCAGCCGACATTTTAAATTGTGTAGTGTGAACTAGGCTTAAGTGGAATGGTATGTGTCACATTACATGTCACAACTTAATGTCACCTGGTTTTATGAGATGTGTGTGAATGCACAGAATCCAGAGAGTTGGTTGTGGCTACAAGGGATACAGCAAAAAACAGAAGCTAACAATAAATTTAATTTTCTACCTATTAGATTGTTTTATTTTACGTCTATACATACCCCAACCTTAAAACCTACAATAATGCAAAAATAGTAATTATTGTTGTGTGCGTGCCAAGTAGTTTTTGATGTATGCCATCTAGCCTTATCTCCACTGGCAGTGTGAATAAACCAAAAGCAAACAATCTGTGTTTTCTGGAATCTCTGTGTGAAAGAGGCTTTAGATTCATTCAGGAGACACGTAATAGTTGCTCCGAATGTACAACAGTGAGAACGCGGAAACCCAGGAAATTCTGTGCTTGGCTGGGAAGCATTGTCTCCTGAAACCTGGAAAATTCTGTGATTTGTGGGGAAAGAGTTAGTATGCCCTATTTATATGTATTGAACAGTGTTTAGCCATCGTGGTTCTTCAGAACAAATGGATCAAGCTGCTTGATTCATAAGAGTTTCAATAAATTAGGTTTTCTTTTACAATGTCTTTTTGAACTTTTTGAGGTTCTGTGTAAATAGAGGGACAACAATTTCTTAGATATCATTAAAAAATATTAAAGCGCCAGTAAGATGAAAATTCTAAGCTTCCTATCACTGTTTATAAGTCCTGTACAATAGGTTTAAATCCATCCAAGGTTAAAAAACATTATCATTTTGTCAAAATTTCATTTTAATATTATCTAAATTCTCAGAGTTCCCCAAACGGTTCGCGCGAAGCTGTTCAAAAGATTCAGTTTCCTTGAACCCCACCTTTCGGTAACATACTGTGTTCTGATTGGTAAACTGACATAGTCAGGTTTGATTGGTTGTTCCGCACACAACTTCATGGTAAACAATGTGTTAGCATCTTTTTGGGGTGAATTATGTCTTATTCCTCTCATCGCGAAGCAAACAGTAAAATAAAAAACTTGAACAGTCTCGCTGCTTTTTCTTCTGTGTGGGTATATTCAAGCCACGGCGCGGGTGCGTGGTCACATTAGATATAATGAAGGCAGACGTGAAAAACGGACATCGCGTTGTTTTCATATGGATTACTTTATCACAGAATATCTGTTAGCAGCACTTATTTAGTTTTAAAGAAGACGTCAAGCTTTCTATAGATATCTCTCTCATGTCTCTTCGTTGAGTATTCACGGAGTTACAATTCATTTTAATGACGTGTTTGTAAATGAAGATCAGTGGTGTAGCCACGGGTGTGCCAGGGGAGATGCAAAAATAGATGCAGAATTATTTTTTATAGTCTCAATAAAAAATGTTTACTAAACTTGGACTATTGTTTTTTACTTAGAATATATATATATATATATATATTTTATATCAACGTTTTTTTTATTTATTTAACTCGTAAATTACAAATATTTTAACTGACCCCTTTTTTCCATGGCAACGCGTCATGATTGTCAAATTACATGATTGTAATTTTTTATTGTCACGTGACACGCCGCGGCCACTAACAGATGTATCGATATTCGTTTTTCGTTTTTAATTTTTTATTAAAATATATACACAAACTTGCTTACCATGTCAACTATCGGATATTCCGATTCTTCGTTTAAAAACCTTTATAAAATATCTTGATCTATAACGAGATGAGCGCTGCAGTTCAGAGTCCTGTCAGCCGGATTTAACGTACAGCACTTGAATTCCCCAGTTTCTCCCGAAGTACATAAAAGTGGCTGTTGAACTGGACGAAGAATAGAGTAAACTTTATTTTTCTGCTATGTGTGTCTGATATATAAATAAAACACGTCTGCAAATTACTTTTGATTAGATAGTTTTTGCTGCTTCCATAGACATCAGTGTGTATTTTACAAACTACCAATGTATTTTTTTACTAGTGATTATGTATATTTAAATGAATGAAACCTAAAATAAACATTATGTGGTTGAAAACACTGATATATGACAAGCGCTGAGCGCATCTGTCTCTGGCTCAGTGCCAGCCAACATTCAAAAGCAGTTTGAATCTGGCAGTTCTGTCTGTGACGCCACTGAACATTCTAAATCATACTCTCAGGGGCACAGAAACAAGAATCCAATATATGGTGCCATAATGCTCAAAATGTTAAAATGTAATTTAACTATTTTTGTTAAAATATATCTGCCGACAATTGGACTGCCAACCATCAATCAGCAAACAGCAGCTGACTGTGACCCCAGCAGTCTATGATATAAACAGATAATTTTTGATTTCACATTGCTAGCTAGCAATATGTCGCAGAGCTCCTTTCTTAATTTTTTTTTTAGCAAAACACCTTGGCTTGATGGACAGCTGGACACAAGGCCTTAACGTTACACCTGATGAGGATGTTTCTCCCTCCCCGGGCCAAACATCAACAGACAGTGTTGCCAGATTGGAAATGTCCAAGTATTGTACCAGAAGTTCAAAATGATCGTACCAGAAGTTCAAAATTATCGTATTTGGAAGAAAATTATTACATTTAACAATTAACTACGTTGACGCAACCTGCAAATTACCACTAGGAGTATGGTTGGACGGAAGCAGTGTGACAAAAATACTATCCCATAATTTTGCACAGTAATATGACAATAAATGTGGCACACCCAGATTTTCATATGCACACCCAAAATCTCTTTTCTGGCTACGCTACTGGCGCAGAGAAAGGCTGCAGACAGCACACATACTGATAAGACGCTCGGGAGAAAACAAACACATAACTTCATAATCATACTTTGCGTTGGGATTCGGAGATGCTCGTTGGTCTAAATAAAGTTGGTAATGAACCCTCTTTTATGGCCAAACGCATTGAAAATCCCTCCTTGTACTCACCGAGATTAGAAAAGCAGTCATCAGTGAAATGTTGTGAACACAACAAAAGGTATTTGTTGTACTGCTCTGTTATTGTGGTAAAAATTCATTTTAGCCATTGGTTCTTCTGATCTTCATTATTTGGCAGTGAAAATAAAACAAACTTGCCTTTACGATTAAAAACACACTGTCTCCTCGACATGATGCTCTCACACCAACCAGAGCGTCTGTGTGGGGGGGTGGGGCAGGTCAGAGTTCCGTTTCTCCCAAGACGGTAGGCAGAGATTATTATGCAAAGTGTTCCTTAGTTTCGTACATAGAGATGGGCAAATTTTTCAAATCTATAACGACTCGTTTCAGTGATTCAGAGTCGACTCCTTACTTTAGAAGCCAATAACTTTACAAATCGTGTACTTTTTGGTTTAATTACTTTGCACATTGTTTACACTGATGGACAGCTACATCATACACTGTAATACAGGTAATTTTTGATTTCCCATCTGTGTGGCTCTTTAATTTGTGTCTTAAAGATGAACAAAAGTTGAATGGGTTTGAAACGGTGAATAAATCCTGACAGCATTTCATTTTCATAGTGTTATATAAACAAAAAATCTATATATCAATCAGCATTTGAACTGCTGTGTGGGTGTGTGTGCGTGCATGTATTTTGTAGTTTTTCATATGTACTGTATGATTACATTATTTAAGTAAGCTGCAAACCAATACCTGCATTTAAAGTTGTAATCTGACAATTAAGGACACAGCAAACAAGTGTAACTTGCCTGGCCAAGTCTTCGGGTTTGAGCACTGATCTATATTACGATCACTACTGTTGAAATCACGACGTTGTTTCACCGTCTTACCTTCATCATGGGTGAATTATGGCTTTTCAGTGGACATTGGATTAACATTGAATTATGTGTTAATTTTGCAAAGCGAATTAACGTTGATTAAGTGACGTCGTTTCACCGTCATACCTTTCAACATTGGTAAATAACATAGACTGTGTAAACACATGGATGTAGTGTCCGTGACGTCACCCATTGGTTTCTGAAGAGCGTTTTTGAAGATCAAAGTGGGCAGAAGCGGCCTTTGCTGAGCGTCACTCCCGGATAATCGAAAATGGGCAAAAAGGCAGGAGCTGGTTTTCTGAAACCACGCCCACCTAGCTCGACGGCGGTGACAACAGCGGCAATCCACCTGTTATTCAAGTGGCTGAGCCCTTAATTATGCAGAACTTTAAAAAAAATAATGCTCACCTGAGGTGGTGATGCAGTCACGATGCGAAGTGGAGTGGCCGTTACACCTCGAGTGTGAATTATTTTTCGAATAAATCAACTGCCTGGAGTCAATTATTCCACTTATACTATGGTTACCACACCTCAAGAATTCATCCGGTTTTTGTACCTTAATCGCTATTGAATCGTGAATACGATTATTTCTTCTGCATCTCATCCAATGCCTATTTTGCTAGTATCAAAACACAATTAATTTCTGGGAAACACACGGCAAACGTAGTTCCAGGCAGCTCTCCTGACCACATTACAGTTCCATATCACTTTGCATAGTTAACTGAAATAACGGTCACGCAGTTTGCATTTTTTATCAGTTAGCCTACGTGTAACAACTTAAAGGCTACACATGACATTTCTCAATAACGAGGAGACAGTGCTGTTTTGAGATGCAAAGAGGTAGCCAAAATTATCTTTTAGACCGGCCACATCTATTAATTTTGCCTTGGCCCCCCACTTCATCTTGGTTCACCTCTGCTTAATGGTCAAGATCAAGTTATCTGCATATCCTGTGCTCCATCAAGCAGTGATGGAGTACTCGAGTCCTGGACTCGGACTCGAGTCCGACTCGAGTCACTTTTTTTTGGACTCGAGTCCGACTCGAGACTCCATTCTCTGGACTCGTGACTCGACTTGGACTCGTGGACTGATGACTCGTACTTGGACTCGGACTCGAGGATATATAAAATCGGACTTGAACATTCATTACGTTGTTTTTGACTAAAAATGTTACAAAAAAAAAATGTTTCGTGCCCAAGACTGGCCGGGATCTATTCTTTTCCCTCACAGCTCACAGACACTGCTACCACTCGCTCTCTTTGCTTGACAACACACGCACTGACGTCACTCACTTTAGTTTCAGTTTACTTTTTTTCCAAAGCAGTCGGGCACTTGCGGGAAAGGATGAAGCTGATTTCTTAGTTCTTGTCACATGACCCGCGGTGCGCTTGCGTCATTCTGAAAAGTTTCGATATTTTTTAACTCAATGCAGCGCGGAGGCGCCTGGATGCTGCCGTTATGAGCGCGCATACGCTTCCATTATGAGCGTGCATACCGCGCGCCTACAGTACATTGGACATAACGAACTTGAGCGTGCAAAAGACGCGATATTTGAACGGCCCTTATACCTTGCTTTCTGACCATGCGCGTGCCGTCACACACACATTCACTTGAAAACATACAAACGCACTCACGCTAAATCACTCAGTCACACACAAATGCTCTCTCTCTCTCTCTCACACACACACACACTCACACTCATTGTAATATGCACGTTTCTTTTTTTTGTATTTCTGTAATACAGTGTTAAAGGATTAATTCACACAAAAAAGAAAGTGTCCTAATCATTTACTCCTCCCAATGCCATCCAGGATATCCATGGCGTTTTTTCTTAAATTATGTTTTTTTTTTAAAGAAAACATTTCATGATGTTTTTTTCATTTAATGGACTTCAATGCCTACCAACTCAGTTGGTTGCTATTGTTTCCTCAAAAAAAAAAAAAAAAAAAAATTCCTACTGGGGACTCGAGACTGGACTCGGACTCGAACTCTGGTAATGGTGACTCGACTCGGACTCTTCTTTGTTGACTCGGACTTGGACTCGGACTCGACAGTGGGTGACTCGACTACAACACTGCCATCAAGTCACTCTTATATTAGCTGTCAGTGCTAAAATTAATGCACAGCTCAGATTAAATGTACAGCATGTGTATGTGTATGACTCTAATAAAGTTAATATTTTATCATGAATAAATCTTTCAGGTACTCTTGTTAAAGAGTAGCTGTGGCTGGAATAAATTTCCTATATTAATTGCTCTTAAAAAGATGCAATCTAATCCTATTTACATTAAATAAGACTTCTCCAGAGCAGGTCGTTGCTCTGTTGCTATGACAGCAAGTCTAGAGGGGTATTGCACAAAAGTAGAATTAAGAAAGCCAGTATAACAGAAAAGGCGCGGCTTGACCTAGTTTAATCAATGCATGCTGGTTCAGTCCGTTGCACATTTGCTGAGCCAGGAAGAGAACATGCAGCTATGTCAAGCCAGGTGTAGATAGTTGGGATAAATGCACGTTCGCAGCATTCTTAAGCAGACCAATCACAGAATCAATGATGCAAAAATGGTTATAACCCGTGCTGTATTCTTCTCACCAGCTGAGCAACAGTTTCTAATGGAAACATATGAAGAGGTGAAACATAGCTATAATAATTATAATAGTAATCTGAACAAGCGTGTATGGCCAAAAAAGTATCTGGCAGCAAGTCAAGAATGAGTACAAGAACATTTTGCAGGCTGGTGATTTGATGGCTGAAAAACAATTTACAAATTAGGTGAATAGTGTCTGCTGACACATTTTATTGTCTGTATTGATTATATCATTTATTTTAGTGTAAAAAATGTTTTAACTGGCATGGGGGGTGGCTTTCTGACCCAAGACTTCACCACAGCAGAGGAGCTGGCCCTGGAGTTGAATAAAGGGAAGGCAGTGATGGAAGGGATCCATGGAGGACCAGCCACTAACTTTGGCCCAGCAAGTGAAACTGGCCTCTTCATACAAGGTACATTATTGCCATTCTAAAGCACATGGAAAACAATCAAATATTTAGAGTTTGTTATGTGGACTGTTTGACTTTGCCTTACTTAGCAGTGTCTGGTAATAAACGTGCACTTCTGGAACCACCAGACTATGATCCGCCGGTGAGTACTCTTTAATAAAATCATAGGCTTGGCACGTCCTGTCAAAACTATCAATAGAAGTTCTACTGAATATGGCAGAGGGAAGGCAACTGCAGCAGTGATGCCAATGATGAGACTCCGCTGCTGGACTCAGAAGGCTTGATGTGTCGTGTCAATTTTGTGTAAATTTTTAGTCCATAATGGTAAGTAGTCAGCAATGTGGTTCTGATAGAAAATTAACAGAATTACAGAATTAACCAACTGTCAGACATCTCTACACAATGCATCTTAAGAGACAGATAGAGCTGGCAGAGGACAAGATAGAAGTGAACAAGAGAAAACTGCAGGATATAGACCTTGAGATGGAAACTGGACTTGAAAACCCAGAAACTAGAGAGAGAAGTAAGTGATTTCAATTCACATTGCAACCATGACTGCACAATGATAATCATATTTTTTTCTCTCAAAAGCTCCAAGATGACAAGTGATGGCCGCAAAATAAAAAACTACAAAAACATTGTGGTCTCTTACCTTTTTCATTAATCTCCAGTACACTATAGAGTTATTGATCCAGCGAATTGTAACTTGAATTTGGGAAGATAAATACACAGTGTGTGCTATTAATGCCAAACAAAATGCATGCACACATGAAAGAGTGACATGCAGTATTCTTTATTAAAGGGAAATCAAAACAAAATTAACTGAAATAATTTGCTATATATTTTTCTCTGACCAGTCTACCATTTATCCCAGTTATCTGGGAAGATGGCAGCATTGTCCCAGTCAATATCCAAAGCAACTCTGGGAGCCCTTTCTATTCTTAGGCTGCAAATATTGTGCAGCACTGTTCAGGCAACAGTCATGTCTCAGGCCCTGTCTGCGGAGGCCCTCAGGTGGTGCAGGCACTGAAATCATGATTTCAGGAGGCTGAAGGTCAATTCTGAATCAAGCCCTCATCCCGGGATGGTTGTAAGCCTGCTGTGCTGAAGTTTGGGTGTCTGCAGTTGTTGTAAACAGGAACATCTCACAGGCATAGCTTTGTCTCCTAGCAGAACACCAGAGAACTCATCTGAGAATACAAAATATAATTCTTACAACAAGCAGAGTAAACTTCTGAAATGCACATGATGTACAAGGTGCTTAAAAATATTGGGCTGGCTTACCTAGTGAATGTCTCTGGTAAATTATTCTGACCCGAAAGACAATTTAAGTTACAGTTTGGCCCTGTTATAATTTGGGGATTGCTTTTCTTGGATGCTGATGCTGGATGCTGAAAAGAATGTTAATCAAGACAAAATATTTTAGGTAAGACAGAAACAACTTCAAACATTACCGATACCTGCAGATATAGCTCCTATTGAATAATAATAATAATAATAAAAATACGTTGTTACAGCGTTAAACATATGCAGGTTTTTACGTGCATTGGTTACTGCCTACATTTTCAAAAAGGAGAACACTTTAACCCTTTTAATTGAGAAGTTGTGTGTCCCATATGCAATGCCTCTATGATCCCACTACCTTTTTGTTTTTTCTTCTGCAGATCAGGTTTCTTGTTTTGGTGGCACCATGAGTTGGAACTTCTTGACTCGCTTGCTTGATGAGATCTCCAACCATTCCACTTTTGTGGGAAGTTTATATATTTATATATTTATATATTAGAAGTTTATATATGTTTAGTTTATATATTTCATTATATTTATTAAATAAACTTTTATTTTATAGGGGAAATAACACATATTGACATTTGTTGATTTTTTTTTTCTTTTTTTTTCCTTTTTTTGCGATCTAATAAATCACCTTTCCTGTCATTCCAAATACATTTTGCCCAATCCTGATAACTCATATATATATTCGAATCAATATTTACAGTAGAAACTGAATGATAATTTATTTATTTTTGCCAGGAAACGAATGCGCTCAAGTTTCAGGGTTTAAAAGGCTTTCATGTGGGTGTAGACGAGCTGAAAACGCTGCTTAGGATGGATGCTCACGTGGTGCGTGGCTTCCAAACTGTGTATGGGTTTACGTGAAAAAAAGGGAGTGGAAGTTAATTGAGAGATAGGTGAAACGATAGTGTCGGAGTTTTGATCAAACACAGGTATTGTCCAACAGCTGAGCACAGGAGTACTAAACACCTGTTGGACGAAGGTATGTTAATGTTTTGTTTTGTTTCTTGTTTAAAGTGTAATTGCGCTGTGTATTTACCCTAGCAACACGTGACTTGAGAATTAAGATTTAATTTCAGTGATACAAAGTTGTCGCGAATAAAACTTAAAATAGATTTTAATCGGCTCAGATTGCTGAAACTTTATTTTATCGATTAATAAATCGATTGCGGAAAAGACTTTTAGATGTAATTTAGAAGCATATAAGAAAAATAAAGAATTATGTTTGTTTTCTTATTCATCAGCTATATAATTTGTGCGTCTTTCAACCTTTTCTGGTTTTATTTATTTTATTTTATTTTTGTACTGTATGTAACGCAAATAATTGTTTAATAACACATCACTCAACTTTTACCTGAAGTTTGAATAGTCAGACACCAATCAACAATCATTCCACCAGCTTGAATTCTGGGGATGTTATGATGATCTTTTATGAAATTTGCATTGTGTATAATGCCGTATTTATTTATATCTAGAATGATAGGGGACAGTCAATTCAGACAGTACTGTAGCAATGTAGGTATTGTGGTGTTTCCACAAGCAGCTGTCTTCTGTGGCCTATCTGTTGTCAGCATAGGTAATTTGTATGCAAACACTTTACCATACCATCGACAGATTTTTCAATAGTGGAGTTAAAATGTGAATCGTCTGTGTAGTTCCATGACTGTTCACAACACATTCTTTCTCTTAACCGCAGAACCTTAGACATGGTTAGTTTCAGGTTGTGACCTGCTGTGACTTGTCCTTATCTTTGAAGCTCCAGCTCACAGGTGAGGTCGCTGATGATGGCATGCAGCTCAGTACATTTCCATTAAAGGACGTAACAAACATTTTTCTCATGTTTGAGTTATTGTTATAATAATAATAATAATAATTATTATTATTATTATTATTATTATTATTATTATTATTATTATATTTAATTTTCATGTATTGTTGCAACAAAAAAATGCTCTTTGGCAGTAGGCTATTTCATATTCAGTGTATATTATATATATTAGGGATGTGACGAAAGACTTATCACACAAGATGAGACGAAACAAGATGTTTAGACTTTTTTTTAAGAATTCCTTTAGGAATATATTGGGGAAAAATATTGTATTTAACTGAAAATCAACTAGTACTTTATTAAATTAAACTTCTATTTTAAATAATTATATGCAGCAATAAACAACATGTAAACTGGAGCTTCAAGGTTCTGGATAAACTAAGAATCATGTTTACACACACACACACACACACACATATATTTGCATAGTCTTTAAAAAAATATATATTAATTTGTACAAAATAAAAATTTAATGAAGGAGTCAGTGTCTCAGTTCATAAAGACCTATTTCTCAATTAGAATCTTTTGAATGAACGATTCAATTACAAATACTTTTTTTAAACGGGCAGTTGTCGCCACCTCGTGGCGTAAAAGGATATGGTGTTACAATACATTCACGTGTTAAGAGATACTTTCGTTTTGATAGATTCTGTATAGAAAATAATTGTTTATACCCATATTATAAACTTTTATCCCAGTACTTCTGCTATCTAAATGTATTTAACACAGAAATAATGATGGGTGGTTGAAAAGACTGTTTGTGTAGCTCTTTCTGGATCAGCTGCAGCATGAATGATTACTTCACATGGCAGCAACAAAACATGCTTCTCACGCTCCACTGACACTCTCGATGTGGAACAGTCATAACAGACATAGCTGAATCATTGTCATTCAGGAATAAGATCGCGTGGAGGGTTAAACTGAGATCGCCATCTTTAAACGATTAATCTTGCAGCTCTTATGTAAACACAGCAAATTGTTTTTGCGAGAATTATCGTCACGTTCTCGTGTATATATGTATATATATATATATGTGCAGTGCACAAAGTCAGATCATACTTTGGTAAAGTTGCTGAAATATCATTTAACACTTCTGACCCCCCCCCCCCCCCCACCCCCTCTCTCTCTCTCTCTCTCTCTCTCTCTCTCTCTCTCTATATATATATAAGGCCAGAAGTGCTTAAATTACATTTCAGCAACTTTCCCATAGTATGATCTGACTTTGTGCACTGATTTCAGTAGTTTTTAATAATACATTTGTACACACGTGGATGACCTTACTACTTACTGAACACTATTTAACATTTATTAAAATAATAAAAATAATAATAAAGCACCTCTTTGGCACCAATATTTTATTCCATTTTGTGTATAAAAACATGGGCGCATCTGATGACAATATCAACAAAGCATTACATTAATGAGTTTAAAACAAATAATCTATTGTGATTAAAAATATCACATAAAAAGTCCTTATATCAAATTAATTACTTGAATGTGGGTAATTCTACTAAAATAGTAATCCCAGCCACTTAACTATATGGCTAAACTATATTTTGTGTGTGTGTGTGTGTCTAATGAACACTGACACCTGCTGGTGACTTTCTTCATCACAGAAAATAATAAAAATACGTTGTTACAGCGTTAAACATATGCAGGTTTTTACGTGCATTGGTTACTGCCTACATTTTCAAAAAGGAGAACACTTTAACCCTTTTAATTGAGAAGTTGTGTGTCCCATATGCAATGCCTCTATGATCCCACTACCTTTTTGTTTTTTCTTCTGCAGATCAGGTTTCTTGTTTTGGTGGCACCATGAGTTGGAACTTCTTGACTCGCTTGCTTGACGAGATCTCCAACCATTCCACTTTTGTGGGAAAGATCTGGCTCACACTCCTCATTATCTTCCGAATAGTTCTGACAGTGGTGGGGGGCGAGAAAATCTATCAAGATGAACAGGGCAAGTTCATATGCAATACTGCACAACCCGGTTGTAATAATGTATGCTATGATGCATTTGCCCCTCTATCACACGTTCGATTCTGGGTTTTTCAAATCATTTTGATTTCCACACCATCCATTATGTACCTCGGCTTTGCCATGCACAAAATTGCTCGAATGGCTGATGACGAATACCGACCACGTAAGCGAAAACTGCTGTCTATGGTTCATCGAGGACTGAGTCGTGACTATGACGAGGCTGACGAAATGGATGATGAAGTTCCCATGATCTTGGAGGAGCCCTCTGAAAAGGATAGTAAAGTGGTAGCTGCAGCCAAGTCTGCCCCTACGTCCAGTGCTACGTCTACGAAGCATGACGGCCGTCGTCGCATCAAAAGAGATGGTCTCATGAAGGTGTATGTGCTGCAGTTGATCTCTCGTGTTGCGTTTGAAATAGCCTTCCTTTTTGGCCAGTATATTTTGTATGGTTTTGAAGTTGCGCCATCCTACATTTGCACTCGAAGCCCATGTCCATACACCGTGGACTGCTTTGTCTCACGTCCCACTGAAAAGACCATCTTCCTGCTCATCATGTATGTTGTCAGTATACTCTGCCTGGTGCTGACTGTGCTGGAAATCCTTCATTTGGGAATTGGTGGTGTGAGGGACAGTCTCCGTAGTCGCGCGGCTCGGAGGATTCCCATACACAGGCCATCCACATCCACTATCTGTCACCGCCTTAGTGCACCCCCGGGATATCAGGCCGTCCTGAAAAAGCACTCCACTGGCAAACTTAAGGCACAGTCTGGACGGGAGTCATTGGGTGATGGCTACAATGGTCGGGATATAGAGCGTCTACGGAGACACCTGAAAATGGCACAGCAACATCTGGACCAGGCCTACCACTCTGAGGATGTAAGGGCTCCACATAGTAGCGGTCCAGACTCTACCAGCACTGCCATTGAGCAAAACCGACTCAACCTAGCTCAGGAAGGCTATGTCAGCTCTAAGGAAAAAGGTTTGTTTTGAGTTTCTCAACAATCAAAAGCAAAATTGGCTGGCGAATAAATTTCACTTAAACTGTTCATGAGATATAAATCATCAATGTCTGTCAGACCTGAAGTGCATCTTGATATAAATTGCCATGTTTTGTGATTTATGTGCATTTTTTTTTTTTTTTTTTACATATTTGATGAATACTTAATAATATATGTTTTCCTTTTCTGCTTTTTCAAGAGGGTCATGCTTGAAGAGACTAATGGCTTTTCATCAAACAAACCAACTCCAGGCTGAGATGCAAATTTTGGTGGGCAGTCGTTGACAAGATTTTGTGTGTTTTTCCTGTTCATCTGGCATTGAATAGATAAACTCAAAGCTGAGAAACAAATAATGGAGACCAATTATTGACAAACTTTTGTGTGTTCCTCTAAATGCATATCAGAAGAAGTGTTACTTACAGCATTAAAACCATAGCTGCCAAATGTAAAGACTAGACAAACACCAGCTCTTAAAATACACACTACTGTACCTTTATCAAGCAATTATATGTGCACATATTAAAACAACAGCATGAGCACAAAGACACATTCCCTGTGTTGTTGAAGATGTAAGTATTGTTTATTATTATCCAGTATTTATTGTTTAGCCAAAAATCACAGGTTGAGTAGGTTTAGGGAAGACCTTTTTCAAATAGAAATAAGGGCACAGTAATGGTTGTCTGTTTTTCTTGGTGAAATTCATTTTGAGGATTTGACATTTAGAACTTTATAAATAAAATCATTGCAATACAAATGAATCTGACCAGAATTTGAAAAAAAGAAAAGAAAATGAAAAAAAAAAGAACCTGGAAATTGCTTGAATTGTTTATTAAAAGCTTTAATGATCTTTATTACTGTAAGATAATAATAAAAATAGATGAAAAAATAAATAAAATCATCTATACAACATGCAATTGCATTACTTTTATTACAAGAGATATTTTTGGTGTACTTGAGATTTATGGCGAGATTTTACAATGACATTATATAGATGCTCACTGTTTGTGTCTTTGGTAAAGTATTTGGCACATCTTAGGAAATGAGTAGTACTTTGAAAAATATGTTTGAAATGTAGACTCTTATGCGATGAAGGCTCATTACTATTGTTTGATAAATTATTTTTTGTTTTCCCTGATTTGTATGTCACTTACATACAACCATACATACAACCATCTTTTAAATGTTATGTAAATGACTCCAGTTGTGCCAGTGGCTTATAGGAATACCTGTTAATACCTGTATTTAATGGATTTAACAGTGGCTACCATGTTTATATTAGACGTAACAATCCAAATGGTTATGACATACAACATTGGTTAATGCCCCTTTAAAAATAAAGGTGTCATTTGTTTCTTGCCTTCAGGATTTGTCCTTTTCATTTTAATCAGAATGTTAAAGTCTTATTAGAGTGTGATGGTACAACAGCAAAAAATCTGACCTGGTTAGCCAAAGGTCTTGTATTTAAATTGTAATACAAAAGTTCCTTTTCACTATGCCTCTGAGAAAACCAAAATGCTTTCTGTGGCTATTCATTTAGTTTGTATCTTATTTTCAAGTATCTGCTATATAATCAATGACATTCAACACATTACATTGTATTGTATTGTTTATAATAATTATATATATATATATATATATATATATATATATATATATATATATATATATATATTTACTATATACAATTGTTACTTTCTACAGAAGTGAACAATTGTTATTAATGTAGAAGTGGATAAAAGATTATATGTGACCCTGGATCTTAAGTCGCATGGGTATATTTTTAGCAAAAGCCAAAAAAAAAACAAAAAAAACGTATGGGTCAAAATGTTCGAGTTTTCTTTTATGCCAAAAATCATTATGATATTTAGTATTTATGATCATTATGATATCATCTCCCATTAAGATATTTTGTAAATGTCCTACTGTGAGTATATTGATTAGTAATATGCATTGATATGAATTCAATTTAACAACTAGCAATTTTCTCAGTACTTTTTGCACCCTCAGATTCCATATTTTCAAATAGTTGTATCTCAGCCAAATATTGTCCTATCCTAACAAACCATACATCAATGAAAATATTATTTATTCAGCTTTCAGGTGTGCAATGTACAATGTTTCAATGTACAAATCTCAATTTGGAAAAAATTACACTTAAGGCTGGTTTTGTGGTCCAGGTTCACATATAATAATGACATGTCTCTCTCTCTCTCTCTGTTTTTTTTTTTTTTTTTTTTTTTTCAAACATTTATGATTTATTTTGATATATACTGTATGGGTGCTGTGCAATTTCTTTTAAGTATTTTAGAATTATTTTTCAAAGAGCTTAGTGTACAAGGTTAAGATGCTTTTCTGTAATTGGCTGTATAATTTAGTTCAATGAAATAAATATGCAAATACGCAAAAAAAACAAAAACCTCATTTGATGCTATATGTGTGAACTTTACTGAGCAAGGTTTTACTTAGGAAAACTAGTAATTGTGTATTAACTTTTAACTTAGCACAATTATTTGCTTTGATCATTCATTTAAAATGGCTTATCTGTGTTTAAAAAATCATTCCCACATTTTACAGATCTTAAAGCTAAGAAACAGCAGAGTGTTAGAAGCAGTTGCACTCTTCTGGTGTGTTGTTATGCGGGGTCTCATACTTGAATGAATATCCCCCGTCTGAGGTGGTGGTGAAACGGATAGGCTTCATGCTCTCTGGGACAGGAGCGCAGCAATGGTTTATCCCAAGTAGAGTAGTAGTTTGCTCAGCACTGGAGCAGTTGCTATGGCAGTAGTACTGTAGAAGGTGAAGGCTCTAGGATAAACAATCCAGTTCTCCCAGCCAAGGTCCTTGAAGGAGATTTCTATCCGTTTTCTTTTGCAATCTGTGTCATCAGAAGCAGGTCTCCTAAGCTTATCTTAAATACAGAAGCCCATTATATTTTTTTATGTGAATGTGATGTCATTGCATTTTGTCTTATTAGTCAAAGGTGACCCCTGAACTGAATTAGGCGTGAAAACATTTTATTATATCCTTATTAGGGGCCAAGCACCGAAGGTGCGAGGCACCTATTGTTTTTGTTGGCGTTCTTCTTATTATTATTATTCTTCCGACTGGGAGTCTATGGCAGCCCATAGAACCGAATGCGGGAAAGTTGTTTTGGTTTGACATTCTGATAGAGGACAGTGCCAACATTAAGTACACCAATTTTGGTGTGACTAAGACATTGCCTCTAGCGCCACCAACTGTCCAAAATTTCACTTTATTTTTGTTAATAACTTTTTAACCCTAAGGCCAATCAACGAAATTATTTTTTCCTCTAATTTCTGAGCTCATGCTGATTCAATTGCACCCTACGAAGTCATTTTACGTCATAGAAATATGGCCGCCATTTAGAATTTTTGAAAAACCTACTTTTTCGAACTCGTCCTAGACGGTTTGTCCGATTCACACAAAAATTTAACCATATCATCCTCAGGCAGTGCTGACCAAAAGTTATGCAAATCAAATTGATTCGTCAAACCGTTTTCGATAAACGCTCTAACAAATTTTACGTAGTGCTTACAAAAACAGTCGTAAGGCTGTATCTCGGCAACTACTTATCATATTCAGACCAAACTTGGACCAGTAGGTGGTGCTGCACCCAAACACAACATGTCATAACAAGCATGACCTGAGGCAACATGCTGTGTTTGGGTGCAGCACCACCTACTGGTCCGGAGATATGAAAAACTGCTATTTTTGTTAATAACCTCTGAACAGTTTGTCCAAAAATCATAACATTGGTCTGGTTAGATTCAGGGCAACATGCCGAGTCGACTGATATCCAATTATACCATCTCATCCATTTTGACTGTCGGCCATTTTGTATTTTGTGCTAAAATGCTGTATTTTCAGAACGCATCAACGGAGTTTTACGAAACTTGGTATGGGTCATCAGCACAATGTCCTGAAGGAGCGTGAGAAGTTTCGAAACAGCGCCACCTAGTGGTGATCTTCTTTATTTAAATGCTTATAACTTTGGGTGTGGTCGACTTATTTTCACGAGACTCATCAAATTAGTCTCCTGAAACCTTACCCAGTCCTATGATACCAAACATTCTAGGTTTCGCCTTACGGTTTGTGTAGCGTTGTGATTTAGCGCTTAAAAAACATCTGGCTATATCTTCGAAACCGCTTGTCTGATCGAGACGAAACCACCGTCAGAAGTTCGGAAACATAGGTCTATAGCTATACGCCAATGCCCAAATGCCAAAATCTTGATAGTAAGGGGTAGTGATATTCAATCAAAGTCAAGAGTCAGTAAATTTTTACATGCTTTTTCATATAAATGTCTATAACTCTGAAGTGAATTGAGATATTTTCACCAAAATTGACACACATATGTATGGGCTCACTTTGAGCACACATAAAAAAATGGTGGGACTGAGCCTCTTGGTGGCGCTATAATAGAACAAAACATGAAATTCTCATTGACTTCAATACAGTTTTGTGAAATAAAATGCTATACGAAACAAATGCATTGGTGTAATATTACGAAACTCAGAACGTGCCAACAACACAATCCCCTGAAGGTACTCAAAATATATTGAAACCGCGCCACCTAGTGGTCAAAAGTTATAACTCAATTTACATAAAGGCTAATAACTTTTGAATAAATCTGGCTATTGACATGATGCTGGTCTTCATAGACTCCTTGGGTCAAGCCGAGAAAATAGATATAAAGTTTTTCTTATTTAGCTGAACTTCCTGTCCGCCATTTTGATGAATGTTGAAAACCTACTTTTTCAAACTCCTCCTAGACCGTTTGTCTGATTTTCACCAAATTTGACGTGGATCATCTTCAGACCATCGTGGCAAAATGTTATGGATTTCGTATCGATATACGAAGCGGTTCTCATTTAGCGCATCAACGAACCTCTGGAAGGGTGCCAAAATGCATTTGAGGCTGTATCTCTGCAAAGCTTTGACATATTTGCACCAAACATTGTATGTGTCATCGTCACCTCACACTGACCTTTCCAAATAATTTGGTAACAGCGCCACCTATTGGTTACACGTGATAAGCAAATAAATCCTATTACTAGTTGTTGTGTTTATTGTTTTCAAGCCATTTTGCCTAAAATAATCTTAAAACTGTCTTAATTACTCATTCCTGCCGTTCGTCTGAAGCTTGCTTCTGTAGTGCTTGGCCCCGTTATTGCTGCTTGCAGCTATATTTATTATTTTTTCTATGTAAGATTTTTCTTACAGTTTGGATACTATTATACCTGCTTTCCCACAGTATAAAACATGATGTTTAAAAGAACAAACAAGATATTGCTTTATCAGATGTTTGACCTAGATTGTGCCAATATCTCTGCCAAGATACTGTTTTGTCAGTAGTTTTGCCAGTTCAGCTCAGCCACTCTCCACTTCACATAAACCAACAGAATGAATAAATGTTAAAGATAAGACATTATGTTTGATATGAAATATAGATAAAATATAATGCTTTCTCTCAGCTCAGATTAAGAAATGTTACATTTGAGTCACAGTTTTGTTTATCCGGTGCAGCAGCAATACATCCTGATAGTGTCAAATCAGCATTCTGCACAGCCTGTGACCAACCTGCAAAGGACTTTCAAGAAGAAATGCATACTTCTGTTTCAGAAATTGATTCGCTCACACCAGGTGCAACCATTAATGAATGTGACAAACTCACCACTTCGTCAAAACCTAAGAGCTTGAGCTCTCATGATCACACATGCAGGGAATGATCACTTGACCACCAGCCATGTAATTCTCTAAGATGAACTCAACTCCATCTACTGGGAGTTGTGTGCAAACAGCCATATCCACATACCCGGTTACCAAGTCTGACTTCAAGAAAAATATATGTAGAGGAGCTTTTATACAATGGGTATCCACCCCGCAAAGAATGTCCAATATAAGTCCCTGGGACCAGTTTTAACACGCTATTTACAACTAATGATTGAGCTGCTCCAGTGTCCCTTAATATAGAAATTGATGTAGCCTCGTCCCCTCTCTCTTACACACACTCCATTTCCCTCTCTTGTATAAACAGACCCTGGTACTGGACTAATACTACATAATCCTGTGAAGGCTTAAAGATTAAGCTGCAGTTAATTAAGCTATTCAGATGCATTGTGTTGAGGTAAAACATTTATCTTTCTTGTTATTTTTATTTATTTATTTTTATTTATTTATTTTTTACTGTAAAATGGATTTTGGTACAAATAAGTATGATGTAAAGCTTAATTTGCCTTGAAATTCACAGTCCCATATTCTAGTGTGCATGAAATGGAAAATATAAATGGTATTTATATATACAGGTGCATTGCAATAAATTATAATGTTGTGGAAAAGTTCATTTATTTCAGTAATTCAACTCAAATTGTGAAAATCGTGTATTAAATCTATTCAGTGCACACAGACTGAAGTAGTTTAAGTCTTTGGTTATTTTAATTGTGATGATTTTGGCTCACATTTAACAAAAACCTACCAATTCATCTGAAAATATAAGAATATGGTGACATGCCAATCAACTAATCAACTCAAAACACCTGCAAAGGTTTCCTGAGCAGGCTATAGAGGAGAAGTTAGGAATGAAGCACCGGTAGTATCCCACCAACCCCAAGAAAGCTCATACCTGGGTCTTGTTTGTGGGACGTGGGAACTTCTTCACTGCCTCAACCTTCTTCTCCTGGGGCATGATGAGCCCTCTCCCAATTTTGTTGCCCAGGTATTTGGTGTCAGTGAGGACGAGGTGACACATCTTGGGGTTGGCGTCAATACCCTCTGTAGATGCTCCAGGTGCATCTCCCAGCTCTCCAAATGGATGATAACGTCATCCAGGTAAGCTGCGGCGTAGGCTTGATGGGGCCTGAGCAGAATGTCCATCAGCCGCTGGAACGTTTCCGGTGCCCCGTGAATGCTGATGGGAAGCACCCGGCAATGCCAGTGGCCATTGGGGGTGATGAAGGTGGTCTTTTACCGGGAGCTTTGGGAGAGTACCCTTTTGTCAGGGCCAAGGTGCTTATGTATCGGGCCTTCCCTAGCCAGTCCAGGAGCTCATCCACCCGTGGCATAGGATGCCTGTCGAAGGCAGAGACTTGGTTGAGCTTCTGAAAGTTGTTACAGAACCGGAGGGAGTTGTCCAGCTTTGGTACCTTCACGATTGGGCTGGCCCAGTGGCTACGGGCGGTCTGGATGATTTCTAGATGGAGTATCTTCTTTACCTCATCCTCTATAGCTGGCCGAGCTTCTGGTATCCGGTAGGGACGCTGCCAGATTACAACTCCTGGTGGTGTGTGGATTTCATGCTCAATTATGGTGGTTCTGCCTGGGGTTTCACTGAACACATCCTTAAACTGCCGGACGGTGTGGGCAAAAGCTGCGAGTTATTCCGGCCAAGGAACCTATTTTTTGAGCAGGTTCACATGGTGGATCACAGTACATCACCAGCCCCATTCGTACCACCATGGTGTAGGGCCCCTGCCAGGTTGCCGACTTGCCGCTGTCGGGACCAGAACTACCACCCTTTCCTCTGGTAGGAATTTGCTGACTTGGGCTGGGTGGTCATATAGCTGTTGCTGGGAACACTGGGCCATCACGAGGAGTTCCTTCACTAGGGGCAAAGATAATTTCACTCATTTCCCGCATGTGCTCGACCAGGCTGCGCAGTTGGGCTGGCTGGTTCTCCCACGCTTCCCTTGCAATGTTGAGAAGGCCTCTGGGTTGCCTTCAAAACTTGAGGAAGTGGCAGAGATCTGCCATGACCTGACACATGAAGGGGTGCCCTGGTCCATCAGTATTTTCTTCAGGATCCAAACCCGGCTTGCCAGCAAAAACAGCTCTCATGCAATGTTCTTGGTGTTGGCGGTTGGAAGGGGGATGGCCTCTGGGTACCGGGTGGCATAATCTACGATTACGAGGATGTGTGACCCCAGGCAGACTTCGGCAGTGGTCCCACCAGCTCCATCCTGATCCGCTCGAAGGGCACATCGATGAAGGGGAGTGAAATGAGTGGGCTTTTTATTTATTATTATGCACTGTGAACCAACATGAACAAACATTTTTGTTCCAAAAATACTCCTTCTGGTTTGTCACAAGTTTCGGAAAGTTTTTTTCGAGTATGGGTCTGTGTGACATTAGATGGAGCGGAATTTCTATATATGGGTCCTAAGGGCACTTCTGCCGGAAGAGCGTGTGCTCCCGTAGAGCAGAGCACTGAGAGCAGACACATTCACTGATCAGAGCCAGAGCGAAATGTCACAAAAGAAGTGTGTTTTTGGTTGCCAGGGCAAGACAACCCTGCACAGATTAAACCCCCCCCCCCACCCCCCACCAACAAAAAAATAAAACAGCATTAAGGGACCAGTGGATGGAGTTTATTTTTACAGAGCATCAACGGAGCTGTGCAAGTGTTTTTGTTTGTTCCCTGCATTTCAAAGATGGTTGTTTTACAAACAAGGCCCAGTTTGACGCTGGATTTGCATATCGTTTATTTCTTAAGGATAATGCAGTCCCAATGAAAAAGGGTCACGATCGTGTGTTGGAACCGCAGGCGGTGAGTAAAACTGGTTCAAATATCTCTGTGTTGTTAACTTAGCTATCGGCGCGTAAGCACATCAAGTAAACAGCATGCGATGTTGGCATAAAACTGCACTTTCCGAATGTACACCTTAAAAAAAAAAAAAAAAAAAAAAAAAAAAAGACGACATAAAGTGGAACTTAGTCATTTTCCAAAAACGCTTAGCAAATATATACAGTTTCAATACATACCACATAGAGACCAGTGGTGGACAGTAACGGAGTAGCTTTACTTCGTTACTGTACTTAAGTACATTTTTCAAGTATCTGTACTTTACTGGAGTAGTTTTATTTTGAGCAACTTTTACTTTTACTTCACTACATTCCAAAGCATAAAATCGTACTTTTTACTTCACTACATTTCATAAAACATATCGTTACTCCCTATAATATCACGTGCTCCGACACGCAGAAGCGGTGTCTGATTCATCATGAACGAACTGAATCTTTTCAAAATAAACTTTTAAATCGGATCGCGAATCACACCAAACGATTCGTTTACGAATTAGAATGATTCGATTGCAGCTGTTCTGGAGTCGACCACTCACTGATTCAAATGAACCGTTTAGTGCGAGTCACCAGAAGTAAGAACCGGCAGATCTTGTGAGCGTGCGTGCGTCTGACGTTGCTAAAAGTAAGTTATTAATGTCGAAATTTTGGATTAATTATTGTAACTGAAAATCATATTTAGGTCAAAACTGTCAGTTGTTTGGAAACTAAATCCGTTGTAAAGAGTGATCTATTTAAGCCCACTGAAATGCTCGAGTGCAGACGATGCAGACACATCAATTCTAGGTAAAAAACAAAAACAACAAAAAACCCATAAAATAACACAGATTAAATACAATAACTCGTGCACGTTCAAATTCACCGCTGCCGTAATGTTAACAGTTTTATTAAAATGTCCTTACGTCTGTTTTTATATTGTTTATCGACAGTAACGTTATACATATGTATATTGTTTGGATTAACTAGACGAGTAGACAGACATGAATGTTCATCGTACTGAAAATAAGTAAATATTGTTAGCTGATGCTAACTGTCTAGCTAACAAGCTTGTTGGTGCTAAGTTGATGTAATTTTTATAAATAATGTCCAAATATTTTTATTCAGCCACCTATATATATATATATATATATATATATATATATATATATATATATATATATATATATATATATATATATATATATATAATATAGTTTACATCTGGTTAGAAAAGAAAGGATGTGATGTTCAGAACATGGTAACTACAGTAATTATCAGTGGGAAGAGATGCACCCCGTTTGGCCAGGGGTGTTTTTAAACCACAGACAAGATTTGAGAAGGAAAAAATAATTATCTTTATTTACATTTTTTTTTTAATTTTTTTCCGTAAAATGTTCTTCCTAACTTCAGGCCTTATTATCATGTCATATATACAGTACAGACCAAAGGTTTGGACACACCTTCTCATTTAAAGAGTTTTCTTTATTTTCATGACTATGAAAATAGTAGATTCATGCTGAAGGCATCAAAACTATGAATTAACACATGTGGAATTATATATGGAATTATATACATTTCAAAAAAGTGTGAAACAACTGAAAATATGTCATATTGCAGGTTCTTCAAAGTAGCCACCTTTTGCTTTGATTCCTGCTTTGCACACTCTTGGCATTCTCTTGATGAGCTTCAAGAGGTAGTCACCTGAAATGGTCTTCCATTTTCTTGAAGGAGTTCCCCGAGAGATGCTTAGCACTTGTTGGTTCTTTTGCCTTCAGTCTGCGGTCCAGCTCACCCCTAAACCATCTCGATTGGGTTCAGGTCCGGTGACTGTGGAGGCCAGGTCATCACTCTCCTTCTTGGTCAAATAGCCCTTGATGCCTTGAGTGAGACTCTACAATTTTCATAGTCATGAAAATAAAGAAAACTCTTTGTATGAGAAGGTGTGTCCAAACTTTTGGTCTTTACTGTAATTTTGATATTCTGTAAAACAACAAACTTTAAAATACTTTGTTCTTACTGGTGAAAATCAGATGGTCATCTCTTTTCTCTCAGGTACATCACAGTGTAAGCTTCACAGTGAACATTACTCTCGTCAGCGTAGTCCATATCAACAACAAAAATATATCTTGACTCCATATAGTGGTTATTTTGAAAAAATCCAAGGTATTTTGAGCAGTAGGATTATAAAAAGAATATGTGCTAATATAAAATTAAATTAAGTAGCCTATATAAAATTGCAAACATCTATCTTGCAGTACTTTTTTACTTAAGTACATAAAAACTCGAGTACTTTTGTACTTTCACTTGAGTAAAATTGAAAAAGGAGTACTTTTACTTTTACTGGAGTAATATTTTACCATATGTATCTGTACTTTTACTCAAGTACTTGATTTGTGTACTTCGTCCACCACTGATAGAGACGTCCTGCTGTAGTCGTTGATGCTGCTGCTCTTGTTAAATTTCAGCCTCGGGATCTGATTCTGGATCATAAATATACGCTGAATCTGATTGTTAGCCATGGTTTGTTTTGGATGATGGTTTTTTCCTCACGGTAATGTCACAGTTTCTAGCGCTCTCAAAGCAAAAGCCTACTCGCGCTCGTGATTCTTTAGCTCCACCCACACATCACTCGTGTTTTTCCGGGAAAAAACGGTACAGACTATCTTTCTCTTATAAATATAATAAAACTAAAGGCTTTTTGGAGTTATGAAGGATGCAGTACTACTCTATAGGTACTCAAGATTAACAGGATATTGAGTAAAAACGAGCATTTCAGCCCCCCTTTAAAAGTTATAGACACTGAAGTACCTTGAAAAATGTTTTACACACTGATTTTTTTTTTTTATATATATATATAAAAATAAATGAAATCAGTCCTGGAGGAATCTAGAAAATGAATGGGTTGAAAGTCACATATATCTTTCTATTTCGAATCTGAAGAAGATATCATGAACATTTAGATTTCTGCAAATATTATTCTGAGACTATGTCTACAACACCCCCCCCCCCCCCCCCCATATAAAAAATATAGTATCGAAGGCTCCTACAAACTATTTTTGTCATTAAACATTCCACTGCATATTATTTCAATTATAAAACACTAAACAGAAACTTAGAAATCATATAAGTGATTTATGTGAGCTATCTAGAAACTATCTTTCTCCTATCTTTCACTTTTTTGTGGATCGTCTCATTCTGTTTGTGACACTGTATGTTGCAAAACCATGCCGTTATTCTACTACCAAGACACAGTTTCTTACCATGAGTTATTCCATAACGGTCACAAACAGTTCCTGAATAACTGAAACATAAACAATGGAATTAACATCCATATTACATTATTGCATCGTTGGACTAAACGTGCTCCGTGATATGTCATTCAGTGGACCCATACCTTTCTAACTAAACCGGGATTTACAGTTGTGGATGTGTTTATGACTCATTATTATGATGAATCTGGTATGTACTGCATTTTTATTCTTCATGTTTTGATGTGTACTGCTTACACAAATGTAGCAAATACAGTGTTTATAACCTTTCCATTGAAAAACAGCGATCTGTCGTCAATGCTCGAGGCTTAGATCTTTATAATTATATGTAGTTTACCAAGATTAAATTTGTCCCGGTTCATTTAATCTATTCATAAATATTGACACGTGCGAACATGGGGAGTTGAGGATGCCTCTGTCGGGGTGCAGGTTAACAGCGAATACACGGTTGAGGGTGAGCCAGAATTTGGAAAAAAGGCCAGACTTGAACACAATTTGCAGCAGTTTTTGGGGCCACACTATCACAGTGGGAAGAAAATGGGACACTCTACAGCAGCCAAAGAAATACATAAAAAATTAAGCACCACAAATTCCCACAATGGAGAACCCCTTGCAGTGGTGGGCCCGTAACCACAACAATTTTCCCCGTTTGGCCAAGCTTTGCAAAAGATACTTGGCTGTTCCAGCTACCAGCACCCCAGGCGAGATCAGTTTTTTCACTGGCTGGAAACACCAACAGCAGGCAAGCCTCCATCCAGCTCATGCCAATTCCCTTCTGTTCTTATATGAAAACCATGATCGAAAAGTAAAAACTGTGAATGAGCAGGACTGTCACAGTGGGAAGGCTTACAGCCTACCTAGCGTAAATGGCATCATTATGCCGACATAATGCATCATTTTGTTATTGTTGCATTGTTACCGTTAAGTTGCAAAATATAATGAGCTGTCTTTTAGCATCTGTATAATTGTATACTAATTGGTTGCAAATTGTGGCATGTTGCAAAGCAGTCCTATATATTGTGGTTTTATGAATGACGTCATCGACTAGTTGATGTCAACTCCACTTTGATCTCATAACAGTCAACTTAAAAAAAATCAGAAGTTGTTTAACTAATGCTAATGGATGGACATTTATTATAAGGTGTTACACCAGAAAGGCTTGTTTTATTCTTTTTGAATAATGGGATTAAACTGTGTAAATTTCAATGCTTCCAAACCATTTCAAGCCTTACTTCTGTGAGTTATTGTTGTTGTGCGTCTAAAATAAACAAGATTCACAGCAACTACAAAGTCAATGGCTATGACTATGCAGGGTCACAAGCTGTCAGAACACTCAGTTCCTCTCATTCTTTCTCTTTTGGGCACTGTATATCTCGTCCTGTTCTCTTATCCCCACAGTCTCTCTCTCTCTCTCTCTCTCTCTCTCTCTCTCTCTTTCTCTCTCTGTGCACACATGCTGAGTGAGTGGGCAGAGCATTGAGCGTAAGTGGACAGAGTGGTGCGAGTGCAGGTTTTTCCTTTCTTGAGCTTTTGTCTTCAAGTGTTTGATACTTATTTGACTTGTTGGGCCACGTGCTGCCGTTCACTGTGGTCACAGGTTCTCAGTAATATCACGTGGCACCATGGTGTGAAAGTGGTGTCCGCGAAGACTGTGTAAGACTACTGCTTAACTGTAGGTGAGGTCGTGGGGCATGAACTTATCATGCCAGCAACCAAGAAGAACAGTGCCACAGTTGTTTTTCTTAGCTTAGTGGAAAAAGCAAATGAGTTAGCTAGACTGGTATAGTTGTTGACAACCTTTTTACTCCTGGTATGGTAAACTGGTGTCACCTTTCAAGATTATACCAGTTGGCTGCAAGTCCCCTCTCTTGAGACAGGTGGTTTAATTTAGGCGTTTTCATGATCATAAAAGAAGACAAAGAATTCGAATTGTCTCTTCATCTTAAAGTTGATTAATTAATGTGGTGGTGGTGTGTGGGTGGTGTTGGCGCAGTGGGGTGGTGTTGCCTCAGTGGCTAAGACAAATGCCTTTGGTGTGACAGACCTGGGTTCAAATCCACTGGGAGACACCAATGTGTCTCTGTGCAAGACAGTTAACCTATAGTTGCTCCAGAGGTGTGCAACCTCTGACATATACTGTATAGCAATTGTAAGTCACTTTGGATAAAAGCGTCTGCTAAATAGGTAAATGTAATGTTTTGCTGAGGAATTTGCTTTGGATGGCAATGAAATGGAGGCAGAAAATAACCAATTTAAAGTGCTAACAAAAATGAAAAAGCAGATTGTTAAATCAAAGAAAGCAGATGTGGAGAATATTTATTGTGACGATTTATGAAACTGAGGATATTAAAACTTTTCTCAGGGCTGTAAAAAACAAAAGAGGGGTGCGTGTAATTGAGTATTTTCCAGACATAAAACAGTTTGTTGACAAAACTAGGCTTTCCATGTCATGTTTTTCCTATATTTCTTTATGGATTAAAAAAGGTAGTGACCTTCGTTAACATAATCAGAGAGTGTTTCACTACCTTTTTTAGTGAAAAAAAAAGAGAAGAAAACGTCTCAGGTTACGAATGTAACCATGGTTCCCTGAGTAGGGAACGAGACACTGCATCCTCTAGGGGTCATTATGGGGAACACCTCATTGTCACCCGTGTCTGAAGCATACATTGAAAAAACACCAACGAGTTGGCCGGCGACAACCTCTGACGTCTCTACCGGCGCTATTATAAATAGGCGCCAGGAGAACACATCATCCATCTCTTCGTCTGAAGCTTGCGTCCGAAGCATGGCGGGAGCTAGAGGACGCACTGTCTCATTCCCTACTCAGGGAACCATGGTTACATTTTTAACCTGAGACGTTCCCTGAAGGTTTGGAATCAGAAAGGTTTCCTTTAAAGGGATACGGCCAAGAACCCAGTATTTATACTAAGTCTTGCCTGTCACATAGGGGCTACCGCTTACTCTTGCATAAGCTTGCTGAAGGAGCTGTCTCAACAGATAGTAGCAACACCCTGTTTAGATAGGTGACCGAGGACACATAAGTGGAGTGGCACCCAAGATGAATGTTACCAACTCAAGAAAGGGCACGAAGCAACCGCGCAAAGCCCTCACCATATAGGATTTTAGAAAGAATGCAGGGCACTAGCGTGCAAACTTACGTACGAAGACTATACTTGCACACCATAGCATGGCTTTTCAAATACTGTTCTAAGGAGGGGCTCTCGTGACACTCTAATAGAGCAGCTCATACATGGAATGTTGCATCTCAAAACAACATGTTTGAGAGTCATCAACTCGATCTGTAGAAATAATGATGGAGTGCTCTGGGGAAAAAACAGAGAACTCTGTCTCAAATGAGAGGAGAACTCCGAATTCAGAGTAGCGCACTCATAGGCGACCCTTCTTGGAAAGGGGAAGCGCTGCTAAAATACCATGAGAATCACCCAAATAGCCCCTCACATTGAGGGAAGCGATGCTTGAAGTGTATAAACAGATACACACTGGCTGAATGGAGCCCAAGGAACCAAGGTCTAACCATCTCAAGAAAGGAAATGAAGCTGAGTGCGTAACCCTTACAGTACAGGATTTCAGAAAGTGCGCAGAGTCTTGTGTACCAGTGATGCGCGGGTCAATGTATTAATAACCCGCACCCGACCGGCGTTTTCAACTAACCCGCCCGCAACTCGGACCGCAAAAGAAATTTTATAAAATAATGTACCTGACCCGCTTCCTGACCCGCATTTTTAAAAAGCAGTAAATGCTCATCGTAGCGTCATTGGCCATAGGAACGTAGGCAAAACTAACTAGGCAAAATAAATCAATAAAAAAACGAATATATTATAATTTTGTCAAGAATTATAAAAAATCGTCAGTAAACTCATAATTTGTACTAAAATAGTCTAGTCTGGCTTTGTCTATTTGTATGTTTCTGCAAGCTCAACAGACATTGAGGCTCGGGTTTGTTCCGATCAGAGCTCGTGAGCGGAGAGTGCATTTCTGAATATCCCGATCCACTCCCTCATTCCGTGGGGTCTCGCTCAACACAGAATGGCCTGCTGGTTCGAAAATATGCAAGTAGTCATTTTATTGTTTAGTAATAAACTGGTGTTTTCTGTGTTGCTGCAAAGATGAAGTTGACAATGCAGACTCGCCATGAACGCCAGAGATTACATCATCAGAGAGTAGCCCATTTATTTTGGTTTGAATATTTTTGTTTAAAAGAAAACATTTCAAGCTTTCTGTAATATATAGCCTACATTTCTCTGTTTTCATTATGACTTCATCGGATGCCCATTTTCCACAAGTTGATATGGTTCTTTAGGGTCTTAATGAAAAGTCTGTAACATAGTTTGGTTAAAATTTCTTAATGGTAGGTTAAAAAACACCTTTTTTACCCTGTCAAAAGCAGCTCTTTTCAGAGCAAGCTGTTTTGTAGCATTTTCCTTTAAATGTTATTGAGCTCTGCTGACCCCTCCCCTCTCTTCCGAGATGCTCCCCGAGTAGGGTGGCTATATGCGCCATTCATACAGGACAAGTCCCAGCCAGGATTTTAATATTGCCTAAAACATCCAGAGCAGTTTGACCAATAACATGCAGGTATTGTACATAATCGACCAATCGTGGGGCTGCGTGTGCGAAGGTGAGATCTAGAAGGAACGATAAAAGCAATGCAAATATGCACACGTTTGTTCGTTGAATCAAACGAACAAACACATGAAAGTGATTCGAAAGCATAAGGAACTATCTGCTCTGCTCTTTATAGCTCTAATGAATGTTCACAATGATCAACCTGCACAATGCAAATAGCCAAAACCTGGATATTTTAGGCATTATTAAAATCCTGGCTGGGACTTGTCCTGTATGAAAGGTAAGATGCCAGTCCAGTCTGTGCTAAAACGCTACTGTAAATCGAACTATTGTGGGAGGGGCCTGTGTGTGTGATGTCACAAAGACAGGCATCTGACATCGGCTCGATTAGGGGTAAACATTTTGGTAGATAAAAAGAAAAAAACATTGGGATTTTTAGCATTATAGGGTTTTTGTGTACACACACTGCCAACACAATTTCAGTTCAAACTACTTGTAAAAGTGCATGTAGCACCTGATGAACCCTTTAAATCCAATAACCCTATACTTTAAAGCTACTGAATTAATTTACACAGTTAAATAAAAATAGAAATGAACTGCAACGAAATTTAAAATAACAAGTCAGTTCTTTATCTTATTGATTGTTGTTTTGAGGTAGGCTTAGATGAGAAAATGTATTAATCTACAACATCATTATCTTTAACATTATTGTCTTTGTTGTTCCATTTATGCATGTGTGCTCGATAAAGATTGAATGTCATTCTCCATGTAGTAGACAGAATTTTATGCATATAGTTACAAAATTAATAGAATGTTCATTGTGTATGCTGAATAAATGAATTCAATTAGGTAGCAAAAGAAAAAAAGTTAACTCTCTGTGTCAGCTTTCCTCCTTTCCCATTCCAGCAGGAGCACCATCGACATGGGAGTAGTGTGACGTAATCACAGCCTGACAGAATATATAATTGATGCTTTGTGCTGAGACCAATACTCTCTCTCTCTCTCTCTCTCTTCAAACTAACACCAGAGACAAAGGAAGAGATGTGAGAAAAAGAGAGATAGCACAGAGTGGAAGCTGAAAATGTTGTTTTTGCTTTGACTGCACTAAGATCTGCCTCTATTATTACCTGCCGCTTGTTATTTGTTTCTCTTTTTAGTCTCATCTACCACTACCCAATTTCTCCAAAGGGGATTGAAAGAACGCAAGTGGGTGTCGGTAAAAGACTGATTTTTCATCCCTTCTCTTGTGACTAGGACCAAGCTGACCTCCACCTCCTACTGTGCCTTTGGAATATCTTATTACTTGGATTTCTGTTTGACATTTAAGAGCATCTGAATCCAAGAGCTTGGATGTCGTTGTTGTTGTTTACTTGAGGATTTTTTCACCCCCTAAACTATCTTTTGTCACACGAGGATCATGGTTGGATGTTTGAATTTTTATTAATTTTTGCATATTAGTGCATTTTGATACATTCTTTGAAGTAAAGGCTCTGGCAACGACATGACTGATACTATTAGGAGAGTACACAGGAATCAGTAATAACCAGGATTCAGATTAGAAATAGACAGTGGTCTCTGTTGTTTAGTCTGAAAGAGAGATCAAGTTCATCTGAGGCCATGAAGAAAATCTGGTCAAAGAAAAGATTTCAGGTGAGTTTAATCATTCTATCCAGAATCATACAGTCCACAAAATATACCATTTGTCTTGTGAGATTTTTTTTTTTTTTAATTTGGAAAATCACACTCACAATGTAGTAATGTAAAATAGGTGATTTAGTTATGAACAACACAATAACTTTTAAAGAAACAAACCTAATGTCACTGAGTAAAATGTTGTTGTTGTTTGATATCAAACAAACTTACAGCACACACACACACACACAGACATATATATATATATATATATATATATATATATATATATATATATATATATATATATATATATATATATATTGCCCCAGTTATTTGCCTTTATAATGGGTGATAAACAATACAATTCCTCATGCACCGTGACAACTAAATTACCCAGTTGCCTTGGTAGCAATGTAGGAGTGCATTTGAAATGCTGCAAACCAGCATGATAATTGACAAAGGAAGGGAAATAAGCATACGTCTTCATATATATGAATTGCGTTTCATTTCTGTGTCAGTCCTGTGTCACCATGATATATTCTTGAATAGCTGTTGAATGAAACCCAAATTATTTATACCACTATCATAACCATATGAATGCAACAAACAGGCTAAGAAAGAATCTATTTAAAATGTTCCAAAATTAACGAACAGACTTTTGTGTATTTTATTTGTCTTTCCAGAGAGCTGGACATTCTAGCTGGACGTTTGGGAGATTCACTCATGGTGTGTTTTGCTTACAACAAATCTGTAAAATGTCCAAAATGGCAAACATGTTGGTAGAAAATACAACAACTAAAGAGTGTGCACAACCTTAGGATATGTTTTGCAAAATAATCATAGCGTACATGATTAAAAAGGTTTAGAAATAGCTGCTAAGATAATACATTTATATCTATAGATTTTTAAATGTAAACATCAGAAATTGTTGGGTTTCCATAAGGAAAGGAGTGCAATGCTGATTGTAGCTGTACAATAATAAAATTTTTAATTTTGCCTGTAATTATACAATTGTGTTCATGTTTGTGTGTTATATATATATGCTCCCACACAAGTGCATGTCTGCAGACATTGGTTTCTATAGTAACAGTCTTCTCTTGTCCACCTCTGCATGCTGCCGTTATGGAAGTGAAGTTTTTCACTTGTGCAGGAAGGAAAGCAATGGTAATTGTTATCCATTTCTGTGATCCTTACCTTCCATTACTGGACTCTTGGATTGGTTAGCATTTGCAAACATGCGTTATTATATTAGTTTTACTCCAGAGCTCTAGTTTCAGTTTGATTTATTTTCTTTTAACTTAAATTCTACATTATTTGTTACAGGGAGAGTAAGGCTTGTAATGCAGCATTATTTTCTTTCTTTGTTTCTTTAATGCCAGTTAATGTGGATTCCTATAATTTCAATCCATAGGGAGATTTTATCTGAAACTGCCATGATATATCCAGGAAAAGAAAATTACAGTATGAAAGTATTTGTTTAGTTATGAAAGTTACGAAACAATGTAAGCCTAATTAATTTATAAGTTATACATCATTCAAAGTTTTGAACTCGGGGCCAGTTGTATTAGTTGGTCTGAACATAGTCTGACCAACTAGCAGTTAGCCAAGGGTTAATAAGTCTCATTTATTTATTTATTATTTAAGTTATACCAATACATGTTTAAATGCAACTGACTTTAAAACATTATGACCAGTTTTAAAGAAGAAGAAGAAAAACATCCCTAACTCGTAAGACTAGTTCTAGCCTTTTAGGCAACTGGCCAGTTGTTTACTATAAAAAAATCTTTTAGTGACAGTAATTTATTAATTTGTGCTGGGAATTGTGAAAACTGGAACTTTAATAAATATGTGCCTTAGATTTATCCATAAGAACCAATTCCTTTAAGGTAGTCCTGAAAGAGTTCCACTAAATAACATCCCTCATGGCTTTTAATTCAAAAGTGTGTGAATTCTCATGTTTAATTACATTTTTTATTATTATTTATTATTATTATTATTTTCTTACATTTTTTACTAAAAATTTTACTCAAAATATATGCGATGAGACAAAATACTATAGAGCTCATTATAATCAGTGATGCTACCTACACTGGATACGGTGCGGCGATACACGACAAGTCCCCGACAGAAAACTTCTCCCGCGTTTTATTTATGTCATATTGACACAAATTTCAAATGATTTTCAATGGTCGCTTTGTTGCGTCCAGTGTAGACAGACTTTAGCTGTTGCAGCTCGGCGTGACAACTGTCGAGTCTGGTGTAGACACGTTGTAAGTTTTGCATAACTTTTCTAAAATTATTTATTTCAGAAATTTATTGCAGCTAAATCATTGAGAGAAATGTCAATGTTATTTTTGTAAAAAATCATACCAATACATTTCAACAAGCCTCGACTACTCCCTCTTTAGACTCAAACAGTACAGAGGATGAAACTGAAGAGCCTCAGGTCTCCATGGAGATGAAGGAACAGTATATGCCTTCCCAGGGGGAAGCAATAAAGAATCAACCCACTGGTAAGAACATAGTGAGTGAGTACTTGTGATTGTTAAGCCTTCCAACAAAGCTCAGAATTCATAAAGGTAGAATTAATCCATCCATCAAACTAACCAATTGAAAAAAGCTTTAGATTATTATAATATTCTATTAACAGAACATGTTTTTTTTGTGTTTGTGTTTTTTTTAAGGCCGGGGGAGGGCAATGCTTTTCCATATCCCAGGTGATGGTCCAGTAGTAGAGAGAGAGATGCAAGCTCTGGGCTCTAGAGCTCCTGGTCTTCAGGATCCCTTGTCACCTGGCAGGCAAGCAAATGCTGGGTGTGTTGAGAGCCCTCCAGCCAGACACCTGGGGATTGAAGCTCTTGTGCGGGCCTCACAAATAAGTGTGTACTATGTGGCACTGGGGTCAGAGGAGAGTATGTCAATAGCCAGTGACTACTATGGCAGTGTTTTGAGCCTCTATCGAAGAAGGACCTTTTCCATTTATAGTGTTCAATAATGAGCGCTGGCACACTGGATATGAAAAGGCATAACGTAACTTGAATCGAGGTGGCACAAAACAAATGTATCAAATTTAGATTACAGCTCTAATGGAACATTTTAAAAATAGTTTGCATTACTTTATTCTTCATTTATCGTGGCCTATTTATCTCAACCATGTCATGTTATTTATGTTTCCTTGATTCCTACTTTCCCGTGGCTCCACTTGCATAGTTTTTTTTTTTAATGTTTTTATTTTCTTACAAACTATTTTGCATGCCATTGCATTTGTATGCTAATTGCAGTCTTTTTTGTTTATTAATCTCCAGCAGTGCTTTACATCTTTCAACATGGCATGTTTTTCAGTGCATGTTTTATTGTATAACTATGACATTTTACTTTCTTTCACTCAAAATGCACTAGTAACAAAATATCCACACAATTTATTTATTTTTATTTTTATTTTTTTTGACACGGATTTGCCATTTTAATATTTTTATTTTCTGTCATAATGCAACATTTTCAACAGTCACCCTTATTTCAGGAGCTAGTTTGACTTTATGACAGGGAAACATTTCCATTTGTTCAAACCAAGCCATTCCAAAAAGCGAGTGATGTTGAGCCAACAACAGATCCAACAAAAAACAGGCATTAATGGAGCTGAGCTACCTTTTGAAATCTCAAAAATCTCATATTCATGTCAAAGCAGTGGTTCCAAAGATAAATTCTCACTCCAACCCCAAAGGCGTCACAGGCAAGTTCCAAAATATTTGATAAAGTGAGAGCTTTTGATGAATAAAAACACAGCAGTAACATACCAAAGTTGTCTTCTTCAAGACTATCATGGGATCTGAATCGAACATCATCCTGCAATTCTGAGGATAGTAAAAGTAAATCAGGGAAGCCCCAAGACAACTTCAAGAGTGATGTAACACCCAAGAGGTCTTTCTTCAAACAGAAGGCATCCTATCTGTAGGAACAGTCAACCCATGTATAGAAACAGTTTCAGAATAAACTCTCAATAGAGCTTAACCGAATAAAAAAATATTTGAACATCAATAAAGCATTTTTAGTGGAACAGCGCACCCAGACTGGCAAGCAGTCCACTGGAAACACTGAGTTATTTCCAGCCCAGGTAATTCTGAAGGTTGAAGACACTACTAATTCAAAAGATTTACCAGAATCAAAAGAAGGATGATCAACATTTCCAAAGGAGGAATCACCACAACTACAGAGAAAGAAATTGGCAGATGAATCAAAACAACCTGAAAGAAAATCACCTTTTGATATTACGGAAAACCAGTGGAAGAAAGATTCTAAGCCCAGGTGGTTGTTAGACACGCAATTCTTCAATGAAAAGGTCATGTTCAGTAAAACACCAGAACAGTGTTCACCTAAGGTGCCAAGGACAAGTATGTTCAGCAAATTCCCAAAATCACCTGTAGAAATATCACTTGCTCAACCCATAATTCAAGGGGGGTTAGTGCAAGCAACCCTAAAACCTCCAAGGTTGTTTGGTTCAGTTTCCGTGCTCCCAAAGTCATTAAAGAAAACAGAGGAGAAAAAAAGACTCATCACTTATTGCGAAAAAGACCATACCTACTATTGTGGTTGAAAATAAGCCTGTTGGTGAAGAGGCAGATAAAATAAAGTGTTGTCAAAAAGAAGTTGAGAAATATGAAGGAAAAACAACTAGAAGAAACAGAGGTAAACCTTCTTTCAGTAAGCCACTATTTTTAATTGAATTGGATGAACATTCCTAAATAAAATTGTACATATTCAAAACAGGTTTGGAGCAATCAACATCATTTGTGACATAATGCAGGACACCACAAAAAAATTTGACTTATTCCTCATTTCTTTAAAAAAAGGTTACACTGAGCTAATTTTCGGTGCAATGGAAGTTAATGGGGGCAATTTTGGAGGTCTGAAAAGTGGACATTCAAAGCTTATATTTTTTACAAGCGCTTACATTAATTGTTCTGTGGAAGTTGTGTTTTATTTTTCAGATAATCAGTATTAGTATTTAATATAATATTATATATAATATTTTTTTTGCTGTTGTGTCTTTGAATTCTAGCTTAAAAAAAATAGTAGTGTGGCTATATTATTGAAACTGTACCTTAGTACCTTAATTCCTGAGTCTCATTGATTTCCATAGTAAATTACTCACAGTAACCTTATTTTTTTATTATTTTATTTTTTATTTTTATAAAGATAATGAGGAACTACTGGAAATGTTTGTGGTAATCAGCATGCCACAAATGCCATCTATTGATCTTAACTTGAACACAGAATGCTCCTTCAAAACTCAAAGATCAGACACATCTTTGAAGCCAATTTAACTGCATTACTGCTAAGTCTGCCATAATGGAGCAACTTATTAAAATGATTAGTTGTTTGCAGCATAACGTTTAAATTTAGATCACATACAGTTATTTGTAACCAGAGTCAGAGACATTGTGGGGTTGTAATGAGTTCATGATATAGTATTTTACCTTAATGTCACTTGGTCTCTCTGTAACAATCGTTGCCTGATCCTTCTAGAAGACCAGTCAGATGCCACTTAAGAATGCTGTGGTAGCTGCTCGATCAGAGGTAATGCTTCAGTATGTCAACAAGGGAAAACCTGTTCCCAGAGGTAAGATCTCAGACCTAATATACAGTTTTATATAAATGCTTGTTATGTAGCTCCTTAAATTATTTTATGATCATCCTTATGGTATCTTCTCATGTAGGACTAATACTATTGCAAGTAGTGGATACACTTTCTGTAAATTACGTATATCATAACATGGTTTGAAATTAACCCCAACCAAATGAAGGTAAAATCAATTATGGTGGGTAATTCTGTCAACTCACTTGCCAATCTTGACGGGTTGTGATTCATTAAACTGTAGAACTACAGCAGACAGACCATCTCTATAAGATCGACATCATAACTGGGTTCAATTTGTGAAACACTTTCAGGAAAGTTCATGTAAAATCTGTGCAGATTCAGTGGAAATACTCAGAAATAAGTCATGGTGTAAATATCATCAGATTTGTGCTGCATCTGCGCAGATCTGTTGACATGAACATGACCATCTTTAGCAACAAATGACTCACTCTACTGTTTGATTTGTGCCTTCTAAGAAGAGTTTCATAATAATAATACAATTTAACATTGAAACGTTTATAATTAACCTAGGGAGTATCAGCATAAAATATTATCTGTTCATCTTATATTAATTTAAAGTTAATTTAACCATTTAATTCAACTAACATTATTAAGTATCACTATAGACCAGCAATAAATATTTAAATTTATATTGCATGATAATGGCAATATAAACACATTACAGTCATGTATGGCAATTATCGCAATTTAACTTAGCAAAAGTGTGTATAATTTTATCGACTTCTCTGAACCAACCTAATAGTGATACATTGCTGTCTAGCAATACTAAAACTACTCCTCTAAAGTGTGTATAAAATAGAATTACCCCTCTTTAAAATAATCACATTTTGTTGCTTTGCAGCCTGAAATGAAGACAGATATACAGTAGTTTTTGTTTTATACTGCTGTATTTACTCCACATCCAAACTATAACATCCCATTGAAAAACAGAATCAGGCAGCATTTTTGCACGAAGGCACCTCATGAAACTGATTTTGAACAGGCATCTGAGGCAGTGTAACAGATTAATGATCTACAACAAAATAGAATGAGTTTTGGTGATAACTAAACTTATATTCAATCAGTAAATTAACATCAAAAGTGCAAAAAGTTAGTCAGTGATATACATTTACACACAAACTGACCACCAAAAGCAACTTTTAGATGCCATCTTTATTTCTTTGTTCAACCGTCACAGAATGGAATGCACAGGATTGTAGGATATTTAAGGCAGCGAAGGATATATCTATGCTGCATTCAAAAATAGATCAGATGAAGGTATCTCATGAGACAGGAACTGAAGCTAACTTTAGACTCAAAGTGACATGACATACAGCCAAGTATGGTGACCCATACTCAGAATTTGTGCATTTAACTCATCCAAAGTGCACACACACACACACACACACAGCAGTGAACAGCCATTTATGATGTGGTGACGGGGAAGTAGTTGGTGGTTCAGTGCCTTGCTCAAGGGCACCTCAGTCATGGTATTACCAGCCCAAGACTTGAACCTACAACCTTAGGGTTAAGATTCAAACTCTTTAACCACTAGGCCACAACTTCCAATTCAGGTGTGCCTTGATGCCTTCCTTCCTTGGAATGCATTCTCCAAAGGCAGCATTTTAGAACTTTTGGATGCAGCATTGGAGAAGGATCACCCATCTCCTAAAAATGACTTGTAAACTTATTCAAGTGTAGCTAATCACCTTTCAATGGCACACAAAGCTGTGGTCATTTTGATTAGCTCAGCATGAAAAGAGCTTGCCTGGAGCATTTTTCTAGAACAGTCCTTGGTAACTTATGCAAATAATCAGCTATGGGTTAACTGGGTTAGCTATGTTAAAAGATCAAATCAAGGGATGGATAAAAAAAAAAAGGCAAAGGCGTTATCAATGCCTAGAAGCAAAGTGAAATCTATTATTAAGCAGTGGAAGGTATTTGTTACAACACAGTCCCTCCCTGGATAAGGATGTCACTCCAAACTGGATGAAAGAGCCAGGGGGAATCTGGTCTAAGAAACCTACAGCAACTCTGAAGCAGTTGCAGGAAGTTATGACAGAGTGGTCATTGTGTGCATCTAACAACAATATCACACATTCTCCAAAAATCTGGCTTTTATGGGAGAGTTTCAAGAAAAAAGCCACTCCTCAAGAAAGGTCACATGCAGTCATGACTGAGCTTTGCCAAAACAAACCTTGAATATTCTGAGGCCACATGAGACTAAAATGTAATTATTTGGCCTCCACACTAAACGATCCAAATTCCTCCAGTAACATGAAGGTTGTAATATCCTGTTATGGGGGTGTTTCTCTGCAGCAGGGACTGGAGCACTTTTTGGGGGGGTTAGAGAGTTGGACTTGCAATCAGAGGGTTGTGACTTCGAGGTTTATTATTATTATTTTAGATGGGGGAGTGAATGTACAGTGCTCTCTCCACTTTCAATACCACGACTGAGGTGCCCTTGAGCAAGTCACCGAACCCCCAAATGCTCCCCGGGCGCTGCAGCATAAATGACTGCCCAATGCTGCGGGTGTGTGTGTTCACTGCTGTGTGTGTGCACTTTGGATGGGTTAAACGCAGAGCACAAATTCTGAGTATGGGTCACCATACTTGGCAGATGTCACATCACTTTCACTTTTTTTCACTTTTTCAGGAAAGAAGGAAAATGGATGGGGCAAAATGCCATCAAATTCTTGCAGAAAATCTGCTGCCCTCTGCCAGAAAGTTGTCAATGGGAAGAGGGTTTACCTTCCAACATGGCATTGACCCAAAGCACACAGCAAAACTGACACACAGTGGTTAAAGGAGAAAAAGGTGAATGTCCTTGCATGGCCTAGTCAGAGCCCAGACTTAGATCCCAATGAAAATCTGTAAAATGACTTGAAGACTGCAGTCCACAAATGGTTACCGTCAAATTTAACTGAACTTGAGTAATTCAGCAAAGAAGAGTGGGCAAATATTGCAAAGTTAATAGAAACATATCCCAGCAGACTGAAGGATATAATTAAAGCAAAAGGTGCTTCAAGAAAATACTCACACAAGGGGGTGATCCTTTTTCCAACTCAGTGATTCAGTTTATTTATTTTTTTAATTTTTTATTTAT
Organism: Carassius gibelio; assembly: GCF_023724105.1. Taxonomy (NCBI): domain Eukaryota; kingdom Metazoa; phylum Chordata; class Actinopteri; order Cypriniformes; family Cyprinidae; genus Carassius; species Carassius gibelio. The sequence goes on from NC_068376.1 coordinate 10,189,685, forward strand.
TATTTATGTTGGTGTTATATCTTTGACTCAGATATTATAAATTGCACTGAGTAAATATAGCTGGATAAAACAAAAACTATTTTCGCCTTCATTTCAAGCTGCAAAACAACAAAATGTGGCGGAGATAGAATTATTTTCTATACCCACTGTAAGTACTGTACTTCTGTTATCTTTGGCAAGTGGAGAAGTTTCCTTTTTAGGTCACAAAATACACAACACATTTATAATCCCCCTTGTTCCTTCACATAGCTGCAGCTTTGTTTTTCTTGCATTGTGTAAGATTGTTGTATTTAACTACCCTTCAAATAAACCACTGATGAATTAAAGTTTAGATAAATCCCAGGATGTTTTTCTTCAGATCTAGTTTGATAACTAATTTATGCATGGAATTTAACCGGATACTTTGTGCAAGTGATAACGCTGTAGCGAATAACATAACTCAAATAGGAGCACAATTATCGCTGTATTATTTTGGAACACAACAACACATGAAAGCAAGCTCGACAGCTAGAACTGTCTGTTCTCATACTTGCACTGAGTATGTTTCAGACTTACAGTGACAGAAAAACACCTCACTGGCATTTCTTGTGATCCACAAATAAATGAATCTGTGTCTTTCAGCTTTTCACAGAAAAGGCATTGGCATTTAACTTTAGATATTGCTTGTACTGAGAAGACATAATAGAGCAACATCAAGCATGTAGTTAATGTCATGGGAAACCAGATCCAAAGTATATGAAAGTATCAGCAAATCTACCAGACAAGAACTTTATAACAATGGAAGGGTTGAGGATATATTTCTTTGAAAAAAATAATAATAATAAAAAACAGTGAGCATAACAGCTGAAGCAACACATATTTAAATTTTTAGATAACTGCCATGACCAGTTTAACCTATCAGAAATTATATGACACCTTTAAACAAATAAACAAATAAAGATTAAAGGAATCTTTATGGAATTTTCCATTAAGCCACAGCATTTATTCTGTGCTGGGGGGACTGCCTTTCATACTGTAAGTGGAAAAACTTTGATTGGAGCATGGAAGCAAGTTAAATCTATTATCTCCCACGCTGTGGTCAGTTAGAAATCTCACTCAGAGCCATCTGTGTTTGTTCATTGGCCAAGATTCACTGCAGATTTTCTCTTCTTTTGCCAAGCATGACACTGTCATGATAACCCTTGTGTGTTGTTCATATTTTTGTTACTCAGCCAGTGTTCGTGGGTCTGGTACAGTGAGTGGTCATTGAAAATTTGTTCTGATATATGTTCTTCACAGAAAATGATCCAAGGCCAATGAGTCTGAGTTTGAAAAAAAACATTATACTTTTCATTATTTTTATTTTGATAAAAGTGAAAACTGGTCTCATAGAACTGAATAACATACAAGGGTTAATGTTAGGAAATAAAATAAAACCCAAGTCGGTGGAATCAAATTACTGGCATTTAGTAACATCTTTTATTGTGCTAATGTCGATGGCAAATTCATGGCTTGAAATAATGGCTGCTTAAAATAATTGTTTTTGTTAGTAGGGGGACCACATAATGTGATCAGGCAGCCCTTCACAACAACAATTTGAATAAATAGTTTAACTACACTATGCGTCTAAAATTATTATATACATAAAACTATACATTTCAGGTATAGTATACATTTCTTACTATTAGGAAGCTCTGAACTGCAATGTGAAAAAAATCCTGGTTTTGGTATCATCTGAAATCTTTTTTTTTTTTTTCTGGTTAGTACAAACACAGTACAAAGAAAATTGTGCAAATTATAATCAAAATGCATCATGGAATCTGATGTTATACTGTATTACAAATAGGCCTTTAGGAAAGTCGAATTGTCTAGTTACATTATTGAAGACCAACAATTTTTTTTCAACAAAATATTTCATGCCTCTCTCTCTCTCTCTCTCTCTCTCTCGCTCTCTCTCTCTCTCTCTATCTCTCTCTCTCTCTCACACACACACACACACACACAAACCCTTTATTTTATTAGGGCTTCTGTAGCAATGCCCCCATTTTGCTTTACAGCAAGTATTTGAGCTGGCATGGTCTCCACGTAAACTTATGATTTAAGTTATTAGAAGGTTTTACAGTGTTTACACTGATGGAGTGAAGAGAACATGGAAATAAGTTCAAGAATTGTGTTGAATTGTGTATTTTTATTTTATTTTATTTTATTTTTTGCAATTCTACATTGAACTAATTTATGAACTTTGGATGGTATAATAACTTATAACTGTTCTTTTTTGCCATTCAGTTTCTGCTGAGTCATCTCTGACAATTGCCAGACCAATGCAGGATGTAAAGGTCAAGGCAGGAGAGATAGCCTTATTTGAATGTTTTCAAACTGGTCCACAGGCTGTGGATGTTGATTGGCTGGCTAATTGGAAGTTTATACACCCCGCACTATTTGATTGTAAGATGCAATTTACCTTCTGTTAAAATCTGTGCAAGATGACAACAGTGGAAGCTATACTTGTAAAATCAGTTCAGCAAAAGGTAAGAGTCCTATAACAACATTCCAAATTGAGCATAGCTCTTACATCATTTATGCATTAACATCGAGCTGCCTATTCTTTAATGTTATGTTAATCTTGTTTCTTAGTAATGCTTATTTGTTTGCAATTACATCATTTTCTCAAATGCTAACACACTGATTCATTTGGCCCAATTTTCAAAACCATTAAAGACTCGTTTCTCAAAACGTTTAACACATTTCTCCTGTTTGTACACATGGTCCAATTTGCAAAAGGCTAAAAATAAAAAAAGCCCCCTAACCCCCCCCCCCCCCCCCCCCAAAAAAAAGAACAATTCAATTGTTACCTTTCTTTACCCCTTTTCTGTATTGATTGTTATTATTCACTATTCAGGTCATGGTTACAGAAAATGCATTCAGTGTATGTGTGTGTATGTATGTTTGTGTGTGTGTTTAAAACCATGTAAAAAAAAAAAATGTAGCTATGGGATGTAGTGTGTCAGATGGTTCAGACTCAATGGCCAAACTAGTAATAGTGGGTTTTCCATCCAAATGTAGGCAAAACTATATATCAGCTTATCCCTAAAATTTATTAAGTTCCAAACAAGTCACATTTCTATCACTTTTGATATAGAAGCTTTATAACAAATACATTTTTTATAGCAGAAATTATGAAATATAATTAGGAGTATCAGTGTCTCTAAAAGGCAGCTTTAGAAAAATGTTTACCTTTTCCCCTGATGTTCTCAAATTTTCAATGTCCTTTTTTCATTTCATATCCTGCTTCACTTATGTGCATTGTTCAACAACAAGCTCTAGGCTTAGGCCAACTCATTGACTGAGGTACTGAGAAGAATTGTACTTGAATTCTGTCTCTACTCACATCAGAGAAATTTGGAGATATCTGTTACTTTCTTATGACATATTTATTAATTCTGTCCCTGATTACACATGTATCTACTGCTATTCTGCACTTTTAATGAATAAAATGGTCATGCCTATAGTCTTACTTCAGCACAGCGGGCAAAAGCAAACCCACATAAATCTTTTGTCTTGCAAAATGCTGGCTGTGTCATTTCTTGATTTTTGCACATTGCATGTAGACTTGATGAAATAATTTATTATCATTATTTTAATTGTTTTTATATCACAGGACAGTACTTGATAGATATTGTTTATGAACCAGCCTGTCACCATCACAATAAAACTTAATCATGTCCAATCAAACTCATGGAAAAGGTTAGTGACAAATACAAACCAAACATTCAAAATGCAGTATAAATTGTGTATTACATTAACATAATATTAAGTAAGCCATTGTTTACTAGAAGTGGTGCTTCTCAACAAACCTGATGTATTAGAGATGACCATGCCTGATGATGACCAGGATATTTCAGTATATTTTAGTGCCCCCTTCATTTGAGACCATCATGGAGGACTTGGATGTGTGGGGAAAACATGTATTTTTGCTGCGGTTGTAGACAGAAAACCTGACCCTATTATTCTCTGATACAAGGTCAGTTTGCACTATTGACTATTACGCCAACTGAAATGTCACTGAACATTTTTTCCGTGTGATTCCATGCTATATGACTTTCAGGATAATATCCTTCTGTCACAGAGCAGTCGTTTTACCTTTGTGTATAATGACAGAGATTGCTCGCTTGTGATTCTTAATGCCAGAAAAGAGATCTAGAGAGTAATTCACCAAGAAAACACTAGCTATGTATGTTTAAATTAGCAGTGTTATGTCACTTACATATACATGTCTGATGAATGTCTCCATTTAGATAGCAAAGTAAATGTGTGTAGGTGTACTTACAATTTCACAGCCAAAAATGTGGAGGAGGAGGAAGATCAAATGGAAGATGAAGGCACAATTCTACGGTGGACGCATAGGATGACTGATTAATATGACATACACAAACAGATTGGCAGGTCAAACACCATACAAGAAGGACACTCCTGTTTATAATTCCTTTATTATTAAGAGTATGCTGTATATATTTGGATCGGACAAGTCTGTAAGGTCCTTGCTCACAGAAGGGCTTTTTCATATGTCAAGCGAGTGACATGGGCAAATATTTGCAGCAAAATCAATTCTCGTTCCAGGCACAGAAAGAGATGACCCTCATGTCAGAGTTAGACCATGAGAAGATCATTCTCACTTCTATGTTGCATTTTAAAAGAGGCATGTAGTGGTTGTTATTACTGAATTACTGAGTCAAATTCCCAGCCTGATTTACTGTCCCAGTCCGCCTCTGGGTGATATAGTCTAGTATGGTCAAGTTTTTATAGATTGTTCAGTTTTTTAGAACACTTTTTAGAACACTTAATTCAGTGTTCTCAGATGACTCTAGTTTTCTCTTCCAGATTTTGTTACTCTGAAGATGATGTAGTTGGCTTTGTTGTCCAGATTCTTCAGTGGTTAGAATATCTCCACAGCTGCCGGATTCTTCATCTTGACATTAATCCAGACAACTTCATGGTCACCAACCTCAACCTCAACCTCAATTAATGTCATAGATTTTGGCAGTGCTGAAAGTTTTAATCCTCTCTGCCTCTAACCATACAGCAGAGAACTCGGGACTCTGGAGTACAAGGGTACGTGCAACATAAAATTATTATCCTGTAACGGTTCTCTACATAATGATATAAAATATCTATTCCTACATGGTTAACATTAATTACCTGTTTCCTGCCTTCTTCAAGCTCCAGAATTGTTGAAAGGTGATCTAGTAGGACCCCTAAGCTGACATTGAGTTCATTCCTATATTATGTAAGTCCAGTCTATAAAGGACTTCAAGTTGGCATGAAACTTGATGCAACCGAAATTTTATTATGGTTTATTTTTGACAGAAGTGGTAACATGCAATAGAAATATAAACACTGTTCACCTTGGTATAAATACATAAATCTTTTTTTACAACTTTTCAATTTTAGATTATTACACAACAATGTAAGCATTCCTTCTTGAGAAATATTTAACCTTTCAAAATGCAAAAATATTTTCCTTTAAAAGAACAGTATTCATTAATTGGAGTCTAATTTTACGTTCCTTTGTTTACTGTAGACTCAGCGTTAGACTTCCTTTCCGAGACAAATACCCAAATCTAACAGAGAACAAAATCCATGCCACAAAGTTTGATTCAACTAAGCTCTACCCAAAGGTGTCCCAAAGTGCCTCCAAATTTCTTAAGAAGATATTAAATGGCGATCCATGGTGAGTATTTATTAAACAACCTGGAGTCAGTTGCAACTTATGTTAACACTTATTCCTTAAATACAAGGGTTTTCAAACCCTTTCTGGAGCCTCCACAGCACTGCACAGTTTTAATCAGGAGTAGCTCTTGGAGGTTGACTTTGTTTAGAGTTTAATTCCAACCATATTCAAACACACCTAAACCATTAGTCAAGGTCTTCCAGATTACTCTAAACTTGGTGTGTGATGTTGTTAAACTCTGCAGGACTTTAGGTGCAGCAATGGATACCCCTCTGTGACTCTACCATTTTAGAAAGCGTAACAATCATCTAGGATCACGGGTGAGTCAAAAACCAGCAGTTACGATTCTCACCTTCCACCATCAGCTTGGCAGTGGATGTGTGTCCCCAACCTCAAATCTTATTATAGCCTTGATGCCACAGAATCATTTTCAGAAAAAATCCTGAAGACAGAACAAAAAGAGTAAATGTAGTAGATATTCCAATAACCTGACTGATTTTCTGGACCTTTTCCTCAGGTGTTGACCCACCATTAAGGACTGCCTCAATCATTCATGGCTTCATAACTCTAAATCTAAAGAAGCTGCGTCGACAGACCTTGACTTTCACTACTACACAGCTCAAGGAATTCCAGGAGGAGCATCAGTGAAGATGTGCAGAGACGACTACTAAACACAAGGTCCTCCTAAGAGTCTACCAGAGTGGGTCTTCATCCCCAGCCTCACTGACTAAGCCTAGCTCAACAAGTGAAGAATAAAAAAATATGGACTTTGAACAGGATATGGTAATGAATTTCTTCAGAGCTGGAAAATCTTTGGAAATTATACCCAGAGGTTTCCTTGATGACACCCATAATATGAGTAATATGAGAACAAAATAGACTATATTTAAAAAAAATAAAATAAATGTAATATATGTCAATGGTGTTGATCATAATTGTTTGATAGCTTGGTGATGGACATTAAATAAGGTTTCAATACTGGATTCAGTTAACTTTGGATCAGTAATTATACCCGAATGTATGTTTTTTTTTAAAGCATTGTCATTTAGTGTTTTATGTACAATAGTTTGCTACATGTGATGCATTGATTTGGACTTAAATTTTAACTGAGAATCAATTTAAGAATTACAGAAACAGGTAATAAGGCCTGTCCATGAAGAAGAATACAGTAATACTGTTTTCTGCATTTCATAAAAACATTGTTTTCTTTGAGAATTCTTAAAATACACAAACTTATCTGCAGTGTAAAATGCTGATTTGTCAGTGTTTTAAATATTTAGAGTGTAAACAACTAATTAAGCTTTATTAAAGTTTAGAAACATTATTCAGTGGTGTTCCAACACTGTCAATACATTCAGTTTTATTATAGATTTTTTTTTCTGTCGTTTTTGTAAAAAAATTAAAATACAGCAGGTAAGGGTAACATATATATTTACTAAATGTATTTCTGATTCCTGTGAGATACTTTCATTTCTAATAAATTCTTATTTAAGCAGAATTCAAAATAAAACTAATTAAAAACACACAATTGACATTTTTTTTTACAGATGGGCATCTTCTGACTTTTATTTTACTTTATTTTTTTTTACTTTTTTTACAGGACATCATGTTTACAGCTATAAGAACATTAGTACCCTGAAAATGGTTTCATATGACATTACTGCAATTACATTTTTCATCTATAAAATAGAACATTCTGTCAGTCTATTCTGTAAAATATTAAAGATTACAAATACTATAAAAAACAAATCAGTCCACATAACATTCAACTTTCTCTTCTTTATCAACATTAATGAGTGAGTTTTATTACATTAATGGTTTTGCTGCAAAAAAAAAAAAATATATATTATATTGCAGCCATTTGCTAAAATCATTTAAAATAATTTGCTAAAATCATTCATACAGGAGTTCTTTTTTTCCCCTCATTAATGTAAACACACCACCCCATATTGACAGAAAAACACAGAATTGTTGACATTTTTGCACATTTATTAAAAAAAGAAAAACTAAAATATCACATGGTCCTAAGTATTCAGACCCTTTGCTGAGACACTCATATTTGTCCTGTGACTATGTCACAATTATAAAGGCCTGAGTCACTGATGCTGCATTCCAAGATCTGTAGACAGCATTTACATCAAATGGAATAAATACTCAAAGTCTTACTGGATTTCAGCTCCAACCCATTCTGCCAATCGATCCATCAAAAGAAAACAGCTCAGTGAGAAAGAATGAAAACATATTTAGGAAGGCACTGTGCATGTGCATTTTTTAGGAGAACCTTTAGCTATCTGACTGTCACATTTGGGCTAGTCAACTCACACTCCAAAATGCAGATTCCTCCTCAAGCCTGACATTGGATCGCTTCTTAATGATCGTCACTGGTGTTTCTAAGAATTTAATTTACAATGTTTGTTATTTTTGCTAACTATGTGAAAAAAATTATATATTAACCCTTACTAGTAACCCCCCTTTTTTGGCATGGAGACCGAAATTACATACCCAAAATAAAAAGGTTTCTGCTTATGATTCTTTCTGACTAGATACATAATCAACCTTTGTTCACAAAGCTGACACTTTAAAGTTTACTGTTCAGGAATCAGAATCACTCAGACTGTTATGATAATAGAGATATATAAGCTCAAACATAAAAACAAAAATAAAAAATATTAAAAACATATGTTTTAAATGTATTTAAAAAATTGTTGATGTAGGAAATGAGTTTGAAAACACAGTGTAGCTAAGGCCACAAGTCTTCCAAAACTTCATAAAAAATTTCATAATCGAATCTGTAAAACTGTGAATTTTATGAAATATTTTCTAAGGCCATGTCATGTGTGTTTTTAGAGAAGGCTAATCAGATTGATTTATGGCCCTTGTCATCTCTGTGAGATCTCACATGTAAACTCTCCTGTGTATTTTGTGTGTGTTTGGCTGTGAAAACTGCCCGATTCATTATTCCATTGTTCTCACCAAACGAGTCTTTCACACCTCCGCCAGGTATGACACATTATCCGCATTATTCTTTTATCATTATTCTTTTGTTTTTATTCCACCTTTATTAGCCTTGATTGTGGTTTTTCAGGCTTTACAAAGACACAAAGCAGCGATCTCACTTCAGTCTCTCTTTGCATTTAGCCCTTATTTATCAAAAGTCTTACTATAAAAATACAACAAAACATTTTCCTACGACCTTACGTGAATTATTGTGACAAAAATGCATTATGAAGAAGAAAAGCACCTGCTATTAGTAGCATCAGAGCTAACGTTAGCATCAAGCTACATCAGACAATTTATGAAATTATTAGTACACTTTTACTCAAAACTCACTTTAAACGCCGATCGAGTGTTTATAATAACTTCCTTTAGCGATCAGGGGTGGAATTTGGTCGTTTACTGTTGTAAAAATATGTTATTTGTAGCCTTTTTCATCGCTGCACAAGTTAGCATTTCCGATGTACATTTTCGATTTTTTTTATAAAAACGCCCCAGATCTCAATAAATTCTCATAACAAGCTTTACTATCGTAATCGCGGGTTTATTATTCGGATATTTCGTGTGTACAGAGGTGTTTCAGTGTTGTTTTGGCCAGATAACTACCAGGAAGTGTGCAGGAAGCATGTGACACGATGTGGCGGTGTCCATATATGACACTCTAAGATTGACACTGGGAAGGCCCAATCAGAGTCTGAGCCACACACAGCACGAGCTGTGACCACTGCGCACACACACAGATCGCTGGGAGAGGCTGTTTATCATCAGATCGCGTAAATCCGTGGAAAATGAATAGAAATGACGATTCTGTCTGAAGAAATATGAAGTAAATATATCCATATATCTCCGCAGATATGCATCTTTTGTCTATAAATCCTTATTGACGCTGTTCAGTGAGTCTATGTGAACACAAATAAACCGCTGCTGACGTGACTGAATATGAGTGAGTGGTGAATTTCTATTCAAAATATGGCATAATACGGATTTATTATTTTGCACTTCTGACATAAATCACTAAATATCTGACACTGCAACAATGTTTATCAAAATATTGGTCAAATATCGAAGCTAGAGTCTTTAAACTTTCAATTGATGCACAGTTTGTCCAGATGAAGTAAGACAGTGATGTTTAATGTGCTGTGAAAGTGAAACAATAATAAACTGGGGCCGTCGGCGATGTTTGCACGTTAAAGGGGTTAAGATGCCCTAAACTTGGAAGTATACTATGAGGCCTAGTTTTAGTTTTGTTAGTATTAGTTATATACTGTCACGGGGTGAAGAATGACTCGACAAGAGGTGCGTGAATTAAATGCCCCGGAGTGTGGATTCATTGAGAAGTGTAGGGTGCCTGGTGAAGTGTCCTGATCTGCTTTCTGGTGGCTGGTGCTTCCCGTGTGCTCTCCGTGCTCTTCGGTGCCAACCAAGGTGAAAGTGGGTGTCCTGACGTGCTCCAAAGTGTGTGGGCTGGCGGTCACTCGCTGCTTTCTGCAAAGAAATTAGAGAGGGATTAGACCAGCGTTGCATTCGGTTCGAGACCATCTTCTGAGTGCAGCATGTGCTCCTTTTGAGTGTGCTGGCTGATGGGGAGCAGCTGTGACCGATCAGCCGGTGACGAGGATGTGCAGGTGTTTTGCTTTGGTTTCCAGGGCGACGCTGATTCCTCTGGGAGTGCTCGTCACATTCCCCCCCTTAAGCGTCGTTCTGGTCCTGTGAAGACATGTAGAAAGTAGGGGTGAAATTAGGGGAGGGTGGGGAATGACCCCTGACAGACCTGCATAAGCTGTCCAGATCCGGGAGAGGCCATCGGCGTTTGCGTTGGCGGCCTCAGCTCGATGGCGGACTTCGAAGTGGAAGTCCTGGAGTGCTAGGAACCAGCGAGTAACCCTGGCATTGGTGTCCTTGGCGCGGGCCATCCACTGTAGGGGCTGTAGTGTAGTGGTCGGTTACCAGGGTGAACTTGCGGCCCAGGAGGTAGTACCGGAGCTCCAGGACTGCCCACCTGATGGCCAGGGCTTCCTTCTCCATGGCGGCGTACTTCCTCTCGGCGGGGGACAGCTTCCTGCTGATGTAAATGATCGGATTCTCCTCACCTTCTTGAATTTGGGAGAGGACTGCTCCCAGTCCTGTGTCGGAGGCATCCGTCTGCAGCAGGAAGCGGCAGCTAAAGTCCGGGGCGCAGAGTACTGGCGAGGACGTGAGTGCTGCTTTCACCTGGGAGAAGGCTTCTTCCGCCGACGGGGTCCAGCATACTTTCTCCGGCTGCCCCTTCCTGGTCAGGTCTGTCAGAGGGGTGGCTAAAGAGGAGAAGTTGGGGATAAAACAACGGTAATAACCCGCCAACCCCAAGAAGGCTCGTACCTGGGTCTTTGTCTCGGGTCTTGGGGCGGCGTGGATGGCCTCAACTTTCTTGTCTTGCGGCCGGATGAGTCCTCGGCCGACTTGGTAGCCCAGGTACTTGGCCTCAGAGAGGGCTAGGTGGCATTTTCGGGGGTTGGCGGTAAGTCCAGCCCGCTGGAGCTCCAAAAGCACCCTCCGCAGACGATCCAGATGTTCCTCCCACGCTTCGGAGTGGACCACGACGTCATCCAGATAGGCGGCCACGTAAGCCTGGTGGGGCCGCAGGAGGATGTCCATCATCCGCTGGAACGTCGCGTGGGCCCTGTGTAGGCCGAAGGGAAGGGTCCGGTACTGCCAATGGCCACTGGGGGTGGAGAAGGCGCTCTATGGTTTGGCAGCCTCGGAGAGTGGTACCTGCCAATAGCCCTTGGTGAGGTCCAGGGTACTGATGTACCGGGCCCTTCCTAGGCGGTCCAGCAGTTCGTCCACCCAAGGCATGGGGTACCCGTCGAATTCAGAGACTTCGTTCAGGCGGCGGAAGTCATTGCAAAAGCGGAGGGTGCTATCCGGCTTTGGGACCATCACAATGGGGCTGGACCACGGACTCCGGGATGGTTCTATTACCCCTAACTTCAGCATTTGTTGGACCTCTTCCTCAATAGCCTGCCGACGAGCCTCCGGAACTCGGTAGGGCCGTTGCCTAACGACGACCCCTGGGGGCGTCCGGATATGGTGTTGAAGCACGTTGGTCTGCCCGGGCTGAGAGGAGAACACATCCTGGAACTGACTGACCAGGTGCTGCAGCTCCGTCTTCTGGGCAGCCGAAAGGTGGGGGTTGACATCCACAACCCCGGGCTCAGTGTGGCTCAGGGCGGCTATTTGGTCCCGGGTCCCCACCCATTTCTTCAGGAGGTTGATGTGGTAGAGTTGCTCCGCCTGCCATCGTCCCGGCTGTCTCAGGCGGTAAGTGACCGGCCCAATCCTCTCCACTACCGAGTAGGGTCCTTTCCAGGAGGCCAGAAATTTGCATGCGGAGCTGGGGACCAGGACCATGACGCGGTCTCCCGGTTGGAACTCCAGTGGTTGGGCTGCCCAGTCGTAATGACGTTGCTGCGCCTGTTGGGCCCTGCTGAGGTGTTCCCGGACTAACGGCATCACTCGGTCGATCCGTTCTCTCATTTGCCGGACATGTTCGATGACGGTATGATGTGGGGCCGGCTGCTGCTCCCACGCTTCCCGGGCCACATCCAAGAGGCCCCGGGGTTGACGGCCAAACAGGAGCTCGAAGGGGGTGAAGCCAGTTGAGGCCTGGGGAACTTCGCGGATCCCAAAGAGCACGTAGGGGATCATGAAGTCCCAATCCCGCTTGTCCTCCGCCGCCACACGTCTGAGCATTTGCTTGAGGGTCTGGTTAAATCTCTCTATGAGCCCATCAGTTTGGGGGTGATAGACAGTGGTCCTCAACTGCTTCACCCGCAGCAGCCGGCAGAGGTCTGCCATTAGCCAGGACATGAAGGGGGTTCCCTGGTCAGTCAGGATCTCCGAGGGGAGGCCGACTTGGCTGGCCAGTAGAAACAGCTCCTGGGCGAGGGGGCCTCACCTTCTCTCCCACTGTCGGAGACGAGCAGGGCCGGTCGGCGGCGGGGTCCAGGCGGCCACCTCGGTCTTCGACGGTTCCCCTTGGGGCTGTAAGGCTGAGTGGCGGCGGTCAGCAGCTTCTCGAAGCCGGGCCAATCTCTTCCAAGCAGTACGGCTACCGGCAGGTCCTTCACCAGGCCTACCTCCACCGGCCAGGCGCCCTGGGGGGACGAAATGACCATCTCACGGGCCGCGCGGTACTTGGCGAGTGTCTCCGTGCACACAGGTAATCGGTAGGAAGTTTTTACGGCCACTTCGAGGGGTGCACAGTCGTGACTGAATGAGGGTGACCGCATTGCCTGAGTCCAACAAGGCCCGGAACCGTCTTCCATCCACCTTCACCTCTGCTTCGGGGGCTCCCTCCGGCACTCATTGGTGAAGGATGCAGCCTGCCAGCCAGGCTCGCGGAGGCTGTGATTCTACACTTGGCATGGGCTCATCTCGCGGTGGGGGAACCGTCGGCCTGCTGACTGGTCGCGCGGTGCCTTCGAGCGGGCGTCGCTCCTGGACCACCCTCCGGGGGAATGGCAGCAGCCGGTCCCCTGCCCCGCTGTGATGGACAGCATCCGCCGGCTCGATCGCCTCCACCAGTTCCTGGACGTCACGTGGGTTCCTCATGTCGACGGCCTGTCGGTGGGCGCGAGGTAGTGCGCGCAGGAGGCGATCAACCACCACTCGTTCCGCTACCTGTGTTGGGGTTTCCTTCCAACAGCCAGTGCTGGGCGATGCAGCTGAGTTCGGCCGCCTGGGCACAGGCTGGCACCCGGGGCTTGTATTCCCACTCGTGGAACTGCTGGGCGGCGCTGACAGGGGAGAGGCCCAGCCTCACCAGGATCTCTCGCTTAACTTCGATATAACTGTCGGCACTCGTTAGGGGGAGTGAGAAGTTTTCCCTCTGTGCTTCACCGGTGAGGAGGGGTGCCAGCGCACGTGCCCACTCGTCCTCTGGCCATCCCTCTCGGTGGGCGGTGTTTTCTAAGACCTGAAAGAAGGCTTCCACATTGTCATCGGCTGTCATCTTAGGTAACAGATGGGTGACTTGTGCCCGAGGCTCAGGTAGCGGAACGTGCTGGGCCGCGGCCGCCCGGACGGCGGCGAGTTCATCCTCCATCCTGCCCAGGGGAGTGGCGAGGTGTTCCGCTATTTGCTGCTGGCGGATGCTTACTTCAGTGAGGCGTTGTAAGACGTCCTCCATCGCCGGGATGCGCGTGCCGCCTTCCGTGGTGCTGCTGACAGAAACAGGGGGAAAAAAAGGGAAAAAATTCATGCGTTGGGACGGTGATCTTGTCGGTGATTCCTCACTGTTCTGCCCGCATTCTCCACCACTGTCACGGGGTGAAGAATCACTCGACAAGAGGTGCGTTAATTAAATGCCCCGGAGGGTGGATTTATTGATAAGTGTAGGGTGCCTGGTGAAGTGTCCTGATCCGCTTTCTGGTGGCTGTTGCTTCCCGTGTGCTCTCTGTGCTTTTCGGTGCCAACCAAGGTGAAAGAGGGTGTCCTGACGTGCTCCAAAGTGTGTGGGCTGTCGGTCACTCGCTGCTTTCTGCGAAGAAATGAGAGAGGGATTAGACCAGCGTTGCATTCGGTTCGAGACCATCTTCTGAGTGCAGCATGTGCTCCTTTTGAGTGTGCTTGCTGATGGGGAGCATCTGTGACCGATCAGCCTGTGACGAGGACGTGCAGGTGTTTTGCTTTGGTTTCTGACAGCTAAATTTAAATTAAAAATATTATTCATGTATATAGAAAAACATGCAGCAATAGAATAGAAGAAACAAGTGACTCTAAAGTCACTGATTCAAACAGCAATGTAATCATTATAAATCAGATTAAAATATATTTCATAAGGTCCCCATTTTTAACCACACAATTAAATAAATAAATAATAATAATAATAATAATATTTCTGTGGCGAGTGGGGCGGGGCCGAGAGGCGTGGGAACGAGGAGTGAGGCCAGGTGTAGTGATTGGAGATGAGCTACACCTGAGCCCCACCCCTCGTTCCCACGCCTCTCGGCCCCGCCCCACTCGCCACAATTTCCTTACATTTATATAGCGCTTTTCTAAGCACTCAAATCGCTTTACGTGAAAGGGGGTATCTCCTCATCCACCACCAGTGTGCAGCATCCACCAGGATGATGCGACGTCAGCCATAGTGTGCCAGAACGCCGACCACACACCAGCTTACTGGTGGAGAGGAGACGGATGAGTGATGAAGCCAATGAGTAGATATGGGGATTGTTAGGATTGTTTCCAGTACCTTGAAATTTAACAATGGTTATCATTTGGTCATCAACAGCATTGCACATGTATTTTCCAGAGTCAGAAAGTAGGATGATGGATTAAGTCAGTTTCCAGAGAATTCCATGGCTTTCAATGTGTACACTCATTAGGGACCCATGGCTTTTCATTGAATAGCTACTTAACTGGGGCATTGGCTCAAGAAACCTCACAAGCTAAGATGAGATCATCTCCTGTCACCATCTCCTGGTAATCCGGATCACCAACATTGCCAGTGATCTTCACTGATCCCTAATCAAAAGTATCTTGTTATAACTTTTGTTTCGCTATAGGTATCATGCACAGGTTCACATCAATACAATTGAAAGACACTTTTTACCTTGTATTGTGACATGAATTAAAATCGAATCATTTTTAGCATCAACAATATATTCTCCAGAGTCCTGCAGCTCTGCACAGAGAATGACCAGGGTTCTGAAAACACCTTCCACCTCAGAACAGAAGTGTTCATTCTCCTCAATAGGACTTCCAATTTTATACCAATTGACTACACTTGCAATGGACAGCTCACACTCCAATACAATGTCATCATATAACGCAACATTCTGCTCACTCTTCATCTGATCTTTATTTTGGATTTTTACTGGTGCCTCTGGAAGAGATAAAAATAAAGAAAAACTAACCTTCAGAAAAAAGAATAATAACTTTGTAAAAGAATAAAATAGAAATAAAGGTTTACCATCATACCAGTAATTTTGAATTTAAAATCCATTGTGTCATCTATGGCATTGCAAGTACAGTATATTTCCCAGAATCCTTCAGAGTTGGAAAATGAATGGTAGGCTTGCGAATGAGGCCATTCTCAGTAATTGTGATGTTGCTGCTCTCTTCCACTTCCAATGGACACTTGAAGCTCTAGGACTACATGTTCACCAACTAAACTCTCTGTAATGCTGCCTGTCTTCTTGGAGCAAGAAAGTACAAAGTATCACCAGCAGAATAAAAAAAAAAAACTATTTTAAAATAGACATAAAAAAAAAAAAATCTTCCCACAGTCCTGGGTCATTTCTGACTCTAGTACATACAAACTACACAAAATTACCTTCTACTTTCACCCAAAATGCGATTCTGCGCTTAATCCTCCAATCATCCACCAGTTTCAAGTTATCATTCTATTCTACCTCCATGTCATTACAAAATCAGCAGACTTCTGTGTCTGCTTTGGAGCTCACCGCTCAGGACCAGCTTCTCAGAGCTCAGTTTACACACATATACCTCTGACTCTCTGGGGGACACAATGCCTCTGATTTTAGAAAAGGTAAGTGCATAATGGTTGACAAAATATGAAAGAAATACATGCTGGTGGTTTTTGGCAAATTTTACAATGAGGCAAAGGTTATTCCAGCTGTATATGAAATCAGTATAACAAATATTTGGTTAAAATAATAATTTAATCATTTACTATAGCAATTACTACTTAACAAATACCAATTCTAATAACTTAATCAGTCAACAAAAAACTAATCTAGACAAGAGGAATAAAACAGAGAGAAAGAAAAGAGAAAATCACTTGAAACCTATCCTTTTACTTACCCATAATTATTAGCTGAAATTGAATAAGCTGAAATACAGAGTCGCATACTCTCCAGAATGCCATCAGTGCAAAGAATGGTTACTCTCCTGTGTGGACCTTCAGCACTGAGTCTGATATTCTCACTCTCCTGGAACTTTAGGCCAGCTCCATTTGTTCGAGAGAGCTCTCAGTTCAGGACAACCTCCTCAGAGACATAACGCTCCATGTGGATGTCATCTTTTGGGTCCAAAATTGAAACTGGTGGTTCTAGATGTGATGCAGTCAACATCAATAAAGTTTTTTTTTTTTTTTTTTTTTTTTTTGTGATTTCATTGTACTGTGACTCAGGTGGTAATGGAAGATAAATGGAATATAAATACAAAGTTCTGTCATGAAACTCTAGATGGTGCAGGCCGGTTCTAAATCAATCTGACATGATCACATCATTATTCAGATGGTGCAGGCAATGAGCTTACTGCCCAACATTTAAATAGTTTAAATCTGTATGGCATCTTTTCAGAAAGCATCCGAAATCCACAGCTAAGATAAGTTAACACTCTTACGCATTTTACTGTTTAAGTGGTCTCCCTTATTAATTTCTAAATGAGCAACCATAATCAAGTTTTAAACTGAGCATCATTTTTACCTAAAATATAACTTACTTCACACCATATTTCTGATATTATTGATCAATCTTATCAGTTTTATTTTGATCGTTCACTTTTATTTTATATCCTTGAGTGCAGTAGCTACACCTGCTTTGCGTTAGCACTCGTTAGCTTGTCATTAGCATTTTCATTCATACCTATCGCTGTTTTCTTTTCTTTTCTCCTCTCCTCTCTCTCGCTCCAGTTTTTCACAAGTTCATCAAACAACCGTGGTAAGAATATTTCATCAAGCACAGTGAATAATGGCTTCTCCTGCTATTGTTATTTGCACCTCTTGTCACATGTACAGTTTATCTATCTCTGTTGCAGATGAGGGATTCACGTTTGATAAATGCAGGGAAATAGTTAGGCTGACAGAGAAGATTTCAGAATTAGAGACACGCATCCAAACTTTAATTGAGGACAGTAAGAATGTTAGGGCTCTAGATACGGCTTTGAAAGCGTCTCACTCAGGGACTCCTGTACATTGTTTGGTTCCGGCAACAGAGCCCTTGCAGCAGGGCAACTGGGTAACAGTGAGGCAGCATAGTCGTGGGTCAAAACACCGCTCTTCTGTTCCAATCAAAACATTAAACAGGTTCTCTCCACTCAGTGATGCACCCACTGAGAAACCTGATGAAAGTGCTCTAGTTATTGGTGATTCTATTGTACAGAATGTGAATATAGAGACACCAGCCACCATAGTCAAATGTTTACTGGGAGCCAGAGCACCTGACATCTTGGCAAATTTAAAAGTGGTGGCTAATGCTAACGTAAATACAGTATGATTGTTATTCATGCGCTAATGATGTTCGACTTCGCCAGTCGGAGATCACTAAAAATAACATTAAAGAGGTGTGTGAACTTGCAAGTATGATGTCAGACACTGTAATATGCTCTGGTCCCCTTCTTGCTTACCGTGGTGACGAGATGCATAGCAGATTGTCATCACTCAATGGCTGGATGTCTAAGTGGTGCCCAGAGAATAACATAGGTTTCATAGACAATTAGACAAGCTTTCGGGGCAGACCTGACCTGTTGAAAAGAGATGGTCTTCATCCCTCCTGGGGTGGGGCCACTCTTCTCTTTAGAAATATGGCAAATAGTCTTAGTGTTTATACTTGACTAACTGGGGCCCAGGTCAGGAAGCAGACAGACTGGCTAAACCGACAGTCTACTAGCTGCCTCACGTCACAGAGGTCTGCTAATTCTCAGCACATAGAGACTCTTTCACCTAGATATCATACTATAGAGACTGTGTCTGTTCCCCGAACTAGAAAATACAAAAAAAACGCCCACACCAAGTTAAGATTAACAATTTAATTGAGGTTCAACAAATAAAAAACAAATGCAATATGGATAAACAAATGATAAAGCTTGGTTTGTTGAATATCAGATCCCTTTCTACGAAAACATTTTTTGTAAATAATATGATCACTGATCATAATCTAGATGTGCTCTGTTTGACAGAAACCTGGCTAAAACCTGATGATTACATTATTTTAAGTCCACCCCCCAAGATTACTGTTATAAACATGAGTCACGTCTAAAAGGCAAAGGGGGAGGTGTTGCTTGAATTTATAACAACGTTTTCAGGATTTCTCAGAGGGCAGGCTCAATTATAACTTGTTTGAAGTAATGGTGTTTCATATAACATTATCCAGAGAAACAAATGTTAATGATAATTCCCCTGTTATGTTTGTACTGGCTACTGTATACAGGCCACCAGGGCACCATACAGACTTTATTAAAGAGTTTGGTGATTTTACATCCGAGTTAGTTCTGACTGCAGATAAAGTTTTAATAGTTGGTGATTTTAATATCCATGTTGATAATGAAAAGGATGCATTGGGATCAGCATTTATAGACATTCTGAACTCTATTGGGGTTAGACAACACGTTTCAGGACCTACTCATTATCAAAATCATACTCTAGATTTAATACTGTCACATGGAATTGATGTTGATAGTGTTGAAATTACGCAGCCAATGATATATCTGATCATTATTTAGTTTTGTGCAAACGTCATATAGCCAAAATTTTAAATTTATAATTCTTGTTACCAGTATGGAAGAACCATCACTTCTACCACAAAAGACTGCTTTTTAATTTATCTTCCTGATGTATCCAAATTCCTTAGCATATCCAAAACCTCAGAACAACTTGATGATGTAACAGAAACTATGGACTCTCTCTTTTCTAGCATTTTAAATACAGTTGCTCCTTTACGCTTAAGGAAGTTTAAGGAAACCAGTATGACACCATGGTATAACGAGCATACTCGCACCCTAAAGAGAGCAGCCCAAAAAATGGAGAGCAGCTGGAGGAAAACAAAACTAGAGGTATTTCGTATTGCTTGGCGGGAAAGAAACCTATCCTACAGAAAAGCATTAAAAATGCTAAATCCAATTACTTTTTCTTCTCTTTTAGAACCAACATCACAGCAGTAATGACTTTATGAACTACTTTACTTATAAAATCAATACTAATAGAGATAAAATTTTAACCATTCAGCCTTAATTAAGTCTTAAGACCGCCATCAGTTCGTAGCAGTGAATGAAGATGTATCATATCGATCACAAGTGCAGTATGGAGTACCTCAAAGCTCAGTACTAGGGCCGCTACTCTTCACGCTTTATATGTTACCCTTGGGAGATATCATCAGGAAACATGGTGTTAGCTTTCACTGTTATGCTGATGATACGCTCTATATTTCTTCGCGGCCCAGTGAAACACACCAATTTGAAAAACGAATGGAATGCATAGTCGATATAAAAAACTGGATGATGAGTAATTTCTTACTGCTAAATTCTGAAAAAAACAAAAGGTGTTAATTATAGGACCTAAAAACTCTGCATGTAATAACCTAGAACACTGTCTAAGACTTGATGGCTGCTCTGTCAATTCTTCGTCATCAGTTAGGAACCTAGGTGTGCTATTTGATCGCAATCTTTCCTTAGAAAACCACGTTTCTAGCATTTGTAAAACTGCATTTTCCATCTCAAAAATATATCTAAATTACAGCCTATGCTTTCAATGTCAAATGCATGAATGTTAATCCATGCATTTATGACCTCAAGGTTAGATTATTGTAATGCTTAATTGGGTGGTTGTTCTGCACACTTAGAAAACAAACTACAGCTAGTCCAAAATGCAACAGCAAGAGTTCTTACTAGAACCAGGAAGTATGACCATATTAGCCCGGTCCTGTCAACACTGCACTGGCTCCCTATCAAACATTGTATAGATTTAAAAATATTGCTTATTACTTATAAAGCCCTGAAGGGTTTAGCACCTCAGTATTTGAATGAGATCCTTTTACATTATAATCCTCTACGTCCGCTACATTCTCAAAACTCAGGCAATTTGATAATCTAATTTGATCCTTTTCCTATTTGGCGCCTAAACTCTGGAATAACCTACCTAACATTGCGATATTGTTGACTTGATTGCAAATAAATGCACAGACACTATTTGACCTGAACAGAGATGACATCACTGATTTCAATAATGAACTGCCTTTAACTGTCATTTTGCATTATTGACACACTGTTTTCCTAATGAATGTTGTTCAGTTGCTTTGACGCAATGTATTTTGTTTAAAGAGCTATATAAATAAAGGTGACTTGACTTGACTAGCATATGTAATTTCTGCAAGGACACACCGACAAGTTGCAATCATGAGAACAGGTGAAATAATCATTATCACATTTGTATACACTTAAACAGGTGTTTAGGCATATTTTAGTTTTAAGATCCTTAGTGAAGAATTAAGAATGTTTTGATTAGGGGCTGAAATGTCATAACAAAGAGGTATGTTACTCTATCACGCGTGGGTGTGCAAAGTAAAGCTCATGATGAAGGAGATAACAAATAAGGCTTTTAATGATCCACCAGAGGGAAAAGGGCACATCCAAAAACAAATCCAAATAACTGAACATCATATTAATGTGGACAAAATTGAACAAAACAAACAAGGTATTTAAACACAAGGAAAGTAATGAGAAGAACAGGAACAGGTGGGGAGTAATCAATCAACTAAACTAAGAACGGCACATGACCAAATAGGACTGACAGTTAGTTGTTAGGTACAAATATGTTACTGAAAAATCTAATTAAAAATGGAGTTACCTATAACTGACAGTTGCACAGCACTCAGTTTCCCAGTGCGTTTGAGGCGGCACATATTCAGAGTCCTGACGGTGAACTTCTTAGCCTTCCACACATTCAAGTGAGGCTCTTTGGAGCGTTTGGCCCTAAGTTGGTGCACATGGTCCACATGGTAGTAGGAAATTTCATATATCTCATTCAACTGTTTACTGACTTTCTCCCTAACCAACTGAGGTAAAGGCTCACCTGACAGCTTGCAAGTCAAGACTTGCATGGTCAAGTCTTGAAAACGATGCTTGTTGTCTTGGAATGGGTCTGCTTTCTGTACCACCCCATCCTTTTGTTGATTCACAATTCTGACTTCTTGTTCTGGTGGATTCCGCTCCCATATCACATATCACATATCACAGCGCTTTTACTGTCTTGTAATGACTAATTCTATGTTATCACTGGAATTAGAAATGGCACAAATATCGAGGGCACATATCCAGCTCTAGAAAAAATAATAAATAAATAAAATAAAACATTTAACACTCGTCAACATTTTTTAAGCTGACATTTGTAAAATTCCTGTCATTATAACTTCTTGTAAGTTATGGGTCTAACCAGTTTGTGTGTGGGTGGGTGGGTGGTTGTGCTCTCTCTAAGTTGGGAACTTGCAGCTCAGTTAATCACCAAATACTTTTTTCAGATGGTTATAATGAGACAAAGCTGGAAAAGTTAATGAAGAAATGCACATCATTTTGGCTAATAATAATAATAATAATAATAATAATAATAATAATAATAATAATAATAATAATAACTCTCTTTCTTGAATATTCCTTCTGGATCCAGTATGCTTTGTGATTTTTAAATGCTCTACAGTAGATTGTGTTGCCAGCTGTTAGTCCACAGTTGAAAAAAATTCCTAAAGAATATGCAGTTTACATTGCATGGTTAGCACAGGGTATTCCTATGAATACAGCTGACATCAGGGCAGTGTCCCAGTGTATTCCCATCAGTTCCAGTCAGTGGTCTGCTGCTATCAGTTTTAATAGAAATACAAGTACGGGTGAACTACATTTGCAAGTTTTGAGTAGTAATGTTTCGAGAAGGGTCTGGCTGCTGCAGACTTGCACTTGCACTCTCAGACCCTTGTGCTTCCGCTAGCAACGCCACTTGCAGTCTTTATTTTTGTATTTTGTTTAAATCTCTCAACATTTTACAACAGTAGCCAGGTGGTGAAGACAAGAAAAAATAAACTAAATTACAATGTCACTTGCAATCGGCACTTGCACCGGCAAATCCGTGGCCAGAACAGCAGAATATGAACGCAATGCAAAAAAATCTTTCATTAAGCGTTTTCCTCCTGTAGAAAAAACAAACACTTAATATGGCATAATGTACTATTAAGATGCATTAAAGAGACCAAATTCGATATATAGTTATTACTTAATGTACTACAAGGCAAGCAGATGGCTATGAACACAATGCGCAAACTTTGTCCTCCCATAGAGCTTGGCAACCGACGTCACAGCGCAGTGCATTCTGGGACGTAAAAAGGAGGGCGCCACCATTTTGTGAGGCCACACAAAAATTTATCAAAACAATGTTGAAAAGTGGATTAAATGAACGAAATGTACTATATAGAGACAAACTTCTACCGGACGCAAGAAAACGGTACCTGGAAAAGATGGCAATGATCGGAAATCTGGATCCATATGAGGTGCCTTCAAGAGAATGTACTCGAGACCCCGACGATTTACCTCCTCTGACTTTTCCAGATATTTTTGTATATTTAGTATGTGGTGTGAGTGCTTATACCGAGGCTCAATTTCGTAATTTTAAATCTATGGAAGCCCACGTTCAGTTCACAAATGGCTGGGTCCATGACTTGGAAGCCTACAAATCGCCGAGTTGTGAAAACACCGTCGTCCGTACAAAGGTGAGTATCATCTTGCTTACCTACCTGCGATCACAAATGACCTATATATTATATACAACAATGTAAAAACATGTTCGTTAAATTATCTTTTTTTAAAAAAACACGGTGTCTCGTTCCTTGAATGAATAAGGTTTTGAACGAATTTAAGAATCGAGTGAGCCAGTGATTTATCTGCCCATTCAGATGGACAATTTTCCCGCCTCCCAATGTGCATACTATCTAGCCTATCTGCCCTAAATAGTATTGATCGTTTTATTGTCATCATTATTTATCCATGATGAGCCTAAACTAGGCAAGGTTTTAGCACAAAAGCACATTTAGCAAAATATTGTTTAATTATCAATATTGACAAAAATTCCTCCATTTCAGGCCCAAGAAGGAAAAAAGAGAGCTTATAAATAATAGTTCATTTAATAAGGCTACTTTTTCATTAAATGAAAACCTTTTTTTAAAAAAATTATGTGAAATTAGCAACAGGAACCAAATACAGTATTGTTCAAAATAATAGCAGTACAATGTTACTAACCAGAATAATCAAGGTTTTTAGTATATTTTTTATTGCTACGTGGCAAACAAGTTACCAGTAGGTTCAGTAGATTCTCAGAAAACAAATGAGACCCAGCATTCATGATATGCACGCTCTTAAGGCTGTGCAATTGGGCAATTAGTTGAAAGGGGTGTGTTCAAAAAAATAGCAGTGTCTACCTTTGACTGTACAAACTCAAAACTATTTTGTACAAACATTTTTTTTTTTCTGGGATTTAGCAATCCTGTGAATCACTAAACTAATATTTAGTTGTATGACCACAGTTTTTTTAAAACTGCTTGACATCTGTGTGGCATGGAGTCAACCAACTTGTGGCACCTCTCAGCTGTTATTCCACTCCATGATTCTTTAACAACATTCCACAATTCATTCACATTTCTTGGTTTTGCTTCAGAAACAGCATTTTTGATATCACCCCACAAGTTCTCAATTGGATTAAGGTCTGGAGATTGGGCTGGCCACTCCATAACATTAATTTTGTTGGTTTGGAACCAAGACTTTGCCCGTTTACTAGTGTGTTTTGGGTCATTGTCTTGTTGAAACAACC
The DNA here is from genome assembly GCF_023724105.1 of Carassius gibelio. Classification (NCBI taxonomy): domain Eukaryota; kingdom Metazoa; phylum Chordata; class Actinopteri; order Cypriniformes; family Cyprinidae; genus Carassius; species Carassius gibelio. The sequence continues at coordinate 10,213,954 of NC_068376.1, forward strand.
ATTTCAAGGGCATGTCCTCTTCAGCATAGGGCAACATGACCTCTTCAAGTATTTTAACATATGCAAACTGATCCATGATCCCTGGTATGCGATAAATAGGCCCAACACCATAGTAGGAGAAACATGCCCATATCATGATGCTTGCACCTCCATGCTTCACTGTCTTCACTGTGTACTGTGGCTTGAATTCAGAGTTTGGGGGTCGTCTCACAAACTGCCTGTGGCCCTTGGACCCAAAAAGAACAATTTAACTCTCATCAGTCCACAAAATGTTCCTCCATTTCTCTTTAGGCCAGTTGATGTGTTCTTTGGCAAATTGTAACCTCTTCTGCACATGCCTTTTTTTTAACAGAGGGACTTTGCGGGGGATTCTTGAAAATAGATTAGCTTCACACAGACGTCTTCTAACTGTCACAGTACTTACAGGTAACTCCAGACTGTCTTTGATCATCCTGGAGGTGATCATTGGCTGAGCCTTTGCCATTCTGGTTATTCTTCTATCCATTTTGATGGTTGTCTTCCGTTTTCTTCCACGTCTCTCTGGTTTTGCTCTCCATTTTAAGGCATTGGAGATCATTTTAGCTGAACAGCCTATCATTTTTTGCACCTCTTTATAGGTTTTCCCCTCTCTAATCAACTTTTTAATCAAAGTACGCTGTTCTTCTGAACAATGTCTTGAACGACCCATTTTCCTCAGCTTTCAAATGCATGTTCAACAAGTGTTGGCTTCATCCTTAAATAGGGGCCACCTGATTCACACCTGTTTCTTCACAAAATTGATGACCTCAGTGATTGAATGCCACACTGCTATTTTTTTGAACACACCCCTTTCAACTAATTCAACTAATTGCCCAATTGCACAGCCTTAAGAGCGTGCATATCATGAATGCTGGGTCTCATTTGTTTTCTGAGAATCTACTGAACCTACTGGTAACTTGTTTGCCACGTAGCAATAAAAAAATATACGAAAAACCTTGATTATTCTGGTTAGTCACGTTGTACTGCTATTATTTTGAACAATACTGTATATATAATACTTTTGCCCACTGCTCTTTTCATTTACTGTTGTTCTGTATGTACACAGGTTATGCACTCACAGCGATTGAATGAGCCTCCTCTAAAGCCCTGGGTCATTGTGAGCAGCGCTGGAAAGGTGGAGTGTGCCCATTGTACCTGCATGGCAGGGATAGCTGAGACCTGTACTCATGTAGGTGCTCTCTTGTTTAAGTTGGAGGCAACAGTTCGAATTCGTGGCACAAAGACTGTCACTGATGTGCCAGCATACTGGGTTTTGCCCAGTAACTTAAGCAAGATTCACCCAGAAGTGGGATATAGGATCAACTATACCTCCTCAGTTGCACAAAGGAAGACATTAGACCAGCGAATAAATATGCAGCCCACAGCACCAGCCATAAGGAGTCGGGCACAGAAACTGAAAACTCCTCCAGGTAATCTTGAAGATTTATCCCCGCTTCTTGATACGTTACTGCACCATAGCAAGGCTGTTGGTTTGTCAGGGATGGAGAAGTACTATGCCCAATACACACAACACACAGCTGCTGCACCATCCTCTGCTTTACCTCCATGCCTGGCAAAATCCCTGTATGATGAAAGCATAGATGCAAGTGACCTGTCTGCTGTCCTGCTGGCCTGTGAGAAGCACATAAATGCTGTAAGTGTGACTGAAGAGCAGGCAGTAGCTGTAGAAGAGTACACCAGGCAACAACATCTGTCATCTGCATGGTATGATTACAGAAGCGGAAGAATTACAGCATCAAAAATGCATGCAGTATATGCCACCTCTCTGGAGAGGCCATCCCACACAGTTTTTACGCAGGTGTGTTACCCACACATACAGCACACAGTATCAACTGTTCAAACCAGATGGGGTATCAGTCATGAGGGGGATGCTAGAAAGGCCTACACTGAATCCAGAGCTGCATCTCACACAAACTTCAAAATTGAACCGTGTGGCTTTATAATTAACAGTAGCTTCCCTGAAATCGGAGCGTCACCGGATGGCCTGACTATGTGTGAATGCTGTGGGAAGGGCTGCCTGGAGGTGAAGTGTCCTTTCAAGTATCGGTCCTGCAACATCCAGCAGGCATTGGACATGAAGGACAAAGACTTTTGTCTCCAGTTGTCATCAGACAACCTTCAGTTGAAAAGACACCATCGCTTCTACACACAGATCCAGACACAAATTTTTGTCACCCAATCAAATCACTGTGATCTTGTTGTTTGGACCGAAAACGATTTCACAGTGGTGCGTGTCTTTCCAGACCAGGAGTTCTGGGAACCTCGTCTACAGAAAGCACAAGAATTCTTCAAGAAAGTGTGCCTCCCAGAACTTGTTGCAAAATATCACTCAAAGGACATGCAGCCTCATGTTCCAAGTGAAAAAGAGCAGTAGTAAAGAAGTGGCTGTTGTTCATGAAAGAATTGCACTTAGGCCTACTCAGTTAAGAGTTGTTGTTTTTTTTTATGTTTTACTTGACTCAGAGTATTAGCCTGTTACTTGAAAATTGTTACTTGAAATTCAGTGTTTCAAAGTAGTTCAACACAAGAAGCACAAGAAACAAAAACATTTGCAGGATCTTTTTTTTGTATTAAAAAATTTTTAATGTTCAAATTGTCATCCATTTTCATTTGAAGTATTTAATGTACAAATAGCATACCATGTTCATTCTAAAGAAGGTACACACACCCCAAATACAAACATGCTCAATATCAGGAGGGTACCACACATTCACACACACCAAATTTCTCCAGGGGTCTTTTTACCATTTAACATGCACACTTTTCTGTTTCATCTGGCCTTACAACAACACTTGGACACATGTTAACTAGAATACAACAAACATTAACTATTTTATCAAGAAAGGTAAATTCTTCATCCTTACAGGGAAGCAACAAACTAATTGGTATGGTGTTATGTAACAGTGTGTACTTATTGCGCAAGCTACCTATTACCCTTTCTACATGTATCCTAAGGTGTGCTATAGCACGTGTGTCTTCCACATCCTTAGCATCAAGTTGACATCTGTGTTTAGTGAATGCAGGAATTTTAACTTCCGCACACATCATTCCCACACTGTCTTTAATATTAAAGCCTCTGTCTGCTAACACTACATCACCAGGCAACAGTTTGTTAAGAAGCCCACAATTCTCGGTTATGTGCTTGTCAGATGCTCGTCCCCCCCATCCCTTAGAAATAAATGAAATTAGGCCTTGGGGTGTAATTCCTATCAAGTATTTCATTGTGTGTGTACCTTTGTAGTGGGAAAATGATTGTGCACGCGCCATTAAATTTGACGGCCTCTCTGTACGTATTTCAAAACAGTCAACAATAATCGCAACACGCTTTCCAAAAGCTTGCAGAAATTGAGGTGGCATTGTGGCTTGTAAACAGTGCCGCTCAGGCCAGTACAACAAGGGAGCGAGGCGTGCATACAGCACATCTATGGTGTCTGCAAAGGTAGCAGAAAGAGTTCTACGTGACACATTAAAAATGTGTGAAAGATGCTGGATTGGAAGATCAAGCCTTAGACGAATGAGTGTCAGTAAAACCATTTGAAACTGTGACAGCTTCTTTGCAACTGGCAGGAAGGGCTTAACAGTAGTAAACATTGAAAACAAAATTGCAAAACATGGAAGTCCCGTATAATATCGTACCTTCTCTGTATTATCTTTGAAAAACTCTTCATCCATCTTCAATTTGTTTAACTCAGACCTAAGCTCCCTATTTTCTTGCAAAAGGCGTGTTACTTCTGCACTGCTTTGCTCACAGAACTGGCATTCTACTCTTAGTCTCTTAGCCGCTAGTTGGTCTGTTTCTGTCGTTTCCCTGTATTCTTCCTCTTCCACAGCTGCCTCTGCTTGATCCCTATATCCCTCTTCTTCTGCATCTTCTCTCTCATCTTCGTTCATGATGTTTTGATCATTGTGGCCTCCTCCCTCAGATTCTCTCAAATGATGTCTATGCTGTCTGCGGGCATGCCGATCTGACACTGTGGCTGTGACTTCAGAGTGACCCAGGTGCAGGGCTGGAGCCCAGTCTGGATGAGACTCATCCATCTCATATGCTGGTTTACCTTTGGGGAGACAAAATTATCCGAATTGAATCTAAATATTGCAAACAACAGTGGGAATGCTATATACTTCAGTTCCAACTTAACTCATGTGGTAAACAATACTAACAGGTGGCACACATACAAATGTTAAGAGAATTTATCGTGCTTCAGTCATAGTGATCAAAAATTGGTCTCTAGATTCGGCTGGATTACCCCTCAGACATTCTGGGTGCTTTTTTTGATCACATTCATTTAGCGCACTTTATTTGAACTAGCCTAACTTAGCTTGCTCACTGTGCCACAGTGTCGACAGAATAGTGCTTAAGTTACAAAATGCAAAGGAACCTAAGACTACTCCACTCGGGAACAGAACAAAATAAGAACACATAATCATTTGCTAAGTGAAGTTTATTTACTTACCCGAATGAAAATGCCTGGAACACACTTTCAGTGATTGTGGGATGTCTGCGAAGTGTATGTCCGTGCGTCTTATGGCGGATATCCAGGCCATCCGTCTCCGCTTGGTTACATCGGACACACGACTCCCTTCATTCTGTTTCCAGGCCGGAAAACAATAAAAAGAAAGTCCGTTGTCTAATTTTTTGCCCCTTCGATCGTGTGAACGGACCTTACATCCAACGACACAACATGTTCTTCCCATAGCTACGACTTCATTGGCGCGTAACAACAAGTGGCCTCACAAAATGGCGATTTTTCCCATCAGCCACCGCGGCGCTAGATCAGTGACGTCACGCCCCCATCCCCTATACAGCAAAACGCTTAATGTGGCCTAATTACAGACTAAGATGATAAAGACAATTCAGTAGGCTTAGCTATGTCTTGTTGTTAACTCAACGTTAATACAGACCAGTAAATATGAACGTGCATTATGAAATGCATTAAGTGATTTTGAAAGGATCAACTCGGTACAGGCAAGCAGACGAGTGCAGAACGCAGTGCGTTAAATTGTACATTAAAGGTTTTCCTCCTATAGAAAATATGTAGCTTAATGGACAAAGGCAGTGATATAAACGAGTTTTAGACAGTTTATTCTATATGGAAGAATGCTTTACGTGAAACTTTGCGTATTACATTTATTCTGGGCTCACCTGCTCGCCTGTACATATCAGTTATGTGTTTTAATAATGTAGAGAAGCATACTGAGCTTGGCCTTTATCATCTTAGTCCATTATGCCAAATTTTGCAGTACGTGAGGAAAATATATACATATTCATTAAAATAATTAACTGTATATTTAATTTGACATTTTAATAGCATCTTAATACATTAAGCCATGTTAAGTGTTTATGTTTTTCTATGCAAATGTCATATTCTGGTGTTTTGGCCACGGATTTGCCAGTCTTGTCTTTTTCTAGCAGGACCCTGTACGTTATAGTACTAAATTAGTTTTAATCATTTAATCACCACCACAGCTTCTTGTATCCATTGGCAACATACACGATTTGTGTAGAATGCAAGTGACGTCATAGGTAGTGGAGAGTGCAAGTAGCGATTTCAAGTGACATTGTAATTTAGTTTCTTTTTTTTGTCTTCACCACCTGGTTACTGTTATAAAATGTTGGGAAATTCAAGCAAAAAGTAATAAAAAAAATCTGTGACGTGGAAGTGCAAGTGTCTGAGAGTGCAAGTCTGAGAGTGCAAGTGCAAGTCTGCAGCCAGACCCTATTGGGATGTTTCTACTAATTTTTTTTTTTTTTTTACTGTTCAAGCACAGTAATATAGATGTAGAGGTAGATATATTAATATCTGTAGTAAAAGTGTGGTGAGTTTTCACTGTTGCAATTCTGCAGATCTTTTTTTTATTGTGTCCAAATTACCACACTCTACAGTTAAAATGTTGCAGTTATTTATTTTTATTTTTTTTGTAAGGGTACAATACAATGTACATTGTGAACTGTATACAGTATAGTGAAACATATACTTGCATTAAGGAAATCCTCTTACAGTAGTCAAGATAACTCCAGTCCATATTCCCTACTTAAACCTAGACAGCTGGTGTTGTATATCAAGAGGAAGCATTTAAAATAATCTGTCCAAATAAAGATGTGGGAGATTTGGCCATGTGCAGTACAAGACAAAGCATGTTCATATGAACTACTTTAACAATCACTCATAGCATCATGATTCATAACTCTTCTGTATCAGGGACTATACATCAAAGGTCCATCACTGTTAGCATGATTTTTATGAGAGCATTTTGCTAACATAAACTCCATGCTAAGTATATATTTTTTTTCATATAATATTACATATAGAAATATTGTATGTATACAAATCCATCTTAATTTACATGCAAATTACATTTCACACAATGGCTGGTTTTCAATACTTTCTATCCAAGTCAGGAAATATTTGTTTACTGTTTAAAAGCTATTCGTACATGAAGTATTTTTAACTCTTGGTCGATTTACACATGAGCAAATGTTTTGTTTGTCACATACAAATAGCAATACGTGATGCAATACAATGTTTTTAGTGTATTTCACCATATGTTAGGCCAACCTAAATTTTATTTCAGAACAAATCTGAACTTTGTTCTGTTCCATATATTTCTAAATATGTTTTTGAAAGTAAATAACACTGTCTCTGTCAGTGAATGAACAGAGAAGCTTCTATGTAAAATCTTTGTCACAACAGAGAGTGAAGGTAAACAAACCAAAACAATTTTTGAGTGATCTCCATTTGGATCAGATTGCCATCATGGGCATTTTGGGCTTTGAGAATTTGTAAGTTTAAATCCAAGTTGACTGTCATATCAGTCAGCACAATATAAAAGATTGTTGAGTGCATGTTTAAGACATAGTGCATGAATAGAGTGCATGAATAGTAATTGTGTCATGCAAATATTATATGTAATTATCAATGAAGATTCGGGAGGAGCGCGTCAGATACTTAGCCTAATCATCACAGGTGGACCACAATCAAGTAATCAATCCCACAGTATAAATATCGCTGACTTACCTCTATCCATTGACGGTTTATCAGCATGCTGGTTCGCTTCGTCAGTCACCTTATCACAGACCCAATTTTCGTACCAACGAAGAGTGCTACACAGGGGATTTATAAGACCTGCTGCTTTTGCCGGACCCGAGATCATTTCTACCCAGCCAAACACGGCCGTTGAGCAGCATTAAGCGTCATCGCGACAGCTGCTATCCTCGCCAAGCCACACATCGTGGCCAATAGACCGTGCAACTCCGAGCTCGCCTGCTCGATACACGATGTGCCGCCCGAGACCGAGCTCTCGTCGAGCGCTGGATTGCAGCAGAAAGAATCCAACCACGGCTCAGTCTTTCACCACGGCGTTCCGGCCGAGTGGCAGTTTGAGGCCGATTTTAACGGCAGTTTGCATTCAAAGTGTTGCATCTAAAAGCAGTTTTGCGGCTAAAGTTTTGTTAAACTACGTCTTGACGTAGTTCCGTCTTCTAGTAGTGTTTTATGGCGGTTTTGGCAAACCAATGTAAAGGTGCATTACCGCCACCCGCTGATCCGGGGTGTGGATCCCGCATAGATTTGGACTGATGATGCCACTTTTTTTAACCACGAAGCCAAAGGCATTAGGTTAGATTATTGTAATGCCTCGTTCTCAGGCCTTCCAGCTAAATCGCTGAGCAAGCTTCAGTGTATATACAAATTCTGCCGCACGCTTGTACTTCTCCTCGCGAACACATTACACCGGTTCTTTCACAATTACACGGGCTTCCCGTAAACGTGAGAATTGATTTTAAAATTCTTATCTTAACATACTAGGCACTTCATGGGACTGCACCTGAGTATCTTTGTGAACTCCTCAGTCCTGATATTCCATCACGCTCTCTTCGCTCTACTAACTCTCTTTCACTTCACCAGCCATAATGTGAGCTAAAGACCATGGGGGAAAGAGCCTTTTCATATAAAGCCCCTAAGCTATGGAATGTACTTCTTCTGAACGTCAGATAGCACCTATGTTGGGCGATTTTAAAAAGTTGATTAAGTCCCATTTATTCAAGACTGTCTGTCTTTAATGAATTGTTGTATTGCTTTTGGCGTTTGTTCCTACAAATAAAATGCATTATTATTATTATTATTATTATTATTATTATTATTATTATTGTTTCATTCGCCTTACCGCGCACGTTTAAACCTCGCCGAAATGATACAGACATAAGTTCCAAAAAAAAAAAAAAAAACTTAAGTCTCTGGATAAAAGCGCCTGCTAAATGCTTAATTTAATTTAACATTTTAATTTCCATGCAAGTCTTCTGGTAAGACCAAATCATTTAGGTACCATTCACTGGCGTGATCACTCAAAATTAATCTAAAACGCATCTGCCCTCGTGTTTTGATGCAGGATAGCAAGTGTGAGTAAAATTACCATCGCTTTTTAATGACCGTAATACGAAAAAACCTGAAAGTAAATCTCTTTAGAAACCACTTGGAAGTGAATAGCACATAACTGCTGTTAACCCATTTGCTGCAAGCATCGCCAACGGCCCCAGTCTACGTTTCATTTTCACAGCACGTTAAACATCACTCTCTTACTTGATCTGGATAAACCGCGCATCAATTGAAGTCCAAAGACTTTGGCTTTTATATTTGACCAATATTTCGATAAAAAATAATTCCAGTGATTAATTTTCCATCATGTCAGGAAAACTATTCCTATTCCTGAATGGTAAACGTCAAAGTGTTAGCTCGTGGACAAATGTTGATCATGGATCTAGTCAGAAAGAATCATGAACAGAAACATCTTTATTTTGGGTATATAATTTCTGCCTCCATGCCAAAAATGGGGGGTGTCTGGTAAGGGGTTAACGTTACTGCTATAATCATGTCTTTTGGTACAACGCCTTACAAGACTAAACATGCTCAATCGTTTCCAAAAGCCTCTGTTTCCACAGTCCATAATACAACGTGAAAACAGCGTTCCAAACGTATCCACTCGGGAGTCCGTCTAAAGAGCCCGGAGGCCAAATGAGAGGAAGATGCTTTTCCAACAGGAACATAAGGTGGACAAGGCCTGAGGAATTGTCAAATCAGGCAACAAATTGCTAAGCTGGTAACACAGTAGGCTACCCATCCATTTTTAGCTTGCCCCATCAAATTTTACTAACACTTTTTACTCTTCCCACAGCCAACATCTACAGCAGCCGAAGCAAGTAGCCTTTCATGTACCTCCTCACCGCCGCAGCAGTGTCTGCTCCCGCAGGAGCCTTTCCTGTACCTCCCCACCGCCGCTGCAGTGTCTGCTCCCGCAGGAGCCTTTCCTGTACCTCCCCACCGCCGCTGCAGTGTCTGCTCCCGCAGGAGCCTTTCCTGTACAGCCAACATCTACAGCAGCCGAAGCAAGTAGCCTTTCATGTACCTCCCCACCGCCGCTGCAGTGTCTGCTCCCGCAGGAGCCTTTCCTGTACAGCCAACATCTACAGCAGCCGAAGCAAGTAGCCTTTCATGTACCTCCTCACTGCCGCAGCAGTGTCTGCTCCCGCAGGAGCCTTTCCTGTACCTCCCCACCGCCGCTGCAGTGTCTGCTCCCGCAGGAGCCTTTCCTATACCTCCTCACTGCCGCGCAGTGTCTGCTCCCGCAGGAGCCTTCCTACACCTCCTCACTGCCGCGCAGTGTCTGCTCCCGCAGGAGCCTTTCCTGTACCTCCACACTGCCGTAGCAGTGTCTGCTCCCGCAGGAGCCTTTCCCGTTCTCCCCACTGCCGTAGCAGCGTCTGCTCCCGCAGGAGCCTTTCCTACACCTAAATATATATAAAAAAAAAAAAAAATACCACACATCACCTCCGCCTAAAGGCATGCCATGCATCCGAGGTTGCGGTGATAGCATCATGTATCGACAATAGCCAAGACGATATTAGGCCCATTCTCCAACCAACGTTTTTTTATAATAATCATTAGGCGGCCTACCATAATTCGGCTATCAAACCGCTCCGTTATCCCATCTCAGCACTGAATTTCCCGCTCCCCCGTGCTCTCAAAGGATGATGTGAGCCGGTAGGTTTAAAAAAAAAAAAAAAAAAAAAAAAAAAAAAAAACAATTCACTGGACAAGCGAGATGACCGTAGTGCCGACTACATGAACTAGCAGTATTTAAATATAGTATTTATACTTAATACCAGTGTATCAATACGTCCGAAAGTATATTTTTTGATTATTGGTGATTCCATAGGCTCTTTTCGTGCACCTGCATGGTCAAAATGGTAAATAGTAAGCTCAGACAGTATAAAGAATCTTTCTCTTACTCCACCCATGCACGATTACATCGTCGATATGTACCATCGATCTCACATGCTGACAATGACCACATCGCCGATACATGGCACCTATTTGGGGTACACTGGCACAGGAAATCCAATTTATTTTTGCACGCTTAATTTCGGATACTATGACAGCACCAAGATTTTTCAGACTCATTATCGGAAGCAGCTCATTGGATTTGTTAAACAATTATTCAAGTAAGCCTCACAGCGTCTACCCTCGTAGACAAATAAATCATCCTTAGTATCGAACTCCCTGCCAGGCGCTGCAAGTGGGCTCCCGGTTGAACCAACCTTTGCCTTCTCCATTCAACTATTAGCAAAGCTTACTCGTTTGACATCGCAAGTATTAAAATCCTGCCAGATGCTTTCCCACTTAATCAATCTTGGACTTTCCAATCCGACCACCAGCGAAGCTTACCCGATTAAAAAAGGCCGATTAACCCAAAAAAAAAAAAAAAGTGACATTTACCTATCGCACACCAATGAGTACATTGCAGCCCAAACAAATTTTCCCTCCGATGGCAAGATGTACCCATCCAATACCGCAAGTTACGCTTTCGCCGAACACTAACGGGCTCTTTGCAGATAAAACAATCTCAATTTTCCCTCCGATGGCTGGAGAGACTACCCATCTGGTGTTGCGAATTTTAATAAATATAATAAAAATAAAAATAAATATAGAAAATAAATAAATAAATAATAAATAAAAAGACTAAGCTCCTGTCGGACGAAGGTAAGAGCCTCCCGGCCGGACAACCTTTTCCGTCCTTCAGCCAGAGAGGTTTACCCATTCGATTCCTGGAGCTAAGCTCCTATCGGACGTCGGTCCGAGCCTCCCGGCTAGACAACCTGACCTTTTCTACCCTTGGCCAGCGAGGCTTACCCGCCCGATGCGAGTGCTCCCATCGGACGCTGGCGACAGCCTCCTGGCCAGCCAACCACGACCTTACCACGTGGTTTAGGTTACAAACCTACAAGCAAGCTGTTCAAATACTGCAAGTACCAAACACACAAATAAACCCTCCTTCCTTGCTATGGTCGCCAAGGCTAACCCGTCTCTTGCCGGGAGTAGCAGACTCCCTTAAAACGCTGACGACAGCCTAACGACCACACAAACGTACCTTTTCCATCCATAATCATTTGCTAAGTGAAGTTTATTTACTTACCCGAATGAAAATGCCTGGAACACACTTTCAGTGATCGTGGGATGTCTGCGAAGTGTATGTCCGTGCGTCTTATGGCGGATATCCAGGCCATCCGTCTCCGCTTGGTTACATCGGACACACGACTCCCTTCATTCTGTTTCCAGGCCGGAAAACAATAAAAAGAAAGTCCGTTGTCTAATTTTTTGCCCCTTCGATCGTGTGAACGGACCTTACATCCAACGACACAACATGTTCTTCCCATAGCTACGACTTCATTGGCGCGTAACAACAAGTGGCCTCACAAAATGGCGATTTTTCCCATCAGCCACCGCGGCGCTAGATCAGTGACGTCACGCCCCCATCCCCTATACAGCAAAACGCTTAATGTGGCCTAATTACAGACTAAGATGATAAAGACAATTCAGTAGGCTTAGCTATGTCTTGTTGTTAACTCAACGTTAATACAGACCAGTAAATATGAACGTGCATTATGAAATGCATTAAGTGATTTTGAAAGGATCAACTCGGTACAGGCAAGCAGACGAGTGCAGAACGCAGTGCGTTAAATTGTACATTAAAGGTTTTCCTCCTATAGAAAATATGTAGCTTAATGGACAAAGGCAGTGATATAAACGAGTTTTAGACAGTTTATTCTATATGGAAGAATGCTTTACGTGAAACTTTGCGTATTACATTTATTCTGGGCTCACCTGCTCGCCTGTACATATCAGTTATGTGTTTTAATAATGTAGAGAAGCATACTGAGCTTGGCCTTTATCATCTTAGTCCATTATGCCAAATTTTGCAGTACGTGAGGAAAATATATACATATTCATTAAAATAATTAACTGTATATTTAATTTGACATTTTAATAGCATCTTAATACATTAAGCCATGTTAAGTGTTTATGTTTTTCTATGCAAATGTCATATTCTGGTGTTTTGGCCACGGATTTGCCAGTCTTGTCTTTTTCTAGCAGGACCCTGTACGTTATAGTACTAAATTAGTTTTAATCATTTAATCACCACCACAGCTTCTTGTATCCATTGGCAACATACACGATTTGTGTAGAATGCAAGTGACGTCATAGGTAGTGGAGAGTGCAAGTAGCGATTTCAAGTGACATTGTAATTTAGTTTCTTTTTTTTGTCTTCACCACCTGGTTACTGTTATAAAATGTTGGGAAATTCAAGCAAAAAGTAATAAAAAAAATCTGTGACGTGGAAGTGCAAGTGTCTGAGAGTGCAAGTCTGAGAGTGCAAGTGCAAGTCTGCAGCCAGACCCTATTGGGATGTTTCTACTAATTTTTTTTTTTTTTTTTACTGTTCAAGCACAGTAATATAGATGTAGAGGTAGATATATTAATATCTGTAGTAAAAGTGTGGTGAGTTTTCACTGTTGCAATTCTGCAGATCTTTTTTTTATTGTGTCCAAATTACCACACTCTACAGTTAAAATGTTGCAGTTATTTATTTTTATTTTTTTTGTAAGGGTACAATACAATGTACATTGTGAACTGTATACAGTATAGTGAAACATATACTTGCATTAAGGAAATCCTCTTACAGTAGTCAAGATAACTCCAGTCCATATTCCCTACTTAAACCTAGACAGCTGGTGTTGTATATCAAGAGGAAGCATTTAAAATAATCTGTCCAAATAAAGATGTGGGAGATTTGGCCATGTGCAGTACAAGACAAAGCATGTTCATATGAACTACTTTAACAATCACTCATAGCATCATGATTCATAACTCTTCTGTATCAGGGACTATACATCAAAGGTCCATCACTGTTAGCATGATTTTTATGAGAGCATTTTGCTAACATAAACTCCATGCTAAGTATATATTTTTTTTCATATAATATTACATATAGAAATATTGTATGTATACAAATCCATCTTAATTTACATGCAAATTACATTTCACACAATGGCTGGTTTTCAATACTTTCTATCCAAGTCAGGAAATATTTGTTTACTGTTTAAAAGCTATTCGTACATGAAGTATTTTTAACTCTTGGTCGATTTACACATGAGCAAATGTTTTGTTTGTCACATACAAATAGCAATACGTGATGCAATACAATGTTTTTAGTGTATTTCACCATATGTTAGGCCAACCTAAATTTTATTTCAGAACAAATCTGAACTTTGTTCTGTTCCATATATTTCTAAATATGTTTTTGAAAGTAAATAACACTGTCTCTGTCAGTGAATGAACAGAGAAGCTTCTATGTAAAATCTTTGTCACAACAGAGAGTGAAGGTAAACAAACCAAAACAATTTTTGAGTGATCTCCATTTGGATCAGATTGCCATCATGGGCATTTTGGGCTTTGAGAATTTGTAAGTTTAAATCCAAGTTGACTGTCATATCAGTCAGCACAATATAAAAGATTGTTGAGTGCATGTTTAAGACATAGTGCATGAATAGTAATTGTGTCATGCAAATATTATATGTAATTATCAATGAAGATTCGGGAGGAGCGCGTCAGATACTTAGCCTAATCATCACAGGTGGACCACAATCAAGTAATCAATCCCACAGTATAAATATCGCTGACTTACCTCTATCCATTGACGGTTTATCAGCATGCTGGTTCGCTTCGTCAGTCACCTTATCACAGACCCAATTTTCGTACCAACGAAGAGTGCTACACAGGGGATTTATAAGACCTGCTGCTTTTGCCGGACCCGAGATCATTTCTACCCAGCCAAACACGGCCGTTGAGCAGCATTAAGCGTCATCGCGACAGCTGCTATCCTCGCCAAGCCACACATCGTGGCCAATAGACCGTGCAACTCCGAGCTCGCCTGCTCGATACACGATGTGCCGCCCGAGACCGAGCTCTCGTCGAGCGCTGGATTGCAGCAGAAAGAATCCAACCACGGCTCAGTCTTTCACCACGGCGTTCCGGCCGAGTGGCAGTTTGAGGCCGCTTCCTCTAGCGGCGCAGACTAATACATTTCCAGGCGAAGACGCTAAAAAAAAACAGGTTCTTCTTTTTCTTCATTGGATTTTAACGGCAGTTTGCATTCAAAGTGTTGCATCTAAAAGCAGTTTTGCGGCTAAAGTTTTGTTAAACTACGTCTTGACGTAGTTCCGTCTTCTAGTAGTGTTTTATGGCGGTTTTGGCAAACCAATGTAAAGGTGCATTACCGCCACCCGCTGATCCGGGGTGTGGATCCCGCATAGATTTGGACTGATGATGCCACTTTTTTTAACCACGAAGCCAAAGGCATTAGGTTAGATTATTGTAATGCCTCGTTCTCAGGCCTTCCAGCTAAATCGCTGAGCAAGCTTCAGTGTATATACAAATTCTGCCGCACGCTTGTACTTCTCCTCGCGAACACATTACACCGGTTCTTTCACAATTACACGGGCTTCCCGTAAACGTGAGAATTGATTTTAAAATTCTTATCTTAACATACTAGGCACTTCATGGGACTGCACCTGAGTATCTTTGTGAACTCCTCAGTCCTGATATTCCATCACGCTCTCTTCGCTCTACTAACTCTCTTTCACTTCACCAGCCATAATGTGAGCTAAAGACCATGGGGGAAAGAGCCTTTTCATATAAAGCCCCTAAGCTATGGAATGTACTTCTTCTGAACGTCAGATAGCACCTATGTTGGGCGATTTTAAAAAGTTGATTAAGTCCCATTTATTCAAGACTGTCTGTCTTTAATGAATTGTTGTATTGCTTTTGGCGTTTGTTCCTACAAATAAAATGCATTATTATTATTATTATTATTATTATTATTATTATTATTGTTTCATTCGCCTTACCGTGCACGTTTAAACCTCGCCGAAATGATACAGACATAAGTTCCAAAAAAAAAAAAAAAAACTTAAGTCTCTGGATAAAAGCGCCTGCTAAATGCTTAATTTAATTTAACATTTTAATTTCCATGCAAGTCTTCTGGTAGGACCAAATCATTTAGGTACCATTCACTGGCGTGATCACTCAAAATTAATCTAAAACGCATCTGCCCTCGTGTTTTGATGCAGGATAGCAAGTGTGAGTAAAATTACCATCGCTTTTTAATGACCGTAATACGAAAAAACCGGAAAGTAAATCTCTTTAGAAACCACTTGGAAGTGAATAGCACATAACTGCTGTTAACCCATTTGCTGCAAGCATCGCCAACGGCCCCAGTCTACGTTTCATTTTCACAGCACGTTAAACATCACTCTCTTACTTGATCTGGATAAACCGCGCATCAATTGAAGTCCAAAGACTTTGGCTTTTATATTTGACCAATATTTCGATAAAAAATAATTCCAGTGATTAATTTTCCATCATGTCAGGAAAACTATTCCTATTCCTGAATGGTAAACGTCAAAGTGTTAGCTCGTGGACAAATGTTGATCATGGATCTAGTCAGAAAGAATCATGAACAGAAACATCTTTATTTTGGGTATATAATTTCTGCCTCCATGCCAAAAATGGGGGGTGTCTGGTAAGGGGTTAACGTTACTGCTATAATCATGTCTTTTGGTACAACGCCTTACAAGACTAAACATGCTCAATCGTTTCCAAAAGCCTCTGTTTCCACAGTCCATAATACAACGTGAAAACAGCGTTCCAAACGTATCCACTCGGGAGTCCGTCTAAAGAGCCCGGAGGCCAAATGAGAGGAAGATGCTTTTCCAACAGGAACATAAGGTGGACAAGGCCTGAGGAATTGTCAAATCAGGCAACAAATTGCTAAGCTGGTAACACAGTAGGCTACCCATCCATTTTTAGCTTGCCCCATCAAATTTTACTAACACTTTTTACTCTTCCCACAGCCAACATCTACAGCAGCCGAAGCAAGTAGCCTTTCATGTACCTCCTCACCGCCGCAGCAGTGTCTGCTCCCGCAGGAGCCTTTCCTGTACCTCCCCACCGCCGCTGCAGTGTCTGCTCCCGCAGGAGCCTTTCCTGTACCTCCCCACCGCCGCTGCAGTGTCTGCTCCCGCAGGAGCCTTTCCTGTACAGCCAACATCTACAGCAGCCGAAGCAAGTAGCCTTTCATGTACCTCCCCACCGCCGCTGCAGTGTCTGCTCCCGCAGGAGCCTTTCCTGTACAGCCAACATCTACAGCAGCCGAAGCAAGTAGCCTTTCATGTACCTCCTCACTGCCGCAGCAGTGTCTGCTCCCGCAGGAGCCTTTCCTGTACCTCCCCACCGCCGCTGCAGTGTCTGCTCCCGCAGGAGCCTTTCCTATACCTCCTCACTGCCGCGCAGTGTCTGCTCCCGCAGGAGCCTTCCTACACCTCCTCACTGCCGCGCAGTGTCTGCTCCCGCAGGAGCCTTTCCTGTACCTCCACACTGCCGTAGCAGTGTCTGCTCCCGCAGGAGCCTTTCCCGTTCTCCCCACTGCCGTAGCAGCGTCTGCTCCCGCAGGAGCCTTTCCTACACCTAAATATATATATTAAAAAAAAAAAAAATACCACACATCACCTCCGCCTAAAGGCATGCCATGCATCCGAGGTTGCGGTGATAGCATCATGTATCGACAATAGCCAAGACGATATTAGGCCCATTCTCCAACCAACGTTTTTTTATAATAATCATTAGGCGGCCTACCATAATTCGGCTATCAAACCGCTCCGTTATCCCATCTCAGCACTGAATTTCCCGCTCCCCTGTGCTCTCAAAGGATGATGTGAGCCCGTAGGTTTAAAAAAAAAAAAAAAAAAAAAAAAAAAACAATTCACTGGACAAGCGAGATGACCGTAGTGCCGACTACATGAACTAGCAGTATTTAAATATAGTATTTATACTTAATACCAGTGTATCAATACGTCCGAAAGTATATTTTTTGATTATTGGTGATTCCATAGGCTCTTTTCGTGCACCTGCATGGTCAAAATGGTAAATAGTAAGCTCAGACAGTATAAAGAATCTTTCTCTTACTCCACCCATGCACGATTACATCGTCGATATGTACCATCGATCTCACATGCTGACAATGACCACATCGCCGATACATGGCACCTATTTGGGGTACACTGGCACAGGAAATCCAATTTATTTTTGCACGCTTAATTTCGGATACTATGACAGCACCAAGATTTTTCAGACTCATTATCGGAAGCAGCTCATTGGATTTGTTAAACAATTATTCAAGTAAGCCTCACAGCGTCTACCCTCGTAGACAAATAAATCATCCTTAGTATCGAACTCCCTGCCAGGCGCTGCAAGTGGGCTCCCGGTTGAACCAACCTTTGCCTTCTCCATTCAACTATTAGCAAAGCTTACTCGTTTGACATCGCAAGTATTAAAATCCTGCCAGATGCTTTCCCACTTAATCAATCTTGGACTTTCCAATCCGACCACCAGCGAAGCTTACCCGATTAAAAAAGGCCGATTAACCCAAAAAAAAAAAAAAGTGACATTTACCTATCGCACACCAATGAGTACATTGCAGCCCAAACAAATTTTCCCTCCGATGGCAAGATGTACCCATCCAATACCGCAAGTTACGCTTTCGCCGAACACTAACGGGCTCTTTGCAGATAAAACAATCTCAATTTTCCCTCCGATGGCTGGAGAGACTACCCATCTGGTGTTGCGAATTTTAATAAATATAATAAAAATAAAAATAAATATAGAAAATAAATAAATAAATAATAAATAAAAAGACTAAGCTCCTGTCGGACGAAGGTAAGAGCCTCCCGGCCGGACAACCTTTTCCGTCCTTCAGCCAGAGAGGTTTACCCATTCGATTCCTGGAGCTAAGCTCCTATCGGACGTCGGTCCGAGCCTCCCGGCTAGACAACCTGACCTTTTCTACCCTTGGCCAGCGAGGCTTACCCGCCCGATGCGAGTGCTCCCATCGGACGCTGGCGACAGCCTCCTGGCCAGCCAACCACGACCTTACCACGTGGTTTAGGTTACAAACCTACAAGCAAGCTGTTCAAATACTGCAAGTACCAAACACACAAATAAACCCTCCTTCCTTCCTATGGTCGCCAAGGCTAACCCGTCTCTTGCCGGGAGTAGCAGACTCCCTTAAAACGCTGACGACAGCCTAACGACCACACAAACGTACCTTTTCCATCCTACGGCCTGCGAGGCTCACCCAGTTTTGTCCCCGCCAGACGCTGGCAAGAGCCTCCTGGGCACCTATCGTTACCTTTTCTGTCCGCCATCAGGAGAGGCTTACCCGTTCGATGCGTGTGCTCCCTTCGGACGCCGGCGAGAGCCTCCCGGTTAGACAACCTTACCTTTTCCTTTTCTATGGTCAGCGAGGCTTACCCGTTCGATGCGCGTGCTCCCTTCGGACGCTGGCGAGAGCCTCCTGGACAGACTTGCTTTACGTTTCCACTCTACGGTCGGCGAGGCTTACCAGTTCAATGTGTGTGCTCCCTTCGGACGTCGGTAACAGTCTCTCGGCCACGCAACTTACCTTTCCATAACCCTAACAACGAGATGACTTCTCAGAAACCAAATCAGCCCCCGCCAGTACTCTGCTTTTTGGGGGGGCATTCTTTAAGCTGGCGGCTGTCCTCTTGTACATTTGCCTTTTTGGGGGGTACTCTAGGTTCGGGCAATTCCCGAGCTCGGAGCCCTTCCCCGGACAGCACGCCAAATACGCATACCATACCTCAGCTAATTATATGTAAGCGTGAACTAGTGAAATGTAATTATCAATGAAGATTCGGGAGGAGCGCGTCAGATACTTAGCCTAATCATCACAGGTGGACCACAATCAAGTAATCAGTCCCACAGTATAAATATCGCTGACTTACCTCTATCCATTGACGGTTTCTCAGCATCCCTCCTCCACCCCATCTCCTCACTTCAAGTTCACTTTACAATATACGGGGAAGGGGGGGTACTCTAGGTTCGGGCGATTCCCGAGCTCGGAGCCCTTCCCCGGACAGCACGCCAAATATGCATACCATACCTCAGCTAATTATATGTAAGCGGGAACTAGTGAAATGCCTGGTAAATTTTCCAGAAGTCCCCAGTCAAGTAATAAGAACCATGCCCTAATAGTATTCTTTTTGTCAGATGATTAGCAAACTCTGTTATAATGTTAATATCCATGACCAAAGACCGTAAGATGTGTATATTATAGCACATTGACTGGAAATAAAAATGTAAGCTATTTTTTGTGTACTTATAATCTAACATTAACATATCGTTTTAATTAATGAAATATTAATGAAAACTATAGGACTATAATGATTTATTATTAGCATTAAGATTGTTATGACTATAATTGTTATGAATGCAAGTTTAATAAATATTCATATGTGTGTGAAATGTGGAACTACTGATCTGTTAGGCAATATTAGATTTTTGATCATGGGCCCTAATGAAAGTTATTATAAATTGTTATCACATTTTTGTTTATCATATGTTCATATTCAGGGCCGTGGTGAATTACTGCTGCCTTTCAAAGTTATTCAAACTGTGGACAGTTTAAAGTTTAAATAAAGTTTATCTGTGAATGTTTCCTTAGGTCATACATTAATTAGCCTATATCTTATACTTATGAATTATATTTGTAGTAAAATTCAGTTTCCAGTGCATACAGTACTTGTGTATGTTGTACTTTGATACAATATTTTTATAGTCTTTTAAAAACCAAACTTTGACTGAGACTTTAACATTTGTGATTGTGCCCGAGAGGTTTTTGTTTGTTTGTTTGTTTGTTTGTTTGTTATATTAAAACGTAAAACAAGGACTTTTGATTTTTACAAGGATGATACAAGTTGAAAATGACTTATTTTTAACAGCAATTTCATAAAGAATATGCAGGAACAGTCCCATTGTTAAAATATTGAGTACTTTTACATTTTTTTTTTCTTTAGATTTTTTAAACGAGAAATGAGATTCAATTTATCTAGCCATTATTTTCCTTTTTATTTTTATTACATTTAAAATGCAAAAGAGGCAGAGGTGTAAAAAGGTACTCAAAAATTTTACTCAAGTGACTGTACAAGTATGTGGTCAAAATCATACTAAAAGAGTACAACTTTAAATTGTACTCAAGTATTAAAAAAGTAGAACTACTTTTTTTCTGACAGATAATACTGAAAAATGTTAAAGGGAGAGAACAAAAAAATAAAAAATAAAATGGTACAGGTCAAACATGTAAATTTACTTCAACAACAACAATTAAAATGAAACCCAGCGGAACACCAAAAAAATAAAAATAATAAATAAATACAGGGAAAGGGATTAAAAGGAAATTCAATTTCCACCCTCATGCCAGCCTATATGACTTTCATTTATCTGATATACACAAACTAAGAGTTTTAGAAAAAAATAAAAATAAATGATCTTTATACAGTCGTGCCCAAAAATATTGGCACCCTTGGTAAATATGATCAAATAAGGCTGTGAAAATTAATCTGCATTGTTAATCCTTTTTATCTTTTTTTTTTTTTTTTTTTTTTACATTTCACAAAAATGTATCCTTTCATTGGATAATAAGAAATTTAAAATGGGGTGAAATATCATTATGAAATAACTGTTTTTCTCTAATACTAGTTGGACACAATTATTAGCACCCCTAGAAATTCTTATGAGTAAAGTATCTCTGAAGTATATTCTCTTTCATATTCACAATTTTGAGCACTCCAACGTGATTATAAACATGAAATTATCGAGCCATGGCCATGGTAATTTAGCAGTGCTCCCCTTTTTCCAAAAAAGGGTTGCCTATGAGCGTGCTAATCTGAGCTCGGAGTTCTGCTCTCGTATGAGACGGAGTTCTCTGTTTTTTCTCCAGAGCGCTCCACAGTATTGTTTCCATAGATCGAGTTGATGACTCTCAATCATACTGTTTTGAGATGCAACATTCCATCTATGAGCTGCTCTATTGCAGTGCCACGAGAGCCCCTCCTTAGAACAGTATTTGAAAATCCATGCTATGCTAAGTGTGCACGTGTAGTCTTTGCACACTTTCTGAAATCCACACTGTGGTAAGTTCGCACGCTAGTATTCTGCCTTTTTTCTAAAATCCTATATGGTGAGGGCTTCGAGCAGTTGCTTCGTGCCCTTTCTTGAGTTGGTAAAAGCCCCGTTCATCTTGGGCGCCACTCCACCTATGTATCCTCGGATACCTATCTAAACAGGGTGTTGCTACTAGAGAACTGTTGAGACAGCTCTTTCAGCAAGCTTATGCGTAAGCTAGCGGTAGTCCCTGTGTGACAGGCAAGACTTAGTACAAATGCTAGGTTCTTAGCTGTATCCCTTTAACATTAGAAGCGCCAGAATTCCAAAACTACTAGAACAGCCGTGAGCGGTCATTTTGACCGCTATATTATAAACGCTATAATCTCTAAATAAATTGCCCAAATGAGAGATTAATGTATTAACTGTGTTAGGATATCTTTTAAAAAAAACAAATAACACCAACATTTACATTTTTTATTTAGTTAAAAATGATAATTATAAATTTAGAAATATTCGCATCATTTCATAGTAAAATGTAATTATTGCATATTCAGTATTCCTCTGTATTTATTTTACATAACTCAGAACAACAAAATAACATTTAAAATGATCTATTTGATTATGAAAAAACAATGTTACAACATTTATGATACATTATAACACAGAACATAAGCTGGAAACAAGCAGCTCTAAAGTTAAAAAGAGTCACGAACGAAGTTTGGAACCATAAAACAATTACGCTACAAATTCTATATTAAATAAATCTATATCGTGCTCGGCTATTTAAGATTCACAGTCAACACAAGTTACTTCTGTTCTTCTCGCACAATTTCCACACACGGGTTTGTGGCATTTGCAGCAGGTGTCGTGCGTTTTATTTTGTTTGCAGATTCTCCGCACCTGGCACTGTCTCCGTTTTGGTGTCAGTTGCGGGGGTTGATTTTTTTGATTGGGACCTTGTGTCAACTGCGACGCTGCCCTTTTTTCCCTCCATGAACTCCGCTCTCAGCTCCTCTGCCAGTTGCAGCAGGAACTTCCTCCGGGCAATTTTGCTGCTGGTGCACTCCTTGAAAAGGATGTGGGCATTGATTCCAGCAAGGTCGAGGATGTTGTAAAATACAGCCACTGGCCATCTACGCGTACCGCCTTTCACAGAGTATGCCCGTGCCATCTGATCTAGGACATCCACCCCATACTTGGTGTTGTTGTAATAGGTCACAGACTCCGGCTTTGCTTTCGGCCCATCGTGATGCCCACGCTTGTGTGCACGGAGCTCAAAATGCACACATTCTTCCTCGGCTTTCCCTGGTATATCGTGAGCGTCGCATCCGCACATTTTAGCACTTTTGTGTTATACAACTCCGCTTGCTCTTTTGCGGAGGGGGGCAACTCGCGCTTACTTTTTCCCATAGTGCCAACCAGGCTGGTCTTCTTGGCCTGTAAGGGGGTGGCCAGTTTCAGTGAAGTGAAGAAATTATCCGTTGTAATATTTCTTTCCTTACCCAAGAATGGCTCCGCCAGTTTCAGCACCACACTCTCTCCCACGAGCTGACCTCTGCTCCGTGCCTCTTCTTTACCCAGAAACGGAGCCCCGTTCAGCATGTATTTCGAACGGACATCAGCAGCCAGCCAAAATTTGAAGCCAAATTTATCAGGCTTATTCCCCATGTACTGAAGAAATCTGCACCGGGCCTTGGTGGGGAACAGCTGCTCATCTATGGTTATGTCGGCACCGGGCTTGTAACAGGCTATGCTGTTCTGAATAAACTTGTTCCAAGTGGCCGATACCAGGGCAAACCTGTCATCCTGCAGACGCACACGTCGGGTTTCTTTTTTATCGAACCGCAGGAATCTCATTATCTCCCTGAAGCGATTTCTGGCTATGGTTTCTTTGAAAAACGGGAAGCCCCATTTCTCCGACCAAAGGCTCCCCAAATCCATGTTCTTCGCACCCTGTACTCCACGGATATATAACAGAGCTATGAAGGCTTTCAGTTCAGCCACTGTCAGGTCCCATGAGCTGTCACCACGGTGCTGTAAGGGAAACAGGTCAATTTAGCTCAAAGGGAATCATTTAAGATTTTAAAGGGAATTTGAACAGAATCACTGTTTCACGGCTGTTCACGGAGACGCGCCTGCGGTTCAGTGAACGAGCCGTTTAACATCAAATCTGCGCTGGATACTAATATCCAAACTATAGTGAAAACACTATCAATTAGCACAGTAACAAGATCGGCAGTTTAAGACATTAACTTGTAAGCACAAAACACAAGATACTTCTCTTTTCAATATGAATAAGGCTTTATTAGATAAATCTAAGACATATAAACTAATCTAACACATAAACGCACGCACACACACATTCACACAAGTTGCAGGAAGGTCGAAAGTTAGGGAAAGATGAGTTTAAGAGAATGGAAATATGGAATCCCAAGTTAACAGCAATACGTTAAATTGCATAAACATGAACAACCATCAATCACGTAATTAGCGCTCGCATTGAGTTCCTCAATGAGGTTAAAATTATATTAGATACACCAGTAAAGGTCACAGTCTGGAGGTAAAGTTACTTGCATCTCCTGTGAAGAAGGAGCCTCGGTGAAAGGGCTATCCCGAGGTCGTTGATTGGCTGGAAGTTCAGTCTCTGAAGTGACGTCTTGGGAAGCCCGTGGTTGTTGGGCGTTGGCTGAAAGTGCAGAGCCGTGTTCGCTGGTTGAAGTTGAATGGACGTTACAAAACTTAACTCAGAACACGAAACTCTCAAACGGAAAAGAAAAGAAATAAAGTTTGACGAGACTAGGTTGTGTTCCTTCTCATAGTAGCAGCAGGCAGGCACGCTGGAACCGCGCTCAAAGAACAATGATGACTAACCACATGGCTAGATGCTACAAGCTAAAGCTAGGTAGCAAAGCTACAAGCTAAAAGCTAAGAGCAGGCATGACTAATAGCACGAGGCTGGAACTAAAAGCCGACATGGCTAATAGCAGCAGCTAGCGACTAAAAGCAGACTAAAAAACAAGGCATGACTGATAGCACGAGCAATGCTAGAACTAAAAAAAGGGCAAAATTTCATGGGATCCAAAGTATTTAAAACTTCCTTGTTGGCCACCCCTCAAATGTTGCCTTGACCAATCAGATATGGTCTTGAGTCTGGGGTATCATAAATCATTTGTTTATCTTACCAAGCATGTGGTTCTTGCCTCACAGGGTCTAATTTTGGACATGATTCCTATAACATGATTATGATATATTTTACAAATAAATGATTGTCAGGACAATATCAAGCAAGAAAATTCGATTTGGTCAATACTAGACATGACTATGTATCCTATAGTTATCAAAAGACATACACAATAAGTGATTAATACATGATAGTCAAATGTGTGGGTTACACATAAATGAATATGGAGTTAAGCAATGGAACGATTCATTTATAAGTCTTTTTGAGTTCATTCTGGTCCATATATAATGTATAAAAAGCAGTTTCTTTGCCATTCTCTGGCAAAGGGACTTTTCTGTGAAGACAAAGGTTTAAAGCCCTTCCCCCTTAGGAATTTCAGTCTGGCTCTGCTGGATGGGGGAAGTCAATGCAAGTATTTAACTTGATCTCCTGGGTTTACATGTGATGTCCAGCGTTGCATTCCAATCACGAACAATAAATTTGACAATCTCTTCTTCGAATTAAAATTGTCAATAATTGTTCTATTGGTGTTAATGTTGAAAGCTGTTGTGTGAACAAGTTGGTTGGTTGGTTATCTTGCTTGGTTCTTGTGGCACTAGAACTGATTTATGACTTCCTGAGGAGTTCGGCTCTCGTTTCAATGCACACAGCTCTGATAGACTCTTTGATTTGTCTGATTCGACTCATTTCTGCTACATATATCCCCCTTTCGATCGGCGAGGTGTTTAGGTGAAGACATCGTCGATCGCTGGAGAAACAAAGGCAGAAGAAGCAGACAAACACAGCAAACAGCAAGACAACACCTCCATGACAGTTACTGTACTGGTGCAGGCATCAGGTTATTTAGGTACACGTGGTTAAGTTCAATTAGTCAATGTAGTTTAGCACATTGAGGGTAGTTTAGATCGTTTTGGAAATTGTTGTTTTATTTTGATTCATCAATCAAATTTGTGGTTAACTTTGTTTGGTTCTTCTAGGTTGTCTTACTTTACACATTTACCGTTAGTTTTCTAGTAATTTCATTTTCAATTCAATGAATTGACCTATCATGCATGGAGCTCTCTGGCTTCCATTCAGTTTAGAGTGGCTGGCGGATATTAGGTGTTGCGAGTCAATCCTAATATCAGACCTTCGACCCTCGCAGGGTGTCTAGGCGTTTCACCTACTCAGGAAAGAGGGGAAGGAGAAGGATAGGTAAAAGAAGCACAAAACAAAACAAGGCTGCTGTGGGTTTTCCTAGCATGTGTTACAACTACTATTGAGCTAGGATGTCAGGTGCAGCTAGTGTGTCGTGAACCTTAACTTAGTGTCAGGTGTTTTACCTATTGTGAGGATGGCTGCACGTTTCTTCATGGTGGGTATGTGTAACTTTGTTACGCTAAAAGTTGGATATTCTACCTGTGGGAAGAATATGTTTGTTGACTGTGTTATCAGTAGATGTGTTTACCTCTGGGTGTAGGTAATGTTGTGTGTTACTGGTGTAGTGCATGTGTGGTCAGATCTGTTCAAGTCTGTGTTGTCTCCCCCTTTTTCTAGCATGTCACTGAAGACTGGCTCTCTGCATCCTTGGCTTGGATGAGGGTGTGTCCATGGTCTAATGAGGGGTCAGTCCAGCAAGGCAGGAAGTTCTTTAGCACGCAGTCGGAGGCAGTTTGGCATGGCTGTGTGAAGCTGAGTTGCAAAACTTGTCTCCTATGTTGCATTCTTCTTGTGATGCCTTCTGGCTGTAGCAGACTTTCTGACCTTCTGTGCTCTGGTGGTTGCTGTTGCACAGACAGGGAATTTGGAACTTGGAGTTGGAGTTCATTTGACAGTTTGTTAGTGACTGAGGTGATGTCCTTTAGTACCTCAGATTTTTCATCAACAGTTGGCCGTTAAAGACTTGTTCATTCTGGGTCGTTGTTGAACAGGTGCTTGTCATCTCTAATGTGGTGCACCAGGTGATCACCGGCCTTCCGTTCTGTCGCTGGTCACAGCGAGCATGACTCAAATTTGTGGTCACCTGCATGTAAATTGTCTTGAAGGAACTCTCTTAGTTGTTCCATGACTTGTTCCGTGTCTTCTAATGGTAAGCGGTTATGTTCTTGTGCATACTCAGCACTGTGCATGTCTGAGTGGTGCTGAGGTGGGTTTTGATGTCGCTTACCCACACGAGTTGCTCTTGGATGAGTCAGCTGATTACCTTTGGATATCTGGTTAGGTTTCCAGATGTCCTTATCCTTTTGGTTTCTTGAGAAGCGTGGCTGGTCCCATGGATTTTTCCAGCAGTTGGGCTGAGAGCGGTCGTGGATATGGGCGTCACGTTCTCTGTGCTCTTGATGGAAGACTCTGGTGTTGTGATGCCACTGGGTGTCGTCCAGTGCAAGGCTTGAGTCTTTGTTGACAGAGTTCAAGAGTGTGGATGTTTTGTTACCTTTCTTTGAGGCCAACTTCTGCTTGTTATAGACCTTCTGTGTTAGGTCACGCAACTGTTGGATGGTCATGGAGTTCGGACAGGCCATGACACCTAGATGGTGACTGACTCCAGGGTGCAGATTCTTTAGGAAGAGGGTTTTGAAGTTCACATCCTCTTCAAGGTCAGAGTTGTTGTGTGCACCAAAGTAGGATTGTCGGAGTCGGTTGTAGTAAGCTTGTGGAGTCTGGTAGTTTGACTTGGTTTGACTGGGCTGTCGATCTAGAAAGTTTCGTACCTCGGAACTGGACGTGGCTCTAAGGAGGTATAACCAGTCTCTGTCAGTCACATGAGGTCTCACTTCCAGGTGAAATTCGATATCTCGCAGATAAGCTTGGATGTCGGGGCTCTCTGTGGAGTTCGGGTTGAACCTGCTGATGTTTTTAGACAGCTTGTTGAGGTCTTTGATGGTCATCCCGTGTGCAGCTTCAAGGCCTTGGACGGGAGGTTTTCTTTCGTTGGCAGGAAAGGGTTGTGTGGAGAAGGCAGGTGAGGTTTTGGGTTGTGGCCCTTCGCTCCTTTCGTCATATGCCAGTTCTTGGACGTGGGACTCTGCTCTGCTCAGCAGTGATGAGGCTAAGAGATGTTTCTCTTTTCTTGGCTCTAGTTTGTGCTTGTAAGCATTTTGGAGTTCTTTTCTGACCATGTAGAGCTCATCGTTGGTATCGTCTAGTTGTTGGGTCAGATTGTCCATTTCAGTTCTGTACCTTTCAAGGTGGTCTTTCAAAGCACTGATTTCAGAGTTCTTGTTTCTGATGTCTATCTTGGCTTTCTCTAGTAGCTGTTCGGCATACTGGAGTCTGTTTACCAGGTCTTTCTGAGCAGCCGTTGTATGTTGCTGGTCGAGCTGAGCTGCTGCCAGGGCTGCTAGGAGCTTCATAACTTGTTCTGTTGTATCCTGCTCCCTCTCGCTGGGTGCTTTGAGTTGATTTTGAACTTTCACTTCCAGCTTGTCTATGCGACGTTGAGCACGTGTCAGCTCCTCTTGAAGGTGGGTGATGTGCTTGTTGCTCAGTTTCAGCTGGGTTGTGAAGGCATAGCTTAGTGAGCTCGTGATCTTGACTAGCTCCTCGTGGTTGTTGTTCTGGCTTGAATCTTGTGTCAGGAATCTTCTCAGGATTAGGAATATTATTAAAAATAATAACAGTTCAAATGTCTTTGGAGTGAGGCTGTCTGTTATGCCTCTCAGCCACATGTTCACATCTTCCCCATGGGAAATGGGGTCTGCAGTCTGCGGCATGTTGGCACGCTGGGGAGAAGAGAGACTGACACAGATCTCTGTGGAGTAAAAGCCTATGTGTGGTGGGACAACTAAGTGTTGTATCAATGATTGTGAACCACTAGTGAAATGTGGTGATTACTGTGTTGGTCTCAGGGTGTCTAAGTAGACTAGAGATGCGAAGACTTTGTCACTCTAATGAGGAAGAGGAAAAGAGAGACAGAGGTGAAAAACAAATTCAAATGACAGGCAAAATTTCTGTTTTTCAAATGAGGAAAATTATTTTTTCCAATTAAATGTTATCAAAAACGTAAACAATATTATTATATTTCTTGCTTTGGACAAAAGAATACAATAATAATTCTGATATCTCTTTTCTTAGTCTGACAGGATTGACACCGTACACCTTTCAGTTGGACCGCTCACCAGGGAGTCAGCGAAGGCGACAGTTGCTCAACACGTATCTCTATTAAATTGATCTCAACAATGAATGAGATGCTAAAACTTGGATTGCGTTTCCAAATGTAGGGAGGTTAGGAAGAACAAATGAGAGGATGATTACAATCAAATTCATAAGGATGATTCGTCGTCTTTGGCACGATTGTGTATTTACTTCACTTAGAATTGATTGATGGTTCTTACATGTCCTACAAATGTAAAAAGAGAAGAGGAAAGTAAAGGAGAGAGAGGACGGAGATGGTAAGTCTCAGTAGCGGTTATCTGAACTACAAGGAGAGCGTTGTGTTAGTTGCTGCACAACTTATCAAACAAAATAAACTTTAAGTGAAAGAGAGTTGTCTTTCTAATTTATTTGAACTCGTAGTGAGGGATAACAATGTCTCCTTTTAGGGCTCAGGTTTGTCGTTCCCAGGCTAGGTTACACAAAAGAAATGGTAAGAAATAGGAAAATTAAAAAAATTAATAACTGGGCAAAATATGCAAACATGAAATTAAAAAGAGGAAATCAATACGTAAAACAATAGTGGTTAAGTGTATAACCAAAACAGGAAGAGGGGTAAAACGCATTCAAATAAGTAAAGGTCTGAATAGCATATATTCAGATGGGTAATAAATAAATTAGGAGGAATAAGTTTACTTAACTTCCAAAGTTCAAGGCTTATTCATTCCTAAAATAATTAGACCCAAAAGAGAATACTAGAAATAAAAGATCAAATGAAATGATCTGAGAGGGAAATTTTAAATGCTTCCAAATAAATTTAATGTTTCAATTAAATTTCAATTTGACAATTAATAATTGTGAGTCAGTATTTCCCTTTCTAGTAAAATGAAAATAAGTGGTCTAGTGAGAAAAGAGAGCGATAAAAAGAAAGAGACTAACAAGTGTTAGTTAAGATGTTTAAAATGGTTAAATCACGTCAGTGTTGATTTAACACACATTATTCTACCACTGGATGGTAATGCTAACTGCTAACCTTTGAGGCTAGTGGCTTTAGTATAGACTTCAATGTAAATGCAATGGTTTCGTTAGCTTAGCGACACCGCAGAGTTTGTGCGCTGCGCGTGCACAGTTCAGAGTTGCTCCGGAAGTACGTTAGGCTTCCGGGTCACGGTCGTCACTATAGCAACCAAAACACATTCTAGTGGATTAGCACATGAATCGTTGCATTGTTGCAAATACAGTTAAGCATGTTACATGAAATGTCGGCTCATTTCAACACTGTACAAATAACAACACCGCCTTTCAGTTGGTTTTGCGATGTGGCACTTAAACTCTCAGTTTGTATAGAGTTAAATTTATCTTAATTCAAATAGCAGCTTCCTGCTGTAGTTATTATATCAATCTCAGCAATTTGATTCTCCGTGCCAGTTTTTTCTGGACACAAACATAAAAGTTTTCCTTCGCTGTTGGTACACAGTTAAAATTTACTTGATCAAGCTTTTAAAACACTCCCATTCAAATTACTCTCGGACACACGCCGTGTTACGCGAGATTGCATTCACTTTGTGAACGGATACAAATGGGCAAACATTGTTCTCTAATGTTTAACGTTAACTTAGGGGAGTCGAATATCAAATTTGATTCGGCAGTGGAACACGCACTGGCAATCAAACTATATGAAATATGAATACGGGGACTTTGATAAATAGATTGAGGAACCCGCTCAAAACTATTCTTTATTCACCGATTTATATCCCTTTTGAAACACTAACAGTTTAGCTCCGTTCAGCAAACAGTGACTGAGATAGCGTTTGAGACACTGGAACACGCAGTGAAATCAAATCAGCTATAAAACAAGGCATTACACAAATGAGGAACACGCTCAATTTCTACCTTATTGTACGATCTCAGATGTTTACTTTTAAGTTCACTTACTGCTGTTAACATTGAAGAGACGGACTTGAGTTAAAGTTTCTTCTAGCTCCTTTCATTCAAGCGGGGGGGGGGCGCGCGCTGCATTCGTCACGCGTCACACAAACACATACTCCGGTCTCGCAAGCTTCTCATCTTTCATTCCTTTAGCAAAATCAAAGATTAAATAACTTGGTTTATGCTCACAATTTAGATTAAACTGCCCGCATTTTCTCCACCATTATAAATGTAAAGGAAACAGGTCAATTTAGCTCAAAGGGAATCATTTAAGATTTTAAAGGGAATTTGAACAGAATCACTGTTTCACGGCTGTTCACGGAGACGCGCCTGCGGTTCAGTGAACGAGCCGTTTAACATCAAATCTGCGCTGGATACTAATATCCAAACTATAGTGAAAACACTATCAATTAGCACAGTAACAAGATCGGCAGTTTAAGACATTAACTTGTAAGCACAAAACACAAGATACTTCTCTTTTCAATATGAATAAGGCTTTATTAGATAAATCTAAGACATATAAACTAATCTAACACATAAACGCACGCACACACACATTCACACAAGTTGCAGGAAGGTCGAAAGTTAGGGAAAGATGAGTTTAAGAGAATGGAAATATGGAATCCCAAGTTAACAGCAATACGTTAAATTGCATAAACATGAACAACCATCAATCACGTAATTAGCGCTCGCATTGAGTTCCTCAATGAGGTTAAAATTATATTAGATACACCAGTAAAGGTCACAGTCTGGAGGTAAAGTTACTTGCATCTCCTGTGAAGAAGGAGCCTTGGTGAAAGGGCTATCCCGAGGTCGTTGATTGGCTGGAAGTTCAGTCTCTGAAGTGACGTCTTGGAAAGCCCGTGGTTGTTGGGCGTTGGCTGAAAGTGCAGAGTCGTGTTCGCTGGTTGAAGTTGAATGGACGTTACAAAACTTAACTCAGAACACGAAACTCTCAAACGGAAAAGAAAAGAAATAAAGTTTGACGAGACTAGGTTGTGTTCCTTCTCATAGTAGCAGCAGGCAGGCACGCTGGAACCGCGCTCAAAGAACAATGATGACTAACCGCATGGCTAGATGCTACAAGCTAAAGCTAGGTAGCAAAGCTACAAGCTAAAAGCTAAGAGCAGGCATGACTAATAGCACGAGGCTGGAACTAAAAGCCGACATGGCTAATAGCAGCAGCTAGCGACTAAAAGCAGACTAAAAAACAAGGCATGACTGATAGCACGAGCAATGCTAGAACTAAAAAAAGGGCAAAATTTCATGGGATCCAAAGTATTTAAAACTTCCTTGTTGGCCACCCCTCAAATGTTGCCTTGACCAATCAGATATGGTCTTGAGTCTGGGGTATCATAAATAATTTGTTTATCTTACCAAGCATGTGGTTCTTGCCTCACAGGGTCTAATTTTGGACATGATTCCTATAACATGATTATGATATATTTTACAAATAAATGATTGTCAGGACAATATCAAGCAAGAAAATTCGATTTGGTCAATACTAGACATGACTATGTATCCTATAGTTATCAAAAGACATACACAATAAGTGATTAATACATGATAGTCAAATGTGTGGGTTACACATAAATGAATATGGAGTTAAGCAATGGAACGATTCATTTATAAGTCTTTTTGAGTTCATTCTGGTCCATATATAATGTATAAAAAGCAGTTTCTTTGCCATTCTCTGGCAAAGGGACTTTTCTGTGAAGACAAAGGTTTAAAGCCCTTCCCCCTTAGGAATTTCAGTCTGGCTCTGCTGGATGGGGGAAGTCAATGCAAGTATTTAACTTGATCTCCTGGGTTTACATGTGATGTCCAGCGTTGCATTCCAATCACGAACAATAAATTTGACAATCTCTTCTTCGAATTAAAATTGTCAATAATTGTTCTATTGGTGTTAATGTTGAAAGCTGTTGTGTGAACAAGTTGGTTGGTTGGTTATCTTGCTTGGTTCTTGTGGCACTAGAACTGATTTATGACTTCCTGAGGAGTTCGGCTCTCGTTTCAATGCACACAGCTCTGATAGACTCTTTGATTTGTCTGATTCGACTCATTTCTGCTACAGTGCTGATGTGCCTCAGCCACAGTGCAGTCCCTGATGTGTTTCAACATGCCATCGTCAAACAAACACAGAAAGGCAGTGAGCGCATCTTCGATGTTGCGCTTCGCGTGCGCGGTGGGACCGGCAGCTTCAGTCAGAACATTTTGGCTCTGCCTTCTCCCTGGACGTTCAGTTGACTGAAGGATGGTCCACACCATCCCATCCTTTCCCTTTTCCACAGCCACCTCCGGCCGAGATGACTCTAAGGGCGGGTTGAGCACTCCAGCTGGCTCAAGTGCAGGTACTGGTTCGGGAAGGCCTAGGACAACAATATAACACTAATAAGAATAATAATAACACAAATATAATAATAATAATAATAATAATAATAATAATAATAATAATAATAATAATAATATCACAATAATAATAATAATAATAATATTCTAATAATAATAACAATAACAATTATGTAAGAATGATAGTAATATTCTAATAATAATAATAATAATAATTTTATGATATTATAAGATAATAAAATAATAATAATATGAACAGCAGAACTAGTAAATATGGGCATCCAAGTTTACCTGGAACGTCAGCTGTGAACGGAACATCTGGTTCCCTAATCTCCGAGGAAGGTAACCGCCTCTTTTTCCTTTTTACGGACTCTGACTCACTCTCTGATGAGGATGAACTGTTGTCTTGCACCCAGGAAAGGTCGCTGTCACTTTCCACCTCAGACAGCGCCCCTGCATCAGAGTCATCACTGTCCAGATTGTGAAGCATTTCCAAGGCCATGGCAAAAGTCATATTTCTCTTCATTCTATTATTTGTATTAGACATTTTCTAAATGCTCCCTATAAACTCTTTATAAATTTATTTTTTAAAAGGCAATAATAATTTGTAGTCCAGGAATTTGTATTTATAATCAAATGAGCATATGCTAATAGTACTGGTGACGCTGACAGAGACAATAAGCCGCGGGAAATAACAATAGAATCGCGCCTGATTTAGAGCGGTCAATATGACCGTTATGGCTTTAATAGGTAGAAATGCTCATATTTTTTTTGCCTTTTATGTAATTTATATAAAATCTATTGTAAGTAAAAATAGACACACTTTTAGGAAAAGTCACAAACCAGCAAGATTGTATTTTTTTATTCAACAAAGTTATTGTAATTATTGTATATACATTTCAAAACGGTCATTTTGACCGTCATGGCAGTTCTAGTGTTAAAGGAATCTTTCCTGATTCCAAGCCTTCAGCTCTACCCTGGGCCGAGGCCCTAACATTTAAGTTGGGTATGTAGCTTAGGCCTTTTGGCCATAAGGGGTACTGTCACAGACAGTCTAAACGTCCCAGGGGCAACTCCCATGGAAATGGTAGAGTTGGTACTTAGAGCTCGCCATGATTCTGGCCTGCATTCCCCTCAGCATGGTGGCGTGGGTATACTGTTCCCCAAAGCGCCCCCTAGAGGATGCAGTTCAAAGTTCCCTTGAAAGGGAACTGTCCCAGGTTATGTATGTAACCAGAGTTCCCTGAGTAGGGAATGAGACACTGCATCCTCTAGCTCCCTGCCATGCTTCGGACGCAAGCTTCAGACGAAGAAGATAGTGACGTGCTCTCCCGGTGCTGATTTATAGTTGTGCCGGTAGTGGCGTCGGAGGCTGTCACCAGCCAACAACCTGAAATGGTCTTCCAACAGTCTTGAAGGAGTTCCCCGAGAGATGCTTAGCACTTGTTGGCCCAGCTCACCCCTAAACCATCTTGATTGGGTTCAGGTCAGGTGACTGTGGAGGCAAGGTCATCTGGCGCAGCATCCCATCACTCTCCTTCTTGGTCAAATAGCCCTTGATGCCTTCAGTGTGACTCTACAATTTTCAATTGGAAAATAAAGAAAATTCTTTGAATGAGAAGGTGTGTCCAAACTTTTGGTTTCTCTGATAGGAGTGTTCTGGAAATATTAGAAATATTACAGAGAAATCAGTGACGCAGGACAACAGTTGCTCATTCTCAATTCACTCAGATTATGAGCTCATCTTGCTCTGTGCATTGCTAAATCACCCAGTGTGACGCTGCTCGTGGTTACTGCCTCCTAGTGTCCATTTTATGAAATACATGTCATTATGTGCTTTTTCCATAATCTCTCATTAATATTTAATTATATGAATCTGAATAAAATAAAATACTATTTAAATAAAAGGAAACAAAAAGTAATAATCTCAACAAAACGTATTTTGTGTGTGTCACATCAACCCCGACAAACAAAAATGCCTCCTGACATTTGTTACAACAAAAAAAAAAAACTTGTGTGGTGACTGGCATGTAATGTGTAAGGCATGTACATTTGTGGTGCATAAGGTGTAGGCAGGATAAACTGTCTGGTTATGTGTGGCATGAATGGTAGAGGAGACATAATCTGTGAGGAAATTACATGGATTTGTATTGAAGGTTGGCCAAATTATTCATAAGTGAACTTTGGCCTCTGCCTCCTCTCTCTGGCTGACCTCCTAACTTCTCTGTGTGTATCTTCTGCAGGCCAAGTCATCATAGGGGGATAACTCAGTCTTTCTTCCTGTACTTGTTCAGCATGTTCCTTTTGCTCATCCTCTCCAGGCTGAGGTAGGTAAGTGACATCAGGTTGTTCACTCGTCTGTAATTCCTCTCCCAATAATTCCCTCATCTGTTGAGCTTTGTTTATTCTCTTTTTCAGCTGTGTTTTGTTCGTGCTCACTTTCAGGTAGGTTTGTCTCACCCATGTGTGTAAAGCATCTTTCAGGTGTCCTTTGTTCATCTGGTAAGTGCGTGTCCATCCATTCAGTTTCCCTCATCAGTAATGCACCTGGACATTCTTTGTGGGTCATGGTCAGTTTATTTGGAGTCAGACCAGGCACTGTTGTAGGAGATGACTTTGACACCGGACTCTGTTCACTTTCTGAGGTCACTGATCTGTCATGTCCAACTTGATCATTTTCCATCCTGACTACAGGTGTTCTCAGCCAATAACCTCCTGTTCACTCATCCTCATCATCAGTGTCCGATATTCCATCCTTGTCAGCAGAATTTACCCTCTGTTGAGGCTTCTTTTGTCTCTGACGGGGGTTTGCAAGAGTCAGCTGGCTGTGCTGGGTTCTCATCAGGCAAGTCATTCACTAACAGCACCAAATTTCTGTGTATGGTTCTATTCCTTGCATTTGGGTCTCTCTCAGGATGAATGACAAATACCGGATTATCTGAGATTTGCTCCTTCACTACATAAATCCTCTTCTCCCAGTATGAGCGTAGCTTACCAGGTCCACCTCGATCACCCATGTTTCGAACCAGTACCCGATCTCCTGGTTTGAGGACCACGCCCCTCGTCTTTTGATCATAGTAGGACTTGTTCTTTGCACTTGATGACAGGCTGGATTTGTTTGCAATCTTGTATGCTTCCGTCATACTTTTTGACCATTTATCCACATATTCTTTGTGTTTCACTGATTCAGTGTTTCCCAATAATCCAAACAAGAGATGCACGGGGAGACGGGGTGCTGCCTATACAGCAGGTAATGCGGTGAGTATCAGGTGGACTCGTGGCGAGTACAGTTATATGCGTGTATCATTTGTGGCAAATGTTCTTTTTTTTATTTGTGGTCTGTTAGGGTCTGTAATATTTGCAGCACACTATGGTTGAACTGGTCAGTGGGATTACATTGCGGTTGGTATGGGGATGTTCGTGAGTGTCCGATCCATGACAGGCATCCAAGGGGGTGGAGAAGATTCTGTGTTCTGTGCCAACGTGTCCCATGTTGTCATGGAGATGTTTTAGGGCAACTGACCGGTACTTGATGGGTAGGACTAACTGTTTTCTCTCTGGTGTTTGGCAGTACAGGACTCCATTCTCCAAATGTAGTTGATTCCACTCATGAAGGAGCTTGCGAGTGAGCCCACTCACTGACCTTCTGACCTTCTGACCTCATCAGTAAGAAAAATTATTTTACTCTTTCAATGTCATTATTTCCCCTATTCCAGGCTCCTCTCAATGGGCTTTTGCCAGCTCTTCGTGGCTTATTTCGGGCAAGAGTGAATGAGGCTGTGGTATCACAACAGCAGAGGAGGTGTAAAGTGCAGCTATCCGTGCTACATCTTTCCTCTGGCCTGCTCTACTCCCTTCACAAGTTGCATGCAGCACATCCTGAGACAGATCCTCCGTGCATTTCGCCTCATAGTTGTCAATATCGAGTGACATGCGTGAGAGCGTGATCGTGTCTATATTGTTTTTCCAGGTCTTTATTAAATACTAAAGTGGAACTTGGACAATTCTCCAACCCAGTGATGTCCAACTGCATTGAGTTTCACAGTGCTCATGATGTAAGTCAGCGTATTGTTGTCAGTGTAGATGGAGAAATGTGGAGCATAGAAGAGATAGTCTCTAAATGGTTGACACTGCCCACTTCAGAGCAAGTAACTCAAGTTTTCCACTGTGGAGTCGGTAGTTCCTTTCAGCAGGTGTCAGAGTTCATGATCCATATCCGATGACTCGCATTTTTCCACACTGTCGCTGATAAAGGATTGTGCAGAGCCCGTTCTCTGATGCATCTGTGTGTAGGACGAATGGCTCCTCGACGTTGGGGTATGCGAGGACTGGGGTGTTGGTCAACATACTGACAAGCCTTTTCAAGGTGCTTTGGTGATTAGCCTTCCATATGATGATTGTTTTGGATGGGAGTTATGGACCCTTGGACTTGCAGTGACGTGGAAGGGGTTGGGGTATGGAGGACTTAACTTGGAGCAGCTCATATAATGGCTTTGCAATTTTAGCAAAATCCTGTATTTAGGAGTGGCAATACCTCAGGAAGCCAAGAACCCATCGGAGGTCACCAACTGTTTGGG
The DNA here is from genome assembly GCF_023724105.1 of Carassius gibelio. Classification (NCBI taxonomy): domain Eukaryota; kingdom Metazoa; phylum Chordata; class Actinopteri; order Cypriniformes; family Cyprinidae; genus Carassius; species Carassius gibelio. Next base: position 10,251,453 of record NC_068376.1, read on the forward strand.
GCGTTTTGGTTTTTAAAGCCATCACTGCCTCTAGGTATTTGGGGTAAATTCGAACTCCTTCGGCTGACACCAAGCGCCCAACATAGCGAACCTCCTCCAGAAACATCTCACACTTTACTGCCCATAGCTTTACCCCATGCTGCTGCAGTGCTTGGAGGACCTTGCAAATCACCTCCACGTGGTCACTGAAAGATCTGGAGTAGCACAGTAGGTCATCTAGGTACGGTATACAGTACTCGTCTCTCAGAGAGTCTAACATCTCTTCCATGCTCCTTTGAAAAGCAGCAGGTGCATTATAAAGTCCAAACGGGATCCTTTCCCATTCGTAAAGACCCTAGGGATTGATGAAGGCAGTGAGATTGCGTGACCCTTCTGCCACAAACCCTTGGTGGTAAGCTTTACCTTGGTCCAGTATGCTGAACATTGAGTACCCACCTAGTGTGTCTATCAAATCCTGTATTCACGGCAGTGGATGTCGGTCAGGTATGTTTTTTTGATTTAGGAGATGATAGTCTATGCAGAGACGAATGGTGCCATCCTTCTTCCGCACACATACAACTGGGGCGGAATAGGCAGACTTAGATTTTACTATCCATCCGTTTGTAAGAAGATCTTGAATGTGATCTTTCACTTCTTTAATCATTGGTTTGGGAACTTCAGCTGTTTATTTGGGAACAGATATGGCATTGCTAAGAAGGCAAGCAAGTAATGACAGTCTCTCTGGTTTCCCACAGATTACCACTTCCAAAAAATTAAAGCCAATCAATGGTTTATCCATGGGGTAGCTGCTGATGAGGAATGGGACACTAATGGACAAGTTTGGGTCCAAATTCCCTGGCAAGTTCACTGTAATACCCATCCACCCATCATAGGGAATGAGACTACCATTTGCAGCAATAACCTTCAGTTCCTCCTCTCCTAAGATCTCAGAAACTGAGTGAATACTGAGGTCAGGTAGGTACTTTTCTTTCCAGGCACGACTGACATTACTGACTTGGGACCCTGAGTCGAGCAAATAAGTGACTGCTAAGCCATTTAGATAGCTCTGAACTAAGGCCTTTTTCCCAATCAGGCTAGCAACCGCTCTAGCTTTAGCTACACGTGGTGACTGGGGAGGGAGCTGAGCTACTTGGTTACAGTGACTTAATGTGCTTGTCATTATTGGGGTTAAGGAGGGGAATGTTTTGTCATTGATGACCTCACTTTCTGGTTTTAACTTATTTCCAGACCCGGCCACTAGATGCCCATCTCCAGCCCGGTTGGAGTTTCCCTGTCTTTTTGGTCGCTTTAGACAGCCTGCTGCATGGTTTCCTTCCTCCCCACATGTGAAACAGTAGTCTTGTCTGTCTTGTTCCATGCAGCTTGGACAACCATAGGGTTTTCCACATTTAGATTGTGTCCTATTTTGACTGTACTAGTGCCCCTTGTGAGTCAGCTGTTATTGGTTTTGTTTTTGCACAGTTTCAACCAGTCTAGTGAGCTCCTCTACTTTGGTCGTGAGGGCTCTCAGAGGATCTGGTTTTGTTTGTTCTGCCCCTTACCCTCTCTGACTTTGTGATAGGTGTCTTTACTACATCTGACTCAAGCTGTGCGCTGTGTGCATTCGTCACAGTCTGTCGGCGGGACGAACCATGTCTTTTCATTCTCTCATTTTCTTCAATAGTGATTTTCATCACATGACGCAGAATCATCTAATCAGTGACCCCACTGTTTGTCAACAAAGATTTGAGCTCTCTGCATATGTCAGTATGATTGTGTCCAAAGCATTTGTACACGGTATGTAGGAAAACATCTTGCACCGGAGCTGTAGAATATTTAATGTTAGTGTCAGCCAGTCTTGATATCAATAGTATGCATTGTTTTAAGCCAATTAAACGATAGATAAACTGCTGTGGTGTCTGTTTCATACACATGAACTCTTGGAATAGCTCTGTGCTGTTTTTTTTTCTCTGAGGTGCGTTTCATCTAATATGTCTTTGTATATGCCTGGTCTTATTATATGCAGCACACCACGAACAATCTCGGAGAATCCTTCTTTGATTCCATCATCAATTTGCCTACAGACCTTATCGTATCTGATATCTGAGGATTGAGCACAGATCTGCCCGCCTTGCACTTTGAACTCTCTCAGTGAAAGGTAACTGAGTTCCCTTAAGGGGGGGGGGGGTGAAATGCTCGTTTTCACTCAATATCCTGTTAATCTTGAGTACCTATATAGTAGTACTGCATCCTTCATAACTCCAAAAAGTCTTTAGTTTTATTATATTCATAAGGGAAAGATAGTCTGTACCGATTTTTCCCGGAAAAACACGACCGGCTGGAGGCGTGACGTGTGGGCGGAGCTAAAGAATCATGAGCGCGAGTAGGCTTTTGCGTTGAGAGCGTTTGGAAGCTGTGACATTACCGTGAGGAAAAAAAACGATCATCCAAAACAAACCATGGCTAACAGTCAGATTCAGCCGTTTATTTATGATCCAGAATCAGATCCCGAGGCTGAAACTGAACGAGAGCAGCAGCAGCAACGACTCGCTCCGAGCGGGGCTCGAACCCTGGTCTCCGGCAGCACTAACAAGGAGGCAGAGATAAACGACTCAAAAACCAAGTGTTAAACATAGGGAAAGACTCAGTTAAAATACTCTAAGAGAAACAAAGCACAGGTAACCTGGATAACGCTAACAAGTGAAGACAAAGAAGAATTAAGACAGAAGGGAACACAGGGGACCTCTAGAGGCACGGAGACAAACTACAGGAGGTCAAACGCTGACACTGTTAATTAACAATTTCATTTATGTCTTATAGTAAGAGGCTTTGCAGTGTGATCATTAAAGAAACATATTTAAAGAAACAGATGGCTGACTAAAGGATGGTGCGATTCATTCCCACATTGGATGAGAAGAAATGGGGATGCCCAGGGAACTCCATAGGCCATGAGAGCAGAGAGTAACTGAAAAAAAGACATAATATGAAGATGCTATTTAACAAAACTTAGTTTTTATTTCTTGAAATGAGCAGAGTCCTTGGTTATAATTCACTGCATGTGTTTATGCCCAATGTAAACCAAGAGAGCTGGACAAATGGCAGATTTCCACATAAAAAAAAAAAAAAAAAAATTGTGCACTTTAAAACCTGGTAAGTTAAGAATACTCAAAACATTTGTGGTAACTTATTGTCTTAAAATATTTGAGTATACAAACTAAAAAAAAATTAAGTTAACAAAGCTTAAAGGGACACTAAGTAGGAATTACTCCCATCTAGTGGTGAAATTGTATTTTGCATTCAAACTAATTTTGCTCTCCAGCGCCTCGCTTTTTCAAATGCGCGTTGCATCTACGGTAGGCGATATGTACCAAAAAGCTTTGACGGGATGTCTTCTAATAGCACTTCGTCGAGTTTTCCTTCAGGTGAACAGGTGTGTTATTTCAAACAAACTGCAACATGACAACTAACAAACGAATGTTACAGTATGAATTACTGACTGTGGAAAACATGAAATATTGTAATTAGTAGTTATGTCTTCTTTATTCGTTATATTTTCTGAATTATATGCATTGTTAGATATAAAAAAAAATATTATAATATAGATTGTAACACTGACTTACCTGTCGAGAAGAAAACTGGCCACTTCAGCGTCTCTTTTGAAATCTTTATCAAGCATTAGCTCTTTACACCTAGAAAAAGCTTCCCTGACATTAACTCTTGTTTTCTGTAATCTACGGTCACGTTTCCTTTTACGTTCTATTTTTGACTGTTTTGGCGACTATGTTTTCTTCTCCTGTGGCGCGGCATATGTATGGTCCATAATAAGAATGCAATCCAGACTTTTAAACTTGCCGGTGCAGTTTCAAGCGCCTCTCACTGCTCTGCACCTGCGTTTCTGGCTCTGACCGAAAACGCGCTGTGGAAACGCGTTGGCTTAGTACTTTTTGTCCCTCTCTGCTATTATAGTTTTGCAAGATGGCGGAACTACATGGAAGCCTCTGTCGACCTACCCGTCCCATGTATATAAAGATAATAAATTCTTCATTTACAAGGATTAGTTTAAACATTGGCATAGGTATTTGTACACCATTGAGGGCATATTTATGAATAAAAATATTGATTTTAGATAATAAAATACCTAAAAAGTTACTTATTGTCCCTTTAAAGGGTTAGTTCGCCCAAAAATGAAAATTATGTCATTAATAACTCACCCTTATGCTGTTCCAAACATGTAAGACCTCCTTTTATCTTTGGAACACAGTTTAAGATATTTTAGATTTAGTCCGAGAGCTCTCAGTCCCTCCATTGAAGCTGTGTGTACGGTATACTGTCCATGTCCAGAAAGGTAAGAAAAACATAATCAAAGTAGTCCATGTGACATCAGAGGGTCAGTTAGAATTTTTTAGAAAATACATTTTGGTCCAAAAATAGCAAAAACGCCGACTTTATTCAGCATTGTCTTCTCTTCCGTGTCAGTGTGAGAGAGAGTTCAAATCAAAGCAGTCTGGATATCCGGTTCGCGAACGAATCATTCAGTTCACCAAATCGAACTGAATAGTTTTAAACGGTTCGCATCTCTAATACGGATTAATCCACAAATGACTTAAGCTGTTAACTTTTTTAATGTGGCTGACACTTCCTCTGAGTTCAAACAAACCAATATCCTGGAGTAATTCATGTACTCAAACAGTACATTGACTGAACTGCTGTGAAGAGAGAACAGAAGATGAACACTTGCAGCCGAGCCAGATAAAGAACAAAACATTGACTCATTCACGAGTCAAGAACCGTTTATGTCAGACGCGTCCGATTCGTGAACCGAGGAGCTGATGATACTGTGCATGTGTGATTCAGCGTGAAGCAGACCGACGCCGAGTCCCAATTCACCTACTTATACTACGACCTAAAAGTATGTACTTTTTTTGTAAGGAAAAAGTACATACTTTTGAGTGTGTAGCAAAAGAGTATGCACGTTCTGGGACATATTCTGATGACGTCATGCAACGTGAACGACAACGTGGTTGACTAGTTACGCACACCACAACTGTTAACATTTCATTCATTCTTTATGTCCAATAAAATTTTATTTACTATTCCCATCTTTTTTTTTTTCATCGTTTTTTTTTTCACAATACATTTTACAATGTGTTCTTCTACCAAGTTGAGGAGTGAAGAAGCAGGGCTGCGTCGTCGTAGAACCAAACGCAGGTCGTTTGTGAGGCAGCTGGTTCTGATGTTCATGTGCAATGTGTGTAATGAAATAAAATACAACTTTAATTAGTTATTAAAACTTTAATAACATTTGAATTCTTACACTTAAAAGCTGAAGGCTCATCTCCGTTGCTGCATCCGGCTGCCATGTTTACATCACCGCAAAGCCATCGCAAAGCTCCTCCCTCCCGCACGCAATGGGTTGTGGGCAATATTAGCACTTAGAGTGTGCATTGATCTGCACTTCGAATTCTAACCGGAAATAGTAGACCATCCGGGTATCTTTGGAATATTCTTTTTTTAACATACTACGATTTGGGACGTTCTAATTCTAGTTTCGCATACTATTTAGGATGGATAGTATGCGAATTGGGACTCAGCACGACACACAGAGCGTCTGAACTGAACTGATTCTTTTGGTGATTGATTCTGAACTGATTCTGTGTTAGTGTTATGGGTGCGGGTAAACCGAAGGCTTGAATCAAGGGCAATCATCGCCAATGACGCCATTACGTTGAGCGCAAAAGAACTGGTGAACCGTTTTCTTCAACCGGTTTATTGAATCGAACTGTCCGAAATAACTACTGGTGATCCGAACACCGATGCAACCGGTTCTTCACTCGTGAACGAGTCAGTCTATTGTTCGTTATCTGGCTCGGCTCGGTGTTCATCTTCACAGCAGTTCAGTCAGTGTACTGTTTGAGTGCATGCATTACTCTGGGATATTGGTTTGTTTGAACTCAGAGGGAGTGTCAGCCACATTAAAAAAAGTAAACATCTTAAGTCATTTGTGGATTAATGTGTATTAGAGAAGCGAACCGTTTAAAACGATTCAGTTCGATTTGGTGAACTGAATGATTCATTCACGAACAGGAAATCCAGCTGCTTTGATTTGAACTCTCTCTCACAACAGACACGGAAGAGAAGACAATGCTGAGGCCATCCTTAAAAATATTCTTGTTTGCCGTAACCCGACCGACCCTGTCAATTTAGCACAGACTCAAATTTTTTTATTTTTTTTGCTTTTAGTCCGACCGACTTGCCGATTGTAAATTTGCGTTAAGACCGACCAATTATTTATTTACTCTTCAAACAACTAATACAAACGCAATAAAATATTATTATATTTAAGTAAGTATTGTAAATATATAAATTGCCTTGGCCTACATACAAATAAAGGCTATCTTCTTTAATAAAAAAAAAAAAAACTTGACATCATCTGTATTTACACGGATGTCAGACTGTGGCCTGTGCGTTCGCTTCGTCTCCTCTCATTCACTGTCAGTCAACGGTTCGCGCTTGGTAATGATGGCTGCGGCTGCAGTAAACCAAATGTTCGCGGTCACTGTTCAAAGTCATACGGGTTCGGGCACCATAATACATCTAAAAAAATAAATTAAAACAGCTCGACACCGCTTTAACTTGGCACGAAGTTCTGGAAAAACTGTGCCCAGATCTTTTCCCATCCCTTCTCCTCTCTAGTCTAAAACCGTGACCATGTCGACTGTCACTTTATGTTCGAAAATCTATTGCACGAATCAACCAAGACAAGTTTAGAAAACGAAAATAAGAAATTGATTTTAACGACCTTCTCTCGGAGCGCGTCCAGGTATTTTTGTTTTGTTTTTGAACAGGCGTCACACAGCAACTGCAGCTTCGGACAAACGCATAACAGCATAATACTTCTGCACACTGTTTCTCTTTATACAACAGAAATGTGAATTCTGCCGGTATTCAGACAGTCTCATGCATACAGATAGGCTAGATTCGGGTTAGAATCGACTAGGGCTGTCAAAATAGCTGAAAAACTAAATTCTAATTTTTTACTTAAATATGATCAAAATTCGAATTTTACTCGAATTTTAAATGCACAATTTCAGTTAGGGTGAAGAAAAGCTTTTTGCTTCTCTTCTGAGGCTCAAGAGCGCATCGAGCAAAATATTACTGCATGTTTATTCAACGCATTAGAATACATGACTGTGAAAAATCATAATATTTAAAATAATGTTTATGAACCAATTATTATTAATTAAGTTGCTTAAAGAACTATAAACAAAAACAGCATCATGTATGCATGCATTGTTAAATAAATAAAAAGGGCGGAAAACCAGTCACACAGAATACATTTTTTCATTGAAAAACATGAGATGCAGTGGGATGGGGAACAAAAACCCAACATAAACTCTCGAAATATTTGTAGAAAATTAAATTAAATACATTAATTTTACATGTCTTTCTAAACATGCGATTTGGGATGTCCAACGGTGTCCCTCTAGAAAATGTGCGAAATATGCGTTCTGTGTGAACGGCTTGGTTTCCGTTTTGATGTAAACAAGATCTTCTCCACATTGATGTTCTTTTTTTTTTAAGTGGCTTCAACTGGATAGGCTAACATAACCTTAAAATGCAATGGCACATACATCGTCATCGCATCTCGTGCGCCACTGAAATACCTTGGACGATGCGCGTACACGAGGTGAAGATGAGAAAGCAGATACTGCGTGTCGAGCTTGTCCGCCTTTGAAAGTTGTGTAGACACAGCTGTGCGCGCGGCAAGATGGAATGGAACACATACCGGGGCTCATAAGGCAGCTTCCTTAATGCACACCTAAAATTCGAATGCGCATTCAAATGTGGATTTTATTTTAAATTCGACGAATATTCGAAAAAATATTTTTTGACAGCCTAAAAAAATTGCCCATGCAATTTTTTTTTGTTGTTGTTGAAATTTAATCGTAAACACAGCCATGTTGAAGCCGCAAGTAAAGGTTTTGCATTATGGCAGTCCACTCTGCTTATTGTTTTTAGAAAATGTTGCACTCCTGTTTGTCATTGCGCACGTAACTTCACGCAAATAAATCATCAGAAATATTGGTCTTTACCAATATATTGAATCTTAACATTCATTCTGCCTGTTGTCCGTGGATTTTGGTGTTATTTGCCGTTTAAAACTTTAGACATGCAAAATCGATTTTACAATCGATTCAATGAACATTCGTCACTCAAATAAAACAGAATTTTTTTCACAAAAGTTACAACCCAAGAAAGCAAAGTAAACGTTCTCTCATTTGTAGGTTGCATTGATACGTAGCTGTGGATGCAAGTAAAACAGTAGCCTACCTCATTTTTTTCTCACCTGAAATTCATGCAATAAACCTGATTTTGACAAAGATTTAAATTTGTTTGTGGTCTGTATAGCCTGCATCAAAATGAGGTTTGCAATGATGCGCCGAAGGCACTGGTTGAAGACCCAGTCAGTGACGTCACGATATGCTAATTTGTTTAAATTCAAACCGACATCATCACCATCACAAAAATGTACCTTTTTTTTTTTTTACATTGAAACTTGAAAAAAAAAATATAGATCCCGACCTACCGACCCTTTTTTTTTTTTTTTTTTAATTACTGTAACTGCAAACCAAAATATTTTTAAGGATGGCCTGAATAAAGTCGTGGTTTTTGCTATTTTTGGACCAAAATGTATTTTCGATGTTTCAAAAAATTTCAACGGACCCTCTGATGTCACATGGACTACTTTGATGATGTTTTTCTTACCTTTCTGGACATGGACAGTATACCGTACACACAGCTTCAATGGAGGGACTGAGAGCTCTCAGACTAAATCTAAAATATCTTAAACTGTGTTCCAAAGATAGAAGACAGAAACCTATGTAAATCCTAACATAACAAAACATTTAAATCCTAAATTTTGTCTGTCTCTGTTAATTTAGTGTAAAAACACACAAGATATCACTTAATTTCTGCATTTACTTTCCTTTTTGGCTGATGCAAAGCATGCTGGGAACTAGAAAACACAATAATTTTAAGTTCACCTTACTACAACAGCATTTTGAGTTTACAGAACTTATTTCAAATGAGTCCAATGAACTTTCATTATTATTTGAGTGAAATTAACTTTAATTTTTTATTAATTAGTTTTACAGTGTACCATAAGGGTGTGTTGTTACAAAAGTTGACCATCTACGGCTACGGCAACATGCCTAACCTGATTTTACCAAGTGAGACATGTTCCTGGGACAACATCGTTGTTGACCCTGGAACAACATTGTGATTAACCAATCAGATTTGAAGAACCAGTTTATAGATTTTGTGAAGTTTATGCTTAAAATCAGTGTTTGGTGCTTGTACATCAGTGTCATTCATCTATCATTTCCTCTGATTTTAGGGATTACTCATGGTTAAGGTTAGGTTTAGGTGTAGGGATATGGTTAAGAATATATTTTTGGAGTAAAATGTTGTTCCAGGGTCAACAAAATATGTTGACCTAGGAACACATCGGACTTGGCAAAATCAGGACGTGCACGGCAACATAGAAAAAATTAATTTAAGCCAAAGTAACAAGTTAATTTTGACTGAGATTTTGCCTTGAAGAGAGACTTTAAGATTACTCCATATTTGAGTATCACTTCTGATCTTGACAAAAATATTATTAAAACTGTTTCTGGCAATTTATGAATGACAATTGACACTCCTAATATAGGTTGTAGATAGAGTGGCAATGGTCCATTTGAGAGATAGGTGTTGACATTGCACTTATAAGTCTGCAATTTGCAATAATAAAGCAAGAAGAAGATGCCTCATGCACCTGCTGCTGAGAACGCCCATCAAATGTTCATTTTGGGGTGAACTATCCCTTTAAGCTATGAATTACTTTCTCCATGTGAGAGGCAAGAGTTTTAGCATAAAATTTTAGATTGCATGGGATGAGTGATACTGGTCTGTAGTTGGAGCAATCCAACAGATCTTTACCCTTTTTAAGAAGCAATGATATCAGATATGTTTTTTGATCTCTATGAAATGTACCATACTCAATTGCAAAATTCACAATTCGCAGAAGACATAGGAGATGACAATTTGTTTGACGCCTATGTTTGCTGGAGGATCAGGATGACTGCAGAAATATTCAATGTAACATTAAAATCTGGAATATATAAAACTTTAGTGGACTTGCATCCTTTGGTGTTGTATGTGACCCATTGGAGTTATGATTGGTGTTGTATGGACCCACCAACCTATGATTATATCCATATATGTGATCCGTCACGGAAACCAGACACAAGTCGGCAGCACAACTTTCGAGCAAAATGAGAAAGAATCATTTTTTTGCTGAATCTGTTAGTTTAGATCACGAAGAAGCCTCTCCGTGTTTGAGATAGCAGTATTGGTATATTTAAAAGCGTACATTTTGAGGTTTTTCGGAGATTCTAGCACGCAGTAGGGGCGTGTCATTGTCTGTCTGTATTTCCATACTCGATAAGCCGGCTTTTGTTTCTTTTGTTATTGCCCCCACCCTCCGAGGGAAGCGTGGCTACTTATTATGCAGCGCTCTGGCCGGCTCTAGCTGATATCAAAATTCAATGAAGATGGACGCCGCAAAGATGATCGCAGACGAGCTGAACCGTGGGCGTTTCACCGAAAATGTTTTGAAGTACTTCTTCGACAAGCCGGATGCTTGTGAACAAGCGCTCATTGATTCTGAAGATGATCTGAGCGACGATGAAAGCTCAGATCCAGACATTGTGTACAACATACGGCTGGATTCTTTAGCTGCGGAAAAAGAATGGCAGGACATGCAAATTATTGGACATTTAGAGGCAAACAGACGCACAGTGCAAACTTCGGAGATGGTTACATCTACAAAGAAGACCCCGACAAAGAGAAAGTGTGCCCGAACGACTTATTTCATTGGAGGCATCGAGATCTGCAAGAATACTTTGTTTCTTATGGGGTGAGTTTCCATAAACATCAAAGTTTGTCGTTTTGTGTTCATTCTAAGAACACGTACACGTTATCTCATGTTTAGTCCATGTTTAGACCTTCCCATATCTACCTATTGTTATTAGCTAGCTCAGAGCTCATGGTTAATCACAGAATCCTGTTAAAAAAGTCCTAATGCTACACAATTAAATCAGTTTACCAAGTTTTATGTAGAAAACCAGCAAATAACAAAAAAAATTAGCATCAATATGTACTTTTTGTTTACATAAACATTAAAATAATACAATTAAAAATGATGGCCAGATTTTATAGGAGTGTCTTGCAACATTATCTACACTGCACAAGTTCAAATTGAGTTTTGACAAAAAAAAGTTTTATAAAAAGATAAAACTCACATATTTCAGCCTCTAAATCATTTTAATTGAAGTCAAAAAAAGATAAATTACTGACATTTACAATGCACATTCTCCTATATTATTAATAGTATGCGGTACGATTTTTCCCGTTGTGTCTGTCGTTGCTATGCAACCATGCAGCTTTACAGGGGGAGCTTTACAGGGGGTATGGCTTATCTAAATGAGATGTAAATGAGCCCTATTGTCACTGCCAGCAGCAAGAACAGGTGAGAACTGCACAATGTTTAGAGACCATATACAGCCTTTTGAGCTTTTTTGAGTGCCTACATTCAATTGGCCACAACTTCTCCAAATCTTATCAGATTTCCATGTGTTACACATCGTTGGAAAGCTTGGAGACTACACTTTCAGAATCTGTCAATAACTCAAAATGCCCCAGAACCGACTTGTGTCCCTAATTTTCCGTGATTGGTCACATATGCGTTTACAGTGTGAAATGTTTACATATTTTATCCGACTGAATGTCCCTTTGAAGTTACGTAGTCATCTATTGTTTGCATCATAGCTTCCCTTATAAAAATTTGCCATGGTTTTACAACTAATAAATTCAGAAAAACATGGTAATTGTAGTAATGCTATTTTAAACATTAGTTAAACTATAGTGTATGTGTGGTAATACAAATGGTAATCAATATGTAAAAAAGAAAAAAAAAAACAGCTTTGTTTTGGGGGAGAGGACATGTCCCCAGATGTAGTAAAAGTTTGTACTATTCATAATAATGATGTAAACGTATTTTTTCCCAGGCTGGCAGTCCAGTAACATACTGCATGTTAAATCTTAACGTGCCCATCTTTCAGTTGAGCTTTGACATGGAGTTAGAGCTGAAGCAGCATTTCCGCCTGAGCAGAAGTGCACTGAATGCTTTGCAAAGGTTCTTACAAGAAGAGCAGGACCATGGCTGGGGTCATCAGTTGGAAACTCTAATCTATGTTTACTGGCTTGCTCATGGACTGTCGTATCGGGTAGTATCCAGTGTTTTTAATGTGCCGAAAGCTATAGTCCACCGCGTAATCCACAGAGAGGCCCAGGTTGGAATATATGGGAATACCTGAACAAAACCATCTCTTTCCCACAAGCAGAGGAACTACAGGCAGTGGGGCAAGTTGTCCAACTGTCAAGAACCTCTGCCTTTATAAATGTTATTCGAGCAATAGATGGAACCCACATAAGGATCAAACCCCAAAGCAGCACCAAATTGACTATTTAATCTACAAGGGCTTTTATTCCATTAACATGAAAGCAACATGTGACTCCAGTGGACGTTTCGTGGACAGTTTTGTTGGGTATCCAGGATAAGTTAATGACACATGAATATTGAAAAACAGTTGATTATTCTGGGTGATGGAGGCTATCTCCCTATTTAGACACCCAGTCTGCTTGATCACACCCTAAAGAGCCAGTGAATGGAGAAGTCCAGGGCCACTTCAATTGAACACTGTAAAAAAAAAATTTGCGTCAACTTAAATAAGGCAATTTATCGCAAGGGCTTTTTTGATTAAACTTACTAAAGTCCACCCAACTTAAAATATTAACTTTTTTTTTTTTTACTGAACACAAGGCCTATTATCTATAAGTAGGGGTGTCATGATTTCGATAAATTGATTTAAATCGAAATCGATCGAAATTAAGTCACAGTCTCAAACTTCGAATTAAAAAATGGAATCGTCGATGCTGCCACGCCCCCATGTTGTATGAAGGCAAATCAATGACAAAAATAACCGAGCATTCAACTGATGCTGGCGCGCGCGCTATATGGCTTCCGTGAGAGGAAAACTGAATCGGATGCGAAGAAACGGGAGCCCGCAAGCTCATTTCAAACTCTTGCGCGCGTGTGACATGTACTCTGCGCGCAATAAAAGCCCTCGCGCGCGCATGCTTATTCCCCACATCTTCGCGCTCGATCATCTCACCTCTGCTCGCAGAACAATTTTATTTTTGTCAGTCGTGGGGCGGGGCTTGCTGTTTTAGTTGTTATCTCAAATGTCATTGGTTATTCCCCTTTTCCTAAAGTCAGTATTCGACGCCTGTTAGAAAATGATTAATAATTCACTTGACTTGACCCATGACTTCATCAGAGGACCAGATACATGTGAGTAATCATTTCTTTTGCTTGTTTAATTTATTTTTGTCTTTAATGTAATTTAATGCATTGTTTATAGAGTAGATCTTTTGTAGATACTTGATTAACTGGAATTCTTCTGATTGCTAGTGATTGCAGTCTTGTAATAAGAGATACACATATTTTACAGACTGGAATGATGCACACACACACACACACACACACATACTGTACATACATACATACATGCATACATACATAATATATATATATATATATATATATATAGTCATCTTTTGTGAAGAAGACTGCACTTACAAAAGAGAAACTGGATGGCAGTTTATTTTAAGTTTTCAACTGACTAAAGATATAAGTTATTGTTACATTATGTTGTTAATAAAAGTTTTAAATTTGACAGTGTAATGTGGTACATTGCAAACAAAGGTCAGATATTATATTACATAAAAGTCTAGTTTGAAAAATGACAATCTGTGCTTTAAAAAGAATAAATGTAAAAATCGAGAATCGAATCGAACCGTGACCTTAGAATCGAAAATGCAATCGAATCGAGGATTTGGAGAATCGTGACACCCCTATCTATAAGCATAAACAATTTTTTGTATTATTCAAATATTTGTAAATAAATAAAAGACCATAACACGGGTAAAATAACTTTTTTTTTATTATTGAAAGTTTGTGTCCAAAGCACAAGGGCATACCGAGTTTTGTATATTAACTTCTTTACTCAATGCATCTTACACTAAACTCAACACATGGTACATAATGCATGTTAAATAAATCCAGTGTTAATTACTGTATACCTTTATACGTTAGCAGTCTTGTGGCATGAAGTACCTTTTTCACATACATTTGTTTGTTTTTAAAGGAATGTAGGATTATCCTTGAACAGTCCATTTCAGGAATGAAACCAACACCGCATTCCACAGTTCAGAACGATTCCCCATCGAACCATTAGTGTGTCATAAAACACATTCATGGTGCTACGATGGCTAAAGGAGATGTCAGCCCCCCCTTCTCTTCTCGTGCCTTTCTAATCTCATACCAGCGACGTCAGGACAGCAGGAAAATATTTCTCTTTGTTCCCCAAACTTAAGACCAAATGACCAGGAACCCTGTGGCGACCCCAATGCATAAATCCCCAGCCTTATCAGGAACCAGGAAGGATGCTAAGGCATTCCTTTGGCCCAGGATCACCAAAACCCTTAAACCATAGACTTTGTCTCCCAAAACCAAATTTGAAATACAATTTGAATATTTGTACATAATACAAACAACGGTCTCAAAATTGCTTCCAATAATCTGAATTGATTACAAGTATTTACCTTACACATTTCTTAAGTATCATGTGTTTATAAAACATATGTGTTATAACCTGTGGAATTATTTATGTTTGTTTAACTTTCATTACAGCCTATTCATAGGGTTTTCTACTTCAGTTATAGGAACTAATCACCAGAAGTTGCGTCATACATGTGTATTCTCTGTATTATGCATGCTTTATATTACTCAAGTAATTTTGTGTGTTAAACACTTATCACGCCTAAATCCTTATTTACTTCCACCTCAACTATGGGAAGTATGTTGTTTGGTACCTACTTGATGGCTAAATGATTTCTAGAATTTTGATAAAGTAGATGTGTGTAGGATGCACCATATTTAAACTATTAAGTTTGCTTATTAAAGCGTTTAAACTAAACTCTCAGAAGTTTGGACACACGCGATCACATGGCCATTTCGCAAATTACATGCAAGAACCGGAGAACGTGGCGTAGGCCCCGCCCAAGACAATATCTGATTGGCTGTCGCACTAAGAAGGACAGGTTAGATGGACACGCTTAGAACCCAATGACAAGCAGCTATGCTTTTTGCGTTTAGCTTTGTGCCTAGCTTTTGCCCTGCTGTTGCAGTGACTTGGGCTCTTGCCTGTTTTGTGCTGACCTTTCCATCGTCCAGCTTCAAACCACCATGAGCTCACTCAAAACTCATCAACTCTTCTGTAAGATCCTTCGTTGAACTTCGTCCAAGAAAACCCTCTCAGAGAAACTCCGTTGCATAGCAACCTGCAATCCAGGAAGTCTCGCGAACGAAGCACCACCCGGCAGAACGCATCATTGATCGACTGCCAGCCAATCAGCGCCAGAGAATCCCTCTCCAGCAACTTCGTTACAGAAGGGAATGCATCCAAAGCTACATGAAGCATCCAAACGCAAGTACACAATAGCTCCTAATTCTGGCTGAAACTGGTGCAAATCTTATTAAGTGCTAGTAGATTCAGCCTCGATTAATAACATCATTTTTCTCTGTCACTGTTTGAATGAATGTTTGTGTTTTTTCGTTAGTTTAGTTTGTTTGTATTAGGGTAGTTCAATAAAGCCTTGTTTGATTTTACATACCAGTGTCTTGCGCTTTGTGCTTACAAGTTACTTCCTTAAGCTGTAGATTCTGTTACCTTGCTCATAATCAGTTATCATAATTTCATGATATTATTACCGTAGGCCACGGATTATATTTTGTCCAGAATTTATCAAATACCCTAACCTCAATTTATCGGTGGAAAAATAGTTGATAAAGTGTTAAATATTAATTCTGAATAATTTTCATACTAATTCGGTTCTTATTCACTGTATTTTAATTCTCGTTGAGTTATATTGATCTTAATTTCCTTATTAATCTTACAGGAACTATTACGTGAAAATGACTATATTGCGTATTTTAACATTTTAACATCTAATCCACTGGGCAAAGTTACATCCAGTGGCAGCTTTTCATGTCTTTGAAGACGTTGTAAAGACGTCCACTGAGGAGACAGAATGTTTTTATGAAGTCTTTTTTTTTAATGTTTTTTATGTCTTCTATACGTCCGATATAGACGTTCACAGATCCTCTTTATAAGGTTCTGTGACTTTATTTCTGTCAGACATCTAGAGAAGCTCTTATTGAGAATCACTTCCCGAATCAAGGGGTAAAGCCATATACACATTAACTACCTTTTCCTCTTGCTGGCTCCATAATTGCCCTCCTAGTGGCTGGCATAGAAAGGGAAACACTGCATTCGTCCATTCACACCTAGCTCGTAACTATGTTCCCCCACCTGCAACCGTACTCCAGTTTGACTTAAAAAATCCAGACCCAAAATAAGGGGAAAGGCAAGCTGTTGGTCTGACATCACATAAGTATCAATCGTCCAAAACATTCCATGCCACTCATAAGTTACAGGTACTCTGCCTTCTGAGGTTTGCACCTTGCCATCTGCCAGCACAAAATATCTATTAAAATTCTTCATTTCACCTGGTTTTGCCAGCCTTTCCCACACTTGTCTCTGCATTAAGGTAAA
Organism: Carassius gibelio; assembly: GCF_023724105.1. Taxonomy (NCBI): domain Eukaryota; kingdom Metazoa; phylum Chordata; class Actinopteri; order Cypriniformes; family Cyprinidae; genus Carassius; species Carassius gibelio. Next base: position 10,268,213 of record NC_068376.1, read on the forward strand.
TGTGGAGCCAGTATCTACGATAGCTTTCACTTGCAGATTCTTCTTCCCCTTCTCACCAACTTTAAGTGGATTTACTTAGACCTTAATTCCATGAAAGAATATTGGGCCAATTTCTACCATTGATCCAACTTTAACTAACTGCTCCACAGTATCCACAGCACCTCATAAACTTTCTGCAAGTGAAGGGTTACAGTTGTTCAGAATTCTTCGAACCACCTCTTCTTCCTGAAGGTCAGCTTTCCACTTCAAGAACAATGCCCAATAGTCATAGGCAAAATCTATGGGAAGGAATGCCCCCAAAAAAGCTCTTTTAAACTCAACCCAATTATGGATATTGTTCCTTTCTGCCAGCCACCAATTCCTGGCAGGGCCAGTAAGAACCGCATTTAAAGTGGCAACCAGTTCGATGTCTGACAAGGATCTGAGTGTCAAAAAAATTTCACAACGCTCCACAAACTCCATTACATCACGCGTTTCTCTAATTTCTCCAAACCGAGGAAATTCTAAATTTATTGAAGGTTTAGCATAGGAAGCCGCTGGTACAGCTACAGTCATTCTCTCACTATTTTAACTGACATTTCCAACTGAAAAACAGGCAATTGGGAGTGCTGGTTTTCATGATGCAGGCAACTTCCTTTTCCCACTGCTCATCCCGCCTTCGAAGACACTCTATAACTCCTTGTTCAAGTTTAAGCAAAGAACTTTGAATAACATTTTCAATGTCTTTAAACGTTGATTCACTACATCTATGCAAACAGCTTCATGGTTCAATGCACTCTCATTAGATGTGCAAGATTATCTTTCAAGGGAATTGATTTCAGCTGACTGAGCTAGACTTGATGTTTCAGAAGGCCTTCTTCCCATCTCACTCACTACAGGAGTCACAACTGGTTGAGCATCATCCTCACTGTCTTCGGCTGGGCTGTCAATATACATTCCACTTAATAAGGAGCTTATCTCCACTACCGATTCTGGGTGTCGGTACGTGTCTCTAAATGGAGCAGGCTCAACAGGAAGGGACTCTGCTACACCCACATTATCTACCGAAAGTACCTCTGGATTAGAAGGATCAGTTTCCATTGTGAATATAAAACAATATGCCCTTAATGAAAGCTGAAAATCAATTTACATTTCACAAGATTTCCCCCGTACTGGCCACCATCTGTAACAAATTAAACTGGTCTTACTTTAAGTCCTATTGTTACCAAAGAGTTCTTTTTTGGGGGGTAATCTTGATAAAAACAGTTTAAATCACAATCAAATCAATAAAGGATGTGCAAACCATAATACTCTTGATGATCAAAGCATGTATTACTTAACATATATTCTTCCAGAAGCATTGTTAAACCTCACAGCCCAATAAACACTACAATGAGAGCTACATAATTGATCTGAATCCAAAAAGGCATATCAGTCCAAGAGTCTTATCAAGCCGCAGATATCCAAATACCATCAATCAGAGTCCACAACAAAGAATAGTCCAAAAATATATTATAATCCCCACAAAAAAGGAGCAAAAAAACTGGCTCAGTCTCACCCACGTTGTCTTCTTAAGGATCTCTAGACCCCACCTGCAAGGCTCCAGGAAAAGAGGAAAATAATCCACAAACGATCCCCTTCCGAGAAAACATCCTTGTTCATTGAGATTTAGGCCTCAATACCTCAATCCAAGTACTCCTCCAAACACTGACTCGATATGTCTTAAAGCCATGGTGCTGGCCATAGTCAGAGCAAGCCGTTTTCCAGCACGTTTGTTTGTCTGCCTCTCCAAGCTCCCTCTCTCGCTCCATGTGCCATCCCCCTTTAAAAAAAAAAAAGTGGCCACCCCTTTTCTTCCTTCACCTGGGCCTTCTAGAAAAAAAAAAAATGTCCCTCACATTCCAACTCAATATATCACCTCCCCCATCCACAAAACAAATAATATAGGCACAGGTAAATAACCTTAACAAAACAAAACCATTATCACTGCATTATTAGAAATGTTAGAATTGATTTAAACATATGAAATTAACCTTATCCCTCTATTTTGTGGTGATGTCACACTGTAACGGTTTATTAGTGAAACACTGTTTTTGTGACAAAGGAAGAAGAATTTAAGAGCGCTCAGGTGTTATCAGCTCTTTCTTGGTGATGAGAAAGTCATCACATAATAAGTATTTGAGATCATTAAATAAGTTTTGTTTGATATTTTTAACAGGCACCAAGAGCAAAATACTTGTTTATTTTGAAGATGGACAAAATCAATGCGTTTGAAATAATTTGAATAAAAGGATCAAGAACTCACACACACAGAATTCTAGATTTGGCATATGCATCACAACAACGGTGACAAATAAAAGAGCTTCATAGCACAAACTCCTTATTTTCCTTATTTTCCAGCCTTTTTTGTTCTGTTTATCACTATTGATGTGATGCATATCCAAAATCTTGATGTCTGTTTGTGACGACATGATCGGTTTTCTAATAGTAAGTACATTATTTTTTCTACAAAGTTTCTATCCATAAAAATAAATCCATAGTTGCAACAATACATTATCATCTTATTTTGCTATAATTTTACAAGCAAGATGTGTACGCTTGATCTAAACACTCTCTTTGATTATTACAGTGTTTTATAACTCACAGTTTCAACAGCAAGAGACAAGCTGACACAAGAAGCAACTGCACCAAGATCCCAACTAAACCAAACATTTTCCACCACAATGGTGACTTCAAATGAATCAAGTATCAACATTTAGACCTCTGTTAATTCTCAATAAGAGCTTCTCTAGATGTCTGACAGAAATAAAGTCACAGAACCTTATAAGGAGGATCTGTGAACGTCTATATCGGACGTACAGAAGACATAAAAACATTTTTTAAAAAGACATCATAAAAACATTATGTCTCCTCAGTGGACGTCTTTTCAACGTCTGCACAGACATAAAAAGACATTTATTATGTACCATGTGTTAAATTCAGTGTTAAATTTCATGGAGTAAAGAAGTTAATATATAAGACTTGGTATGTCCTTGTGCTTTGGACACAAACTTTCAATCGCTCAATTATAAAAAAAGTTATTTGACCCGTGTTATGGTCTTTTATTTATTTAGACTATTTGAATAATATAAAAAAATGTGGATGCTTGTAGATAATAGGCCTTGTGTTCACTAAACAAAAAATATTTTGTTTTGATATTTTTTTAGGTTAACATGACTATATATGTTGTGATAACTTGTGATATCAAGTTAATATTTTAAGTTGGGTGGACTTTAGTCCCCGTTTGTTAAGTTTACTCAAAAAAGCGCTTGCGATAAGTTTAAGATTATTTTTTTAAGTTGACGCCCATTTTTTTGTGTAAAATGTCTATAAACAGGTTTTCTCATTATATATAATGTAGCTATCTCTAAACTAAATCTAATTTGCATATAAATGTGTTTTGGGGCAACATGTAATGGGAAAAATAAGTGTTATGATGGGAGTAATAATTGACAAGATTTTCTGTCACAGTGTCTGGCTTGTGTTCCCTGGGTAACCACTAGATATCCTCCTTCCCCACGGTGTCTGTCACTTCCTGAACCACATTTCCCATGATTTCCTCATTGCACTCAGCTGTCACTGGTCATTAATCATTGCACTCAGCCAATTCCCCATTAGCATTGTCATTTGCCTGTGTATGCAGTCCTTGTAGTATTCACACCACTTCTTAGTCTTGTTCTTGCCCGTTTGTTTTGTGTCTGTTCATGTTTGATTTGTTACTTTGGTTTTGACCCCTGCCTGGACTCATTACGATTTGAATTACCCCAATAAAAGCATACCTGCATTTGGATCTCTCTCTCCCTGTGTTTTCTTGTTTTCTGGGCTGCCAGCCCAGAGCCATTGCACAGGATGACAGCCACAGCTGACCCTCCAGAGTTGAGTCAGGTTCCCGTTGACCCTCCAGAGTCGAGTCAGGTTCCAGTTGACCCTCCAGAGTCGAGTCAGGTTCCCGTGGATCCTCCAGAGTTGAGTCAGGTGCTCGTGGATCCTCCAGAGTCAGGGTTATTCACCATTGACCTTCCAGAGTCTGAGCTAGTCACCGTTGACCTTACAGAGTCAGGGCTAGTCACCGTTGACCTTCCAGAGTCTGGGCTAGTCACCGTTGACCCTCCAGAGTCAAGACTAGTCACCGTTGACCTTCCAGAGTCTGGGCTAGTCACCGTTGACAGTCTGGAGTCAAGCCAAGTCACTTGTGAACTTCATAGACAAAGGCAAGTCACCAATGATCTTCATGAACAAATGCAAGTCACCAATGATCTTAATGAGCAGAGTCAGGCCACCAATGATCTTCATGAGCAGGGTCAAGTCAGCATTGATCTTCTGGAATCCAGTCTAAACACCATGGGATAACCAGAGTCTCTCCATGTCTCTGTGGAACTACCAGAGCCTCTCCACGTCTCTGCTGAACTACTAGAGCCTCTCCTCGTCTCGGCTGAACTACCAGAGTTTTGCCTCTGCGGAACTTCCAGAGCCTCGTCACGTTTCAGGCAAACTCTCTGAGTGCTCGACTGATCCTGTCGTGGCCACGGAGGCTACCCTTAACTTTTTCATGTTCTCTGTTTCAGACTTGCCTAACCAGACTTGCTCTCCTGTCAATTCGAATCCACTGTGGTGGTCTTCTGCTCCGCCCTGGGGGGCTTCTGTCTCGACCACACGGACGTGGTGGTCTTCTGCTCTGCCCTGGGGGGCTTCTGTCTCGACCACAAGGATTTGGTGGTCTTCTGCTCTGCCCTGGGGGGCTTCGGTCTTGACCACACGGACGTGGTGGTCTTCTGCTCCACCCTGGGGGATGTCTGTCTCGACCACACTGATGTGGTGGTCTTCTGCTCTGCCCTGGTTGGCTTCTGTTTTGACCGCATGGATGTGGTGGTCTTCTGCGCTGCCCTGGTGGGCTTCTGTCTCAACCATACGGATGTGGTGGTCCTCTGCGCCGCCCGGGTGGGCCTCTGTCTCAACCACACGGATATGGTGGTCTTCTTCTTCTTCTTCTTCTTCATCCTGCCCGGTCGGCACTCTCCTGGGTCCCTGAACGCCCTGACCCACCCTGGTATCCTGTTGTGTTGTTGTTGTTGTTTTTTGTTTTGTTCACGTCCTGTCCCTGTTCCCCCCTGTGAGCCTGTTCCCGGTTGCATGAAACTCCTTAAGCTAAAAAATCCCTTAGATATAAGGTTAAGGGTACCCTTAGTGAAACTTGGGTTGCAAGAAAAAACCCTAAGGGTTTCCTTAAGGAACTTGAGGCTGTTATTAAGTTTTTCCCCTTAATTATCTAAGTGTTCCCTTAAGCGTTGCTACAAAGTCCTTAGTGACCATTTCACCTTAATAAATGTAAGGGACCAAAACAGCTCCCTTAAGTCAACTTAAACTCAAAATATGATGGCTGATTTAGTGTTAATTGAATAAGAGGAAATACCAAGGCGTGTTTTTAAAGATTGTAATAATCCCTTGAAGACGATGAATGGTTGATGAAAGGCTGAAATGTATAATTATTATTATTATAACCACTTACAAAAACAATAATTGCCTTTTCGTCCTCTGTCCAGTTTGTTTTGTTTTTTTGTTTTCTGTTATGTTTGTACTCTCCATAGCAAAAATATATTAATAAAAGTGTGATTTTAGCAAGGGTTTGGCTTTGTGGTTCGTTATGTTCTGATTACTGTTAGAGGTAGTAACTATAGCAACCATGGCGATCTTTGCCGTATGTTGTCAGAAACTACTGTGAAACGCTTAGTATAAACACTAAGGTAAGGGTGAAAGTTAAGAGGTTTCTTGCAATGCTCTTAATGAAATCCCTTTCCTCAGAGATTTTTTCTCCCTCAGGGAAACCCCTCACTTAAGGAGTTTCATGCAAACGGGCACTGGCCCTCCATCCCTCCCCCTGATCCTCCGCCGGTCCACCTCCCTCCTGGGCCCCCTGTTTTTGTGTTTGCACTTCTGGTCTCTGTTTCCCCTATTTTCATGTTCCTCTTGTCTCTGTTTTCCCCATCTTACCTGGCCCTCCGTCCCTCCCCCTGAGCCTCCACCTGTCCACCTCCCTCCTGGTCTCTTGTTTTGTCAGTCTCGTCTTGGAGCATCTGGTAGCCGCTCCGTAGAAGGGGGGTATTGTCACAGTGTCTGGTTTGTGTTCCCTGGGTAACCACTAGATGCCATCCTTCCCCACGGTGTCTGTCACTTCCTGAACCACATTCCCCACGATCTCTGTCTCCTCATTGCACTCAGCTGTCACTGGTCATTAATCATTGCACTCAGCCAATTCCCCATTAGCATTGTCATTTCCCTGTGTATTTATACCCTGTCTGTTTTAGTATGTGTCACTGAGTCCTTGTAGTGTTCACACCACTACTTACTCTTGTTCTTGCCTGTTTGTTTTGTGTCTGTTCATGTTTGATTTGTTACTTTGGTTTTGACCTCTGCCTGGACTGATTACGATTTGGATTACCCCAATAAAAGCATACCTGCATTTGGATCTCTCTCTCCCTGTGTTTTCCTGTGTCCCAATCGTGACATTTTCATAGTAATATGTAATATTTCATAGGAATATTGAAACATAATTTCTTGTGTCCAGTCCTGTGTTGTGTCTCTCAAAATGCGTATTAAACATGCATTTAGTCCTGGTGTCACTCATATGAGGATATGTATGAAATCAGTGTTTTTTAAAAGAAGTTCATATTTTGATTTGAAACCACATAACATTTTCCTAAGATGTTGATTTATGACACACAGTTTACACAGTTTACAAATTAGTCAAATTCAAATGATAATTACAAGATATTATCATATTTCCATAAGAGTGTCACTAAATTAATATCAGACATTTTTGAAGACCAAGGAGAGGTAGTGGTCATGGTGAAACATCCATTTTCAGTATCTTTGAAAAGCCCTAAATGTGCTCTGTACAGTACATCCAGACCTAAAACTGTGGTATGTATCGTCTTAGAGAAATTCACTAAAATATAATTTCTTCCATATTTATTTATTTAAATGTATTTAATTTACTTCATTTAAATGAATTTGTTCATGCACCACTGATAAACATCAGAAAATGAGACTTGGTATTAAACACATTATTGCTCAACATGACATGACCAAATACTCTTTCTGTCAGAGTAGAACAAAGGTGAAAAAAAGAATTTTGCAATGATACCCCAAAGCAAAGAACAGACCAGACACTGTAAATACGGAACAACACTAGAACACATAATGGATCCAAAAAGCTTGCTTTTTAAGGTACTGTGTGATTATTGGTACTATAATCAGTCTTATATGATTTCTTGTGAATAATTAGATATAAAAGTAATCCTTTTTAACAACAGTCAAGAAAGCTTTCTATCCATGTCCAACAACGTATTTTTAATGTTACAATATATTTTAAACTTTAAATACTATATATTAGATGTTCTGTACCCAGTATCAGTCTCCTCTTAAATATTTAGATAAGAATGTATTTTACAGTGCTACATGTCCATTATAAGCAATCCATATTGCTTGCCACTAGCATGTATTTTGTTGATGCTACTTAATTGCTTATGTTACTTTCTGCATTATATGTTGTTTTTTATTATTGTTTTATTATTGTTATTATCTTATTTGAAGGTTACTGGAGCTATACAATTGATTCAAATGGAAAATGCCAAGAAATCCCTTGATCTGTTCTCAACCTCCCTGTCAAAGTAACTGTTTGCATCATGATTGTCTGTTTATATGCAATTTGTTGTTCTATTAATCCAATATAAGATTAAGCTTCCATCCTTATATTTGTGTAAAACTGGGGACTGGGATTTCAAGCAAACCATTTTGTGCCTCTTAGTGTTTGTCTGTGTGTGTGTATCATGTCCACAGGTGCATATCAGTCTGTGGTTCTATGACGCAGCAGCTCTTACCACGTTGGCCTCAGCACTCCAGACCCTTCCGAGTCATCAACTCTGATCGCTCCATTAAGAAAGGCATAATGGCAGATGACCTGAAAGACCTACAAAAAAAGGTTAGGACAGGAATTAAAAGGATCAGAGTAAAGGAAAGAGTAACATTTAACATTGGATTAAAAGAAAGAAAGAAAGAAAGAAAGAAAGAAAGAAAGAAAAATTGTATGTTACTTTATTGCACTCAAACTATCCACAATCATAAAGTAGTGATTGACTAATTTCACAGAGTGCATTATTAAAGGGGTCATATGATGCTTTTTTTAAAGATCATTATTTAGTGTATTTGGTATAACAGAATATGTTGACATGCTTTAGTGTTCAAAAAACACATTACTTTTCAAATAGTGTACATTATTGTAGGTCCTCTATGCCCCGCCTCTCTCAAACGCATTGTTTTCTATTTTCTACAAAGTTCCTCCCTCCAACATGCATGTCTGCTCTGATTGGCCAAATGACCCAGTGCATTGTGATTCACTGATCACCGCAAGCACTCGTCGGAAATGTAATGCCCCTTTCCATAATTGTGAGCTTAAAACCCACAAATCATTTAATTGTGCAATAAAATAATAATAATAATAAAAAAAAATGTATTGCATTGATTTTTCTATTTATTTTTATAAATAACAAATCAACCAATAAAGAATGAGTGTATAAAGTATACAGTCTATAAGATAAACTTAATAGATAGACACCACATGTAACTTAATCGGAATAATTTATTACAGATGTGTCAAAGAGCAGTACCACAGTGGTCCAAATGACGATGCATTGCAGTTGCAGTCCTCTCTAGCAGAATATAATAGCAGTGTGAGGAGCAAGGCATAATTTAAGATGTTAATCGCTAAAAATACTATCCATAGCAATCTATGACGAAACAAGAGCCAATGAGCGTTTGATATCACTGCCATAAAACTTGTTATAAAACATCTTAACGGCAAATTTTGTAATTGTTACTATAGCTACAGAGGGAGGAGATGCATATAGCCAATGAATGGTTTGAATTTGGATCTGTTCCTCACACCAAGCATCACATGGATAGAAAGGATTTAATTAAAAAATAAGATACTTTCATGATCATTTTATGACAGCATACTAATAAAAATAATGTGCCCCCACTCTCTATTAAAAAGTGAAGTGACATTCAGCCAAGTATGGTGACCCATACTCAGAATTTGTGCTCTGCATTTAACCCATCCGAAATGCGCACACACACAGAGCAGTGAACACACACACACACACACACTGTGAGCACACACCCGGAGCAGTGGGCAGCCATTTATGCTGCGGCGCCCGGGGAGCAGTTGGGGGTTTGATGCCTTGCTCAAGGGCACCTAAGTCGTGGTATTGAAGGTGGAGAGAGAGCTGTTCATGCACTACCCCCACCCACAATTCCGTCTGGCCTGAGACTAGAACTCACAACCCTTCGATTGGGAGTCCAACCCTCTAACCATTAGGCCACTACTTCCCATTATAGATCAGTGTGTGCTCCATGGTAAACCAAATAAATATTACATGGTAATGGTTAAATAATCTGACTTTGCGTTCACACCGTCGGCGTCGAAAGCGTCAAAAATAGCTCTTGCCGCTCTGCTCATGACGCTGCAGAAAGATCTGACGTAGATTGATTGCCTACTTTGTATTTAAAGCGGCCGCAAAGCAAACCAGCTTGTTGATCTCCTGCAGACTAACCACAAGGAGGGTAACTTTATAAGTTAAGCTCATTAAATATTGTTGTGGATGAAGTATTAAGATTCTTTACCTAATAATGTATAAACCACTGTAATACTCTGATGCAAGTAAAAGTCTTGCATAAAAAAATGCTACTTAAGTAAATATAATCAAGTATAAACATTACTTAATGTAAGTATAATCAGGGAAATTTGTTTAAAAGTAAACAGCGACTACAGTACTAGTATTTACTATATCATTAGATTATTATTCCTATAACGTTAGTGCACATCAGCAACTCACCAGGAAAATGAACAATCTCAGACACCTTGGTCCAAGTATCACTTTTAATGTATTTTTTTATGTCCCTGTACGCAAAGAGGTACACATCGTAGATTATTGCAAACGTGAAACAGCAATAAACAACCAGTCTTCCATTGTACTTGGGAACTAATGTGTTCGGAGCAGCGTTCTCTGGAATCCTCTCAAGCAGTGGACTTATACGTTCCGGTTGGTTGCTGCCCAACCGCTTCATAGCTCATTACCATAAAGTTGCCTTGATTTCAACTCTCCTCGACGCTCTCAACGGCCAAGTCACGCCGCACTGTTCTTCGCCGCTTCTCAACGCCAGCTTACATTGAAAATGAATGACTTTCGGACACTTTAACACTCTCCACGCCAGCGGTGTGAACGCACAGTAAGGATTTGGATATGGAAATGTAAGGATTTTAAGATTATTTGGACCAAGAATAATAATATAACATTCTATAAAATTATAATAAAGTGCAGTTTAGTGGACAGAGTGCAGCTTCATTACTTGAGTAAAAGTACAAATACCCCTTGCTAAATTTTACTACAAAAAGTACTACAGTCAGATGTCAGTGGTTAGATAAGCATAGCAGTCAATAAACAGGACAAGGTAGGTCATGTACGGAATACATCAATTAAGCCCAATATACGGGATGTCCCAGCCAATACGGAACAGTTGTCAACCCTTTCTGTAGTCAATGCTTGGACGGAGACCACTTCTTTCTTCCTGGCATAGAAGAACCCAGCAGGAGCCAAAGATGTGGAGGGACAAATTAAACCCTTGGCTAGTTCCTCTTCATTATAATTTGGCATGGCCTCAGGGAAAGATTCGACTCTTGGGAGGAGCTGTACTAGAAAACATTTCAATAGCACAGTCGCTTGGTCTGTTAAGCTGTAATTGGGTGGCTTTAACTTTACTGAATGCCTCAGCCAGATCTGCATAGTCAACAGGTAGTTTAGGCAAAGTGGGGGATTTGATTTTGATGGTGGCTGGGTCAAACAGGTGTGAGGAATCAACACTGATAAGCAGAGCACTGAACATGGTACGGGGCGATGACGCCCTCTGGAGGAGCGGAGAGACCATAGAGCTAGAGTTCATAGGGCAAGAGCCATCTGCAGTTCTGGAGGGAACATGACACAGTACTCATTGAGAGTGACCCCTGCAGGCCAGGAGAAAACTGCAATGCAGATACGAGCCCATTACAGGATCCCCTCTCCTTGGAATGGCTCCTGACGTTCCCTAGATTGACTCCTTTTGTTGGTTGAAGTCTGAGATGAGAGCCTTATTCAAGATATCCCAAGCTGGAACCCAGGTCCGCTCCTCTTGGCCATAACCCTCCCAGTCTACCAAGTACTGAGCCCTTCCACGTACCCGGCGGTAACTGGCTGACCATCAATCATGCGAGGAGCTGGGGCATATTTACTGGCTGGAGAAAAGTGGAACAAACAACTGGTTTTAATTGAGAAACATGGAAAGTAGGATGGATTTTCATGGACCTGGGCAGGAGAAGACGAAAGGAAACTGGATTAATCTTTCTGAGGATCTTGAAGGGACCAATGTATCTTGGAGCCAGCTTACGGGACTCTACTTGCAAGGGAAGATCTCGGGTAGAGAGCCACACTATTTGTCCTGGACGAAATGAGGGTCCTGCTCTCCTCCTTCGGTTAGCCTGCCTCCGTTGGAGTCGGGCCGCCCTCACTAGGGCAGCACGTGCCCTCTTCCAGGAAAGTCGACAACGACGGACAAGCTGTGTGGCAGCTGGGGTATCAACCTCTGGCTCCTGTCCAGGAAACACAGGGGGGAGAAATCCATAGAGACACTCAAAGGGGGACATGCCTAAAGAATGGTATAGAGTGGTATGAGCGAATTCAGCCCAAATTAAAAGAGAGCTCCAAGTGGAATGGTTGTCGGCCACCAGGCACCTCAAGCAGGTCTTCTCAATGTCCTGATTTACCCTCTCAGTTTGTCCATTGGACTGGGGGTGAAAGCCAGAGGACATGCTGATGGAGGACCCAATGAGACGGCCAAACGCCTTCCAAAACCGGGATGTAAACTGTGGCCCCCGATCAGAAACCATATCCTGGGGAAAGCCGTGGATTCTGAGCATGTGCATGTGCCCACTGCAGGACCTCAGAGCGCATACAATTTGGGACAAAGAGACGCCCTACAGGGCCATTACCTGGACCAGGCTGTTGCTGTTGGGCTCTCCTGACGGCGGTCTCAATATCCCACTGGATGGGGGCTATCACCCTGGCTGCGGGGAGGATGGGTTCTGGGCACAATTCCCTCTCAGGTGGTTCAAACTGCCTCGAGAGTGCATCTGGCTTGAAATTCTTGGAACCTGGGCGATAAGAGAGAAAGAAGTTGAACCGGTTAAAAAGAACGGCCCAACGGGCTTGTCATGAGTTTAACCTCTTGGCATCTCGAATGTAAGTGAATGGTGTGTTTGGCACCCTCAAGCCAGTGCCTCCACTCCTCCAATGCCATCTTAATGGCCAACAGCTCCCTGTTCCCAATATCATAATTTCTCTGTGTTGGAGTAAGACGGCGGGGGAAAAAAAGCACATGGGTGAAGTTTATAATCACTCTTACACTTCTATGAAAAGACCGCTCCTACCCCCAAATCTGAGGCATCCACCTCCAGGACAAAGGGCAGCTCTGGGTCAGGGAGAGTTAGCATGGGGGCAGATGTGAAGCGTTGTTTCAGTGTATTGAAGGCATGGTCAGCGTCGCTGGTCCACATGAATGGCCTTTTAGACTTCTTTGTGAGTGAGGAGAGAGGTTCTGCAACAGAACAAAAATTTCTTATGAATCTCCTGTAGAAATTGGAGAACCCCAGAAAGCACTGTACGTGCTTGACTGAAGTGGGTCGGGGCCACTCCAAGACTGCTCGGATCTTGCCTGGATTCATCTGGAGGCTGCCCTTGGACACATGGAAGCCGAGAAATGAGACAGCTGGGACATGGAACTCACTCTTCTCCAGCTTAACAAAGAGCTTGTGCTTCAACAGCTGGGTCAGGACCTGTCTGACATGCTGAATGTGTTCTTGGAGGTTGTGGGAGAATATCAAAATATCATCTAAGTAAACAAACACAAATATATTCAGCATCTCTCTAAGAACATCATTAATAAAGGCCTGAAAGACAGCAGGAGCATTAACCAGTCTGAATGGCATTACCTGGTACTCATAGTGGCCTGTCGAGATATTAAATGAAGTCTTGCATTCGTCACCCTCCCGGATCCTGACAAGATGATATGCATTTCGGAGGTCCAGTTTGGAAAAGATGGTGGCCCCTGCAGGATCTCAAAGGCTGTGGTCATAAGTGGGAGGGGGTAACGATTCTTGATTGTGATGTTATTTAAGCCTCGATAATCAATACAAGGTTTGAGACAATCATCCTTCTTTTCAACAAAGACGAACCCGGCTCCTGCCGGTGATGTGGAAGGACAGATGAATCCATTATCTAGAGCTACCTTCAGATACTTGTCCATAGCTAATCTCTCAGGGCCGGAGAGGGAAAAGAGCCTTCAACGGGGTGGGCAAGTTCCTGGCATCAGCTCAATATCGTGTGATCTGTGGGCGGGGGGCAGTGTGGCAGCTTGGGCCTTTCTAAAGACTTCGAGGAGATCCATGTATTCCGGGGGACCTCGGAATGGCTCGGGAGGGTAAAGAGGGGGCTTGATAGTGACTGGTTCGATCCTGGAAATAGTCATGACTTCCATGGACGGGGCTTTGAGCCTAAAGATGGAATTGCTTTTGGGAGTGCCTGACATTGATTCTTGGACAGACTTCAGCTCAGGTGGACAGCAGAAAGCAGTATTTGACAGTTGGCAGTGTGTTCCCCAATCTGTGACAACTCCTCTGGACCAGTCAATATTGGGGTTATGAACAGTCAACCATGGGAAGCCGAGGATTATAGGGAGTTTAGGAGTATGAATTAATAAAAACTGAATCAATTCCTGGTGGTTTCCTACTTTTAACTGAAGAGGTGGAGTGCACTGACTGACCCGACCCGATCCCAGCGGGCTGCCATCAACTGCAGTAATGTTAAGGGGTTCTTGGAGAGTCACAGGATGAATTGCAAGACTTTGGGCCATCTTAAAGTCCATAAAACTCCCGGCGGAGTTTACAAAGGCACATACTTGATGGTGTTGCTGGCCCATGGTGATTGTGGCCTGGATCTTCAAACCTAAGGTTGCTGAGCAGGGGATGGTTCCTATTCTCACCCAGGCCCCCCTACTCCAGGATGAGACTTGGCTTTTCCCGAAAGCTCAGGACAGTTGGCACGAAAGTGTCCTGGTTTGCCACAGTAGAGGCAGCATCTATCTCTCATCCTCCTATTACGTTCGGACTGGGATATCCGAGTTCCTCCCAACTGCATGGGTTCATCCATGTCCACAAGAGGAGGAGATAATTTAACAGGACTGGTGGCCTCAAATAAGCCGCTTCTGCTCTATCTGGCATTCTCTGAGGCGATGGTCAACCCGGATAGCTACATCAATGAGGGACTCAAGGTCAGGGGCAGGGTCTCGGAATGCCAACTCATCTTTGAGCTCTGATGACAAAGCATGGTGGAAGGTCGCTCTTAGGGCTCATTGATCCCATCTACTCTCAGCCGCCAGAGTGCAAAACTCTATGGCGAACTCAGCTGCGCTCCGGGTACCTTGAGAGAGATTCAGCAGGTGACAATCGACATCACCTCCACTGGCTGGATGTTGGAAAACTCTCTTCATCTCCATGATGAACCGTTGACTGTTTGTGGTTAGTGGAGACTTCTGGTCCCACAAAGCTGAGGCCCATTCGAATGCCTTAACGATGAGGAGAGTAATGATGTAGGTCCCACTTTACTGCTCTCAGTGGGAAAACTACTTGGTTGTAGTTGAAAGGCCAGAGTACACTGGGTAATAAATCCTCTGCATCTCTCAGTGTCACCATGGACCCAGGCTGAGGATCAGGGGACTGTTGGAGTTCTTGGGGTGAAGAGGCCTGGGACTGAAGGCTCAAAATTTGGACAATCTGAGACAGAGTTTGATCATGTCGTTGAATGGTAGTGGCTTGCTCAGAGAGTGCAGCTAGGATCCGTTCCACATTGGAGGGTGGTGAAGACTCTTCCGCAGGGTTTGCTTCCATGGTTGCTTCAATCTTCCTGTAATGAGGCTGCCTCAAGCAAGGATTGAACCCGGGTCTCTGATGCTCTAAGAGTGTCAATTTACTCACTGAGCTACTCCCACACTGGTAAACCCAAGAGCGGAAGAGCAAAAGAACAAAAAAGGCCAAGGGGCTTGAATCTTCAAAAGGTAACAATAATCTTTACTAGAGAAAACAAAGTACAAAATAAACGTAGCAAACTTAGCTACCATTAAACAAAAAAAAAGACACAATGGTCCAAAAATACAAGCACAATCAAACTGAACTTAGCAACTGGATGCACAGGAAGCCTAGGCTCAAGACTGAACACAATAGCAGGGAACAAACAGACTTATAAAGGGTCAAACACAGGTGTGAGGAATCAACACTGATGAGCAGAGCACTGAACATGGTACGGGGCGATGACGCCCTCTGGAGGAGCGGAGAGACCATAGGGCTAGAGTTCTGGAGGGAACATGACACATTGAGTCATTGAGAGTGACCCCTGCAGGCCAGGATGAAAACTGCAATGCAGATAGGGTGCCCATTACACTCATGAAGTTGTAGCCAGCAAAGGCAGAGGATTACTGGGTTGTCATGTACTAGTGAATTGTCTCAGTTTGCAAAGTGCTGGTGGGGAGGATGATCTCGTTTGTAGTGTGTTAAACTTGACTGGCAATCAGGGGTCTAACGCTCCTACAGCTAACAGAGATTTTCAAGGAACGAGGTGAATGCCCAGGGCTTTCACAAAGTCTGAATCAATCAAATTACCAACCACTCCAGAATCTATCATGGCCATGGGTTTTAGCAGATCCTTTATTAAAAGACAGCTCAACGGGCACTTTAACACACTTGTTGGTATGAGGAGGAAATTTCACTGCTGCAGAGGTTCTTGGTTAGGTGCTGGCGGGGGACTGTGGGATTGAAGACACTGGTTCCTGTGTGGGCAACATGAGTGAAGGATGGCAAGCTCAATGAACTGATCCAGGGTTCTGCCCTCATCACAACAGTTGACTTCAGATTGCAGTTCTATATATAGACCCTTGTGGAAGAGAAGCTTAAGCAGGTCGTCAAGCCATTCTGTCTTAGCTGCATGTTTGTGGAAATTTAGAACAAACTCCACTGTCCCCTGTCAAAGTGCTAGAATTTGATCACCAGCAGTGCAAACCCTTTTTGGGATATTCAAAACCCTAATTAAAGTGTTGAATAAATCCATTTAATGAGGGAAAAGTCCCACATGGCCATAGGCCAGTCTAATGCTTTGCCAGTCAACAGAGAGCAAATTAATTAAATGTGACTCTCACCCATGAGGTATAACATGGGTTGCTGAGAGTAGGGATGTTGCGGTGACGGATTTTTTCCACCGGTTAATCGACGTGTAAAAAAAACGGTAATCCCGGTGTCACCGGGGTTGAGTGTCGGGGATTTCGGGTGGCCGAAAATGCGGTCGTGCAGACGTGCACACTTCTTTTTCTTTTCTTTTTTTTATTAAATTTAATTAAAACATTATGTAATTTACTTTCACTTTAATTAGTAGCAATTCAGTAGCATTTGTTTGAATTAATCATGGGTTAATTTATTTTATTCTTAATAAAAATACACAAAACAATAAGACACTCGCTTGTATTACACACATCTTTATTGCAAAATGAATAATAACTTAATACACCATGCAAAAACTAAACAAAAGCACTTATGAAACACCTTTAAAGTGCATTTATTAACAAAACGAACCACTGCACACATCGTGCAAGTATCAAATAAGAAATTATATTTAAATATTTACTAATCGTTAAATAAAGTGCCTGCCTTTTTCAGCAAAAAAAACAAACAATGCACAACCATCGAATATGAAACGAACGAACATCAAAAACTTAGTTAAATAAGGTAGCCTACGTTTTCAGGTTCCCTGTTGGCATTTGGTTTGAATCCAAAATATTTCCATATAAGTGCTTTTGCATTTCGCTTTGAAACCAGATCTTCCGCCATCCTTTGCCAGTTAGCTCGCCTCACTCTCCTCAAATGATAAATGAAATCGGACACCTGCTGCTTTATTGCGGCGCTCGTTCCGCTAAATTACGAAGGCACGTAGTCACTAACTGAATTAAGTGCTTTATTGCTATAGGCTAAAACTTCAACACGATGGGGACGGTGCCGGTGGTCAAGTGCTATGACCGGTAGGTGGGTTAAACACTGTGTATCACCGGTAATACCGATTATAGCAACAAGCCTAGCTGAGAGACAAACAAGGAGCACTTAAGTAAAAAGACCTTACATTTAACTGGAGGGGGTGAATAAAGGCCTCCTGTAGTGAATCCATGCATTTTTGTAAGAATAATATCCATATTTCAAATGTTTCAAATGTCACTTTTATCACTTCTGTTACCTGTCATAAGCAAAAGCCATATACTGTGGTATATGTGATAACTCAAATGCTTTTTCCCTTCTAGGTGATGGACGTATTTCACATGCACTGCATCAGTGCTTTAGTGTTGGATGAGGATGGAACTGGAGTGGATACAGAGGACTTTTTTCAGACCTTAAAAGACAACACTGTCCTCATGGTCTTAATAGTAGGACAGAAGTGGGCTCCACAGGAGGTCAGTCTTTTCATCTGACGTGATTTTAACAGCACACATACACATTTGTTGAAACTGACTAACATTTGCAACAAATTCTGTGTAGGTAGAGATAAGAAATAATAATAAACTGCACTGGAGGCCATTCAAATTTTTTATAATCCTTGTCTGAGGAAGATTGCAATATAGCAGTCTGAGAATAAGGCATCTTCAAACTCTCTTAACATGTTCTTGGGTGGTGTTCATTTTATCAGCTTTTCTCTTTATGTGCTCACATTATTGCTTTCAGTTTTTTCAGCCTATGTCCTTCAGCATAGCTCCAACCTATTGAGATTCTATGGTTATATACTGCTTATTGGTTTAGAGAAGCATATCCATAATGCAAACATTAACCATATTCACATAATCATTCCACAATCATTTTGGTCTATTGACACACGACATCATGCCTAGTATTAACCATAATTATAGTGACATAACTTTATATTCCACTGCAATTAACATGCACTTTTATAGCACCTGCTACTCAAACTATAGCCCTATTCGGACGGGTCTAGTTTTACAGGGGGTCGTTAGAGAAATCTGCGTTTCACAGACGTACTTGGTGATTTTAATCCCGTCCGAATCTGCCACGTCTGTGTTTTTCTCACACAACCTCTGTGATAATTCCAGAGCAAATTACCTACTGTTTTTCAGCAAACTCAGTGATCCTCTGAGAAAACTAATCCCTTCCGAATGCGAATGTCTGTGATTGCCGGTGATATTTTATTTCACAACACGGTTCCTTGTGTGTTTTGGCCAACGTGAATTACCGTAGATGCTCTTACCACGCGGATGTTTGATATATTTGCTTAAGCAAATAAATGATAAAAAAATAAAATAATAAAATCAAGAGCAAGATCACGTAAACTTTTAATACCGGCTATTGTAATATCAGCATCAGGTAAGATTACTCACGTTCATTTATGCACTCAGTTACATAATGTTTTAATTACATTTAATAAAAAAAGAAAAGAAAAACAAGTTTAACTAAAGGAACCACACATTAACATGGTTTTGTTATACTAGCCATTTAGTATTTATTGTGTAATAATACTAAGGCAATCATTCTGAATGAATGCAATGCACGCATACAGAGCGCGTGATCTCTGTGACGCCCAGATGCACAAATCAGACCCTCCCACCTCTGTAATAAACATGGAGATGTTAGTCCCGTCCGAATTGGTACATGAAAATCACAGACGTCAGGTGGTAAGAATCGAAACTCAAACGTAGTTTAGAAAACTAGTCCCGTCCGAATAGTGCTTATGATGTTGCATCTAAAACAACTTACTAAGCAAAATATAGAGTTTAATTGTCAACACATGCATAAATGACACATTCTTTTTACTTTTTCAGAGATACCTTCCAGGGCAGAAGAAAATAAAAAGGGTAAGTGTGAATAAGAATGGAGAGGACCTCATATCCCATGTCAAGCAGTTTTTATTATCATTTCTCTCCTGTATTGAGGGGGTGGTAACACGGTCTCTTGAAGCTCAGTGCAGAAACATTCAACATACAGGCTCTATTCCAAAACCTATTAGTTAGATTCCTTGCTCTATTTTGTCTCCTAAATAACCTTTTTAAAGGTTACGGTACTGTTACGAACGCACACACGAAACAAGAGATCCAGTTGCAGTGTTTAATAGGGGAATCCAAAAATCTAAATCCAAAACAGGCAAAAGGTCAATAACAGAACAGCAGTCCAAAACAAGAAACATGAAAACACTAGGGAACACGAAAAAGCAGGGTGGCATAAACCAAACACTCCATTAAACAGATATATATGCAGGATATATATGGACCGGCGAAAACAATGAAAGTTTGAACAGCTGAGTGCAATTAACAGGTGTGCAATTAACAGTGATGAAAGGGACAAAGGCTTTTGGGAAATGTAGTGCCTGCAGTGGGGTGACTCTGTGGGGAAGTGAGACCACTAGTGGACACCCAGGGAAATACAGACCAGACACTGTGACAGGTACATCACAGGTGATCAATCTGGAATGCTCTACATATAAAGCATCTCAGTCATGTGACCTTTGCATGTTCCTAGGCAACAAGTGCATGCTCCTCAGGAAGAGATCAAGGCTTTCACATTGAATTTCAGATAAGAGATGGATGAAATGGTTCATGATTTTGTGAATCATCTTTGTTGATTCTACAACAGATCAAATATTTTATTCAAAAAGTAGCACAGAGAACACATAGTTAAGGCCTGAGGTTAATCGCTGCCCTTGAGAAAAAAATAAAAATAAAAAATAGATACAGTACAGATATATTGGTGGCAAATATTGTTATTGTTTGAATATATTGTTTAGATACTTATGTATAAAAATAATGCTCATTTTGACGCCATCCCAGCATGGGATATATGCAATGGTTCCTTAGAATTTGACAAAAATGAGGTTTCTTAGGAGATATAATATTTAAGATAGCTACAGTTCCTTTTGGAACAACCTTCGAATAGTGCACATACAGTGCCTTAAAATACTGCCTCTGAAGGCAGCTCACTTTTGGAACACGGCTCATTCCTGAGGGGACTGGGCTAGGAAATTTTGGTTGATCATGAACTTCTTCCACTTCCGAATTGTTCAACCAGAGGACTAGATTAATAAGCTTGATTAAGGGGACATCACCACCAGGAAGAGTGCAGCGGATTGTGTCTTCATCCATCCCCAGTAAACGAGCGCCTAGGAATGAGTTGTGAGAACTCAGTTAGCAAGCTCGAGGACATCCTCTATATATCGTTCCAACGTCCGAACGCTTTGCCTCAATCTCCTCTGCTCTTCCTCAGCCTTAATTTTTGGTTTGGTCGTCGTTCTGAAACACATTGTATCTTCAGAGGAAGGGAGCCAAAAGAAAATCCAAAAAGGGAGGTTTTAATGACGATTATGGTGGAAAAACAAACACATACAAAAACTCGGATTGTTTTTACATTAAGATACTTCACACAAAGCTACTTCAACAACCAACAAACCAGAACTAAACAGAAAGGGTTTATAAAACACAAGGAAAGTAATAAACAGGTGTGGAGTAATCAATGAACCTAAAAAGAAATGGAAAATTACCAAATAAGGAAAAAACTCAAAAGAAACAGAAGAATGGCAGGCCATGACTGTGACACCTTGATAAAGAACATGCATTTTTACTCTCTCTAAGAACATTATTTATCCATGTGTAGTACCTACTCTGACAAAATGATATTTCAGATGCAACTTATTTCAGAAATAAAAATGCCAAACATTTATTAACTTAATTTATAAAAAAAAAAAAAAATGATTACTTAACTTTATTATTTATAACTTTATTGAGCCTGGTGTTTAATAAAGGCATGCAGTCCTGAAATAAAATGTTGCTATCTTAGTAAACTGTGATTTTAATTCTGCCAGTGCACAAATAATATATTTTAACATTCCTTTCAAGGGAACTTCACGCTGCGCCCACTAGGGGGCACGTTGTAGAATGCAATCCATCCAAGCCATGCTGTGGCCCATGCAGGCGGCAAGGAAGTAGATCAGAAGTTGAAGTCGGCCGCGTGCCGCCATCTTGTAGCAGAACTTCACTTGCGTTAGCATTCCCATTTACTCCCATTCATTTTGGCGTCACTTTGACAGCGAATAACTTTACATCTGAGGCGTTTAAAGACTCTGTTTCTCCATTATTTATTTCTAAAGATACACAACAATGTATAAAGCGCTCCATTACCTTCTATGTTACATTATGGCCCCGTAGAAACAGTTTTTGTAAAAATAGGCTAACGATTGCATCATAACCACTTGACTCTCTGCCGCATTACTGTACAGACAGGAGGAAAAGCTCGCAGGCAATTAACTTAATATGGCGTACTGGTGTTACATTTTAAAATACTATACAAAATAATTAATCAGAATACTTACTCCTGCTCACTCATGCCAACGAACTCCCCGCTCAAGCTCGCTGTCTCTGCAAGATCAACGATGGCAGTTTGCACGCACAGCTACTAGAAGATTTACATCTGTTAGACAGGTTGCTGACGTCATCAAGCTTAGTTTGAGTCTGCACGTCAGAAACGGAAGTGCTAAAAAACGCTAAAAATGGGCTTCACTTGTCTCAATTGAGTTCCAATGGGGTCGCTGTGTCCATTTCTTTTACTGTCTATGGGCCCATGCCTGTCCACCTGGTGGAGGAGGACCAAGGAATCGACATACATACACCAAGCCTTTCCTTAGAAAGGGGCCATGCCACTGAGGCCACGGGCCACTCACACATCTTGGCAGAAAAGGGGAATCCAAATAAAGAAAACATCCCACCCAAGTTGAGAGCACAGCTATCACAGATGGCTATGCTATATAAGCAGAACTAGCCTGGATACACAAGAGTCAAGACCACTGAAGAGGCTAACAGGAAACTTCGAGAGGAGCTCAGAAATCCCATAGGAGAGTAACTGCTGAGCTGGAACAGTCACGGCACGTGATGCAAGAAACACGGCGAGAGAACCAATTGCGGGTAAGTCATTTATTTAGGGATAATCCAAAGGGGTAAACAGTCCAGGCAGGGGTTAAAACCAAACATAACCCAAATCCAACATAAACAAGACACGAAGACAAAGCAAAGCAAGGCAAGGCAAGACAAGACAAGGCAAGGCAAGAGTTGACGGACCTGAATAATACACAACATTAAACAAGGACTCCGTAACACAGACTAAGACAGACTGGGTATAAATAGACAGAAGGATAATGATGGAACAAGAAAACGGTGTGGGACAATCAATTACACAACAAGGAGGAAGGTGACCAAATAAGGGAGGAGGAAGTGATCTGGTGACAGACACCGTGAGCAAGGAGGACATCTAGTGAAACCCCAGGGAACAACAACCCAGACACTGTGACAGTACCCCCCCTCTACGGAGCGGCTCCCAGACGCTCCATGACAAGACACAACACAGAGACCAGGAGGGAGGCGGACAGGTGGAGGCTCAGGGGGAGGGATGGAAGGCCGGAAAAGAAAAACATGGGGAACAAACACCAGAAATGTAAACATAAAACAGGGAGACCAGGAGGGAGGAGGACCAGAGGAGGTTCAGGGGGAGGGACGGAGGGCCAGACTAACTGAAGGGAACAGGCAGACACATAACAAAAACACAAAACAGAAGTCCATGAAGGACATACTGTGGCTTCCACCAGGGCGGAGCAGAAAACCACCACAACAGTGTGGTCAGGGCGGAAGCCCCCCAGGGCGGAGCAGAAGACCACCACATCCTCGTGGTCGCCGCCAGAGTCCCCCAGGGCGGAGCAGATGACTACCACATCTTTGTGGTCAAGGCCGGAGTCCACCAGGGTGGAGCGGAAGACCACCACAGCCATGTGGTCAAAGCCAGAGCCCTCCAGGGTGGAGCGGAAGACCACCACATCTTTGTGGTCAAGGCCGGACTCCACCAGGGAGGAACCGAAGACCACCACAGCCATGTGGTCGGGGCGAGGGCCCCCCAGGTCAGAGGTGACTAGCCCTGACTCCAGAGGGTCAACGGTGACTAGCCCTGACTCCGGAGAGTCCACCGGAACCTGACTCGACTCCGGAGAGTCCACCGGAACCTGGCTCGACTCCGGAGAGTCCACCGGAACCTGGCTCGACTCCGGAGAGTCCACCGGAACCTGACTCGACTCCGGAGAGTCCACCGGAACCTGACTCGACTCCGGAGAGTCCCCCGGAATCTGACTCTGGAGAGTTCGCAGGAACATGACTCGACTCTGAACTGTCTTTGAAAACCTGAGGCACCTCGGCTTCGGGCACTGCCTCTGGAAAGGCCTCGGGCACTGCATCGGGAACGGCCTTGGGCACCGCCTCGGCATCGGGCCCCACCTCGGCCTCCGGAACAGCATCGGGCGCCGCCTTGGCCTCTGGAACAGCATTGGGCACCACCTCGGCCTCTGTAACAGCATCGGGCATGACCTCGGGCACCACCTCGGTCACGGCATCGGGCACTGCCTCGGCATCGGCCACCACCTCGGCCTCTGGATCAGCATCAGGCACCGCCTCGACCTCCGGAACAGCCTCGGGCACCGCCTCGGTCACTGCATCGGGAACGACCTCGGGCACCGCCTCGGGGACAGAAGCGGGCCGCTCGGGAACGTCCTCCTGGACGGCAGCGGCCTGCTCGGGAACGTCCCCCTGGACGGCAGCGGCCCGCTCAGGAAACGTTCTCCAGGCTTTGAGGAAAGGTAGAAGCCTGTCTCCCCGTCCTCTGCCCTCTACGATGGTGAGTCAATGGCACCTTGACTGGCGACTCAGACGTTGAGTCGGCCATCTTGTTCTGTGGCTCTAAGCTGGTGACCATCTTGTGCTGTGGTGCTAGGCTGGCGGCCATCTTGGACTGTGGCGCTAGGCTGGCGGCCATCTTGGGTTGTGGCGCTGGACTGGCGGCCATCTTGTACTGTGGTGCTGGACCGGTGGCCAATTTGGGCATTGGCGCTGGATTAGCGGCCCTCTTGGACTGTGGCGCTAGGCTGGCGGCCATCTTGTGCTGTGGTGCGGGATTGGCGGCCATCTTAGGTTGTGGCGCTGGCTCAGCAGCTTTGATGTGAACAGTCTTGGGAACTTCTAGGATCAGTGACAGCATGGAGAAATAGTCTAAAAATGAGTCAGCTGCCATCTTGAGCGTTGGTGCTGAGCTGGTGGCCATCTGGTACTGTGGTGTGAGGCTGGCTTCCTTCCTGCCTCGTAGTGCGGGGTTGGTGGCCATGCACCGCAGCGGCACTGGGTTGGCGGCCATCTTGTGCTGTGGTGCTGGGCTGGTGGCCATTTTGCTTCGTGGTGCTGGGTTGGTGGCCATGCACCGCAGCGGCGCTGGGTTGGCGGCCATCTTGGGTTGTGGCGCTGTGCTGGCGTCCATCCTGCCTCTTGGCGCTGATCTAGCGGCCATCGTGGGCAGTGGCGCCACCATGGCGGGCGTGCGCTTCTTCTCACCTCTCCGTCCGCCATGGTGAGACGGTGGCTCTAATCCATCCCACACGAGCCCTGGGTCGAAGGGCGGTCCTGCTTGAGAGCGATACTGAGTATCCTCTCGACCACTTCCTCCTCGGCAACCTCCTCTGGTTCCCTGGAAAACCACAAGGCGAGTTCCTTCAAATTCATTCCTCTCCCGCACTGTGGCTGGGGAGGAGATATAAGTCGACATACCGCTGGCTCTTGCAGTGATGGAGTCCTTCTGTCACGGCACGTGATGCAAGAAACACGGCGAGAGAACCAATTGCGGGTAAGTCGTTTATTTAGGGATAATACAAAGGGGTAAACAGTCCAGGCAGGGGTCCAAAACATAATCCAAATCCAACATAAACAAGACACGAAGACAAAGCAAGGCAAGGCAAGGCAAGGCAAGGCAAGAGTTGACGGACCTGAATAATACACGACATTAAACAAGGACTCCGTAACACAGACTAAAGCACTATTCGGACGGGACTAGTTTTCTAAACTACGTTTGAGTTTCGATTCTTACCACCTGACGTCTGTGATTTTCATGTACCAATTCGGACGGGACTAGTATCTCCGTGTTTATTACAGAGGTGGGAGGGTCTGTATTGTGCATCTGGGCGTCACAGAGATCATGCGCTCTGTATGCGTGCATTTAATTCATTCAGAATGATTGCCTTAGTATTATTACACAATAAATACTAGATGGCTAGTATAACAAAACAAAATATTAATGTGTGGTTCCTTTAGTTTAACTTGTTTTCCTTTTTTCTTTTTCTTTTTTTTTATTAAATGTAATTAAAACATTATGTAACTGAGTACATAAATGAACGTGAGTAATCTTACCTGATGCTGATATTACAATAGCCGGTATTAACAGTTTACGCGATCTTGCTCTTGATTTTATTATTTGTATTATTTTTTTATTATTATTTATTTGCCGCTAAGCAAATATATCAAACACCCGCGCGGTAAGAGCATCTACGGTAATTCACATTGGCCAAAACACACAAGGAAACGCGTTGTGAAATAAAATATCACCGGCAATCACAGACATTCGCATTCGGAAGGGATTCGTTTTCTCAGAGGATCACTGAGTTTGCTGAAAAACGGTAGGTAATTTGCTCTGGAATTATCACAGAGGTTGTGTGAAAAAAACACAGACGTGGCAGATTCGGACGGGATTAAAATCACCAAGTACGTCTGTGAAACGCAGATTTCTCTAACGACCCCCTGTAAAACTAGTCCCGTCCGAATAGGGCTTAAGACAGACTGGGTATAAATAGACAGAAGGATAAAGAGGGAACAAGAGAACGGTGGGGGACAATCAATTACACATCAAGGAGGAAGGTGACCAAATAAGGGAGGAGGAAGTGATCTGGTGACAGACACCGTGAGCAAGGAGGATATCTAGTGGAACCCCAGGGAACAACAACCCAGACACTGTGACAGGAACATGGTTAAATGCAGAGCACGAATGCCTATGATGTCATGGGCCAAGTGGGCCAATAGATTGCTGTGATTTCACACATTCTTCAGAAAATGGTCATGCAGACTGCATTCCCCAATGTGCCCCCTAGGCAGCATGGAGTTCCCTAGAAAGAGAATCATATTGTGCACAAATAATAAAAAATAATAATAAATGAAAAAAAATAAATTATATGTGATTTTTGTTTTTTATTTGTTTTCTGCAGGCAATATAACATTTATTTTGTGTAAAAGAAATACCATAACTACAGTTGGATCATATAAACAGAAAATTAGACTTTTTATTGCGTCCTTCAGTTCCTTCAGGTCCATCCTGCACATTGAGTTTTTGACTGAAATACCAAATACCACAGTTAAGCAAAAATATATATTTTTTTTTTTTCTCTCATTATCATACTCCACAGACACATACTACCAAGAGTGGTCCTGGATGTGGCTGGAAAAAGCCAAGAAAAGACGTTGCCAAACTGACCATTGACCTTTACAAAAACCACCCACAGGATTTTATTGGCTGCCTAAATGTGCAGGCAGCCTTGTATGGAATATACTCTGTTTCATATGATTTGCAGTGCTATAAGGCAAAAAGAATGCTAAGGTGAGTGTGTTTGTGCAAGGTGCTCATGTGTGTAAGTATATATATATCATAGGGACCTTCCTGGAAAAATAAAGGATAAAAATTAGATGATATCAACATGAAAACACTTTCTAGAGATTGCTATTTTATTCATGACTGCAACAGTAGTTTAAGCTGCCATACAAACTTGTGAGATAAATTGATAAAAATGAATGTAAACTAAAAACATTTAACCAAACTAAATTAACCATATAAAAAGTTACTCTATCACTTATAATCATCCATTCATTTTGTTTTATTTAGTGATCTCTGCATAATGCCTGCTACAGTTGGTAGAGTAACAACAATCCAGAATGTTCTACATTTGTAGGCAGGCAACGCTTTAGCAGTGCTTTCGTAGACTTTTTAGAATTTGGGCATCACTGTAATGCATGGTTTTAGCTCCTGTGAAAGAGGAGAAAAAAGGATTTGGTAAACACCAGGATTTATAAGCCACTGTAAAGACTTGTACCTATTCACTCATTTGGTAAATAAATACAGTCTTGTATAAACTCTATGTATAAACTGCAGTCGATAATAACTTTACAAAACAACAGATCATAAACTATCTTTACATTAATACATTAAAGAAAATAAACACAAAAGGCTTATTTCTGACTGATCTTCCTTTCTCTCCACTAAAAGGGAAGCCTTAAAATGGACTCTCTTCATTATGCAGAATACTGGACATGTTTTAGTAGGAACTTCATGTTATATTCAGCATCTTATTGATGAGGACGAGAAAACAGAAGCACAACTGATATCGCCTGCATGTATCATCAAGCAGTTAGAACATTAAATTATTGACAGCTTGGTTTAAATTTACAAGTGTGCACTGATTGTTGATGAATCACTTGATAAAAAACATATTTGTGAGTTATTTACCTCTGTGTAAACAGTAGGGCTGCCCTCGACTAAAGATTTATTTGGTCGACTAGTCATTAATTTTAAGAATTAGTCGACTAATCACACTTTTATTAGTAAACCATTTAAATCATGATAATGAGCCTTTAATTGCCTACTTAGCCTAATAAGCGCTCAAGCATACACATAAAGCTTTCTACAGCACACCGGCAGAAGTAATGAATATGAATGTGTCGGGAAAAACCAGTAAGATTAAACTGCATAAACATTTTAATCATCTATTGATAAGAGATTGAGTCAGCGACACTGACTCGTCATGGCCACAGTAGTGGATGGGCCTGCATGTAAATTTCATACAGATTACATAATCTGAGAATATATGTTCTTTTCAGATTTTAATTTATTCATTTGAAAGTGTACATTTCAATCTCTATAGATATATTTTCACGTCTGTAAGGCAAGTATATATGGAGTGTCACGCTCAAGTTCACAGAGGCTGAGATGGCAGAAAGCGCACGCTAAATAAGATTTATTACTCTTATCTATAAGAGCAAGTGACTGCAAGTAAGTGTGCTACTGTGTATAGTCACTTGAATCGCGCACATTTTCTAGGTTAACATTAGATTGGGTGGCCATTTAAAATTGCTACTACTTACATATTTCAGATGATAAGCCTTATTTGAGGACAGTGAATGATAGGCTAGTATTTGGATGAACAGTATTACCACAAAATCCAGCCGTTAATGATCTGTCCTTCACGGACTCCATGATCACACCACTTCCTCTGGAATAGTTTTTTTTTTTTAATTTCCTGCAACTAAGCGAAAAATTTGGTCGACCAAGCCTCTTCTCGTCAACTAGTGGTTAGTTGACTATTAGGGGGCAGCCCTAGTAAACAGTAAAATGTACAGTTAAATTGTGCATATAATGTTATATCTTACTCCTAATATTGCATTTCTACATCTAAATTAAGCATTTTGTGTGTTAAAATTAGAATTGTCAAAGTTAACAAGGTTAACACATGAAATGTTTTGCTATTTCATTTAATTTGAAATTATATTATAATAAAAAACTCTTACGTATAAACTGTATTTTGATTTACTGCATTTAAAAAGTAATGAATCTAACAATGTACTGTGTTTTGTTTTGCTACATTTAAAAAGTAATGAATCTAACAATGTAACTGAATTACAATAAATAAATATATAAGTTGTTTATTTGCTTTATTCAACTGACAGCCATATATATATTTTTTAATTAATCTTGTTAATCAGTCTAAAATAGCAGAGAAAAAATTACTTTTATGCTGTGAGGATTGTATTACCACACAATTCCACAAGAGGGCAAATAGAGATAACACAGAGAGGGTGCTTTTACAATGGAACAGTGGATCTGTCTATGTCCTCTTTGTAGTGCAGTATCTTTTCTTTACCAGACAGTATCAGTGGTGGCAAACACACAACGTAACTCTGGAACCAAACTCTGGATTTACAAGTAAAGACCTTAACATAAATAAATGTGGGAGACACAGCCATTTAGCTAAAACATAGCTGAGTATATAAAGATAAGCAATATCAATAAAATGATCTCTGAAGAACAGTGTTTCCCCCCTTTCTTTTATATTTACATTTGATTTCAAGGCCTGTTTAAGGTAAAGTCCTGTTTTAATAATCATGACAATCAAATCTTCTGTGATATAACAGTTCATTGTACTCTAAGAACAAACTTGTAATTTTTAGAACTTAAAACTTGTCCATAATGCAATAAGAGTATTTACAGTACCAATCTGCAACAAAGACTTGCTCTACTTCATCCATACTACCAGAGATGCCAGTTTGCTCAGTTTCAAATGATTATAAAACAGCAAGCACAAACTAAACAAAAGTGGCAGTGCTTCCAGCACATTCAGTGTCCGAATTCATTTACTCATTTTAATTCACTCCTTAAACTGGACTATACTAGTGGAATAGCGAATGAGAGTTTAGGGGGCAATTTCGAACATGTAGTTCAACAATTTAGTGATAAACATATTTCAAGTTTATTAAATAAATTAAGTCACTACAAGTCTCAGTTACTATAAACTTTGAATAGTCTTTACTTCTCAGCCAGAGATGCTATACTGACTCCCAGAATGTATTATAGGGTGAATAAATTATGCAGTTGCTTTGTTTTACAATTTTCTGACTTTCTTTGACATTTAATTTGCTGTCTCTGTTGTAAGTGTAAGTAAGTAAGTAATATCATTGTTGTGTTCTGCATGCTATGTCTGTGTAAGAAACAATTAAAGTCATTTGCAAGATATTGTCACACTATAAGAGAGATGCTATCAATAGTGTTGTCACAGCCACACCTTTTACACTCCCGGAATCGGACACTCACGCCACACCCACTCGTCCCCAATCAACGGAATTCTGAACACCTGTGCATCATCACCAGTGCCACATATAAAGCCATCCGTTACCATCACCCAGTGTCTGGTCTTGCACTGATCTCCTCACCCTTACTGAAACGCTATCGGACTATCCTATCTGATCCTCAGAATCCTCGTCCTCATCATCTGTGTTTCCTGTGCCCTTCGCTGAAAGAAAGGCTAAAATCTGACCTGAATCGGCACTTGTTCACATGAGTGACTTGAATTAATAAACATTTCTTGTACTTCTGGCTTGCATTTCTGTAGCAAAACCTTTTCACACCTCAATTGTCTTTTTCCTCACTGGCTAAAAATCCACTAGGTCAGCCTATTAGCAACACCCCAAAGTCCCCTAGTGTAAAACCCCATAACTCACAACCAAGCAAAAAAAAAAAAAAAAAAAAAAAAAAAACTGCAGCTTTATAACTTTACAACAACAATGCTTTAACAAATAAAGTTAAATCAGACAATATTGTGTATAATATATACCACGCCCACAATATTAATTTGTTTTTAAATTGTTTACTTATTGCTTATTAAAATGCTGGGAAGCCAAGAGTGATTATATAGGCTGTCTAAAAAAAGTAAAATATTTGTCTTTTAAATTTAGTGTAATTAAATTCATAAGTGTCATGAAGATAATACTCAAGTAAAGTACAGATACTCAAAAAGTGTAAATATACTCTTTTACTGTCAACCTCTGGGTTGTGATGAGACTTTCAACCAGTATAACAAAAAATGCTCATGATAAACATTTCCCGATCAAAATAAGTGTACCTCTAAGCAGGCAATTAATGCATTTGAATTATAACGTTTGAATTTGAATTACATTTGAATGATAATAAATATGACAAACCGTACAACCATAAAGAAACTAAATATATATAGCTATTACTTTACATTCTCCACAATTATGTATTAGTGTTTATTCTCATTGTTCATTCCAGTTTAACATAACGCTTATGGTTATGGAATGACATACTTATGGTAAAGAAAAAAAATTGTGTCTCCCTGATCAATCAGTTGGGTGTCAAGACAGACTGCAACAAGTTTAGCCCGAAATCTTTGGATGTTCTGTCACGTGAAATTGTTAAGAAACAAATTAAGAGGGACATCGTGGTGAGGAGCAGGGGCATGAAGATATGGAATAGTTCAGGATCCACATGTATATATATATATATATATATATATATATATATATATATATATATATATATATATATATATATATAAAATAGGCTACCATGCGAAGGTTCAAACTTGTCACAAAAGTCTTTTTAAGGACTATTATCTTGTGGATTTCTCACCAAAACGCGCACACATGTTTCTTGACCGCCGGATGACGCTCATTGCACGGGACTCATGATGATCCAGTGGCGAGCGTTATTATCCACTCCCAGCACAAGGACACTTCAGTGACGTCAGCTCGAGCGAGAAGGAAGCGGAGCGCTCGCTGGAAGCTGTCACACACAGGAGTTGTGGCGAAAGCAAGAGAAACCCTTTCCGCACGTGCGTACCCAACTGTTGCGCTACCCGGACAAACGACAAGGCAGAAAACTCAGCAACTTCCACATACTCTACTGGGAATTATTCTCTCCTCTTTCTGCGATGGCTGATGTCATACAAAGCAACGAGCAGTCCACATCTGACGTTGCAAATCGATTCGCACGTAAAGGTGCTTTGAGGCAGAAAAACGTCCATGAAGTGAAAAACCACAAATTTATTGCGAGGTTTTTCAAGCAGCCGACTTTCTGCAGTCACTGCACTGAATTTATTTGGTGAGTAGATCATTTCACACATGAATTATTGCAATATTAGTATAAGTTTAAATATTATTACCTTTTTGCTGTAGATCTTGCAGCTGGCCTGTTACCAGGAGTAGGCTACACCTTGGAACAGACACCAGTTTAAGAATTTAGAAACTACCTGTTTCCATTTCAGCTGTGTTCAGAACGCACATGAATAAAACACGTTTAGAGTTTATTGGACTGTTAAGCAGAACTCTTGTTTCACAAGACTCACGCGCTTTTACTTGCTTTCGTAAAATAAATGTATTGTGTTTTTGGTCAGAACTAAATCTAAAGTTGCTTAAGTATTGGACTACTGCCTTATTCTGCATGTCTCACGTTTACTGGGCTTGCCATGATTTGGGCGTGATCGGTTTGTCCAGATAGGCTTACAGTGGGGCATTTAGCTGTTCAGTCAAGTCATTGCTTCACACTTGTTTCTAGTTTATTTAGTATCATATAACATTTAAAATATGAATTATTGTTCAGATATTAAATTATAATGATAATACAAAATATTAATAATTGAACAGTGCATCTTTGTATTAAATTTATTTATTTATTTTATCAGATAGTTCTTTTTTTTTCATTATTTGTTTGAACATGCAGTTCTGGTTCAGTTATCAAATGTATGGCTCCCTGTAAAATTTACTGTTAAAGGGCATGCCTTTTATGGTTTTCCTGTATGTGCATTGACACAAATCAAACATGAGACACCATAGCTGTCCATTTACTTTTTAATTAAGGGATTGCATGTTCAGTGGAAGAGAACTGATAGCTAAAAGCCCATTAAAGGATTTAGAGAGTCCGATCTCTAATGCATTGTTTTTTCTCTTTCTCTTCTTCATCAGGGGGTTTGGAAAGCAAGGCTTTCAATGCCAAGGTAAGCTGCCATAGATGGATTTGCATGTCATGCTTATTCTCTAAACAGTCACTCTTATTGATCCTAACTTAAAGAGATGATGCTGTGGTCCTCAACACAAGACATAATCTTGAAACAGTTTCCTTTTCACACATGATCAGCTCAGTTCAGTGTAGTAGTAGTAGTCACTGTTGTGGTGATTGAGGCTGAAATTAGCAGGCAAAATGTGAGCTATAATGTCTCTCAAAAGTATCTCTTAGCTGGCCTTGAGCTAAATAACTCTTGTCTTAAAGACAGAAACCCAATAGCTGTTTGGTATCTCAGTGAAAAGCCTTACACACAGAGGGGCAGTTCATCTGTGGAAGCTACTTATATTGAGTAACATACCCTTTTCAACTGAAAGGAAGGTTTTGTTTGTTTGTTTGTTTGCCTACATTTCACACTTAATGTGAGGTCACATTTGCTGTTGCTTTGAAAAATTTCCTGTAGGAATTTGCACAATCAGTTTCCCGTGTGGGCAAGAAAGTTCCCCATGCAGATTTCAAAATGGTCACACAAATTTGCTACACTGACCAACAGAAAAGGTGCTTTGTTTAAAAGTGACTTTTGTGTGCATTGTTCTTAATACTTTACACTTCAGCCCTGTTATCTTTTTGAACGTTCAGTGTCACTGAAATTGAAATCAGAATTTTAAATTAAACCTCTTAACCTGCACCCAGAAGTGGACATCCTGAACTCCCCTCGTTTGCGCGTGTCAATAATTACAAAAAGATTAAATGAAACGGGACAAATTTAATCTTGACAAACTATGTATCATTATACAGATCTAAGCCTCAAGCATCGATGACAGATCGCTGTTTTTCAATGGAAAGCTTATAAAGAATGTATTTGCTAGAACCATATTCGTCGTTATAACGAGTCATAAACACATCCACAGCTGTACATCCCAGTTTAGTTAGAAAGGTAAGGGTCCACTGAACGACATATCATGGAGCACATTTAGTCCAACGAAGCAATAACGTTGTAATATGGATGATAATTCCTTTGTTTAGGTTTCAGTTCTTCAGGGACAGAATTGTTTGTGTCCGATATGGAATAATTCACACTCAGAAAGCATACAATGTCACAAACAGAATGAGACGATCCAAAAAAAAAAAAAAAAAGAAAATTAATGAAAGATAGGCGTAAGATTGTTTATTTGAATTGTTTTTCCAGAGACATATAAAAAAAATATTTTTGTGTGTTCATTTAGGATTTATGGTTTTGAAAAATATTCTCTCAAAAATGTGGCCATTGCTAATTCCAAACCGTAATTTTAGACCTAGTCATGGAGGCTTGATCAGTTGATAGCAGACATAATGCAGTTATTCATTCAAATTCAGTTATTAGAGAGAGAGAGAGAGAGAGAGAGAGAGAGAGAGAGAGAGAGAGAGAGTGTGTGTGTGTGTGTGTATCAAGTTATTGTTTTTAAACATTGTTATGTTCATGTGTAATTTATGTGACTCACTGTGATTTAAATGTTATTTTTAGTAGTCATCTTCTTTACAGATAGTTATTAAATCCTTAGCTCCATAAACACTGCAGGTGTCACACTGGTTACAGATATGGGGCCCTATCTTGCACCCAGCGCAATTGACTTTGTACACCGACGCATGTGTCATTCCTATTTTGCACCCGCGCAAAGCGCGCTTTTCCCTCCATAGAAGCACGTCGCTAAACTAGTGAATGAACTTGCGCTCCCTGGGCGGTTCAGCGCAAAAAAGGAGGCGTGTTCTGGCGCAAACAATCCCTGGTGCTATTTCGCTGTTCCATTAAACAATTGCGCCACTGACCAGAAAAAACCTAGTCTAAAGTCAGTGGCGCGTTGCGCGTTGTTCATTATGCTATTTTAGGGGCGCATGCTTGACCATAATGTATAGCGTGCACAACGCGCATACACTTTGCTCATGTAATCTACACAGATGCAACAGTTATTTTTGCAAATCATAAATTGTTACACTAAAAAAATATTAACACATGAGATGACGGAAATCATGACGCTATTTTGGGTGGGTTTCTCCCATCCCCATACAACACAACTTCTCTGTCTTTCACTGCTCTTACAAGAACATCAGTCTCCTCGGCTGTGAACCGCTCCTGGCGTGCGCCTGGTAAATTACGCCATAATAATAGCAATCCATAATGGAACTTGCGCACCTGCTTTTAAAGGGAATGTTGGATGACGCTCTGATTGGTTTATTTCACGTTACGCCCAAACCACACCTATGAATAATGAAGCTACTTCAGACCAACCCATTTTAGATTTGCGCCGGGCGCAAGAGCCATTTATCCCGCCGGGAAAATAGCAACAGCGCCGAAACCCGCCCACAAAGTTACTTGCGCTTCGCGCTTTGACACTTGCGTTTCAGATCGTTTAAATAGGGCCCATGGAGGTCTACCTTCACCAAGCTGAGTGCTCAAAAAAAAACAAAAAAAAACATTTCTTGCTCACAAATAACAGAATGTCTGAAGTGGGTGAGTTGTTTAGTTTGTAATTAGTCCATCTATTTCCCCAGCCTGAACCATTATAGGGCAGTTTCCAGAATGTTTGCAAAAATGGACAGGCAAATAAGACGGTCACAGAAAAGTTGAGTCATTGCTTCCTCTCATGTGACTTTTCCCTAGTTATCCACAATTACCCCCATCAAACTCATGCCATGCCATTGGGAACTTAGAGCTAAAGGGAGATAAGAAAGATTATTTCCTCCCTCTGAAACTTTACCTGTTTGTTAATGTTTGACACTTTTTCCTTAAAACTTCCACTTTGCATCAACTATTTCATATAAGTTTATGTTTTAAATATGCATTGCATTCAGCATAGTACACTGAGATTTTTATACTATAGTCATGTGTCCCTCTTATGAGCTCTAAAACATTTGTTTTGGGAGCTTTTTTTATTTATTTAAAAAGGCTATTGCTTAATTTGTTGCCACTCTGGTGATCTTGCTCTCAGTAGCTGAAAAAAAAAAATCAAACAACTGCAAATTAAGTGATTTCATGGTTTGTAATAAACATGACCATGAAAACAAAGATGAAAGATAAAAAATCCTTTAATACATTTACCAGGTTACTGGAAGACAGGATAAACTTCAACAAAGCTTAAATGAGGTAGGAAGTACCAAACCGAAATAGAGAGAACTTAAGTACTGGCTGTAATCAGGTGCACACAGCTGAACTAAATGTCGATCAATTAAATGAATACTCAACCCCAAAAATTTGAATTGTATCATTTATCACTTACCCTCATGTCGTTCCAACCTGTAAAAGCTTTGTTCATCTTCAGAACACAATTTAAGATATTTTGGATGAAAACCAGGAGGCTTGTGACTGTCCCATGGACTGTCAAGTAAAATACACTGTCAGGGTCTGAAAGTATGAAAAGCATCATCAGAATAGTACATCTGCCATCAGTGGTTTAGCCGTAACATTATGAAGCGACGAGAATACTTTTTGTACTCAAATAAAACAAATATGAGTTGTTTGTGTCCTCTGTGTCTCTTCACATCTCCATAGAGCCATTTTGGAAAATATGAGCTGAACGCAGGCAGCATAATATACCACCACAATAATACATTTTCTCTGTGTAGTTATGCTTTGATTTGAAAGAAAACAGAAAATCCTTGTGGCGTGGCTGGTGCTCAGGGTTGTAGAGGTCCTCTCTAGGTGCTGATCCAACATCTGGGCTGGATACGTGCTGGATCTTTAATCTAGATTTAAACTGACAGAGTGTGTCTGCCTCCCAAATAATGTTAGGTAGGTTATTCCATAGTCTGAATGCTAAATATATCTAAATTACGACCTATGTTCTCAATGTCTACATTTGATATTGAGGGCATAGGTCATAATTTAGGTATATTTTTGGGATGGAAAAATGCAGTTTTAAAAATGCTAGAAATGTGGCTTTCAAAGAAAAGACTGCCATCAAATAGCACACCTAGGTAGTGTTGTCACGGTACCAAAATTTCAGTATTTGGTACCGATACCAGTGAAAATCCACGATTCTCGGTACCAATTTCGGTACCAAAACAAAAAAACACACACTTCTTATCACTAAAAATAAAAACAATGCCATAGTTTATACTTATTTACATTTGTGCTTATCGATATGATACCTCTTAATCCACTGCAATGAATTGATTGCCGTCAGATAAGCATGATTTGAACCATGCTAATGCACTACCATTTCTACCAAGTTTTCTAGTCTATTCAAGAGAATATTGTGGTCAGTAGTGTCGAACACAGTACTAATTTCCAATTGCACTAATAGAGAGATACAATCACAGTCAGATGATAAGAGCAGGTTATTTGTAACTCTAAGGAGAGCAGTCTCAGTACTGTGATACAGTCTAAATCCTGACTGGAAATCCTCACAGATAACATTTTTCTCTAAGAAGAAATATAATTGTAAGGATAATACATTTTTTTAGTAACTTGGACAGAAAAGGAAGATTCGAGATTGGTCTGCAATTAGCTACTTCTTTGGGGTTTAGTTTTGTTTTTTTATGAGAGGCTTAATAACAGCCAGTTTGAAGGTTTTGGGGACATATCCTAAAGAGAGTGACTGAATTAATAATAGTCAGAAGAGGATCTATGACTTCTGGAAGCACCTCTTTCAGGAGCTTAGATGGAATAGGGTCTAACATCCATGTTGTTGGTTTAGATGGTTTAACAAGTTTATACAATTCTTCCTCTTCTATGGTAGAGAGTGGAACTGTTCCTCAGTGGATCTATAGTGCACTGGCTGATGTGATACTGCTGACGGCTATATGGTTACAATTTTATCTCTAATAGTATCGATCTTTGAAGTAAAGTAGTTCATAAAGTCATTACTGGTTTGCTGTTGGGAATTGTCAACACTTGTTGATGCTTTATTTTTTGTTAATTTACCAACTGGATTGAATAAATACCTGGGGTTATGTTTGTATTCTTCTAAAAGAGATGAAAAATAAACTGATCTAGAGGTCTTTAAAGATTTTCTGTAGGATAAAGTACTTTCCCGCTGAGCAATACGAAATACCTCACGTTTTGTTTTCCTCCAGCTGTTCCTCCAAACCTGTTGAAGTTTACCTCACTTTGGAACATTCATTCACAGATTTGCGCTGCACAACGTCTTCACACATGAACAAGTGTGGCATCATATACCTCTGTAAATAAATACAATTTAAATTCAGGTCTTGCACACTTCAATGCATATTATCCTGTGATGTCCACTTCGCAGGGCACTTATGTTCAAATAGAGCAAACCTCTGAAGCATAAGAGAAACACACAATATGTGCAGAGCAGGGGGCCAGAGGACTGGAATTGAGAACTGCTGGTATAAATAGAGTAGGCCTACGTGCGATTGCTAATCTCAAAAGTGATTGTGAAACTAAAAAGTTATCGTGCATTAAAAGGGCCATTGGCGATGGACGATGGCATCATCTATTGGCTAAACCCTAGGTTCTACCATACTTGTAACAATGAGTAGAATCTAAAGATTTAGCTGTATGAAGTTTACACAATACTAGATAATGATCTGTGATATTGCGTTGCTGCATAATTTCAGCACCATCAACATCAATTCCATGTGACAGTATTAAATTTAGAGTATGATTTCGACAATGAGTAGGTCCTGACACATGTTGTCTAACCCCAATAGAGTTGCCCAAAGGGTCTTCTTTCCGAAGACACCAAAATTATGTGTGTAACACTCTGAAGTAAGTAACTGTTACAATTTTAAGTTTGGTAGAGTACATCATTAGAGTTGGCGTGAATAACAATCTTACTGTATTTACGTTTAGCATTAGCCAGCACTTTTAAATTTGTTAAAATGTCAGATGCTCTGGCTCCCGCAAACAGTGGACTATGCTGGCTGGTGTCTCTATTTTCACGTTCCGTACAATAGAATCACCAATAAATAGAGCACTTTCATCAGGTTTCTAAGTGGGTGTGTCACTGAGTGGGGAGAACCTGTTTAATGTTTTGATCGGAACAGAAGAGCGTTGTTTTGACCCGCTTCTATGCCGCCTCACTGTCACCCAGTTGCCCTGCTGCAAAGGCGTGTAGCTGGAACCGAACAATGTACAGGACTCCCTGAGCTAGTCGCATCCGAAGCTGTATCTACAGTCCTCATATTCTTACTGTCCTCAATTAAAGTTTGGATACATGTCTCTAATTTTGAAACTTTCTCTTGTCAGCCAAACTATTTCCATGCATTTATCACGCGAATCCCTCATTGCCGACAAAGAGAGCTTAAGTGTACGTGGCAAATGGTGCAGACAACAATAGCCACTCTGTAGCGTTTTTGTAAGAAAAATATCCATATTCAAAATGTTATAATCACTTTAATCTAGCTTGCGCTCACAGGTGTAAAACGGAAGCAGTTCTGGAGCATGATGTATGAGGTCAGCATTGCGAATGTGCCACTGAGTCTCGTGAAAACCAACGTT
This sequence comes from Carassius gibelio, assembly GCF_023724105.1. Classification (NCBI taxonomy): domain Eukaryota; kingdom Metazoa; phylum Chordata; class Actinopteri; order Cypriniformes; family Cyprinidae; genus Carassius; species Carassius gibelio. The sequence continues at coordinate 10,307,311 of NC_068376.1, forward strand.
TGTTACCAGGAGTAAAGGAAGCAAAGTTTCCTTACTTTAGCAAAGGAAAACCAGTCTCCTCTTGGCATATAATGAAATCCTCTGACATTCTTCTTTACAAATCCTTGTTTTGTAATTAATATTCTAATTAGTGACCGTAGTTTTGTTTTAATCTCTCCGCTGCATTTCCGCATGCGTCACCTTTGAGCTGCGCATGCCCAAATCTGATCTCATATGTCATTCCCCCAGAACTGCTTTTACAGTTGTTAGCACAAGCTAGATTAAAGTGAACTTCTCAAGGACTGATGCAGTGCAAGACCCGCTGAGTGGCATAAAACAGCTTGAAAGATCAAATACATTTATTTAAATGACTCCAATTTGGTTCGTATGTAAAAAGAAAGTCATATAAACCTAGGGTTACTTCAGGGTGAAAAATGTATGGCTTAATTTTCATTTGTGGGTGAACTAACCATTTAAGAGCATTTTAATGTAGCATGTGGATGTTTCTGCAGTGAAATGCAAACCCATATTTAAGCTGAAATCCTTCTGCCACGCATAAGGTGAGCTGCATGCCCTCAGGCTTTTAATGTTTAATCCATATTGTTTGTTCCTTTTAGCATTAGTAAACACTTTTTTTTTTTTTTGAAAATGTACTCCGTATGATAAATATTGTTACTGCAATTATGTGGAAAATAGTACATAGTACATTCAGAGTACATTGTGGCAGCATTTCAGGGAAATCCGGAATTCTAAAGATTACAGTGGTTATTTGTGCACACAATAGGGATGGACATTTTAGAAAAATTGGCTGGATGGGGGGTCTTTGCTACTATACATTTAGTAAAAAGTCATATCATGCATAATCAGTGCCTGTAACTATTGGCAGTGCTGACAAAGCTTTACATTGGAAGGGGGGCCTTTGGAGAGAAGGGTCTTTCATGCTGTGTTACATTTACGTTACAGTCTGCAGTGTTAAAGGAAAACAGTTCACCCAAAAACGTCCATTCCATCATTTATTCAGTGTAGGGCTGGGTATTGTTCAAAATCTTTCGATCCGGTGCCAATTTCGATACCTCAGTTTCGATACCGGTTCCTAACGATACTTTTTTCGATATCATATGTTTTGAAATCCATTTCAACATCAGCACAAATACATTAAACACAAAACTTTTATTTTTCACCTTAATTAAAACAAATTCTGGTAACACTTCACACTCAGGATAACATTATTAATACAACTGGTTGTGCTTTTTGGATAGGGGTGTGCTATTCAGCGGCGGACTGGGACCAAAAAGTTGCTGAGGCTTTCTGGCCCACAGCAGCCCACCACATCATAATGCAAACGCCCATGTTTTTATGTAATTTATTAATTTTATATTTAAGTAAACAGTTTGGGGATTTTAATCAATAGGGCAACTGATCCTCCGTTGAAAAAAAAAGAACAACAGCTTTTCATTTAGCGACTCCAAGTGAGCGATACATGCTCATCAAGACACAAACATTCTTCTAGAACTCACTCTTTGCATTCAGTTAGCAGATCTATGCGAATCATGCATGAAATAGACTCAAACAATAGCTTTATGTGCTTTACAGATGAACTTGAAGTCTTTATTCATTCGATATGTACAATAATAGCTCATCTTTGACTCGGTAATACAAGTTCATGATCAGATTAGTGAACCCATGATTCTTTTGAGTCAATGTTTTAAAATAATCATTTATTTTGTTTAACGAAACCAGTGTGGAAACCAGTGTTTCACAAATAGATCTGAGGTGCAGGGCTCACAAAATTGCCCCACCTCCAGGGGCTATTGTGTTTTCCAGTCCGATGGGCTATCGTGAATAGTGATGTAAAATTCCTAACTTCACTTGCTTCGCGTTGTTCACTCGCTTGAAGGGGTGAAACGGATCATAGCCGATCGTTTGCATTTGTTTCTAAATATTGCTGATTCAATTCACGTGCGTTCGGAGCTTGCGCTCACTCATTAAAAGTGGTTTATATTATATTAAAGTGGTTTAATACAGAGCTTCATAGATTTTTATATACTTATTTTTCCTGTTTAAGAATGCTCCAAATTATATATATATATATATATATATTTTTTTTTTTTTTTTTTTTTTTATGTGCATTGACAGCTTTCACTTTAAAAAAAATAAATCTCTCCATCTCAAATATTTTCTAGTGACTGGCCACATCAAACTTTTTTTTTCAGTTGGCCTACTTTAACTTATAAAATGTAATTAGCATTAATTCAATTTGGCCAGTTGAACAAATTTGATGTTATCAGTCCAAAGAAAATTTTGAGTTTGAGAGGTCTGATTTTTTTTTTCAATGTTGTCATATGTTAGCTCATTTCTTTAACCCTGTCCTCTATGAGAGCTTGTGCTTTTCGAAAGATTCATGTATATAGGATCACCCAGACATCTGTATCACCACTATACCAGCAGATCACCAAATGAGAAATCACCAGGACAGACAGACCATCACATTTAAGACTTTGATATGGATATTTCACTCTAATGGATACTCTCTTTTGTGGGGGGATTAAAGGTATAAACTGTGCTTAAAAGATCAGTGGATTATGTGATTATACCAAAAAGAGCTTTTGTCATGAAGTTCATAAGCTGTATATTATTTTGAAAGACAGTCATAAAAATGTCATTATCATTAAACTGTACTCAGCACTAGATGCAATTTGCAATATTGCATTTTTCATTTGTAGCTAGTCAGAAAGATTGAAGGAAACAAAAATATACTTGTAAGCATCCACACATTTTTATATCTTAGAGAAAGTGCTAATGCTAAAATGTAAACTTTTTTTTTAAGGTTTTGTTAAAATTAATGATTTGAGGTCAATACACATTTGCTATTTACTGCCCAAAGGATTCCAGAGGAACTTCCTTAAGTGGTACAACAATCATAGGACAAGTAAATAGAAGTAGCACAAAATCCATTATGAAAAAAGATTGGTTTAATTGGCACATTGTTTGTAAGGTGTTGCGTGGGGCTTCAATAAATCCAAGCTGTGATTCTTCACTTCTGATAATAAATCATTGCTGTAGACAAAAAATAAAAAGCCTAGCTGATGAGATGCTATGGAAAATTATCAATTTGTTAGTCCAAAGAATAGGTTTTATTTGTGCAACAGGGCACAACAGAATTTCAACAATAATCTAGTAAATATAATAGGTAAGTAAGAATATAATATAGAGTACATTACATAGAATTTTAAAGGGGTAGTTGATTGCAATTTAACTTTTTTTAACGTTACAGTTAACAAAATTAAGGAGGCAGGAACCGGCGGACCTTCAAATGAAGCTTTAATAACAAAATAAACACAAAACAGCGTGACAGTTAGTTAATGAGTAATGTTGCTGTTTGAACATAATATCTGCAAAGTTACGAAGCTGAAAGTACAATGCAAACGGAGATATCGTCTTTTAAAATTCTGGCAGTTTAATGCCTACAAAAATGGCTGGTAGGGACTACAACAAGTTACTTCCAAACCCAAATAAGCCCTGCCCTCGGAAAAAGGCAGCAAATGAGGCAAGTCCATGCTGTGCTACTTTAGAGAAGAGGAAGAGAAAACTAGAAGTGCATGTAAAAATCTATTCATATATGTATTGTGATTCTTTCTTCTAATGATTCTAGTGGATTTGTAAGTTTCAAAATCAATGTTTTAAAGCAGCGGCTCTTAAAACTGTTCCTCACGTCCCCCAGCTCTGCATTTCTCTCTCTCTCTCTCCCTCTCTCTCTCTCTATCTCTCTCTCTCTCTGTCTCATTCAGTTCAGCTCCAACAATGAACCGTTCCAATTTAACCGTTCCAATTATTTTCACATAGCTATGAGAAGCGTGAAACATGAACTCCTGTGCAGTTGCTGTACTGTATTAAAGCTTTAATCAGGATAAAACTGTATTAAAAGCTAACATAAGCAGTAGCGTTTACAGATAACAGTGTATCCAAAAGTATGAGACAACATCAAACAAAAATATAGGCCTAGCATTAAAAGCTGTGCTTGCACAGGTTCTGCAAGATCCTCTTCAATAATATCCTCTGTTTCTCAATCGGGCTCAAACTTATAAGTGATATTAAGGACACCATGGCTTACAATACAACCGGAGCACATGCCGCTGAGGTGAGGGGTGGGACATTTAGAAACGGTTTAGCCAATCACAACTCACTGGACTAGCTAACTAATCAGAGCCCATTGCCTATTTCTGAGGGAGAGTCTTCATAAAGCAGGACATGATCAGCACGTTTCTCAGAGAAGGGACAGAGTAGTGTGGAATAAATGTAAATTATATGAAAAGTTATTGATTTTATTTTAATTTTTAAACATAGCATTAACACATGTTAGACTGCACCCCATAAACACAATTAGGTCTAGAAAAAAAGAACAAAAAACAACACCGGTGAACCACCCCTTTAATGATTAAATTAATGACATTGATGTCTTAATGTAAATTAAGACATTGCAGCTTATATGTAGACTGCTGGTTCCGTCTGCAAATTAAGACTTTTTTTTTAATCAGTTTGACAGTAAACATGCTACAAATTCACACAACACAACCAAATACAGAAACGTGCTGTATATATACAAATATGTATTTGGATTGTGTTGTGAGAATTTGCAGTGCATTTCAGCATTTGGTTGTTTTTGTGAATTTTTTTTCAGTGCGTTTCTGTATTTTGTTGTTTTGTGAGAATTTACAGTGCGTTTATGTACATGGTTGTGCTGTGACAATTTGCAGCGCGTTTCTGTATTTGGATGTGTTGAGACAATTTGCAGCACGTTTCAGTATATGGTTGTGATTTGAGAATTTGCAGCGCATTTCTTTATTTGATTGTACTGGGAGAATATGCAACATGTTTTTATATTTTAATATGTTGTGAGAATTTGCAGCACGTCTGTTGTCAAATTGATGAAGATGTTTTCTAAATTTGCAGATGTTTTTTTCTTTTTGAATGTGTTTTTTCATATGCAGCGCGTTGAGCTCTCTCTGCCATCGTATAAAACAATACCTGATCGGCATTCACTTCTTTTAACAACACCATTATAGTACACAATCTGTTGAAAAGCATTGTAATATATGCAGTGACTGTACATTCTTCACTTCTGCTGTGGAAATATCATGGAGAGATATTCGCATTGGTGCTTTTGAGTTATCTAGTGAGGTAGTGATGTTTAGATGTGAGTGTGCGGGGGTGGGGGTGGGGATATTGGGCTGGGTGTTTCAGAGTAAGCCGCATTATAAATGCACAGATCAAGTAAAGCTCAGCATTAGTGTATATCACTGGTGCGTATGCCTGTGCAAACACATTAGCCGTGTAATGCATCCACTCTAAATTACTGCACAATCTCACCGACCGCAATTGTGTATTTTTTTTTTTTTTTTTTTTTTTTTTTTATAATATTATTTGATGGGGAATCATGGTTTCTTGTCTTTTAAAGGGGAGAGAGAGAGGTGGTTTATTGGTTTTTGATGGGGGGGATAACAACATGATAGTAATTCAACAAATGGAGAGATGAAGGCTTTTGGCTTCCTCTTAAAGCAGATCATCAAAGTAAATGTGCTTGTGTATTTCTGGTGAACTGCAACATTATACTTTCACTGAATATCTCTTTGCACATTCGTCTACAAAACAGGCAGTCTCTCACTTTCTCTCTCTGGTCCTGTTTACACCTGACATTAAGATACATTTTGTTTGATTCAATCACAAGTGTTCAGGCAAAAGGTATAACCACATTATTGACATTAGTTTTTCAGAGCTGTTTGCAACTGACACAGTTATTAGGGGTGCACAGATCAAGATCGTCCGATCGTTATGCGCATCTCATCAGTAAAGCCAGTTCTCTATTCAGTGGTAAATTCCCTCAGGTGCGTGATTTCACATAGAGCCTGTTACTACACAGAGCCATTGTTAACTGAGAAGCTACGCAAATCCACGTTCATTTTCAGCGTTTATTTGCGCATCTTCTCAGTTAACAATGACTGTGTAGTAACAGGCTCAATGTGAAATCACGCACCTGAGGGAATTTACCGCTGATTAGAGAACCGGCATGACGAGATGCGCATTAATGATTGGCCGATCTCGATCGGCGCACCCCTAATAGTTATTATGTCTGATTAACTAGCTACTCACAACTGTTTCCCGAAATAGAAGTATTTTTATTGTACAGTATATCTGTTGTTGTAAACGCATTGGTTTAACAGTACAGAACTGTTGTTAATGAATTCACGCAGGTGTTTGTGTAATAACTTATGCTAATAATTGGTGGTTAGATAATCAGTTGACACATTATTGCTGTAATTAAGGAGAATTAAATTATTTTTGCTCTTCATTGTTTTGATTTTATTTGCATATGTTTTATTCAGTCACTGGTTTCCTCTCACATACTGTAGTTTCCCGAGATTACTAGAGCACATTCATATGTGCTCACTCTTCAAAAACTGTTTTCTTTCTATTGAAAATGTTCAAGGTGTAAAATGGTATTGTGTTTATATGAAAGTCCATTTGAAATGAAAGATACTGTCATGGGGGGAAACTAATATATACAGATATAGATCATACTGCTTTTTGAAGTCTACATCATGCTATCAAGAATATGTGCTTCTAACCACAGGTGAAGAGCTGTTCCAACCACACTACTTTTTGATGCTTTTTGCAGATGTTGGAAGTTGGAACTATGGTTTTGTAACTTGCGACCATAGTTGGCCAACAATGCTTTTGGAAAATGCACCCCATGATGATTCTCATATCCTCAGGCATGCACAGTTTATGTGTTTTGTTTTTGCATATGCGGGAGAGATAGCTGCTGTATGCTTAGCAAAATACAAGAGACATATTAGAAGATATATAAGAAGAGGTCTTTAAATCAGTGGCCTCGAGACAAATGGAAATGTATTTTGTTCTGACCTCTAATATCATAAACGTAGTCTGTTATCAGGAGACAAAGGCTTAGGTTGTTATAGTGACTCTCGGGATAGTCTTTGTAAGCGTAGTCAGGGCTTTAGCCCTTCACTGTGATGAAGATTCAGTGAGATGGAATTACTTTGCAAAAGCAAGCAGATGGAGAGCTCTAATGCATAGCGTAGCATACCAAATGTATACAGTCTAAAACAGTGTGGTGCTAGAATGTTACGGGAAGTTGAAGGTAGAGTGTTGGGCAAAACTTCAGGGCTCCAGACAAATAAATAAATAAAGACACTATTAAAGAAACTATTAGATCCTAAAAAATTAATTGACTTTTTAGTAGACTAGTAGAATTCAGTTAAACAGACTAGGTTTTTTGTTATTGTATTTAGTATAATGTTGTTCTAATTTGATTCTTACTACACTGGGAAGCAATGATGCAGGATTTACAATTTTCGCTCAAAATTGTTTTGTAAATTTCACAAATAATAAATCAACTGTATGTAGGTTTTTGTTTTGTTTGTTAGTTTTTGTTTTTACATTGAAATATCAGTTTCCTTTCCCACATTATGTTCTGGGAGTATGTATGTTTGGTGAGCGGGCATGAAAATAAACGAAAAGGACAAATTGCTTTAAGGCTGTACATCACACAGTATGTCAAACCAACACCGCTTTAGTGAAGGAATATTAAAAGTAGACATCATGGCAGAGGCTTATAAAGCAAAGATAACATTGACAGAGGAACTGAAAAAGACAGAGTGACCATGCAAATGGCCGAACAAGAGTAAATCTGGGTATAGCTTTTACTTGATGGTAAGAGCTTTGTAAAATTAAAGGCTGCAATACAGATGCCAAGATGGCCTTCCTGCAGCTAGATTAGTAGGTAATATTAACTGATACTATTTTGTTTTTTCATTTAATGTTGATATAAAAGCAAGTACATGTCACCTAATTCTACTAACCTTAACCCGAACATAACAGTCAAGTAATACTCTAATAATTCTCTAATGGGAATTAGTTGACGTAATTGCAAAGTTACTTACATATAGTTAACAGAATGTCTAAAGGGGACCATCAAAATAAATTGTGACAACACATGGTCATATGAACAACCAGTCATTGTTAGGCCTGTCGAAAAAAAAAACAATATATCTGCTCATCTCGCAATATATGTACATGACCTCAATAATTTTTGATGACGCAATATATTGTCCATTATATTTACTTAAAAATTAATGTCACTATGTTTTGTACATTCCATTTGTGTCTATGTCTTTTGCAGCTTTTCGTTATAAAGTTGTTATCATGATAGGCCTAGTCATTGTAAACAGACTAATGAATGTGTTGTGTTCTTAATCATTTGAAAGCATAGGCTACCTTGTGCACATTTCCATGTCTGAACTTGCAGTCTGTACATGTGCCTAGAATGGCTACACTAATTGATGAGTTTCACAAAAAACTTGAAACCTTAAAAGTCACCTTAAAGGTTCCTAGTTTATATGGATTTGTGCATTAAAAATGTCAGTTATCACATTTTCACTGACTGAGCCATATACAAAATCTCACAAGCCAGTCCATGAGCAAATGTGAGTCTGTTTTGTCCATCTTTTTGACTGACTCGCCTAAATTAACCAGTTCATAAGAGCAGTTATTTTGCAAACCGCACATCACATTTAAGAACTCATGCTGTATTTCTGTTTGCTGGAAACATTTGTGCAAACTCTAAAGAGATGATATCTGACAATATTTGATATGTCCTTTTCTGACTGTCACATTATTATTATTATTTTCACAATTGCTGCCAGTGCATTCTGGATCCTTGGACTTCGAACTCTCACCGAGTTTTGTCCAAACCCCTCCTTTACAGACAGCGAGCCAAGTGTACTAATATGAAAAGGTGAAACAGAAAAGTCAACATTCAGTTAATACTTACTAGTCTAGCTGCAGGAAGGCCAGCTGGTGTCTGTATTGCAGCATTTAATTGTACAAAGCTCTAACCATCAAGTAAAAGGCAAAACATGATTTACCCTTGTCTGGCCACTTCCATGGTCACTCTCTTTTTCAATTCCTCCGTCAATGTTCTCTTTGCTTTCTAAGCCTCTGCCATGATGTCCATATTTTTAATACTCCTTCGCTAAAGCTATGTTGGTTTGACATATTGTGTGATGTACCACTGTAACAAACGTCCGTAGAAGAAGGAGAAGGAGGAGGGAACCGTTGAACATTCAAAAACTTTAATAAAATAAACAAACACAAAATGAAAGAAAAGCGGCAACCCTTCGTGGATGACTGCCATACACAAAACACAAAATAAAGTCCAGGCCTGGTCGTCTTTAGTCTTGCACTGTCGTCACTCCTCCTTTTATCCTTCTTGAGCTTCTCCATGGGATTTAAGACCGGTGAGTGATGCAGGTATCGCACAATAGCATTTACTCCACCGGCCTCACTCCGTTTCAACAGCTCTCGGCCCCAACCCTCTTGTTAAAACAGCCTTAAAGCAATATGCACTTTTCTTTGACTTTTGTGAAACAGAACTATGCATTCCAGCCAGTAAAATACATGCTGAAAATGTTGCATGAACTATTCATTTCAGGGGAGATTTTCATTAGGTGAATTCATTAGGTCATTAGTCTGGTATCTATTCCAGATTAATGAACTAATGAGTCTCAGCATGCAGGACCTCACTTTTGATCTCACTGCAGCCTTTTCCCAGAGGTGTGTCTGAACTGGCCATGTTCTCAGGTTTTAGGTTTTGTCATACTGCCTCTGCTGAATCTTCAACAACACAGCAAAATAGATAATATTCAGCTTCATATCTATGGGTTTTCATAGGTCTTCGGTTTGTTTGGTAGCTCACGGAGTAAAGAGACTTCACTTGAGAGGCGAGGAGCACCGGTTTGAATCCCCTGAAACCACGGTTCGACAAAGCAGCTAAAATCTGCATATGGAAGTTCAAATGGCACGGTTGCATCAGCAAATGCGTTTTTCTATCAGTTTTGCATTTGTTAACACTATCAGGTAGGTTTAGGTTTGGGTCTGGTGTAGTATGGAATTACATTTGGTTACAAATGTAACCAAACATTTATAATGTTTGGTTACATCTGACAGAGCACCTGTCCTTTAAAAGCTCACTATCCAATCAGAGTAGATCACTGTTAAGCCCGCCCGAATAACTGTGAAGCATAAGCGAAATCTGTGGCAATGCATTCAGAAACCACGATTAGCGAAAATGAATCTTTGAAAAACATTAACAAAGAATGAAGCATATTTGAAGAGCCTGTTAAATTTGTGCGACTGAGTAAATTTTTTTCATTTTCTTTGTGTCTTTCTTCTTTTGTAAGGGCATATTTTTGATAGTTTCTGAAAAAGTTACGTTCATTTTTATAAAGTTTTGTTCATTTTTATATGTAATTCCATAGTGTAGGGCAATTCTGAACCACCGTAATGCGTACCAGAAGCAACATAATAAAAACACAGCAATACATAGCTATTTCAGCGTCATAAAAAGGTGCCAGGGTTCATGAAATGAACCAGTGTTTTAGCACCACTCAGTGTACATTTCTCTCTGAAACTGCGGCGAAACGCACAGTAAGGTACGTAAAAATGTTGTTGCACAGAAAGTGCACAGATGTACGTATTTTTATGAGAACAGGTTGTGTAAAAGATGCACATTAGCCTTAGTATTTATAAAAAATATATATATTTATATATATTTCTAATACTGTATACTATATACAGTGTATATAGTAAACATGATCTGTATACTATATACAGTATACAGATATATACTATATCTTAATATACAATTAAGAAAAAAAAGAAAAAATTACATTTTGGAATTTTACTACTGCCCAGATTGAAGTTGGCATGAAACAGAAATGGTGATTGTCTTACCTTTTTTATTGTAAATGCAAATCTTACTAAAATGGCTTCTTATGGATAAAAAACTTAAAACTAAAACTAAAACAAGAATTGAATTTGTCCATTGGGAATTGGTTAGATCATTGTTGTTTGCCAGTTGCTGCAATCTCATATAAGTGATGGATTGCTGGGGGGGGAGGGCTTATTGACCAGTCCTCACACTGGTGCACACATCATCACAGAAAACATGACTTTGTAAAGGGGGAGGAGACATTAATGTTTTTGATTAGGCTACAGATTATGAGGACACATGAATTAAAAATAACAATAATCATGTGCCCAGATAAATAATTGATAATGAACGGTCGGGCAATATTCCATAAAAATTTTAATTGTCAATTTTGTTTTCTTGGTGGCTTTAAGCTATTTCACATAACCAAGACCATTTAAACTTGTAAACAGACTGATTTGTATATATTAAAAAAAAAAAAGATTTTTGTGGTGAATATACAGTATGTCTCATGTTGCTTATGAACCGCAGTACAAAAAAAAAAAAAAAAAAGAAATGTTATCTCTTATATGTGTATAGATTCTTGGAACTCTGTAGGAATTAATTTATTTAACTGACTTTTTTTTTTAGGGGAGACCCTGAATATTGTACTCCTCCTGACACTTCCATATGAGGACCATAATGTGCTATGATGGGGAGTGTGGTATTTTATGGCTCATTCTTTATTAAGAGTAATCATAGCTCTGGTCGTCCAGACAGCACTGCAGCTCAAATGTGGCCCACGAGGTTGATGTAGGACGTAGGTAATCACTCTGCAGTCACCTAAATTACCATGGCTGAGGTGATTTATTTACTTTCAGATGAATCCACTCTCCTTCGATACTAATAAACTAGTCTTTGTATTTATTCTGTACTCTCTAAATTCACAGAAGTAAACTTAGTAGACTGCACTTACACAGCAGCATATACATCTTACAAGTTTATTTCTTAAATCGATTCAATCTCTCTCATTCAGTTTCTCTGTGTGCACACATTTTGTGTGTGTATGCTGTAGTAGTGGAATAATGTTATTTAGAGATTATTATGTGGTTTTGTGGCAGATCCCAGGAGGTCGACCTCCATAATTATTTATGATGGAGAGGTCAGGCAAAGGTAGACTGTCCTAATAAAACCAATGGTTGTTTATGAGCAGGATGTGACCCATAAAGTCTCTTCTTTTGTGCCAATTTTTTGTTTGAAAGGGCTTTATTGCCCAATATGTTTACACACACAAAGATTTTGTCTCTGAGCGCTTCCAGTGCATCAGAAAGAACTGACATACTGCAAACATAAATGATCGTGCAGACATGCATGGGAATTACACAGTAGAGATGAAACATAACACTAATATAAGAAAATTAAATAATGCAATATAACTTTCAGTTTTACAAAAACAAATATCTATGTGACATAAAATTCTAATATTGAGGTTTGATTAACGATTATTAATTACAGAACTCTGTGTGATTTGAGTTTTGCATTTATTTATTTTTAATTGATCAACAGATGTAGTATTTTTATATTTCTTAGAAATTTTATATGTTTTCATTAAAGGGATACTCCACTCCAAAATTAAAATTTTGTCATTAATTACTTACCTCCATGTTGTTTCAAACCCTTAAAAGCTTTGTTTGTCTTCGGGACAAATTTTAAGATATTTTGGATGAAAACCGTGAGGCTTGGGTCTGTCCCATAGACTGCCAAGTAAATTACACTGTCAAGGTCATGAAAGGTATGAAAAGCATTGTCAGAATAGTCCATCTGCCGTCAGTGGTTTAACTGTAATGTTATGAAGGGAAGAGAATACTGTTTTTAAGCGAAGAAAAAAAAAAAACTACTTTATTAACAATTCCTTTGTCAACAGTCTCCTCTGTTTCTCTCTACATCATTCAAACTGCCTTACTTCTGTGTCAGCCTCGCCGCAAGGATGCTACATGTTTCTACGTGTATTTATGTTTTGATTTGAAAGAAAACAGCACATAGTATATGGGACATTCACAAGCCTCCCGTTTTTCATCCAAAATATCTTAAATTGTGTTCTGAAGACCAACAAAGCTTTTACGGGTTTGGAACGACATGGGGTAAGTGATTAATGACAAAATGTTCATTTTGGGGTGGAGTATCCCTTTAAGTGTTAAGTATTCTGTTCACAAGTGCGGTGTTGTTGGAGCAGATAGCGTTGTTGGTAGGGTACTGGTTGACGGCAATCGGACGATTTTTCGTAATCATTCGCTATCATGTCAGTTGTGTGGAAGTATTTTGAAATCTGTGCGCAGGACACGGGCAGCCGTTCAGCACTGGAAGTGCAGAGCTACACATCTGAGGCTCCGATAGCGGGAATCGAACAGCACAAAATAAGAGTCCCTTTCCTGTGCTCACTGAAGCTGTGAGAGCGTACTATACCTGTAATTGTAAATGTATACCTATAATTTTTATAATTGGAGCCAATAGTTATTTATTTTTCATTGGCTCAAGTAAAAAAAAAATACTGTAGAACTATGCAGTTGTCGCCTTTAATCTCACATGGTTACAGTTAATCTTTTAATTTAAGGCCAGTTCTATGTAGTTTCAACCCAATTCAAAAACAAAAGCTAAATGCTGATGTCTGTACCATCCATGTTTGTATTGAATGTAGGCTACTTACTGTGCAGTTACTGCCGTTAATTTCAGATGGTTATGGTTATTGTTTTCAATACCCAAAAGCAAGTTTGGCCTATTAAATACCAAATAAACATCTTGCAAGGCAAAAAATAATGCGTGTTCATGTCATGATTTTTACACTTACCCAACTCATCGTTAAACCCTGCAGCATGAGCATCATCACCGTTGTGAACTCCTTTACATATCTTATTCTAATATTATTATTCTTAAACAATTATTATATTTTATACAAACAATTCTTAAACATTTATCATATTTTTAATTTTTATATAAAAAAATGTAAACAAACTATTTTTTCCTAGTTGGTATATGATTTTCAGTTTTTAAATTTTAATCTTCTTGTCTTTTTTTTCCGTACACCTAGCATCCCCCATGAAACAGTTCTTATTCACACTTGAATATGAATCGCCATGTTAACGTCATGAATTTCATGATTCAGTTCATCTGGAAGAGAAGACAAAAAAGATGCCAAAGACCTCATCTATGTGGGAGCATAGTTTGAAAAATCTGTTTGAGTTCTGTAAATAGTAGTATAATAGTATATTGTAGGTATAAAAAAAAAACAAGCTGCTTTTATCCGCCATTTTAATCAGTAATTGACACGTGATAAAAACATGCACTTAATTTGCTTAAATTGCTAATGTGTGTGTGTGTGTGTGTGTGTGTGGGCATGTTTTTGTGACATATCAGGACACAACTCTCTATAATGACATGGGGTATGACACAGCTCTTACAAGGAAAGGGTGACTTATGAGGACATAACCCATGTCCCCATTTTTCAAAATGCTTATAAATCATACAGAATGAGTTTTTTTTGAGAAAGTAAAAATGCACAAAGTTTCCTGTGAGGGTTAGGGTTAGGTGTAGGGTTGGGGAAGGGTGATAGAATATACAGTTTGTACAGTATAAAAATCATTACGCCTATGGGATGTCCCCACTTTTCACAAAAACAAACGTGTGTGTGTGTGTGTTTCTGTTTGCACACAGCTTTCCCTGTCAAACTAATAAAAAATCTTGGATTTGTGTGTAAAGTTTTGAAAAAAAGAGGCAAAGTTTTCAAAATGTAAACAGTTGAAAAAACCTGTAAGAAAAACTGTAATAACTATACTGAAAAGTGTGAAAGACAATTTTTAGCTAATTCATTCCTACGACTTGTAACCCATGATTTAACCGAAATAAGGGAACAAATTAATAAATCGAACGAATTCTTAATTCATGAAATCTTTAACTTCCCTTCCCATGTTTACCACAGGAAGAGATGCAAAAACAGTGATGAAAAAAAGAAGGATAATAAAATAAACCTGCGAAATAAGAGGGTTAGACTGTGAAGATTTAGGAAAAGAAACAATGCCTAGATGTTATTGAATTTGTGAAAATTTGTGACAAACCGGCAAACCAGAACAAAGCCACATAAATGAAAGCTATCGAACAGCATCCAGAGGGATGGTCGTGATCTAATTTTTCCAGTTAACCCATTATTTATCTAATTAAAAAAGGTTTTATACCACACTTGTCATAATCAGAGCTTATAATTTGTAAATAAATAATTGCTGGACAGCAGTTAATAGGTGCTGTGATCGACACTGACAATACGTTTTCCCAGAGTATTCAATGATATCACTAAACGGTGAAGCCACAATAAGCATCGTTCACAAGTTTCTGCATGGACCTAACTATGGCACAGGCTTAGGGACAAAAAGGGATGCTTTAAGGAAAATATATAGCCTATATAAGTAATAGACCTAACATAAAAATAACATATTTTTATATATTTAAAAAAAAAAATGCGATATATATATCTGACTTAAATAATTAAGATAACAGATTTAAAACAGAAGTGTGGCGGCGCTCCACAAGTTCACAAAAAAAAAAAAAGGATGACATCGCACATTCTGTTTGTTTGCTGTATTTTGCAAGCGCACAAATCTTCTGTTTTTATTGTGAGTGTGCCCAAATGATAGCTTTGGTATTTTAAGTTTTAAGTGCTTGATCTTCTCTCTCACACACGTATACACATAGGCAAAAAAAATAAAAAATACAAAAAACCATAGGGATTTGATTTGAGTGGTTTGCTAATACCATCTTGAACATAAGGTGCCAGGTGATTGTCTTCACTGTGTACTGTTCACTCATATTACAACTACAGCCCATTTACACTTGCAAAATCAGGATAACTACATATCTCCGAACAAATATAATACCATATTACACACTAGTTGAAGTAGCTGTTAATGTGGTCAAGATATCACTAATACAGGAGTCCATTCAATAAAGTAAAACAATGGTTAATTTGTTATATCACTCCATTATGGTCTAGATCAGGGGTCTGCAACCTTCAAGATACATTTTGGCCCCTTTCCCACTGAATAAAATTCATGTGGATCCACAAAACCTATTTGATTCCTAAAATGTGAGTGTGTGTTCACGGTGTGTGCGTTTACTGCTGAGTGTGCAAATTGGATGGGATAAATCCAGAGCACTAATTTTGAGTATAGGTCACCATACTTGGCTATGTCACTTTTTTATTTTTTCAGAGAAAATAACACTGCATATAACTAAAATTTTATATTCCGTTGCAGGGCAGGTGCGTAGCAATAATTTTGGAAGTACTGGGAGCAGAAATGTTAAATGTAATAGTAAAAATAATAATAATAATTATTATTATTATTATTATATTTATTATTATTATGTATGATTGTCTAATTGACAAAAAAAAAAAAAAAACTTTTGTGTCTTATTTTTAATTGGCTAAGAAATAAAATACAGTGCTGGACAATAACCAATAATTTGTATTCTATAATATTTTTGAGATGTATTTTTCTAATGAGAATTTTATGATTATGATTGGTTTACATACTACAAACATTTTTTTTTTTTTAACAGAATGAGGCAGATAATATATTTTGTAGCTACTGTAATAAGTCCTATGTCAGTTAGCACTGTATCATTCATATACTTTATTTCCCAGAGAAGAATAAAAAAAAAAAAACCACTTATGTTGGTACAATCGTTTATCGTCTTCAAGTTTCAATAGTTATGTTTATGCTTGTTATTCAGCTTAGCTACAGCGATTGCTGGATGCCTTTGTCCATATTAGGGATTTCCTGCATGTCAAAAGTTACTAGTATGAGTTCGTTTTGGACTTTCTGCGCGAGAGCGCCCTCCAGCTTTGAGTATGAATGAAACAGACACTGCAGGAGATTGTCGAGCACTCCGTAATGTTCACATCGATTCAACGATAGTCAAGGATGTGACTATCTTGTCGCTTTTGATTTAAAATCGAGATTTATTCACACTGTCTTTTGAAAATGTCTACATGAACACAATTGCCCATAAAAGAAAAAGTGCAGGGGAAGAGTTTTATTAAAAGTCAGGGGAACATGTCTCCACCATATTCTATGTCCATGCTATAGGGAGCCATGGCGGAGGGGTGAAAGAGCCGCATACAGCTCGTTAGCCGCGGGTTGCCTACCCCTGGTCTGATGATTACTATGTTCATTCATCCTCTTTGTCTATGATGGTAGGTTAGTCTTACTGTGGAAATCAGTCCCTCTTCCTCCCTCCCTAAGCAGAGATAGAAATGGCTCATATTCTCTCTCTTGCAGCACAGTAGTTATGAGGGCAATATTTGGTTGGTTACTTGTAACTTATTGTAATAACTAGGTTTTCACATCAAACATTTCTTATAACAGAAATAATCAATATAATCTAGGCATCAGTTGCATGTAGCCATCCCTCCACAGTAAGGGGTATGCCGGTGCTAGTATCAGTACCGAACGGTTCCCGGGAAAATTCCAAATGGAAGTGATCATCCTTATCCCCTTGGAGTGGGGACTTTGGAGGACGAACAGGTGCTGCGTTGTCACAGGAACATCCCAGCTGAAGATAATGAGGAAAGTTTGTCGCTCCTTTTGCCAAGTACATTCCTAACAACTACTTCATGGCATGGATGTGCCCTGCTCACTCCACAGTCCCCACTCAAAGTGGACAGGGATGATCACTTCCATTTGGAATTTGCCTGGGAACCATTCGGTACCGATACTAGTACCGGCACACCCCTACTCCACAGTTTGGCTATTATATTTCTATTTTCTTCGTCATAAGCATGCTCTTAAGGTTAAAGGGAATCATACAAAATGAGCTAATGCTAGGGAGGCTCACTGGTGCTTATTTGGAAACAAATGACATAGCAGCCCTCTCCCTTAACCTGGCTCACATAAGCAGGCTTTTGCTGCAACTATAAAGGCACAAGAGACTGAGAATCTGACAGCTAAGATGAATGCAAATGCTGGCCCCATGGCCCATGATCTCATCTGAGGAGTCTGATCTTGAGGACCAGCTGTCTTATTCTCACTGAGAGCTAGTCTGGCTGAGAGGTGGGAGAGGCAGGATCAGAGCATGCCTAATCAGATGTACTGGATGTAAATTACTCATATGATTCCTAATATGAATGAAGTACAAACACAACTGACTACTGAAAAACAGGGTTTGGGGTGACTGCTGAGCTTTCAGACCCCAATCCTTTTTGAGGATTGTTTGAAAGAGCCGTCAACCCTGTTGAAGAAAAAAAAAACAGAATATGCTGGTTAGGTATATTTTGAAGCATGGCTGCTAGGGCTGGGATAAACGATTATTTTTTAAAACGATTAATCTAGCGATTATTTTTTCGATGCATCGATTATTTGCAATATTGCAATATATGTTTATTGCTCTTAAAATTACAAAATAAAAGACTGACTAAGAATGCATTACTTTGCACTTGTATAGAGATAGCATTCAATAACACCTTGAAGCCTTGAAAACACATAGCTTACTGAAACAAGCTTACTGAACACATAGGGCCTAGCTTACTGAAATAAATTTCTTCTTTCAGATGAAAATAACAACAACTTGATGTCTAGCATTCAATAAAAAAGGTCACCCAAAATACTTGTTTAGAGCAATTGAAAGAATACAGTAACCAATGTAAACTTGAGGGCTTTAAGCTAATACAGAGAGTGCTTTTCCAAAAAAAAAAAATTTACAGTGGGAGCCAGCAGCTTGTCATGGAGAAAGAAAAAAAATCTCTGAATGCTCCACGTGAAACTTTGGCGTTGCGCCCTTTTTCTATCGTGTCTAATGATTTTGGTTAATATGCACGAGAGAGAGAGAGCAAGACAGCGCTCGTGTAGTTTGAAGACTGTGAGTGCGCGAGCGTGCGTGAAACTTTGGTGTTTTGCACTTTTTCTATTGTGTTTAATGATTTTGATTAATATGCACAAGGGAGAGAGAGAGAGAGCAAGAAGCGCTCGTGTTGTTTGAAGACTGTTGAGTGTGTGTGCGCAGCCAGGGCTCTCTCTCGTACGAGCCCTGTCAGGCGCATCTATTCTACATCACTCGCCGATCAAATAAGGCTTTGACAGCCGCCAAAAAAAAAAAAAATCAATGCAGAAAAACCCCTGGATTGGTTATATAACGTTGGACAGAATGTTGATCCGGCCATCGCGTATATTCAGCGCACATAAGGTAAACGTTTTGCAAACGTTTTTTTAGAGAAATAAAAACAGGTCGACGAATCGAGGCGCATATTTTGCCTCGACGTATTTTTTGCGTCGACTTCATCGATGACCTCGACGCGTTGTCCCAGCCCTAATGGCTGCTGGTTTAAGCTGGTCCTTAGCTGGTCATGAGCTGGTTATGTGCACATGACCAGCTTAAACCAGCAGCCATGCTTCAAAACATACCTAACCAGCATATTCTGGCATGTACTCTTGCTTTGATGAGGCAGATACCAGAGCACATAATTATTTTGTTGCTTCTCTTCTCTCTTTCCTCCTTTGCTTGGTTTTTGGGCACATACTCTAGAATAAAAGACCTTGGTATCAATGCAATATTCTAACCATGTAGGCTGTCATATCTACAACATCTGTCCGCCCTAGACTAGCCAACTACTACATTATTATACTACATTAAACATACCTTGATTCTTATTAAAGCTGCTAAAGTTATTCAGTCAAGAGGAGTGTGTGATTTTTCTGTCTTTTTTTGTTTGATTAACATTAATGACACCAATAGCAGGTATTTCCATTAGTCATAACAGTCTCTCTTGCAGTTTAATGCACTTGTAATAACTTTTTTTTAAAATAAAACATGCCCCACAGTAAGAGATAAGCCAAATCTGAATGGTATGTGCAAAATAAATGTTTATGGCCTCAGTCAGACTCTTCACTATTTGTAGGTCCACAGGCAATTTTCACATTTTCTTAGCTATCATTGCAACCTGGAAAGCTTTTCAACTGGCTCATGGGGTTATTTCAGCAATGTGTCCTGGATATACATTTTTGTTTGCAAGCAGACTTCATCTTTAAAGGGTAATTTCTACAGAGACCTGGCAGACACTAAATAAAAAAGGAAAATATATGGAGCTTAAAATTTGACAAAACTGTTTGAATTAAAAAAATAATAATAATAATTTGAATTATTGACATGTCATTTAACAAAACATGATATTATGTGCCTTTTAACAGTTTAAATGTGAATTCTTTTTCTTTCTTTTTTTTTACTTGAATATTGAACATTTGAAATTAAACACAATATAATTTTTTTATGGCAGAATTTTTATTGACGTGTATTTTCAAACAGCAAACATTTTGCTCTGAATTCTTAGACTGAAAAATATCCAGTTTTTAATTCGTAAACAAACCTGCATGACCATAGCAGAGAGGGATTTATGAATATCAAATTAAGAAATTCTTATATGAATTATCATAGAAATTATTAGGCTACATTATTAAATTATTATATTAAAGGGTTAGTTCACCCATATATTAAAAATATGTCATTAATAACTTCCAAACCCGTAAGACCTCCGTTCGTCTTCAGAACACAGTTTAAGATATTTTAGATTTAGTCAGAGAGCTTCCTGTCCCTTCCTGTAAGCACGGTATACAGTGTCCATGTCCAGAAAAGTAATAAAAACATCATCAAAGTAGTCCATGTGACATCAGAGGGTCATTTAGAATTTTTTGAAGCATCGAAAATACATTTTGGTACAAAAATAGCAAAAACTACGACTTTACTCAGCATTGTCTTCTCTTCCGTGTCTGTTGTGAGCACGTTCACTGCAGTGTAGTGATATCCGGTTCGCAAACGAATCACTCGATGTAACCGGATCTTCTTGAACCAGTTCACCAAATCGAATTGAATCGTTTGAAATGGTTCACATCTCCAATAAGCATTAATCCACAAATGACTTAAGCTGTTAACTTTTTTAATGTGGGTGACACTCCCTCTGAGTTAAAACAAACCAATATCCAGAAGCATTTCATTTACTCAAACAGTACACTGACTGAACTGCTGTGAGGAGAGAACTAAAGATGAACACAGAGCCGAGCCAGATAACGAACGAACGATTGACTCGTTCTCAAGTCAAGAACCGTTTCTGTCTGACGTGTCCGATTCGAGAACCGAGAAGCTGATGATACTGCACATGCGTGATTCAGCGTGAAGCAGATCGACACACAGAGCATCTGAACCGAACTGTTTATTTTGATGATTGATTTTGAACTGATTCTGTGCTAACGTTATGAGCGCAGGTAAACCGAAGGCTTGAATCAAGGGCAATCATTGCCAATGACGTCATTACTTTGAGCACAAAAGAACCAATGATCCGTTTTCTTCAACCGGTTTATTGAATCAAACTGTCCGAAAGAACCGGTTCGCGGAAAAGAACCGAACTTCCCATCACTACTGGTGATCCGAAAACCGATGCAACCGGATCTTGACTCGAGAATGAGTCACTCTATTAATGTCACCAAAAAGATATGCAAATCTAGCAGTTGGAGAAGGTTCTGGGTGCTCTTCTAGTTGGACCTGCTTGAGTAGTCAAAAGTGATGCAAATAAACAGACAGAAAACAACTGAGTGCTGACCTCCAGTTAAGCCAGTCAGAGTTTGAAAATAGCTGAGCGTAATTTGAGGATTACGGCATGCGTCTTTATGGGAGTTAAGTGACACTCTTGTGCAGGGAATTGTGGGATTGAGAGTAAAGCAAAGCAAGCAGTAAGAGTGTCAGTTCTCCGTGTACTTTGGATGAGTCCAGGCTCATGGTCAGTTGTGATCACACCTCTCTCTCTTCCACTTTGATTCCTCTCTATTCTCTGTGCTGTTCAAAAATGGGCAAAAAACAACAAAAACAAATCCCATATCACCTGCTCTTTAAGCAAACCTGTCTGTTTCATAAAGAGGAAACATTTTCAAATTGTACTCCTGATTAAACCCTGTCATTCATTGTTAATCCAGGAAGGATGAAACGTTCAGTTAAAGTAGAAGGACAGTTATGTATTAGTTTTATAACTTTCTGTCACTAGTTGCATATTTATTTTTTCATTCTACTTAGAGTTTAAATAATAACAATTATAGCAGTTGCATTGCAGTTACTGCTGTTGCTGTACACAATATTCAGTGAATAAAAGTATTAATCTGTTTTTTCTAGTCTGGAGAAGATATATTTTATTGCTTCTGAAGACTTTACCCCAGGGTGAAGGTGGCTGGTTACCTATCCTCTGATAAGAATCAGCTTTACAGTAGAGGATGTATTACAGTGACACCAATTGTTTAACCGTTATTTTTAACAGATCTTTGTATGGCATATGACTGTTGTTTGCAGAAGGTGGGTCCTTTAACTTATGCTTTCTGTTAAATGTTTAACTTTGTGCTTTTACCAGTCTGTATACATTTAATAATATCAGATTTGATTAGTAAACGGACAGTGGAGCTATTACTGAAATGTTCATCTTCCAAAAGAAAGTTGTTTGTTTTATATATATATATATATATATATATATATATATATATATATATATATATATATATATATATATATATGCATGTTGTCACCGCTCATAAAATATTAAATGTAGATTGTCAAACTCCAAAAATGACAACAGTACAAGAAAAGCAGTTCATAAGACTAATGCAATATATGCAAATATTTTGAAGTCATACTACTTAGGAACTAAACACACTTCTCAGATTTTTCCCCCTTAGAATAACAACTTTCTTACATAAAGGTATTTGTATGGCTTCAAGAGTTGGAATATTGTGCACTTTAATGGAGCTCAATATCCTAATAGTTCATTTTTGGGTGATCTATTTCTTTATTTGTCATTATAACAATAATCATTCCCAAACGCACCACATATGAGAACATTTCATGTTACAATAATCATCATTTGATAACTTGCTGTGGATTTTGAATGTGTGATTCTGTATAACAGAAGGAGAACAGTACATCTAAATCGCTTTGTGTTCTGTCTGCAGGAAATGAAACAGATTACCATGATTTGATGGAAAATTGTTGTCGTCATTTCCATTTTTTTTTAATACAGACTATTATATTAATACTAAAGTAATGATGATATTGTATAATAAGAATTGTTTCTGTGTAGTAGGTTGCTCAGAAGCTTCTATTTGTGTCTGATAAAAGGGTTGATTCTCTGTATATTGTAAAGTGAATAGATGATGTATACAAGCGATACATAACAAGTGTAAAAGTGATAGAAATGTTTGTCAAAGGATGGTCTTCTGTAGAAATGACACTGTCACATGTGTTGTGTTTAGTTTGCAACATTAAGGCAGATATTGGTTTTTCCTTTTTTTTCCTCCACTATTTCTGGAAAAGCAAAAATTTTAATTAAATAATAAAATCAGGTTAATTAGTTGATACAGCTTTGCCATGTGTACTGTAATTTAGAGAGACACCAAAAGAATTATACTTTATATAAAAAAACTGTGATATATGGTAGTAAATCATTACACTGAACTGTCTGGTGGTATGATTTTAAATAGCAAGCTGTTGCTTAAAATTGTTATTATTATTATTATTCATTATTTCTTAAACTGTGGTCTGGAAGAAATAGGGTGAAATGCCACTTCACAATACTCCCTTCAATTCACACAATGAGTTATTGTCTCCAATAACACTTAGTTGCTGATAGCACTGCATATTCTTGGTGTCAGTACCCTTCAGTGAGCATAGCTCTTTCTTCTATTTTTGGTGAGATTTGTAATGCCACCAGTTCCAGTTCACAGCATATTAATATGTTAGACTTTCACACACTTTTCAACCAAACTCCAGCAGACACAAGTGACTCAAACCATAGTAAGGGGCAGTGACTTTTTAAGCCAATCTAAGTGTTTCATGTTTTCTTGTAGATATTTAAATAATAATAATAATTCCTTACATTCCTTACAACGCCCACCACACACCAGCTTACTGGTGGAGAGGAGACAGAGTGATGAAGCCAATCAGCAGATATGGGGATGGTTAGGAGGCCATGATGATCAGAGGCAAAAGGAAGGAAATCCTGGGATTTTTAATGACCACAGAGATTCAGGACCTCGGTTTAACATCTCATACGAAAGACAGCGTTTTTTGTCAGTATAATGTCCCCGTCATCACACTAGGGCTTTTGGGCCCACACAGACCACAGGGTGAGCACCCCCTGCTGGCCTCACTAGCACCTCTTCCAGCAACCTAGTTTTCCCAGGAGGTCTCCCATCCAGGAACTGTACTGACCAGGCTCAGCCCTGCTTAGCTCCAATGGGCAACCAGTTTTTGGGCTGCAGGGTGATATTGCTGTTGATGACATGATACATGACACTGATAACATTTATGGTGTTTATCTCTCTCTCTCTGTGTGTGTGTGTGTGTGTGTGTGTGTGTGTGTGCGCGTGTGCGTGTGCGTGTGTGTGCGTGTGTGTGTGTGCGTGAGTGTGTGTGTGTGTCCGTGTGTGCACATGTGCCTGTGTACGTGGATGATATGTTTTGTTTGGCTAAGCAAATGTGCTTGACAGCAGGATATCTGCTTGTCACGATACCAATAGGAGGACAGCTTTTCTGGCACACTAAAAAGTAGTTTGTATAGCACTGGGGGTTTTTTTTTTTCAGTTTGTTGATGTATCTCTGACTGAAACATGAAGTAAGTGCATTTAGTTTATGTCACAGCCCAGAAAGCCACAATTGACATTTTGTGAAAACCACATTTTAATAAAACTTTGAAAAAAAGTCCAATAGTACAGAAGTGATCATACTTCAAAATGGTGGTGATATGTAGTTTTAAAAGTTTGTAATGTTGGTGTAGGCCAGTGGCTCCAATGTTCCCTTTTATAACATCAACCCTCTTTTCAGTGTTTTACCTTCTCCATAGTGACTCTTTGTAATCCTCAAATGGGTCTTATATACATCTTTCACGAGACACAAGAGAACTCAATTCAGTATGCACTGGGTTCTGTTATATAATTTGATACAAATGTATTATTAAAGGGAAAGTTCACCCAAAAATGAAAGTTTTATGTTTATCTGCTTACCTCCAGGGAAGGTATTTTTATTTATTTTTTTTACCTCTGATTGACTGCAATGTCCAAACTGTCCTGAGCGCGTTCTCAATAGCCGGCGCGTGATGCGTCTTCTTGTTCTTACTTTACAGCAGATAACAGACATATATGTGCATTACTGATACCGATCTCTCAAATGGTCCATTTGAGAGATAGGCATCAGTAATACACTTATAACTCAGCAATCTGCCGTAAAGCAAGAAGAAGAAGAAAGACGCGTTATGTGCCGGCTGTTAAGAACACACTCAGGACAGTTCGGACATTGCAGTTAAACAGAGGTAAAAAACCATATCAATTAAATGACTAACAGACTGCAAAGGTTTGAGTTAATATTTGTCTGCGTTCTACTGAAGAAACAAAGTCACCTATATATTGGATGCCCTGGGGTAAGCAGATAAACATCAAATTTTCATTTTTGAGTGAACTGTACCTTTAAAAATGCGTGACAGGCTAATTAAATTAATTCATAACTTTTTACATTTTAATCAGTCTTTTAAAAATATATATTTTTTTTATCTTTATTTGTACATTGTTGTGTTGCATTGCATTATATGTTTCTATGATGAAAACTATGAAGCTTTAACTAAACATTCTAAATATCATCTTGCTTAGACAAATTAATGTGAGATATAGAGTGACAACTAGAGTGTAAGTAGTCTGCTATACTGTTATAAAGTATTATACTGTTACATTACAAGCTATTCAAATTTAATCTCACGCATATTTTTGCTCAGTTTTGTCCACAGTATAAAATCATGTTTTATAATGTGAATATAAAATTAAGGTTTTTCTCCTATACTCATGAGCTCTATATTTTCCTATATCATACCATATGACCCATAAAAACCTTAATATCAAATATGATATTCCAAAAAAAAAAAAAAAAAAACATTTAATTTATTATTTAGGTCTTTGCTAATTTTAGCCCCTCTGTGGCCCCTCCATTTGAACATTTCTGCTATTGCCACTGCTTGAATGGAGCATTGGTGTGTGTGGGTGTGGGTGTGTTTGTGAGTGGTTCATTGAGTGTATGTTGATAAATGGGGTCAGGCATGCTAATCTCTCCTGTTAAACTTACATAGCTGAACGGATTTGAGGTGTGCCAAAGTTTACAGTTCAGCTTTACACTGCACTTACAGGAGCACAGGAGAGACTATGCAAATCCAAAAACAATCATAAACTTACTCTTCAATTATCCTTCAGCTTTGACGGATAATTGGAAGGAAAACTGCTGAGCCCAAAAAGATACATGAAATCTGAACACAAACTGTACATCAGGCACAGTTTTATAAATACTTCCAAAATTGCTATTTGTGATACTTGTAGTTAGTGTTAGAGAAATTGATTATTCAGAAGTTACTAGTGCCCTGTAAATATTTTAAAATTTTAACACTTTATAATAAGTATACAGTAGGGTGTTCACTTTTAGTTCGAAAATCGATTGCACAATGAAAATAGGTAATCGATTGTAACCAAATATGTACACTATTCATTTTAAAATAATTAAACAAATTCAAATTTGTAGATGTAACAAAACTCAAAAACAAGCAGAAAAAGAAAATAAATAATTCCGAAAGTGCAGTATGCCTTGCGAAAGCTAGACAGAAAATACCAGCAATTTTACGCGCTTCTAAAACCCAGTGACGTCGAAAGCGACCTCTTATGCTGCATTCACACCAAACTGGAAAAGAGCATCTTGAGCGAATTATTTCAATGTTAAGTCAATGTTAAGACATGTTGGACGTGCGGCGCGGTAGACACGAATTCGCTCTCATTCGCGCATCTAGTTACAGGAGATATGAAAAGGACCATTGCAAGCTGACAGCGACCGGCTTTTGTTGTGGAAAATTGGCAGTAATTCCCCCACCTTGCGTAGTT
Source organism: Carassius gibelio (assembly GCF_023724105.1). Taxonomy (NCBI): domain Eukaryota; kingdom Metazoa; phylum Chordata; class Actinopteri; order Cypriniformes; family Cyprinidae; genus Carassius; species Carassius gibelio. The sequence goes on from NC_068376.1 coordinate 10,334,032, forward strand.
GTACCTGAGTGTCCCTGGGACATCAGTGCGGTCGGAGTGTGTCTTCTCAACAGCTGGACATATAGTGAATAAAAAAAATGCTCTGCTCTGGACCCTAAAAATGTTGATCGACTTGTTTTCTTGTCCAATAAATTTGTAATGGCCCTAGCCTTTTTGCATAATTTCTTTATGCCTGCCTAGTACCGCCTACCCTAAGTGTCGGTTACGTTCAATAAAAAAACACACATGGCCTGTTCTCAAGTCCATTTAAAGTTTCATTTTTTGAACAGTTGTTTGAAATGGATTGAATCATTATTTAAAATAATCTTGGAGATTGTTGGATTGCCTAAATCAGAAATCCAGCCGGGTTGAAGCCTACAGTGATGTTTTTTCTTTTGTTATGGCAGACGTCCCCTCTGCATATATATTTTTTCGAGAATGTTGCACTCCTGTTGCTGTTTATTCTGCACGAAACTTCATGGCAATATTGCTGACTTGTGCGTTTCCAGCGCTCTCTTTACGTTTTTCCGTTATTTGATGTTGAATAAGGAAACGTCTTTTTTTTTTTTTTGACATGGAAAATCGATTTTACAATTGATTCAATGAACACTTATGTATTAGAAATCGAAAATGATTTTTTCACAAAAGTGACAGCCCTAGTATACAATAATAAAGTACTTTTAAACCATTTGCAATCTATTTGATTGTAGTTTATTCATAGTTGTAGAAATACCTTGTAGTTTTACCTTGACTTTTTTAAGTAAAATATGCCATGACCATTACTGGTAAAAGTTCTGAGAAAGTCTGAATTTTTTGATAACTACTGAACTCGAAAAAAATCCAAAATAGATTTTTAACATGTGTACTGTGTAATATTATTGATCATTGTGCTTTGAAATGTTTAGTGAGGTTGTGCATGAAAAATACACACATATAAGTACTGGGAAACATATTTACTGTGAACACCTGTTAAAATTGGGCTGTAGTCTATTTAAAACTATTTTGTTGAGTTTTTAAGATAATTCTGAAATGGGCTTCAAGTAAAGATTGTTAAATGCACACTCAGAAGTAATACCCATAAAGATATGATAAATATTTTATGCATAAGGGTTTCATTATAACATTTCCATATTCATCACTTATGTCTGATCGTTTTGGCACATAGACACATCTATGCAGATTCCATTTGTACAGTGGTCTAGGGCCATTGAGACGGAGCCAGAAAGCAGCCCACACAACAGGAAACAGAAAATGCGTTAAAGTGTTTTTTCATTATTGCCTTTCACGATGTGGAGGGGAACATTTTGATTTGAAATATGACTATTTGTGTTATTATTCCCTTAGCTTGACTGCCATAATGGTCATATCAGGATGAGACATCTCAGTTACTGTGACACTGATGTCTAATTCTCTGACAGCAGTTTTGTAATGCTTAATTTTTCAGATAGTCTTATGTAACACCAACAGTTGGGCCTTTATTTCCTCTCTGTTTTGGTGTGGAGCCGGTATCGGACATCCATCCATCCATGCATCCCTCCATTTTTCAAACTTTGTTCTATGTACAGGGCTCCAAACAAAAACAAATTGAGTAAGGAGATGTTGGTTCCTATAAGATAAAAAAACGTAGGCACCAGATTATTTTTTAGGTGCCACAATATAAATGTGTTTTATTTATTTTATTATTATAATTGTAAAAAAAATGCAATTTCAATCATTCTATCATGTGTTTGACTCATCTTTTCTTGACTTTATCAGCATTTTAATCCATTTTGTAGATGACCTGGGAACTAAGGTTCACTTAAAGTGAGAATTAAATGTATTTTCCAACTAGGACCATATCATGGACCATAAGCAACAATTGGCCACTGAGTGTAGTTTGGGCTCATCCTCAATGCATTCTGGAAATGTTGTCATACACTCCAATAAATAATATGAAGAACCTTTTATGTTTCACAAAATGTTCTTTGTGGCGAAAGAAGGTTCTTCAGATTATAAACAGTTGAGAAAGAGATGGTTCTTTAAATAACCTTTGACTGATTGGTTCTTTGTGGAAATTTAAGAGTGTATGTCTTTCACTCTGATTTTCTTAATTATTAAAATGCAATTTTATAGTAGTTGAGTCACGTAGACAACAGGTTAAGTAATATAACAAGGTAAATGTATATTATGTTTGAAACACTGAATAAGCTTTTACACAAAACATTTCAGTAAGTTGTACTGTAGGCTTTCTTATAAAATCGCCTACCTTTTGATGTTAATTCATGTTCATTATGTACTATAGTAAAGAGAAAGAATAAATGGGTTAGGCTACTTGCCGCTTGAACTGAGGCGCTTAAACGACTGCACCTGCCACATTAAAGAGCCCCAAAACTGTATTTATTGTTTGTATTTCGTTCTGAATTTTGAATAATTTTAAAGCTGATACTTTGTTTATTAAAAAGTAACAAAGCACTAATCTTTTTGCAATTACCGTATTTTTCGGACTATAAGTCGCACCTGAGTATAAGTCGCATCAGTCCAAAAACACGTCATGATGAGAAAAAAACATATATAAGTCGCAACGGACTATAAGTCGCATTTATTTAGAACCAAAACGCTCTCTCGCGGCTGGAGATGGTAATGTTTTCTATTGGTTCATTTCTCTTAGTTCATTTCTCTTGGTTCATGTCAAATTAATTTTGATAAATAAGTCGCACCTGACTATAAGTCGCAAGACCAGGCAAACTATGAAAAAAGTGTGACTTATAGTCTGGAAAATACGTTACTGGACGGCAAGTGCGCCTCAAATAATGAAGTTCACCCATTAACAGAACACAACATAGACCTAAGATCTTGATAAGAAGAAGCCATTTTATTAATGATTATAAACAAGAATTGTTAACAATATTGCCAATATCCACACAGCTGGAAGCTTTACCTGTTGTAATTTGTTGCACGAAATACAGTAGATGTTGCTTTTCCTCACATTCACTGCTTACATTTCCGTCATTTCGATCTCTCTCGTGCTGTACAGCAGAGCTGCGTTGTGTCAGAGTTGTTTCGCTGCATAGAATGAATACTGTTTGAAACAATTTTTTCCACTAAAACTTTGATGCGCATTGTCTCGATTAATACGTGAACATAGCAAATGATGCAACCACAAAATAAAACAGGGAAAAAGGCATTACATGCTAATTTTTATTAAGTTATAGCATGTAAGTACATAGGCCTAGTCGCCAGTGGCGACCTCAGCAAAAACTTCACTCGCAATTTAATATTTTAGGTCAAAAATGCGACCGTTTTACTTTGCAGTTTGGGGCTCTCTATGTAGAATGCTGGAGCTTACCCAGCCTCTTGGGGCCGACGGCAAGGAAACACCCTGGACAGATGGCCAGTCTATCACAAGGCTAACACAGACGTACACACTTTCACACTCACGCCTACAGGCAATTTTAGTGTCTCATATCACTTGACCTGTTTGTCTTTGAATTATGGGGAAACCGTACTGAGGTGGCAGTGCTACCCACTGAGCTGCCAGATATCTAACTTGTTCCTGCAAAAATGTATGTGTCCCTTACATTTAGGTTGAATTTATATGCAGCTAATCACATTAATGTATTTGTTATCCAGTGAAGCTGCATATTTAAAGCTGTTAAGTGAGAAAGCACATTTATATGTTCATGTATCCGATAGAAATCCTGCCGTGCCACAGAGCACCATTTACATAGCTTTCCATTAAATTACATTACATTTGACCCAAATAGTTGTTAATGTACATAATGTTTTCAGCCTAGGCTGGAAGATTGTGTATTGTGCAGTTTTCAGCAAAACATTTGTCTTTTTGTGGCTCTAATAAAGTCTGTATGCTTAATTTAGATAGCTATAATATATATTGTGCTTTCTTTTTCCATTTTGCTTTTTTATTTAAATACCGAACTTTAAACTCATCTATGCCCCTTTGTTAATTCTTGAGATAAACCTTTGCTAGTTTGGTGATTAAATAAACTGTTTTGGACCACTACTTAAATTGAACGTGGTGCATCCAGTGTGTGTGTGTTACCTGTAGAGTTACCTGTAAAGTTTTCTAAAATAGAAGCAAATAAACTGTTTATACAAACAATATCCATATGTAATATAATTTTAATGCTATGGCCTCTGTGTAGATGTTTAAAGATCTTTAAGCATTACAAGTAATCGGTGCCCATTGGTAACATTAACTAAAATTAATAAACACTGTAAAATTATTGAGTATGTTAATTCAACAATTGCTTAGTTATTTTTAAATTTTAAAGTTGCATCTGTTAACATCAGTCAGGGAACTATGAACTAACATTAATCAATATAAATTTACAAAATGTGGTTCAGCACTTTTTTGTTTTTGGTTAAATAATAAAGCACTATTTTAGTTTTCGTTCAGTATCCATTTTAAAACCGTATCGGTTGATACTGTTAATATCGGTTGATTAATCTATATGAGCCAGTGTGGTCCAACCCAGCTACCTCTGATATTTTGCCATATCACCCAGCCCTACAATTATAATTATTATTTTTATGTTTAACTAATCAACTTACAGTAACCTAAATGATTCAAGTAACATTATCTTTATAAAACTGTCTGGTTAACGAAAGTATACCGCACATGAAGTGGTCAACATGGTACATACATGTAAACTAAATGAACTTGTTAAATATCTTTGCAGAAACAATGCATGAAATATGAAGGCAAATATTATACAAATATGTCATAAAATATCATGTGTTCAGAATAATATTAAAAAGGAAAAATGCTAAATATTTCTTAGCTAGAATGTAGACATTTGGTTTTAGAGGTCATCTTACAAATTCAAGGCATTTCAAATTCAAAATAACTAAAAATATAACATCAGTATAGGATATTATTACAGTGTGAATTGTAATGGTTCAAGCAAAGTAAGTGAATAAAGAATAAAAATAGTATTTGTTTCAATGTATTGTATCTGTCCTTTAGTGATAAAAGTCTAATAAACCTGTTGCTGTCTGTCACGTTAAAGGGATACTCCACCCCAAAATGCACATTTTGTCATTAATCACTTATCCCCATGTTGTTCCAAACCCATAAAAGCCCTGTTCATCTTCAGAACACAATTTAACACATTGTGGACGAAAACTGGGAGGCTTGTGACTGTCCCATAGGCTGCCAGGTAAATTACACTGTCAAGGTCCAGAAAAGTATGAAAAGCATAGTAAGACTAGTCCATCTGCCATCAGTGGTTCAACCGTAACATTACCAAGCGACGAGAATATTGTTTGTACGCGAATAAAACCAAAATAACAACTTTATTCAACAATTTGTCTCCTCTATGTCTGTCCGCATAACTGTAGCACTATTTTGGAGAATACAAGTTGGACACAGGCAGCAGTTTCGCAATTTGGTACAGCTATCAACCTTTTATCCAGCAAAAAATATTTTTATATTAATATGATTATCATTAAATAAATTACTCAATTTGTGATGTTAGTCATGTTGCCAATGTGTGGAACAAACATAAATACAAACAATACATTTCTGAAAACCTGGTTTACAGTATGTATGTATAAATATATTTTTTCCATCCATGTACAACCATGGTAAGTCCGTGATGTCTTTCTCTGTACAGTGGATACAATAGAATATGTTATCTGTTATAATGCAAAAATGTATCTTTTTGAAATATGGTGCTGGTGTTGATTTCACAATGAGTCAGTCTTTTGTATTAGTGTAGTCTGCTGATTTACACTAGTACATTATGAAATTACTGATTTATTAGTACTATCTTCGTCTGAATTGCTGCAATAATAAATACACATACACACAAAGCAGGAAGAGTAACAGAGTTTGTTAGCTTTGTTTAGGAAACTTGGTTTGAACCGTTTGCTCACATTTTTATTTACCAGTGGTTTACAGTTGTTGTTCTTCTTATTATTATTAATTTTTTTGGTAAATGTAACATATCTCTCTCTTTCTCCTTCTGCTAGTGTGCTGCTTTGTGGTCCATAAACGTTGCCATGAATTTGTCACATTCTCATGCCCTGGAGCTGATAAAGGGCCAGACACAGATGTGAGTATGCAAATACAGTACACACACAAACAGTGGCTCTGTTCAACATTTCTCTCTCTCACTTGTCATCTTTCTAAAGTTTATGTGGACTCAGTAGAATCCTATTACACAGGTACTGACCTCAGCTAAAAATGTAAGTGCCACTCACAGTTCACTTGATAAAATAATGTTGATCTTGCAAAAGACCTATTACAACTTACATTAGTTTAAAAGAATAATAAAGGTTTAATATTATATTAAACAAGTTGAAGTATGTGACTTTAATGGTGTTCAAATACTTTCTCCTATCCCCTTTGTGTGGGGGTGTGCACTGCAGAGAGAACTATAAGTAAACCATTCATAGGTGAGGTTAGGGCAGGAAGTTTTTTTTTTTTTTTAATCTTAATTTTTTTTTTTGTTTATTTTTACAGTTCTACATCATTTTTTTCAGCTCTCAATCAACGTCTATGGTGGTCAGTTATGTCTCTTAATTTTCAGTTTGTGTTAACAGTTATGTTTTAACTATTTCTATCGTCTACTAAAATTGTCCCATATGATTTGTTACATTATAAATTCAATGTAAATATTATTTTTTTCTTTTTAGTCGTTATAATTTAGTTTGTTTTTTTATCTGACACAGCACTAATAAGTTATTTAATTCATATTTAATTATTTTGCACATAATGTCTCTTACTTGCACTTCACACTCTTATTATTATTATTACTCTTATACATTTTCTATAATACATAGCCATAAATATGTGTACTTGTAAGAGGTGTGTGGGAACTCTCTTGACAAATGGTGTATGGTGGAGTAACTAGAGATAATGTCAGAATGTCATTCAAGCTTCCGAGACACTCCTTTTTATAGAGCACAGCATGGACGACTGTCATACTGTAGCTGTGGAATAAATTCTCAGTGAGAACTGTTTACAGAATCTGTGCACAGACTGGGTTTCTTTGTAAACGGTTTAATTGCATGCTCATACCAGTGTTTAAAGTCTGATCAGATTTTGTGAAGGGCAAAATATGTGCACACGCACACACCCTGCTTCATTGCGATTAGTTGAAACTGCAGGAGTAATAGCATTGCCAACATCCTTGTGTTACTGAACTTGAGAGCTCTCTGCATTTCATCTGTAAATGAATACCCAGTTCCTGAGAGGGGTCAGAGCAACTCACATCTGTTTTGAGTAAAGAGCTTTAATTGACTGAAGATTTCCTTTTATTATATACACGTGTATACACAGAACCAGCTTGAGGCTTATTCTGACTGGCAAATAATCAAAGCAATTTCTAGATTTATGCTACTCATTAAAGGATAGTTTAGCCAAAACTGAAAATTCTGTCATAATTAATAATTAATTAACAACTCACTCCCAAGTTTTTCCAAACCTGTATGAGTTTATTTCTTCTGTTTAACACAAATATATATATATATATATATATATATATATATATATATATATATTAGGGGTGTAACGATACGCGTATTCGTATTGAACCGTTCGGTACGACGCTTTCGGTTCGGTACGCGGTACGCATTATGTATACCGAACGGTTCGTTGGACTAATTCATTATATTAAAAAAAAAAAAAAAAAAAAAAAGAGAAATATAATGATATGCGTTCAACAAGGTAGCCCAATAACCCAAACGACGTAACAGGCAACGCCCCTGACACTCCCGAAGAAGAAAAAAACACCAACTTATATGTTTATGTTAGGCTACTCAGTCAGGCGCTCGCTCACTCAGTACGCGCTGAAGGCTCGTTGCAAAATGGCCAATGTGTTTAACATACCAGAAAAAAGAAGATCCTCCAGTAACCAACAGGTCTGGTGTTTGGGTGCACTTTGGATTCCCTTTAAGCTATAATGGTGATGGCAAGAGAGTGGTGGATAAAAAAACAACGGTATGTCGCATCTGCAACATGACAGGGTACACCAGCGGGAATACAAAAAAAAAAAAAAAAAACACCAGCGGGAATACTTGAAACATGTCAACTCATTTACGCTGACATCACCTTATTGTGTCAGTATCTGGGAAAAGACGAAAAAAATGAGAAACAAGCACGCAACAAACTATCCCTGCAGCATTTAGACACCGGTATTATAGCTTACAGGGAATCCAAAGTGCACCCACACCAGACCTGTTGGTTATTTTAGGATCTTATATTTCTGGTCTGTTAAATGCATTAGACATTTTGCAACGAGCCTTCAGCGCGTGCTGAGTGAGCGAGCGCCTTAGGGGCCGTTCACATATCGCGCCTAAAAACGCGTGGAAAACGCTAAGCGCGTCTTTCTCCTCCTTTCCAAAGCGCTCGGGCAGAAGCGCTCATGAGGCGTCTGTCTTTGCTAAGCAACAATGACGTGCTCTCTCCATGAGACGCGGAAATTTCAGCGAATGATAAATGGATTTGCAAGCTCTAAAAATCGCTTGCAGTAGCTCTGCTACTAAATTTATTTCAAAATTGCAATCCATATACAACTGTGAACAGCTGTTCCTTCATCTTGGCTGAGTTTTCAACGTTGTTACGGGAAAGGATGAAGCTGATTGGTTAGTTCTTGTCACATGACCCGCGGTGCGCTTGCAGCATTCTGAAAAGTTGAGATGTTTTTACATTTTGCTGTATCTAAAACGTACCGAACCGAACCGAACCGTGACATCAGTGTATCGTATCGAACCGAACCGTGAATTTTGTGAACCGTTACACCCCTAATATATATATATATATATATTGAAGAATGTTTATAACCGAACTGCTGAGAGTAGCCACTGACTTAATATGAATAAAAACACTATAGAAGTCCACACCTGTTAACCCACACTCTTCAAAATATCTGAATTTGTGTTCAACAGAAGTAAGAAACTTATATAGGTATGTAGTGGTTGACGGATATAGTTTTTTTTGACAGCCAATGCTGATATCTTGGAAAGCAGGATGGCCGATATAAAGCCGATTCAATTGTATTTATTTAAATTTTTAAGAAATTTTTAATAATTAGAAAATGAATGAAAAATAAATGTGTAAGCTACTTTAGATGACAATGTATTTTTCACAAATTAATAAATGTTTAATAAAAATATAATAAAAAAAAAGAAGTAAACACTGTAACCAACAGGGCACTTAGTAATCTAGGAAGTCTGTTTGCATTGGGATTTAATCAAAATAAAAGTCTGGCTCGCCATTAAAATAAAAGTCCCACCTCAAACACATCAGCCAAACAGAAAAATGTATACGTTTTTTTTTTTTTTTTTTTTTTTTCTTTTTATGTATTGGGAAGCCAGAACGCGTATCCATTGACAGAATCATACATTAGCTGGACTCTGTCTGTTTTACGCATTACTTTTAGCAAGTCATATTACAAATTCCTAATTCCAAAGAATTTAGCATATTTTTTAGTGCAGAAATGTCCATAGTTTCTGTGTAATGTACTGTAGGTCTACTAATGACTTCTGTGAGGAATACTCTTCCAGTCCAGTCCAGTGTTGTTTTGTGGTGTTTTTGTGGTTACGTTCTTCCGGCAGCTGCTTCTGCATGCATGGCACTGTGGATCAATGTTGATGTGTGTGTGTGTGTGTGTGTGTGTAGCAGGCTTTTCTAATAGAAAATCTCCATGACTCATTGATTCTATTACAAATCCATTAACTCCCTCAGCCCAGTGGAGGTTTGGGCCCATAACATCCCACCCCTCACAAAACATCTTAAGGCTAAAAGTTTCTCATAACTCACCAATTTAGGATAAAATCTTTAAAATAATGGGTGTTGGTCCTAAATTAATATTTTTGCGCTAAGAATATTTCACAAAGCAAAATATTTCCTAAATCTGTGAAACATTATGAGTAGAGTGAAGAGTAGAGCCCAACCGGTATGGTTTTTGGGGCCGATAAAATACAGTTATTAAGGAGTAAAAAAAAAAGGCAGATATCGATATATCAGCCGATATTCTTTGTGTATATTATAGTACAGTATCAGTCAAACGTTTGGACACTTTCCCATTCATGTGTCCAAACATTTTACTGATACTATGTACAGAATACAATATATACATAAATAGAATATATATATACATTAGGGCTGGGCGATAAATCGATTTTATCGATTAACTCGAATTTGTAGTTTACCTCGATTTGTTTGAATGAAAATCTGTTTTCTTTTTTTAACATCTGCCGACACTCCACTCAGGGCTCGCTGTAGTTCGAATGGGCTCAACACTCTCCCCGTGAGTTTGCTATAGAGACATGCTGCTGAGCAGAATATGTGAGCGGAGCGGTGTGATTTTGACTGGAGTGAGGAGTGGATTTTTTAGAAGTCAGGGCGTCATGGTTTTCACTCGCTCCAAGAGCGCTCCATGTTACTGTGAGACCTTATTGCTAAGACAAAAAGAAGAGGTGATAAGGGGCATCCTTGACGAGTGCCACTTTCAATATTAAAAGCCCCTGAGACAATACTATTAGTAAGTACCGTATTTTTCGGACTATAAGTCGCACCGGAGTATAAGTCGCATCAGTCCAAAAATACGTCACGATGAAAATATATATATATATATAAGTCGCACTGGACTATAAGTCGCATTTATCCAAAACCAAGTGAAAACATTACCGTCTACAGCCGTGAGAGGGCGCTCTATATCTTCAGTGTAGACTGAAGAACAGCATAGAGCGCCCTCTCGCGGCAGTAGACGGTAATGTTTTCACTTGTTTCATTTCTCTCGGTTCATGTCAAATTAATTTTGATAAGTCGCACCTGACTATAAGTCGCAGGACAATTCAAACTATGGAAAAAAGTGCAACTTATAGTCCGGAAAAAACGGTACTTCAGCCATAGGATGTTTTAAATTATCTTAATCCGTTTATGAAAAGTTTCTCCAAACCCAAATCTTTTCAGGACGTCAAATAGATAGGGCCATTCCACCATGTCGAATGCCTTTTCAGCATCCAGGGACAGAATGGCCGTATCAGAAGCTCTCTTATTAAGATATAAAATGTTAAGCAAAGTTCTAACATTATGGAGACCTTGCCTACCTCTAATAAATCCATTTTGATCTCTATGTATTATATTGGGTAAAAGTACCTCCAACCTCCTTGCCAGAATTTTACTCAATATCTTAACATCTGTGTTAAGTAATGACCTCTGACAGACTTACAAACATTTACAAACTGTAACCAGTATGATAAGAATGTCATGTTACATTTTATTTTATTTTAAATCGTAAATCTGAATTTTTTATGAAAAAATCGGGGGTTTTATTTTTTTTAGGCCTTATCGCCCAGCCCTAATATTCATAAACACATTTTTTGCAATGATCACTCAAATGTGGTGAACAAACACTTATAATGACGTGACAGAGTAATGGAAGCAGGGCGTTTAACAAAAATATAGAGAAACAATAGAGAAAATTTTTGCTTGGCAAGAAAAAAAATAGAGGGAGAATTGCTCTTGTGTAGTTAAGTGACTCTTATATCAATCAATCAATTTTGTTTATTTTGGTCCTTACAGACAACGTTTCACAAAAAAATAAAAATAAATGAACATAATTTCAGAAAAAATATGTAAGCAGAACCCTTGCTTATTATGCTTACCCTTTATAAATATTCAACCAATGAACATCACATTTTCACTAGATTATGTAATAGAACATAATAATCTAATAAACACCTAACCTCTCACTCTTCTTGTATGGTAATTTAAACTATCAGAATTTAAATGTATAAAACACCATCATAATAACCAGTGTCTGGGTTTATTTTATGATTAATGACAGGCTAACTATACGTGATCCTTATATATGTCATGTTTCTGTGCACCTCCAAGTGTTCCAACTTTGCAATGATTTATTAAAATTAATTTTACATGCAAGGATGTCTGCTTATATGCAAGCATCCCAAAGCAGGCTTCCTGTTTCTGCCAGCTAGAATGCAAATTACATTACTTGAAATTTGAGACCATATCTCAGTCTTCATAAAAAGAGAGGTTTTTCTCATTTTCTGCTAGATGTAATAGTTTTGTTATAGTTTTGTTCAGAGGCATTTTAAATTCCAAGGTGACAGTAAATGCCTAGGGCAGCGAAAGCAGTTTTTGGATGACTAATGCATGGACATATATTACAACTTTAACCTGCTTTTATAAGTTATAAATTATAACATTTAAATTTGACAAGATGGTGTCAAAGTATATTTTTTTGTATTCATTAACAAGAACAACAAGCCTCCAAAAATTTGACATTAGTCTTCTCTTTGTCATTTGCTGCTGTGCCTTGTTGTCATTTGTTCATGTACTTTGTTGAATCCTGTCAGATCTTGCTCCAGTGTTTTTGCACTGTGCTGGATTGTGCAAAGTTGCTGATGAGGCCTAGCAATCTTTGCATATTCTCTATTCTTGCCAGGTAGAAAGAGAAAGTGGTTAACCAGAACACATCCTTTAAGCAGGCACTGCTCAGAATACCACAGAAGTGACCAGAGGACCTTTCCGGACAAAGATTTAAAACAATAAATCTGTTTACCAATTCATGTTGAAGCCATACATATCCCAACTAAATTATGTCAACTCTTACTGGATCAATTTGAAATCATGTAGCTTTAGCATAGTTCAGAGTTCACTGTAGGATGGTTTTGGTGTGGCTGTGAATGTTAGCTTTGGAAATGGGCCAGGCAATTGTAGCATGTTTTGGTGACGCCCCCCAGTTGTAGCTCAACACTTCATGAGATGTTAATTGGGCCTATAAACAAAACATAGATATGAAAAGCCTGGTACCATCAGATCAAAGGAGCACCAGAAACACCTGGTCAGTCAAAGGAAAGGAATAACGGTGGAAGAAGCCGAAGACACAGAAACAATTATGTGAGATGAGGAGGGAATAAAGAAGTAATGAGAGGGAGTATAAAGCATGAGTTATAAGCGCAGTATGAATAAACATAGCTGGAGCTGAAGTTGATACCACCTGCTTTGAGTTAACTTTTAAAAGATCTGACTGAGCCAAGCTAAATTCCACACTCACATTTGCATCTGATCACCTGATGACTAGCTTATGAAAACGAGTGTCTCATGCAGCAGAAAAGATAGTTTTTTTTTTTTTTTTATATATATTTTTATTACTTTTTACGCTGAAAAAATGAACACCCGGCCCGAGATATAATAGTGAAGTCTTATCCTGTGAAAGAGGCAATTCTTGTCAATTGCAAATTAGCAATTAATTGCTGTATTAGGGCAAGCTGTTTGCATCAGTGGTTCTCCACCAGGTGATTTCAACAAACTTCCAAGGGACTAGGGATGGGAACCGAAAACCGGTTCTTATTCAGTACTGGTTTTGTTATTTGAAAAGAACCAGAACCTTGAGGTTCCGAAAACGTTCTTGTGCAACACGTGACCAAGCCCCCCACCCCCCCCCCCCACCCCCCTGCACTGTGAGCAGCTTGCGCCGCTGTTCTGAGTATTCAGCGTTTCCCGTAAAGGATGTCACGAACCGAATAACAGACACACCTCCGTGTCTCTTTAATTACTAAGCACATTGATTCCAATAATGCGCATTTCACAGACTCGTTGCGCTGTCGCGTCTTTAATTGGCGAACACATTATTTCCTACGACTGTATGTGCACTCGCGCCTTTGATAACTGTGCACATCGTTTTGTCTGAGGCCGGCGACACATTGGATGCGTGGCGCAAGCGTCTCCGCTGCGTGGCGTGTCCGTTTTCGGCTCCCATGTTAACAGGTTAGAGCTTGCAGACTGCCTGCGTGAGACGCGCGTCTCGAAACGCCACGTAGCCAGTGTGTCACTGGCCTGACTGTACATCTAACAGCAGTGCGCTGCACCCGTCGCCACTAAATTGTGTTATATTTGTCCCATATTGTCATTAATATACATACTGGCTTCAACTTGGACCACTAAATAAATAGACTGCTATTGTTATGCAAGTATGATGGTTAGATTATTTAGTGTACTGTTCATTTCAAGAGTGATAAACAAAGTGATAGAAAATATTTATTTTAATGCATTTTAAACGTTTAATAATGTGGAAACCACTCATTGCATCATTCACAATAGGGCTGTAGCTATCGAATATTTTAGTAATCGGGTATTCTACCAAAAATTCCATCGATTAATCGAGTAATCGGATAAAATTTGTTTTTGCTTAATTAAAGTGAAATATTAATTATGCAAGAGAAAATAAGACTCCTGGGTCTCTTAAAATGAACAACCAAGTTTCCTTTTTTAGATTTTTTATTTTATTTATTTTTTAAATGCATAAAATTGTTCTTTTTTGTTTCTTTTTGTTTCTTCATTGTTTCTCTGTCTTTACTTGTACTGTGAACAATGACAATAAAGTTGACAGATAAATTAAGTACATTTAAGTGGCATTCAGTTGGGGTTTTAAATAAAGCATTTTCTGAGATGCACATTAAACACATAAAACATTAATTTATCTTTTAATTATTTAAAATTTACTTAACTTTTTGGTAAACAAAGGGGATTTACTATAAAAAATAAAACATGGAAGAAATGTTGTGTGATTAAAACTTAAAAAAAAGTCAGATTTTTTTTTTAGTAGTAGGCTATGTACATGTGCATCGTGGAAATCATAGGGCCCTAGTTATGGTATGCCAGCTCTATCTTGCAATGGACACACGCCACGACGTTCCCTTTACGTTTGCCCGCGCACTCAAATCAAAACACTGCTGACTCCTTGCAGTATGCGACTTCGGACGCAGAGCTTGTGTCTCCTTCCGCTTTGTGGGTGACGTAAATGCGCTGTCACATTAAACAAAATCATTGCCAAAGAACCTGATGTGAGATTTAAAATAAATTAAAAGAGGCTTCGAGGCAGAGGAATTTGCCTCGATCATTTTTTGTAATCAAGATACTCGAGTCACTCGAGGAATCGTTTCAGCCCTAATTCACACCATCTCCTGACTGCATTATTATTTGTAAAATTGGGACTTTATGGAGAGTGTGTATACATGTTTATAAGTTTAACCATTTCTATTTCATTAATTAAGGGAAATTATTGTCTCAGCCCTCAAGGGACTATTTGGCCAACAAGCTTATTCCTGCTTGAAAAGCAAAACGTTATTGATAGTGTAAAAAACAACTTTGAAACACATGCTGATTGATGGACTAGCATTACTCAACATTACTTACTACCTACTTACTTTTACTAATGTAAAATAGTAAAAAACCATAATAATAGTTCATTTAAATGGAACCAGAAGCAGAACCGGAAAATTTCTAAAAATACCCCACCCCACTTATGAAGATCTTTACACTGTAATATATGTTGCATTTTGACATTGCCAACCTTTAAGTTAAGTTGACAGTAAGTAATAAACAGTATTGAGCATTGAGTAGTTGAGTATTGTGCATTTTTCCTTACCACTATTTCTTAATAATTGTTTAATGATTTTAATGGAACCGAACTCAGAACCGGAACCGTTAGGTGGAACCGGAATCGGAATCGGAACGGGAACATTTCTAACGATTCCCAACCCTACAAGGGACCACAGAATTATTGTTAAAATAATTAATATGAATATTATTAATAATATTTTGAAATATTCGAACTTAAATAAAATGCTAAAAAGACATGCAGTCCCTTTTCCCCGAATAACTATTGTTATATTGAAGAACCTAAAGTTCTTGAAACTTATGAAATCGCAAAATGAATTGTGGTTAATATGTCGACCATGTTTTGGTAATAATAATGTACTGTATATATGGGGATTCAAAAAGATTAAGAACCATTGGTTTATTTTGTAGATATATAAACCATGGGCTACATGAATAATACATACATACATACATAATAGTCAACATTTGTGTATCTTCAACTCTATTAGGAGTATTTTTAGTGGAGTGATATTTCATTAGAATAGAGGTATGTTAATGCAAGTATAATTTGTCTTGAAAACTCTTGATTACATTCTCTTCTAGCATGTTATTTGACTTCCTTAAATAGATTTAAATGTTTGTGGTAAGATATTTAAATTTTTGAATTTATGTCATTGCATGCGGTGGTTTTCAGTAAAACCCCTGCATTCATCATTTAGATTTTTTTCTATCTTAATTTTTTATTTTTTTTTCTGTAGTGTCTGAGATCCTGAACAAGATTTTTTAGACCAACAGCTCTTCAAGCTATAATCACTTCTTTCAGGATGTGGCCTTATTGGAGTGAGATTTGATTGACTGTTGCCGTGGGAGCTGGGAGACTCATCCCAGTGGGTTACTAGCAGCAGGAAGTGATTGGTTGGTAGGTGCGGCTGTAAGAGGTGAATGGTTTCCATCTGTCAAATGTCAGAATTTAGAAGAGGAGGCTAAGTGTTGGCAGCTGGGAGTCTCTTTTGCGCTCTTTATAACCCCAGAGTGATTATAGCACTGAAGTCTGACATCATGCATCCATTACACCAAAGCTAGGATTCTCAGAAATTAGTTAATGCACTAAGATGTTGTAAAATCAAATATAAGGAGAAATGTTCCAAGACTGGTATCACAACATCTCTGCCTTCTCATTGTGCTCTCTCCCTTTCTTTCTCACAAACAGGCAGAACAACATACTGACTGTGGCATTCTCTGCATTTATCATATCCCCTAGGGGTGAGCAATTTGACTAAACAGTCCCCAACGTTGTTTGTTTATTTTATTTTTTTAATGTCACTAGAACCAGTGAGGTTTGTTAAAGCTGGTACAGTTGAGTTTGTTTATATTTGATGTGCTCAATGCTTGTGTGTTAATCAGTGTTTATATGCAAATAAAAGCCTAAGCAACCCTCTACAGACACCTTGGCAATTGAATCGCCATTGGCTAGTAAATTATTTTGTTCACTCGCCAGACTGATATATATATATATATATATATATATATATATATATATATATATATATATATATATATATATACTGTATATACTGTATATATACTGTATATATTATATAAAAAGGCACTGCTTTTTAAATATCTGAAAGTACACTCTTAACATCAGTCAGTGAAGCATTATAATATGATAATCAAGTATTATTTAATGATAGAACTTTAGTAATTAGAATTAAAACGTGGTTACCATGTATGAATATATATATATATATATATATATATATGTGTATATATATATATATATATATATATATATATATATATATATATATATATATATATATATATATATATATATATATATATATATTAACTGAGCATGTTAACTGGACTGGTGGTGGTGCTTTGTTGGTCATTCAGTGTTTCTGTACAAAAAAAAACTAACAATAATAGTAATTCTACTATTAAGCACGTTATAAAATGCACTAAGGATTAGCGAGGTACTGGATTCATGAATATTAATCAGGTTGTTTGCTGAAATCAAAACAGGGACGATAATAAGTGAGCACCAGCCAATGAGACTGTCGTTTGTGCATTAGCTCCGCCCACTACCAGAAAACCCGACAATTCTCAAAAGCTGAAAAAAAGTTTAGTTTACATGTAGCACGTCAATTCTGCATGTAAGACTCACTCGCTCTCTCTGCTCTCACCAAAGTGATGGCGAGTGGTGCGCCTTTACAGTAGAGGTTACGGTACGTCAAACACAGATAGCTTTTAAGAGATTAACTGAGAAATAGCACAGATCGCTTGATGGAGGCAGAAACTCTGAAGCGCTAAGTCAGAGAATGTTTGGCGAGTGAACATATATTTGAGCTAAACTTAGAGTGAAGATTTAGTCGCATATGCGAGTGATTTACTCGCAATGTAGAGGTTTGCCAATGGACGTTGTTCACTTACTGAATGAATCATCTTTTTGAATGAATCGGTTAAATAAATGATTCAGTGATTCACTCATTAACACAGTTAAATGCGTTGTTTATGAATGAATTAGCCATTTGAATGAATTGGTTGAATCTCAATGACTCACTCATTAATATTCACTTGTTGTCACCTACTGGTGGTTTTAATTTCAAATATCAACTTTTTTTCACATTTAAATTATTTAAAATATCAGTATTCAACTTTTATTTTAAAAAACAAAACATTAGCCTTATTTATACATCTGTATCTGCAGTTTAAATGCATCCATGTCCACTCTGAGATACATAAACTGTGTAAATACATGCTACAGTATTTCAGATGCAGATTCCAGAAATGTTTTCTTATGTTGGAATGAAAGACGATAAGTACCAGATGAAGTGCTTCTTTTTCTTACCCAAAAATATAAAATGGAAGAAATAGTTATAACTGAAGACAATCTTGCAACTCCAACTGTGTATGAACATTTATTTATATATATATATATATATATATATATATATATATATATATATATATATATATATATATATATATATATATATATACCTGTATGTATGTGTATATATATATATATATATATATATATATTAGGGCTGTGAATCTTTGGCAAGGCAGCGATTCAATTCAGTTAAGATTCATAGGTTTTCGATTCGATTCAAGAACGATTTTTGCAAATTTAGAACGATTCAATTCGATTCGATTCACAATTAAATTCGATTCGATTCGATTATAACGATTCGATTCTGCATTCTTTAAGTGCATTCACGGGATTATTTAAATGCTTCTACTAAATTCTTTAAATGCTTAGTCAGGGTCCAAATTACAGTAGCATTTATGGTTAGAGAACCA